>NC_090447.1:628156760-628756760 GCF_031143425.1 Pleurodeles waltl
CTGCAACAATATGTTGATTTTAATTTAGGATTGTTCCCCTTTGTAGGTGTTGCATTAAACAGTAGGAAAGTGAGACAATTGACTAGGGTTGTGGAAGCTGTTACCAATCAGGCAGCTCTGGCACTTGGGAATATTACTGAGGAGCTCCAAATTGCGAGGATTGTAGCGCTCCAAAATCGTATGGTACTAGATGTGATATTAGCTGATCGAGGTGGTGCATGTCGAATCATCGGTAGTAGTTGTTGTGTTTTTATCCCAGATCACTCACCTTCAGTATATGATGCAATATCTAAATTGCATAACATTGCTGCAGAAATCCACACAGAGACTGGTACTTGGACTTTTTCTGGATGGTTTTGGGCTCTTGTTTCCGCTTGGGGATGGAAACTACTGACTATCCTGTGTGTAATAATTGCAATATTTTTTACATGCTGTATCTGTATTCAGTGTGGTCCAATGTTCTGCTCTATGTGTATTACTGCTTGTATGCCTACCAAAAGAAATATTACAGAAATGAAAGCACAACATATGTTAGATAAGGAAATAGCTGAAATGATGAGCATAAATATACAAGATGAATATTTAGATTATCCCAGAAAGACGAATGTCTTCAGCTAATGCTGAAAGGGTCGTCTGTTGTAATTTAGCAGTGATTAGATTAAGCATTAGCAGAAGACATCTTGTATTTAGTAACTATTGTGAACATTTTGCGGAATCCATTTTGTATTCATGGCAGCCATTTTCTTTGCTACATGCTGCCATGTGCTCACCATGTGCTCTGTCCTACCTTTCTGTTAACTGCTCTTGAAATCTGCCTAGTGACAAGTTATATTTAGCATCTCTTACTTTCGCACATGCTCAGTAAGGTCTGCAGCTGTTAGTACTTGGAAACTGTTAGCTCCTCCTACCTGTCGACTGTGCATTTTCCACATGACCTTTCATGTATACAAGTCTTGTTTCCATAACTGTACCATCTCCTTTTAGCCCCTGCGTGGGTATAAAAGGACCATGCTCTCTCAGTTCAGTGTGCTACTTCAGACATTACCCAAGGGTGCTGTCTGAACTGTAGTACCACCTCATGAGGTTAATAAACTTTTGTCTTTTATTCCAGTTTCTGTGCCAACTTCTCCCTACATGGTCTGAGGACTTTGTGCAGAGAAAGGTGAACCCCTTGCACTAGTAGGCCTTGCTGAGGCTTACTTCAACAGTGGGGGCTACAAGGGGTATCAGTGGACTACCCTGCTGCCTGGCATACTGAGGGGCGAGCACAGGCCGCCTGCCAGCGATAGCAGTAATTTTCAAGCGTGTCGCCCATACAAGGCCAGGAGGCCTACCCAAGGGTGACATCAACAGAACTGCGGTGAGGGCCCCCCTCCAGACGTACTGTACCCTCTATTATTGGGGGGATTTCTGTACCTTACCGGTTGGCTCCCTAAGAGACAATAGCAGCCCACCATGCGATAAACACTGGCAGCGACATCGCCCTCGGCTAAGGGGAACTTTGGGGGGCTGGGGCGGGCCGCCCTGGCCAACAAGCAGTTCTTTTTGACTGGCAGCACCTTAATACACAAAGAGAAATGTAAAGTGGGCCTCATGTGATTCCCGGCACCTTCCAGCATTACAGATTTCATTGACTTACACAGCGCCCTCGGCACTAAATGCACCGCAAAGGGACTCAGCTGTGGGTGGCTAGCGCAATCGGCGGAGCGTGCACGTGCTGCCCGTCCGCAGCTGCAGTGTTCTCTGAGCTGGATGGCAATTCTTCCCGGGACGACAGTGGAGCGGCGGTGAGGACCCCTTCGTGCATGCTGTTCCCTCTATTATCAGGGGGCTCAATGCAGTGTGACAGATGGATACCTGAGTGAGAGTAATAGCCTGTCTTTCGGTAAAATCGACTCAGTGGCACTGGAAGTGAACATACTCAGAGCGGATTCCCGCAAACTAGTGGACAGAATTTCTGACAACGAAGCCACGTTCATTACAGTTCGGCCTGAAATCAAAGAACTACGGGACCAGCTACAGCGGATGGAAACGGAGGTTACTTTTTTACAACGTAGAGCAGAAGATGCAGAGTGTCGGTCGCGTAGGAATAATATCAGATTTATGGGGTTCCCGGAGTGGGTGGAGTTGCCAAATGCAGAAGCACTGTTGGAAAAATGGTTGAGGGACACAGTATTGACAAATGATGCATCGCGTTTGTTTACAGTTGAACGTGCCCACCGGATACCGAGCAGACCACCGTGCCCAGAATTCCGCCCCGACCCCTGATTGCTAGAATCCTCAACTCCCGCGATAGAGACCAGATCCTCCAGAGCTTCAGGTCACAGGGCCCTTGGCAGTTGGACAACAAAGTTATTACGGCTTATCCTGACTACACCATGGATGCAACAGTAATCTCACCTATTTTTTGCTGTTCCCGGCATGTCTTCGGGTGATAGACGGGGAGAGAACCCATATTTTCCCATCCCCAGAGGACGTCTGGACTTGGTTACACGCCAAGGGGTTGGTCAAGCCAAACAGCGATGACCCCAAACCAGAAGATTGGATCACACCTCAACCTTGTCGGAGGAGGAAACCTGGAATTAGGATATGCCCCTCCAGATCGTAAACAGCCGAGAGTCAGGCCAAGGCCTTAAAAGACGCTAATCAGTTCACATCTGCTCAGTACACCACCCATCATGAGGACAAGAACATGGACTTGAACTCATCGCAGGGCCACTCCAGTGCCTCCATCTCCCCCTCCTTATTCGGCCCAGAACTTACTCCTCGCACGGCAGACAATCTCTAAATTTGCTTAACCCCACTGGCTCAGGGCATACTACGCTGTCTCCCAGGTTCCGATTTGTGGTACAGTGGCCTACACAGCAATGACGGTGACAAGATCCAGCACTCCTACACTGCTGTCAGTACTTACCAAGCTGCTCGGACTCCCCCGCCTGTGGCAGGCCCCGACATCATCGACGGAGTGAACGGCAGGGTAGCCGGGACAAGATGGGCGTGAAGATTATCCGGATAGGGCATTGGCCCATGCAACTCCTGCTCTTCTCTCCCACACCTCCTCATACCCCTATAGGTTAACAAAGGGACAATGTTAAGACTGTTGTTACCCATGGCACCCATTGTGCCACCGAAGTACGAGTTGGGCATTGCCCAGTAACTTATTATTTTGTTCAAAGTTGTTTCTCTAGCATTTTTGTCTTCATACCTGCGGGACGGAAGGGGGAAGGGGAGGGTGTCTATACAGAGGGGGGTGATTGGCTGGCAATAGTGTTCTCCACACTGTCCCCACCCCAACATCAAGCACTGCTAGCACATACACTGTCACACGACCTCATAATCTCATGGGCACTGACACTTACAACTTACTGACGTGGAACGTGGAGGCATGGCTAATACCACCAAACGTTGCAGGATATACTCATACCTCAAAAGGTACAAAATCCACATAACAATATTTCAGGAAATGCACCTCACAGCAGCAGACGTACATAGCCTCAAAAGCAAATGGCTGGGACAATCATACGGTACATCGACGTCAGCATTTGCCAAGGGGGTGTTGGTGTGGGTCGCCCCAGAGGTCCCATACACAGTAGAGCATCACAAGACCGATGCGGATGGCCGATACGTCCAATTAGAAGGCTAATTAAATGGCAAGCCACTTACCATAGTAGGACTATATGCTCCTAATTTGAAACAAGGGGATTTTCTCCTGTTGACTACGCCCAGACTCCTCGAAGACCCTACGTCCAACAGCTTATGGGGCATTGACCTGAACTGTGTACCAGACATAGGGGGTTATTCTAACTTTGGAGGAGTGTTAATCCGTCCCAAAAGTGACGGTAAAGTGACGGATATACCACCAGCCGTATTACGAGTTCCATAGGATATAATGGACTCGTAATACGGCTGGTGGTAAATCCGTCACTTTTCCGTCACTTTTGGGATGGATTAACACCTCCTCCAAAGTTAGAATAACCCTCATAGATATGGACAGATCCCACCCACCGCTGGATGGCGTTCCAAGTAGGAAAACATCCCAGGTGTTGAGAACGTAGATGTTGAAGAGGAGAATCTGCAATGTGTGGCGCCTCCTTCACCCTCTAGATAGGGAATACTCCTTTTATTCCCCGGTTCACAGCCTACACCCTTGCATAGACCTGTTGCTCAGCTCTACTGGGCTGACCAGTAACATTACTGGGGCGTCATATCTGGCTAGAACGATATCAGACTATTGCCCTCTGATGGCCTCCTTTCAATGGGGCAGGGTGCGCACTCGCATACCCACTTGGAGCCTGCAGCCGGATCTGCTACTGGATCCTCCATTCTGCCAAGAACTGGCGGGGTGCATCTCCACTTAATTCTAAATTAATGGGGGGACGGCTGTCTTGCGCGCGGTAGAATGGGATGCCCATAAAGTGGTGGTGAGGGGCCTCTGTCTATCTGCGGCGGGTGGGGTGTGGCGTAAGTTGTCTCGCGAGCTGCAACAGTTGGAGACAGAGCTGCTGGAGGTGGAGCATGAAGTGCCGTTGGGCGCCGCTGTCCTGGAGGCCCTCCGCGAGCCACGCACACGCAGAAATGAGGTCGACTTGCATCTGCGGAAATACGATTACCAACATTACATTGCCAGGATTGGTTGGTACGTGGTAAGCAACAGCACACTCCCATAGGGGCCATTAGACTAAATTGCGGGGCAGTGGTTAACACACAGGCAGATATAAATGATGCATTCAAGCAATACTACAGCACATTGTATGCGGCGAAACCCTCCCCCTCAACAGCATAGATGGCAGACTTTTTTCACTCACTCCCCCTTGCTCGCCTCTCTTCAACACAGCAGCTGGAATTAGAGAATCCCATAGAGGCAGATGAGATTTAGTCAGCATTGTGTCAATTAGCCCATAACAAAGCACCGGGCAGCAATGGTCTTCCTGTAGAATATTACCACACATTCTCAGCACAGGTAATCAAACTATATACAGAAATGTTGCATGTTGCACAAGAGACAGGGCAGCTCCGGGAATCCCAGCGTGAGGCATTAATAGTGGTCTTCCCCAAGCCAGGCCGTGATCCTCTGGATGTACGCTCCTACCGACCCCTCTCACTGTTAAATCTGGATTGCAAGCTCCCGGGTAAGATCCTCGCAAACCGACTGCTCCCTCTAATGTTGTCTCTGGTGCACGAAGACTAGTCAGGATTCATACCCGGTCGGAACACATTCCTAAATATTAGATATCTGTTACGGCTAATGTCGGATGCCCCGGACTCAGAGCACGATAGGGTTGCCGTGTTGATCGATATAATGAAGGATTTTGATATTCTGGGTTGGCCTTTTTTAACAGCAGCACTCAGGAGCATGGGTTTCGGGAAGGTATTTCTGAGGTGGATTAGCACCTGTATTCTGGCCCTACTGCTAGGGTTAAGACAGGCGGGATTATATCATAAAGTTTCCCGATCAGGAGGGGCACGAGGCAGGGCTGCCCATTATCGCTGCTGTTATTCGCAATAGTGGTTGAACCCCTGGCAGCACAGCTTAGACAAAGGGTGCAACTATGGGGCATAACGGATGGCGACAGGCACCAGATTGTTTCCCTCTACGCGGATGACACGCTGATATATCTACACAAATGCACAGCATCGCTCCTGGACCTACTGCAATTACTGGATCTATTTGGGGACCTTTCTGGCTTGCAAGTGAACTGGTTGAAATTCTGTCTGTTCCCACTGACACCGGTTCCTGAGGTTCTACGTTTCTCTCTCGCGACACGTAGGCTACCCTGGTGTTATACCTCATTCAAATACCTAGGGATTCAGATGTATCACAATGAAGTTGACCATAGAGAAGGCAACTTGGGCAATGTGGTCAGATCGATTAGGGGCTCTCTGTCGTTTTGGCGCTCGCTTCCATTATCTCCAATGGGGAGGGTGGCGATCATGATAATGATAATACTCCCAAGACTGCTATACCATTTCTCCGCACTGCCAATAGCAATCCCTCGTATCTTCTTTAAGAATGCTGAACAGTCTGATGATTGATTTAATATGGGGCAGCAGTCAACGGCGCGCTCGCTTGCACAGGACTACAAGCTGTATTACGCAGCTGCGCAATTATATTGGACATTGCGCTGGATGCAGAACCTTCCTACTACAGAGACAAAGTCAGTCCACGATAACTTGGGCCACACCATCGTGCTGCAACGGCTATTAGACCACAATAGCCCCCCACGGTGACATAACATTCTGTTGGAAGTGGAACACAAGTGCTGCCACCGATACATACTAGAAGGGTGCCCGGATCCACCTTATTAGCCCAGGATCCCACTGCTGGCCATCCCCGGGGTGTGGAAACTGGCTGAACACCATAATTTAACATCATGGCCTGAAATGGGCATACAAACGATTGGGGACATATTCAAAGAGAGTCGCATCATGTCCTACAGTGAGCTCATGTTAGCACATGACGTGGGGCCGGGACAGTTCATAACTTATTGCGCACTACAACAACTCACACGCAGAACGTGGCGAAGCGGGGACAGCGAACCCCTAACTTCCCCTCTCTTACATGACTTGTTAGCCAGCCTAGGAACTCATTGCAGTATGTCCCACCTGTATGGTATTCTGCTTGGGAGCCCGGATGTGACTCAACCAAGAGTGAAGTCTAGTTGGGACCGGGCTCTCTCTACGTAGCTATTACAGAAGGCATGGCGAACTGCACTTAGTCTGACATGCGGTGTGTCTCGTAACCCAAGATTCCGCTATACACAATTTAATTATTTGCACCAAACCTATTTATCCCCACACCGGCTTCAGCACGTTTCCCCAGGCTAGTCATGAATGCCCGCGATGGGCGAGTCGGATGCCACCTTCTAACACATGACGTGGGACTGTCCGCCGGTCTTATGGTCCTGGCACACCATAACCTCTTTAACTGCTAAACTGGTGGAGCACCAGCTGTCCCCCACACCTGAATCTTGTCTATTTCTATTAGGTATCCACTCTGGGCCAAAGGTGAGGAAACAGACACACAGGTGCATTGAACTGGCATTCGTGTTGTTTAAACACCTTCTGGCAATGCAATGGAAAGCGATGAGTGCACCAGATACACACCGTTGACTGGGCAACCTGTTGAAATGGGCAAAGGCGGAGACACAGGTGCTACGCTCACTCCAAGACAGAGAGATGACGATCAAAGGATTAGACACATGGGATAATTTTATCATTGTACTCGAGAACAAGGATGACGCCCGCCCCCCCTGAAATTATCAGAAATTTCACCAGACATGTATGTCTCACACATCAGTAGAATAGCTCAGTTGAGGTGCCACTAGGGCATACACATGGGGCAACTAGACCGGCACAAACACTCCATATATTGGGGTTCTACACAACTCTCCGGGCGACCTGAGTTATACAACTCATGAGAACCACAATCGTTAGCCACAGTTACACCTTCATACGCACCTGTCGTGGGTTGGGAAACATCATGTACCTGCTGAGGCGTCTGATCCATGGACCAGTAACACATGGAACAACACATAGAGTGCTATCAACTACGGTGACAGCACTGATGAACCGTCTATGGCTGCCTGCCTCCAACTGTCAATAGTCACGTCAGTGACTCGTCAATTATCATGTTGCAATGGGTGCACCCCCCATATTTCCTCCACCCTCCTTGCCGGAGATTTCCCTCAAGGCGTCACTAACTTACCTCTTTCTTCTCGTTTCTCTGTTTTTTTCCCCTTTCTTTTCTTCTTTTTTCTCTTTTACTGTCTTCTCCCCTTATTTTTGATTAATCTGCTTGCTCTGCACCCAAGACGGCGTTTTGGCGCGCGATTGTATATGTTGTTGTACATCTAAAACTCTTATTATTGAGTCCGTCTACGCAACAAATAGATCTAAATCAGACTTCGTTGCCCAGATAAATGTACTAGTTGTTGGATTTGGAAACTCGAATGTAATAAGAAAGAACACCACCACACTAGGCTCAGCACTAGATTACTCGGTCACACCAAGCCTCGAGTGCTCCTTGGAGACCTATCTTCAGAAAACATCCGTCTCTATTCAAGACACGTACTTCACCTCAAAAAGTGGGAAAATACATCCCTGCCACGTGTACATATTAATGAAACCTTAATTGACTATTTCTTGATTGGTGGGGCATTACTGTTAAAGCTGATGTGCTGCACAATCTCAGAGAGTGGGTTAATAAACTTTGACCAACTGTGCTAACCTTAGACCCTGTTATGACAGAATCTTATTGGGCCACGTCAGTGAGATCCAGCTCCAATCCAAAGGTACTGTGAGAACGGGACCCAACTCTATCCATAGCCGTCACACTCGCAGCATCTCCCATAGTTCGGTACAGAATATTTTTTGATATGTTCTTTTTCCGTGTTCTCGGAGTTGCATTACGTTTTCCGGGTAAATTATACTTCAGGTAAGCAGTAAGAGAACCCAGCCAAAATACAAACAGAGAACTTTACGTTCACAACATTTTTAAAACAGAAGAGGAAATATTAAGTGATCTGAAGGATGTGAAAGCCGTAAAAAGATCCTTTTCGAAGGCATCAAATAATGAGAATTACGTTTTGATTTAAAACAGTTCTGTAATATTAAAACATGCTAGTTGATTGACAAGCGTGATTTAATCGTTCTTTAGAGCTATGGCACACTAGTCTTAGTTCATGATTATAGGTTAACTTGAAGGATTAACATATTTTAAAAAACACATTTGGTAATCTTTTCAGCACAGTTCACAGCCTAGTTTCACTTTGTTCTTTTGTGCTAATTATTACATATTCAAAACTCTGCAGCACATGTTTTAAATGACTCATCCCAACTGGCTCAGATGACATTTGCAAGATGCTCTCAAAGTAATCTTTTCTTTATAAAAACACATTAAATACTCTTGAATTAAACTTAAAGATGAAAATAACAGAGTTTGAAGAGACAGCGAGTGGGAGCAGACTCACATAATATCATGTCTGAATAGGTCAAATTGCGCTTGACAATATGGTCACCGACTGAATAAATATGTGGCATATTCTAGGATTTCACTAATATGCTCCCGGTAAAATAGCTGCAAAAAACTGGCGCATTGTGAGCGATGCGCAGTTTGCTTGAGCCGCCTTGCATTCCTTATCGACAACATGGCGTGCAGTATTTACAATACAGCGCACCATGGTGCTTGTTAGCACAGCTGTGTCAGAATTTCTGATGCAGCTGTGGCGCTCTGCTGGACTAGTGTCAAAAATGTTGATGTTAATCCAACAAAGTGCGGAGAGGCCTATAGAACAAAGTACAGCGTCACTTTAATGCCTGCCCTGAGCAGGCATTAAAAAATGACGCTAGAATGACGCAGTGAACACTTGTAGATTTCACTGCGCCATTCCTGCGGGCCTCCTAGCAGGGGAACACCTCCCTTAAATACATTATACCAGGCACAGGTGCAATGTGGCCCAGGGGTTTACAAACTGGCGCAATGGTACCATTGCACCAGTTTGTAAATATGGGGCAGGGGGGGACTGTTCTGAGCCACCATAGCGTCAGGAAAATTATGCTACAGCAGCATAATGGGCTTGTAAATGAGCCCCTATATTTGCAGGGGGCAATTAATTTTCACGTTATGCTAAACACGTCTAAACTGATACAACTTTTTAAAGCCAAAACTACTTAAAAAAAATAATCTCCTTTTCATGTTGAATATTGCTGAGAAAGCAGGAGACGTGGCCTTAATTTACTATTTTGCTAGTATTTTCTTTTTTGCCATTTTCTCTGCATTAAGGCCCTCATCATGACATTGGTGGTAAGTCCCGCTTACCGCCATGCCAACTGCCGCCAACATACTGCCGCGGCGGTGGTTTACCGCTACCCATATTATGACACACACATACCAATCAGTCACTATACAGACAGACACACCAGTCCGCCAGACCAAAGGTCAGTGATGAAATTGCGGTGCCAAAACCCACACCATTACGCCAACATAACTACACCCACAGCATTATGACCCACGAATCACCACGGCAGACATTCAACCACGGTAAACCATTGGCAGTACATATCGCCGCGCTCAAAATACACTCACACTAACAAAACAACACTACATTGAACAATTCAAACTACACACACCTGACACACATACACACACCACACACACACACCCACACCACTATAAAACACACATACACATTACCCACAACCCTTTACAACTAGCAAAAATTGACAAGTGAGAGAGAGACACACACCAAGAGCACCCATAGAACCAGAGCCACAGAACATCATCACCCATACACCATCCACGCACCTTACAGCACACACCCCAACACATCACCCCACACACCCTCACACACACCACTCACACTACGCCCATGGTACCACAAAGACACCCCAGGTTCTCAGAGGAGGAGCTAAGGGTCATGGTGGAGGAAATCATCCAGGTAGAGCCACAGCTATTTGGATCACAGGTGCAGCAGGCATCCATGGCCAGGAAGATGGAGCTATGGCGGAGGATCGTGGACAGGGTCAATGCCATGGGACAGCACCCAAGAACAAAGGATGACATCAGGAAGAGGTGGAATGACCTACGGGGGAAGGTACATTCCGTGGTAGCAAGACACCAGATAGCAGTACAGAGGACTGGTGGTGGACCCCCACCTCCTCCCCCACAACTAACAACATGGGAGGAGCAGGTCTTGGCAATACTGCATCCTGAGGGCCTGGCAGGAGTAGCAGGAGGACTGGACTCTGGTAACTCAAATCTTTACTACTTTCACCCCCCCACCTTCATGCCAACACATACCCCCACCCCTACCCTCACCCCCATCATTCCACCACCTCCTACACCCCGCCATCACAATCCACCCCTCCCACTACCAAGCCTTGCATGCAACACCAATCCATGGACACCAATCACAGACCTGCATGGACACCCATCACCAAAGCATGCACACTTGAGACAATCACCTATCCAACCAATTCACCACTCACACAAGCCTAGGCTGCCAGGGCAATCACAACCATACAGGGCAACACACCCATGCACAAGATGTCACATGCATAAACAATAACACTGAATTTACATCCCCACAGGTCCCCCACACAATGTCACAGGGGAGGAGGTGCCAGCAACATCCAGTCCCCGCATAGAAGAGGCCCACAGTGATGACAGCAGCTCTGCATGCTTGGATCAGAATGACCAACCTGGCCCATCATGGACCTCCGGACAGTCGGGTACCCAGGCACAGTCCCATACCACCACAGAGCCTCCCCCATCAGGAAACACCAGCACAGCACCCACCCAGCGGGCCCATACCTCTGTTCCCAGGACACATCAATCAGCAGAGTGTCCACCACTACAGCGACCCCAGGCCATCCCACAAACACAGGACGACCAGGGACCTGGGGTCAGTGGCAGTGGGCACACGGTTCAGGTGAAAGAGGCACAGGACAACAGGGAAGCTGGGAGGACTGCTGTGCGACAGGGGGAGGACAGGCCAAGGGAACCGACTCTCCACGAGGCCCTCACCAAGATCCTGGGAGCATACCACCATTCCCAGGAGACCATGGGCCAGATGTTGGCCAAGTTGCAGGATACCCAGCGGCTGCAGGAGGGACAGTACCTGGGGATCAGGGAGGACCTGAGGGACATCCACACCACCCTGGTCACCATTGCAGGGGTGCTGGCAGACATGGCCAACACCATGAGGGAGGCAGTGGCACACCACGGGACCCTGACACTAGCCACACCGATGAACAGCCCTCCACCTCCGCTGACGCTAGTGGACAGGAGGCCCCGCCACAGGAACAACAGGCCACCAGCATCCCTCCCCCTGCAGAAGGAGAACCACTCCGCAAATGGTCCCTGGGATCCAGGCAGAAGCCAGAGACTATTGCCAAGATACTTGCCAGGAAATAAGACTCTTCTGATTGGCACCCTTGTGTCCCACTCTGTCACCCTGTTCACATTGAACTGCCTTTGCTTTCCTTCCTATGCCCCCTTGGACAGTGCACCTGTGATACAAATAGACTGGATTTATTTCCTGGACTCTCCTCCACCCCCACCCCAGCCTATAGCAATACCCCATCCACTTATTAGCACATAAATAAACACCCTTGTAAAAAATACAAGTATTGAGTCTGTCAATTGATTGAACTATGTATTCGTTTAACAATCTGTAAACATTGCAACTCAACTGTACAGTAATGTATACATAGGTATGACCTGTAATTTGCTGCAGTCAACACACCAGGAGCCAGAGTGGGGCACAGATATCTGTACATAGACATGCCAAAGGGTACAGTAAGTAGCCATAGTAGTGGGAATATTAGCCTGCCAAGTACAATGTCCAATACAAAACTGTCAGTGGAAGATGACGTGTCTTACCTGTGTGTCACTGGAAGTACTGTCATATGATTGATGTTCTATTGGCCACATCCTCATCCTCTGCCTTCTCTTCGTCACTGTCCACAGGCTCCACTGCTGCCACACGCCCATCTCCAGCCTCATCCTCCTTCAGAAAAGGCACCTGGTGACATAAGGCAAGGTTGTGCAACATGCAACATGCAACATGCCACGGTGATCTGGCACACCTTCTTGGGTGAGGAGCACAGGGAACCACCTGTTAGATGGAGGCACAGAAACCTGGCCTTCAGGAGGCCGAATGTTCGCTCTATAGTTCGTCTTAGTCGCTCATGTGCCTCATTGTAACATTCCTCTGCCCTTGTCCTGGAAATCCTTAATGGGGTCAGTAGCCATGATAGGTTGGGGTAACCAGAGTCACCTGCAAAGGAGGGATACCTCTTAGCCAAACAATAACCCTTAGGGCCAGCCCCATACCCATACACCAACATGTACTGGGTGGGAACCATGGGCTCACCTATTAGCCACACCCGGTGCCCCTGGAGTTGAGCCATCACATATGGGATGCTGCTATTCCTCAGGATAAAGGCATCATGCACAGAGCCAGGATACTTTGCATTGACATGGGAGATGTACTGGTCCGCCAGGCACACTATCTGCACATTCATCGAGCGAAAGCTCTTTCGATTTCTGAACACCTGTTCATTTCTCCGAGAGGGGGGACACAAAGGTAATATGTGTATCATCAATTGCCCCAATGATGTTGGGGATATGTCCCATTGCATAGAAGTCAGCTTTCACTGTGGCCAAATCCTCTACCTGGGGGAAAACAATGTAGCTGTTCATGTGTTTCATCAGGGCCGACAACACTCTTGTGAGCACTATTGAGAACATTCCTTTAACATTCCTGCTGCCAAACACACTGTCACTTGGAAAGAACCAGTTGCCAAGAAATGGAGAACAGATAGCACTTACACAAGAGGGGGGATCCCAGTGGGGTGACGGATAGCAGAGATCAGGTCTGACTCCAATTGGGCACACAGCTCTTGGATTGTGGCCATGTCAAGTCTGTAGGTGAGGATAATGTGCCTATCTTCCATTGTTGCCAAATCCACCAGGGGCCTGTACACGGGGGGATGTCTCTGTCTCCTATTAATCTGCAGCGGTTGCAATCTAGGGGGCAAAACGATGAGCATCTTGTTAGTATTCAACATTTCCAAAATGTACAGTGCATTGCATGTTGTGACTGAAACAGTAAGTTGTTGTAAAGGCCCAAATGGTGCCTATGTGTGCTGTGACGCAGTTAGGTGCCATGGCCTGCCCCCCCCATGCAATGGCGCCCGACTGTCCTGTATGGATGGACAGGTGGAAATGAGGTAATGCCACTGATGTTGTGCGCTGTTGCGGGAGGCGGTCGCATACCGCAGTGCAACTCTTCATTGGTTGTAATTGGGCCCTATGGGTTACAGTGGCCATTGGAGATGTATGCCTGCGGTGAGGGTGTGCACAGCCGCCGTCGTGACCGCCTTTTTCTATCTGTTCACTCACTTGCTACCTGACCTTCAACAGGCGAGGACCTACACTGCAAGTGCTGCTGTGACCTGTGCCTGGAACCGACCATGGCTCATGTTATTGGGGAAAGGGTCCCTGCCTTCACCCCTGTGGAGTTAGAGAGACCAGTGGATGGGGTCCTACCCCAGTACTGAATGCTATATGGGCCTCCAAACCAACAGATGAGTACACTATGAGCACAATGTATGGAGCATGAATGCATGGAGTGCTGTATGGGAGGGCCTTGTGTAAGTGGTGGGGTGGTTGAACGGTCCTGGGCAGCGTGCTGCATGTATGGTGGGCAATGTCTGTGTGTAAGGAGATGGGGGGGATATGGTGGGCCATGAGTGTAACAGGCCGGACGTTATGACTGATACCTTTTTACTATGTTTATTTCTATGCAGGTCAGCTCCCGTCAGAAAAAGGGTGTATGGCATGCCATCGCCAAGGACTTGTGGACCCTGGGGGTCTAGGGCATGCGGAGCACCCACTGTCGCAAACAGTGGGAGGACCTGAGACGCTGGGCAAGGAAGACAGTGGAGGCCCAGCTGGGGATGGTCTCCCAACGAGGAAGGGGTGCCTGTCGAACCCTACCCCTCTGATATTCCGCATACTGGTGGTGGCCTATCCGGAGCTGGATGGGTGCTTGAGGGCATCACAGCAGCCACAAGGGGGTGAGTACATTTTCACATTATACTACTTGTGCGTGGTGGAGTGGTCTTTGGGTGGGGGATGTGGGCCTGTTGGTGCCCCTAGGCCAGGCTGGACATTGCAGGGTAGGTTCCATGTTGGGCAGGGGCGAATGAACACCACCTCCAACCAAGCTAGTAGGCATTCACTACTGGGTAGGGGTCTGTGGGTCTCAGGTATGCTGCAATTGGCGTTCGGTATTCCTGTCCATGGCCTGGTGTCTAGCATTGTGACTGGTAGTGCATTGCCTAGTGAGTAGGGAGGTTCCCTGTGTATGTGTGTGTCGTGTACGCCAACAGTGGTTTTGTTGCTGCCATTGACCAAGGGTATCCTCTGTCTCTTCCCCCCTTTTTGTTTTGTCACCCTGTCCTTCTGGGCATTAGTATCATCTGGCGGAGGAGTAGAGGCACCGGCGATGGAGGGAGCTGCCTCCCACAGGGCCCATCAGGCCGAATCCACCGACGGTGATTGCACAAGTGGGATGGAGGGCGAGGGGAGCACCACAGCGGAGACAGGTGGGGACAGTTTGGACAGTGATACCTCCTCCGATGGAAGCTCCCTGGTAGTGGCGGACACCTCTGTGGCCACCCAAACTACAGGAATAGCCGCCACCCCCATAGCCACACCACCTTCCCAGCAGCTCCTCAGTGAGTTTCCCGTGCCCGCTCACCCAGGAGAGTGGGCATCTCCTTCGCCCCAGGCACCTCAGGCCCTGCCCCAGTTAGCCCTGCTGTCCTGAGTGAGGAGGCTATTGACCTCCTGCGTTCCATCTCAGTTGGGCAGTCAACCATAGTGAATGCCATCCAGGGGCTGGCAGGCCATTTGCAACAAACTAGTGCATTCCTGGAGGGCATTCACTGTGGCCTGGCGGCCCAACAGAGATCAATGCGTTGGCCTCCTCCCTGGTGGCAGCCATTGTTCCTGTTTCTAGCCTCCCCCCTCCAACTTCCTCTACTCAATCCCATTCCCCTCAACCCCAGCCTATCCCAAGCACACATTCAGACCAGCATGCACCAAAGACAACACACAGGAGTGGCTCAGGCAAACACTAGCACCACACATCATCCCACAGGCACTCACACAAACACCATACAGATGCAGACACACCAACATCCACTGCCTCCACTGTGTCCCCCTCCTCTTCCTCGTCCACCTCCCTCCCAGTAGCGTCTCCACTCACACCTGCATGCACTACATCCTCATCCACTGCCTCCATCACCATTACGCCCATCACTACACACCCCTCACTGGCAGTCACCACCCCCACATCCATGCACACGTCCCCTGTGTCCTCTCCCACTGTGTCTGTGGCCTCTCCTCCCAAAGTACACAAACGCAAGCACTCCGACACCCATCAGCCATCCACCTCACAGCAGCATCCATCCCATGCACCTGCACCCAAACACAGCAGACAGACACCTCCAACAACCACTCCCTCTTCCTCCACTCCCAAAGTTTCACCCTCCTCCCGCCCCAGTATCCCTAAGAAGCTTTTCCTTTCCACCGTTGACCTCTTCCCTACCCCTCCCCCATCCTTCACGTCAGGCCAGGGTGGTCAGAACCCAGGCTAGCACTTCAGCCACCCATTGCACGGCCACAGTAGTGTTGGCAGCTACTGCAGGTGTGAGAGGCTCCAAGGAACCACCCATCAGCACTGGCAGTGTGCCTGCACCAGCTGCCAAGGGGAAAGGCAAGGATGCACCACCAGCTGGCAAGGGCAGGGGGAACGAGGCACCACCAGCTGGCAAGGGCAAGGAGGCACCACAACCTGGCAAGGAGGCACCACCAGCTTACAAGGGCAAGGGCAAAGGACCTGCACCTGCAGGGAGAAAGGACAGGAGGCCTGGTGCTGGGACTGATTTTGAGCCCCCACCACAAACCATGGTGGTTCAGCTGTCCAAGACTACAGGGAAGGGTTGGAGCCTCCCCCACCACTGGCACACCCGACACCTGCACCGCCACCTGCACCGCCACCAGCACCGCTGCCAGCAGCAGCAGCAGCCCCAGTGGGCAGCCATGCGAGGCTTCAGGGGATGGGCTGGAGCCTCCCCCACCACTGGCATAACCGACACCAGCACCGCCACCTGCTTCACCACCTGCATCGTCACCAGGACCACTGCCAGCAGCAGCAGCCCCAGTGGGAAGCCATCCGAGGCTGGAGGGGATGGGCTGGAGCCTCCCCCCACCACTGCCAGCCCCAACACCAGCACCACCACTGCCACCACTGAGCAGCCGTCGCCGCCGGTGGGCAGTGTGTAGTCGTGACTCCATAGACTGTAATGCAACCCTGACCCCTGCAACTCATGTGGGTGTGACAACCAGGTGAGAGACTGTGACCTTGCACTCCCCACGATCTGCATCACAGGGCACAAAGCCCCCTCCAGAACCAGTGGAAGAAGGCATCCACTCACCCCCTCCTTGCCATGATGAAGCACACTGGGCACAAGGCCTCCTCCAGAACCAGTGGAAGAAGGCATCCACCCACCCCCTCCTTACCAGGATGAAGCACACTGGGCACAAAGCCCCCTTCAGAACCAGTGAAAGAAGGCATCCACTTACCCCCTCCTTGTCTGGATGAAGCACACTGGGCACAAGGCCCCCTCCAGAACCAGTGGAAGAAGGCATCCATTCACCCCCTCCTTGCCAGGATGAAGCACACTGGGCACAAGGCCCCCTCCAGAACCAGTGGAAGAAGACATCCACTCACCCCCCTCCTTGCCAGGATGAAGTACACTGGGCACAAGGCCCCCTACAGAATCAGTGGAAGAAGGCATCCACTCACCCCCTCTTTGCCATGATGAAGCACACTGGGCACAAAGCCCCCTCCAGGACCAGTGGAAGAAGACATCCACTCACCCCCTCCGTGCCAGGATGAAGCACACTGGACACAAAGCCCTCTCCAGAACCAGTGGAGAAGCCATCTACTAGAGAGACTGTGGCTTTGCACTCCCCAGGATCAAGCAATGGGCAAACCACCCACTTGAGAGACTGTGGCCTTGCACTCCCCAGGACCAAGCAGTGGGCAAACCACCCACTTGAGAGACTGTGGCCTTGCACTCCCAGGACCAAGCAGTGGTCAAACCACCCACTTGAGAGACTGTGGCCTTGCACTCCCCAGGACCAAGACGTGGGCAAACCACCCACTTCAGAGACTGTGGCTTTGCACTCCCCAGGACAAGCAGTGGGCAAACCGCCCACTTGAGAGAATGTGGCCTTGCACTCCCCAGGACCAAGCAGTGGGCAAACCACCCACTTGAGACTATGGCTTTGCACTCCCCAGGACATTGCACAAGGCATGTTGCCCCCTCCAGGACCAGTGGTGTTGTACCATCTTCTGGCTGAGGTGCTCCCCGTTCCCCATCCCCCTGAGGTGCCTGTGTATTTTCAAACTGATGCCCCTGCAGTCTTCTCTCTGTGTTGATGCAGGAGTCAAGTGGGGCCTTGGCCTATGTGATGTGGCCCTTTGGCCCACATGCATTGTGGACTGGGCAGTGTCTCCCCATTTGTATATTTGTAAATACTGTTTTGATTTTTGAGGATATATTTCTAGTATTTTATCTTATTACACTCACTTTAATCTCTTCCTTTTGTCCTTGCATTATTCCTGAGAGGTATGGGAAAATATGTAATGTTACTGCATCTGGTTGTGTGTATGGTGTTGGGGTGGGGGTGTTACGTGTTGCGTTTGTGTGTCACTCTCTTTTTCCTCCCCCCTCCCTTGTGTGCTAGGCAGCAGTACTCACTGCGGTCGTCTTCGCCGGCATTGGTATTCATGGTGTAGGAGGAGGTAGACCAGCATGGGGAACACCTGCAGTTCGGGCTCCATGGTGGCGTGGTTCTTCCCTAAGTGTCCAGAGGTGAGTTCTTTCCCTTCTGTGTTTTGTTTCCGCCATGCTTTTGATGTCGTTGGTACCGCCCCGGAAAAGGCGGCAGATATGTGTGTCATAATAGTGTGGGTGGTACATTGTCTTCCGTCTGGCTGTTGGCGGTTACCACCACAGTCCTTGGTGCTAATGCTGTGGCGGTTAGTGTGTTAAAGTGGCTGTCTGTCTGAGCGGTTTCCACCATGGTCACAATACAATTTTTTTTAACGCCGGCTTGTTGGCGGTGTTACCGCCGCTTTATCACTGACCGCCAGGGTTGTAATGAGGGCCTATGTGTTTCTCATGCACGTTAAATATGCACATTCTAGTTCTTTTTGGATAATCATCTTGGATCAGAGGTATTAGTGACGTGCACCTTGCAAATATGTGACATGACCACATACCTGTATGCTTACTCAACAATAAACTCTTCTCTACCCTTTTCAGATAATGAAACACGCATGCATAACAAGTCAATGTAGAATCAACAATTCGGAATGTATTTCAAAAGTATTTTTTTAAATGTTCCCTGATTTAAAATGTTATTTAAAATTCAAATAAACAACATGATTCTACAATGTTTCTATGTAATGCAAAGCTAGACACATAACATAAGATACAAACATGAACAGCCTCACGTTTAAATTAGTCTGATTTTACTACATTGCTATAAATATTGTAGGGAAATCCCCTTTTTTTTATACATGCATCTCAAAGAATGGATCCCAGCTCTCAAATGTGTTTAGAAGGCCCTTAGCTTTTAAGGCTGTACTTTCCGTAGCTGCTTGTTTTCAAAACTTTTCTAAGCAATTTATTTATGTAACATGTCTTTCTAATTTACACTTAGGAGGCAGGGACTCCTTTACGAGGCCCTAGCAGCACACTGCACCACCGGAGCATCAATTTTTTAATGCTCCGGTGGCAGAGTGTTCCAGCCCATATTTACAAGGCCACGCAAAGCCACTTTGTGTGGCTTTTCATGACAGTGTAAACATGGACTCCTTTGACACATAACATTGTGTGAAAGGGGCATTCCATGGGTGTTGCTTGGGGTGTTCCCATGCAACACCCATGGAACCCGAAGGAATCTGACGCGTTTCCAGATTTACAAGCCTGGGAATGCGTCAGATTCCTCTGCCACCTCAGGGGTTGCGCAAAAATGACATGGCAAAGTAGGAAGTTATTTTCAGTAGATGTTTATAACAAAAGTGGTGAAAAAGTACAAAGCCGTGGCTGTGGGGCATTTGACCCAGATTTGACAAAGATTTTACACTATAGGTTATACTTCAATGGTTGCAACTTAATAAATCAAGTGGAGTGGTGATGCAAGAGTGGGCGCTTGCAGGAAACAGGCAGTTTTTTAAAAGCATGTGAGAAATAATTTTTCACGTAATAAAACAGAAAAATAAAAGTGATATTTCATCCTACACAAATTCTAGGCAGATAGATCGCCTGCACTGAATACAGTTTAACAAACGTTTAGGGAGCACTAGCATTTCCCCAAAAAGTAGCAAAATCAGACATTTGCCTGGAGTTAGCCTAACTGTTTTGTGACTCAAGCCAAAGTCCAACTCTCATCTGGACTGAGGTGCAAAGGTGCTCATGGTGAAAGGTAAGATATGTTTGTAACTCAGGCCATCAAAAAACACCTTTGTAACTTGTATAACAAAAGAGAACAACAACTTTGGCCCATATTTATACTCGGTTTGAGCTGAATTAGCATCATTTTTTTACACTAATTCAGCACAAACCTAACTCCATATTTATACTTTGGCGCCAGAATTGTCTCGCGCCAAAGTTATGGAGTTAACGTTGTTTTCTGGACGTGAAAACCTACCTTGCGTCAATGAGATGCAAGATAGGCGTTCCGGTCCAGAAAAGGATGATATGCTAAAATCCAGCACAGGGGGATGGGGCACTAAATAATGGCGCTTACATTGCTTAGCTCCATTATTTAATACCTGGGTATGGGCAGGCATAAGGGTATCTGTAGGCATATTTCCATGGTCAGAGACCATGGAAAGTGCCCACAGGTTCCCTTACCTGGCCCCAGGGACACCCCACCCACACCAGAGGGACACCACAAGATGGGGGACCCATCCCAGGTAAAACCCGGTAAGTATTTTTATTTTTTTTATTTTTTCCCACTCAGGGGCCCTGACTTGGGGACCCCAGCAAAGCGCTGGCCACAATAGCCATGCCCAGGGGACATTTGTCCCCTGGGCATGGACATTGGGGTGGAGGGCATGGCTCCTGTCTTTACTAAGACAGGAACCATGTCCATGGGAGTTGTGTGCCAGAAAATGGTGCTACACTGCTTAGAGGCATTTTTCTGCCTCTAAACAGTGTAGCGCCATAATTCAGCGCATAAGCTCCGGTTTCCTCTATGCCTCCCCCGCACTGTTAGCGTCCGGACGCTAACAGGGCATTAGCACCGGCTAGTGCCATTCCATAAATATGGCGCCCGGCCGGGGTCTTGGAATGGCACTAGCTGGCGCTATACTTTTTGATGCAAAACCGCGCTCACGCAGTTTTGCTTGAAAAAGTATAAATCTGGCCCTTTATTTCAGAAACTGTAGCTTTCAACCATGAAAAACAACCATTCAACTGACCAAACCTACTTTTTTAGCGAAGCAATGACATTTCCCTTTTACTGTTCGAGTTCTGCCAAACTGAGTTTTAAGAATAATTGTGTCTTTTAATAAATGTGCACAGTTTACTTTTCCTTTGAACATTTTTTTGTGTACACAGCACAGGACCAATGTGAGCCATCATGGTAGCAATACATGTTATATTACAGGAGAATACCTTGTAAGCCAGGACAACAACAGTATTCATGACCTTGACATTAAGGGTCTGATTTAGATCTTTGCGGATCTGCCCAGCCTTCGATTTTCCATCAGATTTCCCACTCACCATCTTGGCGGGTTACTCGCTATATTTAGATGTCAGAGGTCCCCTGGACGAAATACTGCCAACAAACCACCGCCACAGCCAGGATTATCCACTTGCGCCGATGGCCCAATAGGTAAATGCGGCTGGCAGCGGGACTCTAAGCCAATCACGACGTGCTTTCCTGCTGATGCAACTGTGGCGGCTAACCCGCCACACCTGAGCTGGCAGATTGGAAGGGATAAAAGCACAAACCTGACCTTTTCACTACTTTTCTGATTTCCTGCAGCCATGAATCTGATCGTACATGTTCTACCCTTGCTGCTGTTACTGAACCAAGATTCAAATCAACCCCGTTGTTGCCTTAACCGAAGGTAAGTAATTGTTTTACCTGTCATCCTCTGACTTGCTGTGTACTTAGCACTGGACTTGTGCATGTTTATAAAATACTTGGGAGCAATAGCACAATGATGTGCAATGCATATGCCTGTAATGTGGTAGTTACAAAATCTTAAACAAAAACCCTTGACAAATCATTAACAATCAATAATCTGGTGCCAACTGCCAGCATGCCAATCGACACCAACACAAAAGGCACAACAATCCATAAATAGGAATGTGTCTATACATGTGCATTTAATCATTTAACATAAACTACTGTATCATGGAGATAAAAAGAAAACGTTCCTGTAAATACAGAAAGCCAATAAAATGCAGTATTTGCACTGCACAATGTAAGTTTACAAAGAATGTACAACAAATGTAACCTTTAAACTTCAAACATGTGAAAGATGTATTAATGTCACAGGTCCCCTTGGTTTGTGCAATTTCTGTTACACATTTGATGTAAATTAACCCCAAAGTGCCAAATTCCCTGTGAAATGCATATGTGTATATCAACAACAGATCATGTTGAAATGAACACACATGCATTCTCAAGTCCCAAAAATAGAAACATAGTTAATGTTGGTGTAACTGCCCGGGAACAGGATGAATGCACCAAAATCAAAATGCCCATCACAAATGTACAACACTCGCATATGCACAATATAAATATGTCAAAACTCTAAGCTGTGCATGTCACTATCAGAAATGAGACCAAGTGCATGCCACACACATTAGCATAGATAACATTATAAGAAAACAATTACTAACAATATAAAAGTGATGCCAGGATGAAGGTATTCAAAATTAAATAAATTTTAATAAGAACATTTTATAATTCTCTCAATGCATTTTTATTGATAGGAGCAACAAATAATCTTCAAATTGTCCACATGAGCTTCAGCCCCTGAACTTGCCTCCTAGTTGCACTGCCAAGTAAAACCTTTTTAGACCTGACAGCCTTAGGGTGGTCACCCCTAACATTTTGCCTGCCTCCATCCACTTTATGGACACTGTTTTTGCTGGTTTTAGGACTCTGCGCACTTTACCACTGCTAACCAGTGCTAAAGTGCATATGCTCTCCCTCTTTAAACATGATGGCATTGGATCATACCCAATTGGATTATTTAATTTACTTATAAGTCCCTAGTAAAGTGCACAACATGTGTCCAGGGCCCGTAGATTAAATGCTACTAGGGGGCCTGCAGCACTGATTGTGCCACCCACTTAATTAGCCCCTTAACCATGTCTCAGGCATGCCATTGCAAGGCCTGTATGTGCAGTTTCATGGCCAATTCGACTTGCCAATTAAAAGGTCTTGCCAAGCCTAAAACTCTCCTTTTTCTATATATAAGTCACCCCTAAGGTATGCCCTAGGTAACCCATAGGGCAGGGTGCTGTGTAGGCAAAAGGCAGGACATGTACCTATGTAGTTTACATGTCCTGGTAGTGTAAAACTCCTAAATTCGTTTTTACACTACTGTGAGGCCTGCTCCCTTCATAGGCTAACATTGGGGCTACCCTCATATACTGTTTGAGTGGTAGCTGATGATCTGAAAGGAGTAGGAAGGTCATATTTAGCATGGTCAGAATGGTGATACAAAATCCTGCTGACTGGTGAAATTGGATTTAATATTACTATTTTAGAAAAGCCACTTTTAGAAAGTGAGAATTTCTCTGCACTTAAATCTTTCTGTGCCTTGCAATCCATGTCTGGCTTGGTTCAGTTGATAGGGGCCCTTTCTCAATTCAGGGATGGTAAGCCCATTAACTAACACTTGGTTTGGACCTATCACTCGTTTTATTTTAATTATTCACTTACCATTAATCACTTTTTGTTTTTTTTCTGGTGTTTTGTTTGTCTATGTGCTTATATTCTAGGGTGACCTGTTGTAACCAGTATACTTAAATGTAAGTTAATGGTTTTTCTATCCCACCAGTGGTGGTTATTTTCAGTATTTTTTGAAGAGGTGATTCATTTTTGGTCCTGATGAAGCGTCAGTGGATCCGGATGGACCGATAGACGCGAAACATGTTGACCTGTTCCTAAGGGCTCTACGAAAACCTTGAGTCCTTAGTATTACGTGAAAGTCTTATGAGCATTGCACTCTATATATGACTTTTATTCGTTGTTTTAATCTTGGTCTTCATCTCCACCTTACTGATTAAAAACTATGATGTCTATAGGAAGATGAATAACCAATTTTAACTATATTTTTGACCTCTCTTTTTGCATTGGTGCTTGAATGTCAGCACCTCTGACTGCATAATAACTTGCATGATTAAACAATTATGGTCCAGAGCTCCCCGTCAGGGGTGCCCGCCAGGCATTGCAGCGCCAGCTTGGTGTGGAGCAATTCCCAATGATGATACTAGTCATCCATTGTGATGCTTGAGGGCTCTTGCTCCTGAGACCAGTGGTTCCCTAGGATAATTCATAAGATTTTGGAACAGTGTACCTTACATTTTTCACTAGAGTTTGGGAGACCGTACACTGGACCACTCAATCTCCCAGTCCCTCCCCCAATTTGTTTTCTGAGATTTCTGCCCAAAAGACTCACCTGACCGCTTTCTGTGAAGGACTGCTGCCTTGCTGTTGCCCTGCTGTCTTGCTGCTCTCTGGCTGTGCTGAGAAGTGCTCTCCAAGGGCTTGGATAGAGCTTACCTCCTGTTCCCTGAAGTCTCAGGACCAAAAAGACTTCATCTCTATAAGAAGAACTCCCTGTGTGGCAAAAATTGATGCACAGCCTGCCAGAAACGGCGCACAGCATGCATCGCGGTGAAAAATTCACCGCACGCCGAACCAGAATGATGCAGCCCGACTTCGCAAGAAGATCGACGCAGCATCAGCGTAGTGACCGGAAATTCGACGCACAGCCCACTAGATCGATGCACAGCCAAGCCAGAATGACGCAGCCCGACTTCCTGAGAGGAATCGACGCAGCGCCTGCTGTGCAGTAGAAATTTCCATGCAACGCCCACCGGTTTGACGCAGTCCCTGTGACTTCATCCTGTCAGCATCGGATTTCAACGCATCGTCCCTGGGGCGTCCGAAAACCTCACAACCCAAAGAGGATCCAAGACCGAGTGCAGGAAATCGATGCAAAGCCTTCCCTGCATGAAAAAGAAACTATGCAATGCCGTGTGTGACCCGAGAAATTGACGCACACCTCCCTGTTTTCCACGCATCTCCTCCTCTGTGGCTCCACACAAACGAGGTACTTTGTGCTTGAAAGAGACATTTGTTGCTTTTAAGAGATAAAGACACTTTGTATCATTTTATACAGTGATATTTCTAAATATACTTATTGTGTTTAAATCGTTTTGACCTGCATTTTATCAGATACATATTAAATATTTTTCTAAACACTGTGTGGTGTATTTTTGTGGTGTTCTACTGTGTTATTGCATGATTTATTCCACAAATACTTTACACATTGCCTTCCAGGTTAAGCCTGACTGCTCAGTGCCAAGCTACCAGAGGGTGGGCACAGGATAATTTGGATTGTGTGTGACTTACCCTGAGTAGAGTGAGGGTCCTTGCATGGACAGGGGGTAACCTGACTGCCAACCAAAGACCCCATTTCTAACAAACCTCCTCACAAAGGGGCATCTATTGGGCACAGAGCCGGCACCTCAATGGTCTTACGTGGGAGGGGGTTGGGTTTGGGATTGATGGTTTTCGGTTTGGGAGCAGTGGTTTTGGGTGTGGAAGGGGTTGGTTTGTTTTTCGGGGGTTTGGTGTGGGAGAGGTGGGTTGTGGTGTGGGAGAGGTTGGTTCACATTTGGAAGGAGTGGTTTGGGATGTGGAAGGGAACAGAGCCAGGGCAAATAAAAGGTCTTCTTTAGGAAATGTGTAGAATGGTTGGCAGGGAGATGGGGTTGGGAGGTAGAGGAAGTAACAGTGGGTCATGTGTGTGAACCTGTTGAGGGTGTAGTTGCCTGTGTGTGTGGTGTATGTGGTGTATGTCTGAGTGTGTGTTTTTTGCTGTGTCTTTTGGCCGGGAGAGTGTGAATGCTTGTGTCCTGTGGGTGTGGGTGTGATGCTTGGGGATGTGGTGGTGCATGTCAGTGTTGTGCCACAGGTATGCTCGTGGTACATGTGGGTGTGGTGGTAGGCATGGTGTCTGTAGGTGTGCTGCTCTATGTGGGTGTGGTGATGGTTGTGGTGCCTGCTGGTGTGTCGGTCTGGTGGTGGGGTATGGTGTCTGCTGCTATGATGATGGTATTGCATGTAGGTGTGGTGGTGGGTGTAGAATTTGCAAGTGTGCTGGTGGTTGTGGTGGTTATGATGGTGGGTGTGGTGTCTGTATGTTTGTACATGTGCCTCTTTTTTTTGCTGTGTTTGTGTTTATGATTGGATGTGCTGCTTGTGTGTGTTGGAGTAGGTGTGTGCAAAGAAATTAGTGTGCTTTGGACAGGGCTGGGAATAGGAATTGGGATAGGGAGGGGGCAGGAGTTGTGGCACGAGGGTAGAAAGGTTGGGAGGCTGTAGTCAGTGAGGAGGCCAGACCTTGGAATGATCTCGGTAGGCACTATGAATGCCTTCCAGGAGAGCCCAATTTTTTTGCATCTAGCAACTAAGCCCCTGGATGGCAGACATAGTCTGCAAGATGTTAATGGCCTCCTCACTCAGCGCAGCTTGGGGGACAGGGGCAGGGGGAGGTGTCTGCAGCGAAGGAGACATCACCCCTTTTAGGAGCTAGAGGGAGTGTAGGGATGGGAACGTGGGTGGTGGACAAGGATGTAGTTGATAAAGTCACATTAGAGTCCGCCAAAACTAGGGACTGGTTTTCTGTGGAGGCCTCTGAAAATGATGTCGAAGAACTCATGGCCTCCGTGTTAGTCCCCTCACCTTCCGTGGCACTGGGTCCTAAGGGGTCAGTGGTGTCAACACCGGAATAACTTTGGCCAGCTTCTTCTCCACGGACATGACCTATGTCTCCTCCACCTGTCCCTGATGATCCTGAAGAGACAGGTGGGTGGTGGACAAGGATGCAGTTGATAAAGTCACATTAGAGTCCGCCAAAACTAGGGACTGGTTTTCTGTGGAGGCCTCTGAAAATGATGTCGAAGAACTCATGGCCTCCGTGTTAGTCCCCTCACCTTCCGTGGCACTGGGTCCTAAAGGGTCAGTGGTGTCAACACCGGAATAACTTTGGCCAGCTTCTTCTCCACTGACATGACCTATGTTTCCTCCACCTGTCCCTGATGATCCTGAAGAGACAGGTGCAACAGTTTGAGTCTACCTGTGTAAATAGAACTGGACACTAACTTTGCTCACAAAACATTTGCCAAGTATATATATTTAACCAGCTTCAAGGCTCCCAAACCTGTATTTTTTTTTCATCACTATCTCATGCATGTAGTGAACATTTTTTAAAACATTTGTGCACAAGTTTGAAACTCTCCATGATAGCTCCTAAATCATGTATGCCATCGTCTCTTATCCACTTTTATTTCTCTGTATGATCTGATTCACGTCTCTGATTGTTAGGGCTTTGTTGTTTAGAATACTGAACGTATGTCCCAAAAAATTACAGCAGCCAGAAATCCATTTGTACAGTGTGTTTACAAAGTCAAATAATCTGCATCATTTACATTCTCTAAAAGTAAAATATGGATCAACGTGGGTCCACAAATACTGCAATGTTGTACCAATATGTTTATGAACTGAAAACCTGTTTCTCTTGTCTGACCATTTCATAATGGTAACGCTTACTTCAAGTAACTAAAGTATATTTCAAATGTACTATATGTCATGTGGAGTTTGTAATGAATTAGCTTAGCAATGTATTAGCACACTATGTACATACCTATGCTGCTGAAAATATTTAACAAATATTTTTGTGGTGGAATGACAAATGGCTTCGACAACATGAGCAAATACACATGCCTTGATACATTTCTAACCAACTTCAGTACAAAGTATGTTTTGGGCCTGATATGGACTTTTCAATATGGGATACTCCATCATATATGTGATGCAAGCTTTCATCTGCAAATGTCCCTTTAAGTATTACACTTCTCACCATTATTGATTTCTCATCTGGACATAACTAAGGACAGTAAAATGTTTGGGGTAGGTGTAACTGTCACCAATGTGGACACATTCATGTCTGTTTCAATCAATACAATTTGGCTAAAAAATCATGTTGGTTGTAACAGACTAGCTTACATGCACATTTGTGAAGGACTAAGGCTTCATGCCAATCTGCTACTGTCAACATGAACTGAATTGAATCTTGCTGTGAAAACATATTTCTAACATGTTTTTGATAAGGCATAATGCCATTGCATTCATGTTTCCAGTCCCTTTGGAGCAGATGATCATTATCATTTGGTCATTGTACCAACTTACTAATGTAAAGTCTCAAACATCAATTGTATCGTAAGTGCTTAGTATGCTATGTCACCTGCAATAGGGCTTACATTACCTATTCATATTTGTGATGGAACATCACACCTGACTCATTCTTTAAATGGGGCATTTTTGATACAACTGTCCCTCATAACATCAAAAAAGTGCAGGTACCTCCTTTTTCTTATGCAGCCATGTGTCTGCTCAAAAAAACACTTGGCGTGTGATAAGGAACCTAGTGACAACCTTTAGCACAGATCAAAGCACCAAACACAGCATCAGACACCGTCTGAAAAACATACAACCATCATGTTGATGCCATACTACAATGCTGTAAATAAAAGAGATTAAATAGCAATAATAGCTACACACAATAACTTACCCCTTGATGCTGCTGTTGGGCCCTCAACTGCCCATCAAGCTCCTGCAACAAAGCGGGCCATTAGGGGGTCAGGATGTGGCGCACATGCTTGCCTCATTGGGATGTTTGGCTGTGCTTGACTTCGGCTGACTTTCTCGTCCAACATCGTAGATCCTCTCACCTCTTCCTGCAATGCAGCTGCACCGCTTATAGACCAACAGGGTCCACATTTTGTTTGCAATGGCCAAAACCACAATGAGAAGTTCCATCCCCTTAGGGAAGAAGGCAGGGGCCCTGTCACCTGCTTTGTCTGGCAACCTGGCTCCCAAAGGTCGGTATCAGCAGCAAAAGTAAAGGAGGTGTTGTTGGCTGCAGTGTTAGGAGGCAAGTGAGCTTTTTTCCGGACGCCGTCTACACGTAGATGACGTTCGCAATCCACGATGGAGAGGGGCACGGCCATTGGCTTTTGTGCATAGCTATTATGCCTGTTAACATATGTCTGTCGTGGAGTGTTACACCTACTAAGCTGTCACCTTCCGCCGACGGACGTCAGACAGCCACTGGCTTGACATCAAAGCAGGCGCCTGCCATTTTAGGATGAGAAATAGTGTATTTTTAAAGGGTTTGTGCATCACCACTACTCAAAATGGTGGCAAGTTTGTTTACCAACGTAAGAAAGATACATGCAATACTGTTTTTGCAAAAATATGAAACATTAAGAACTGAACCGTTACTGTGTTAAACATCAATAGTGCAGCTGTGTATGTTATACTTACGTTGGTGGTAAGTAGAAAAAAAAAGTTTAAAAAAAGTAGTGTGCATATAATACATTTCAAATGTATTATTTACATATTTTTGTCAAACATGTTAAAAAGTGTGGTTTCAAGTTGCAACATTATGATTACTAGTTTTACTAAGGCATAAGATGTGTGTTAATTATCAATGTCCTGTGTGACCATTTTAAGTGATAGTTTAAGGGGTAAGGGGTAAGGGGTGTCCTGGTGCCCCTGGGGGGCCCTGCACTGCCCATGCCACTGGCATGGGCAGTGCAGGGGCCCCCTAACAGGGCCCCGGCCAGCTTTTCACTGTCTGCATAGCAGACAGTGAAAAGCGCGACGGGTGCAACTGCACCCGTCGCACGGGTGCAACACCGCCGGCTCCATTAGGAGATGGCTCCTATGTTGCGGCCTCATCCCCGCTGGGCCGGCGGGCGCAAACTTGGTTTGCGCCAGCCGGCCCAGCGGGAATGTCATAATGGGGGCCGCACAGCGGTTACCGCCTGGCGGGCGGCGGTAGCCGCCCGCCAAGGTCATAATGACCCTCACAGTGCCCTCCAAACCCAGACTCACCTGTACCTCTGCCATCCGTAGAGTTTGCCATACAGGGGCAGGACCCCGTCCACTAGCTTCTCCAGTTCTTCCTGGGTGAAAGCCGGGGCCCTTTTACCTGCACCACGTGGCACATCCATAGCCAGAGGCAGGCCACAGCAGTACACAGAGTGGAGTATCTGTCCGCTCGAGATCAGGGAGTCAAGTGATCAAACGATGACTAACGCGTGTACTTTGCACTGCGGTATGCACTGTCACCGCCGGCGGCGATCATGATACGCTAGGATTCCCCACTGGCATCCATGTTAGCCAATTAGGGTGCGAACAGCAGTGAACACCGCCTTACGCTGTGACGTCAAGCGCTAGCAGTATGAGGTCACTTCCACAACGAAGGGGCAGATCTACAGTGGGCAGACATTTTGCCATCACTTACGCATCTTGAATTTCCTACTACTCACAATGCAGGGCGTACTAGCCACATGAAGCACCTACGTCTCTATCCATTCCGTATAGTAGCACACATGAATTACTCTGTTCCCTCCAAGTGATGTACATGTATATCTGTAAGGTAGCAGTTATTGTAGAGACACTACAATGAGCAATGCAGTGCAGAAATGTTGAGAAGTGTGCCTATGTATGTGTCTTCATCACTCCTTTTTGTAACCCCTCGTAGGTACCGACCCTTGTGGCGAGGAAGGACATCATCGATGTACAGACCACTTGTTGATATGGGGACCATGGTGGAGCATCAGATCATAATCACTTACAGACTCACACGTGCAACTATTCAGGACCTTTGTGCATTACTGGATCCTGCACTAACTCTGGGAAATCGTAATCAGCATGCCATTCCAACTGAGGTGCAGGTGCTCTCCGCACTCCATTTCCTGGCCACAGGCTCATTTCAGGTGACAGTGGGCATGGGTGCTGGGTTCTCACAGCCAATGTTCAGCCAGGTACTGACACGATTTCTGAATGCATTTGTACAACATCTGCAATCCTATGTGTGGTTTCCCCAAAGTACTGACCTCCCTGCCATCAAGTCTGACTTCTATGCCTTTGCAAACATTCCCCATGTCATAGGTGCCATCGATGGCACGTGCATACCCATCATCCCCCCAAGAGTGAGTGAACAGGTGTACAGAAACAGGAAGAACTTTCACTCCATGAACATCCAATTGGTGTGTACTGCAGACCAGTATATTTCACATGTGAATGCCATGTTTCCTGGTTCAGTCCATGATTCATTTGTGTTGAGGAACAGTAGTGTGCCACAGAAGATGGAACAACTACAAGAGGACAGAGGGTGGATCATAGGTAAGTTTGCCTGTCAGTAACTGACACATTGCAAAAAAACAGCCTGTCTGACTAAGGGACATAACAATGACGAGTCTGTATTGAACCATTTTTTAGGTGATTCTGGCCATATAAACTTCAGTTGGCTCCTGACACCAGTAAGGAATCCCAGGACAGATGCAGAGAGAAAATACAATGAGGCCCATGGACGTACTAGGAGGGTAATAGAGCGTACTATAGGTCTCCTGAAGGCTAGATTGCCGGTGTCTACATATATCTGGAGGTTCCCTGGCCTACGGGCCTGATAAGGTGTGTAGAATAGTGGTGGCCTGCTGCATGCTGCACAACGTGACTGTGAGACATTCTATCCCGCTCTTGGAGGTGGAGGGTGCTATAGGTCCTGATTAGCTACCTCAGAGAGGTGAGGAGAGTGATGGTGAGGATGAGGAAGGGGAAGATGTCCATTCCAGGAACCAACTGATACAATTCTTCTTCCAATAACTGTGTGGGACTTAAGCCTGTCATTGGGGTTAGTGACTAATACTTTCAGTGTGATCTGTCATATAGGGGTGATTGGTCGTGACAGGCGATACATGGACCACTTCTGCATGGTACTGACAGAAAATATATGCATTCCCTCCTTGCCACCATTTGGGCACACAGTACCACCATCAAGCACAACTTGACAATAAAGTTGTTCTCTGCCAGTTGCATCCACACTCCACTTTGTTCACAATTTAAGACAGGGGACAGTGTTACAGGTGTGAAATGTGTTTTATTGGTAGAATTGAGTGAATTGTGCTATATACAGTGATGAGAGTCGTAAGGGTTGGGTGTCCTCAAAACCAACTTGGTGGCAGCCTTGTTGGATGGTTTAGATGGGTCCATTTTGTCGAACAGTACTTCATGTTGCCCTCAGCTAAGTATTGTTGGTGAGTGGGTGGGATGGTTGCTTTGCGTTAGTAGCAGAGTCAATTGTTGGAGGGGGCCTTGTTCTTAGCTGGGTTTCCAGTGCCTTATCTTGGCCTAAGAGTACGTTTGGGCGCCTGCTGTGGAGCTTCTTGGGGTGGCATGGTTGGCCCTTTTGTTTCCTGGGAGGGCATTTCCTGGGATCTTTCTGCTGCTTGGGTCATCAGAGGCCGGTTGTCCAGCGCTGTTGTGGGGGCCTCTTGTCCGGTATGGGTTTCAGACTGTTTTTTTACCAACTGCAGCAGTGCTCCAGCAATGGTGGCCATTGTGACATTGTGCTCTTTCCACTGCCCCATGGCCTGTTGGTGTTGTTGCTGCTGCATCCTCTGACTTTGCTTCAGGGTGGACACAATCTGTGCCAACCTGTCTTGGGTATGTTGGTAGGCCCCCAATACCTCTGCAATAACATCCTGGGCTGCTGCATCCATCCTGTGGCCTCCCCCCTGGCCCACTGGGACACTTGAACTTGCTCTAGCCCCCTGTGCCTGTGTCCCCTGCACAGGTCTGACGGTACCACTTGTACTGAGGCCCTCACCTTCCTGCATGTTGGGAGTTGGAGACTGTGGCCTCTGTAGCTGTGTTCCACCAGTCTGTGCCCTGGGTACACTGGTTTGGGTACGCCTCCCCTGGCCTGCTGGTCTTGACTGGGTGTTAGGGGTGACAGTTTTTTCCTGGGTGGGGCTGCTGCATGGTGAGAATCCAGGACTGTGTGAGGGGCCTGCCTGCTCATCAGTGTCCAGGGATCCTTCGCCAAGGTCTTGTGAGGTGGCTCTGTCTCCTTGGAGGGCAGTGGCACTCCTTGTCCCGTCCGTTAGGGCTGCATGGGTGGTGGTGCCTGTTGGGGGACATACACATGTCTGTTACATATGCATGTAGGTTTGAGGTGTACAGGACTGTGCTATTTTGTGCTGGTGTTAATTTCAGTGGCCTTCCAGGGTGCCTTTGTGAGGTTGTCATAGCATTTAGTGACAGTGGTGGGGTTGCATTGTGATGGGGGGTAATGTTCCATTGTGGGTACGTGCGGGAATGGGTGGCTGTGCACAGCGGGAGTGATGTGGGCCTGTTAGTGGGTTGTAGGTAATGCAGGGAGGTGGACGTGGTGGGTAATGGCTGGGTGGGGTGTAGGTCCAGGTGAGTGTGGGTGGGGTGGGGTGGAGTGGTGCATGAATTGCAGATGTGTTGTTTATGGGGTAATGACTTACCTGAGTCCATTCCTCTAGTGAGTCCAGTGAGTCCCTCTTGGTGCAGGATGGCGAGTACCTTCTCCTCCCAGTCGGTGTAGTCAGGTGGTGTTGGTGGCGGCCTTCCCCCAGTCTTCTGCACTACGATGTGGTACCTAGATGTCATGGCCCTGACCTTCCCCAGCAGGTCGTTCCATCTATTCCGGATGTCATCCCTGGTGCGTGGATGGTGTTCCACTGCATTCACCCTGTTGACAATGGTCTGCCACAGCTCCAATTTCCGTGCGATGGGTGTGTGCTGCACCTCCTGCCTCTAATATTTGTGGCTCTACCTTCAGGATCTCGTCCACCATGGTCCTTAGCTCCCTTTCGGTGAAGCGTGGATTTTTGGTGGGGGACATGGTGAGTGTGGTGGATGGCGTCGGGACTGGGGACGGGGTAAGGGTGCTCCTCTGTGGGTCGATGTGCGTCTCCTGTATGCTGCTGTTCGCTGTCTGGCTCTGGTGCTATCCGTCTTCTTGTCCTCGTTTCGTTGCAAGGGATTGTGGGGTGTGTCTGTGGGTGTTTTATGGGGTTCTGGATGTGGGTCAGGTGTATGGGTGATACGCCTATCCAATGTGTGCACTTGTTGCTGTTGAGTCCACTTGCCGCCTGTGGCGGTCACAGCCGCCAATGGTCGTCTGGCCTCCACTGTCCGCCGAGGTGATTTGTACATCATTATTTGGAGGGCGGGATGTGGGTGTGCTTGGCGGTGGTGTGGTGGGGTGGGCCAGGATTCCCGCTGACAGAGTCATGGCGGGGAGTGGTGGCCTGGGAATCTTTGGCTGGGTTGGGTTTTTCATTTATTATATGGCAGGTTTCCATTCACCGCCAATGACGGGATTCTGTTCACTGCCGACACGGCGGTCGGCGGTCTTTCCCGTCATGTTCATAATGACCGCCAAAGTCTCTTTCAAGCACAAAGTACCTGGTTCGCAAGAACAATTTCCGCAAAGAACCTCAGAGGAGGAGATGCGTGGAAACTAAGGGGTGTGCGTCGATTCCGCGGCCCGCACACAGCGATGCGTTGTTTAGTTTTCACGCAGGGATAGCTGAGCATCGATTTCTGGTGCTCGGTCGTGGATCCTCTTCGGGTTGCGTGGTTTTCAGATGCCCCAGGGACGGTGCATGGATTTCCTGCGCTGGCAGGATGAAGTCACAGGATCTGCGTCGATCCAGTGGGAGTTGCGTCGAATTTTCTACTGCACGGCAGGTGCTGCGTTGATTCCTCTCTGGAAGTCGGGTTACACCGTTCCGGGTCGGCTGTGCGTCGATCCAGTGGGCCGTGTGGTGAATTTCCGGTCGCTATGCTGGCGCTGCGTCAATCTTCTAGTTGCGATGTCAGAATGTGTCGTTCCGGTTTGGTGTGCAGTGACATTTTCACTGCAGGGCAGACTGTGCTTCGATTCTGGCAGGTTGTACGTCGAATTTCGCCGCACAAGGATTCCTTCTTGAAGAGATGAAGTCTTTTTGGTCCTGAGACTTCAGGGAACAGGAGGCAAGCTCTATCCAAGCCCTTGGAGAGCACTTCTTCACCTCAACCAGAGAGCAGCAAGACAGCAGGACAACAGCAAGGCAGCAGTCCTTCACAGAAAGCAGTCAGGTGAGTCCTTTGGGCAGCCAGGCAGTTCTTCTTGGCAGGATGCAGGTTCTGGTTACAGGTTTCTTCTCCAGGAAGTATCTGAGTTAGTAGGGGAAGGGCCCTGTTTATATACCCAAATGTGCCTTTGAAGTGGGGGAGTCTTCAAAGAGTGGTTTAGAAGTGCACCAGGTCCCTTCTCAGTTCAATCCTGTCTGCCGGGGTCCCAGTGGGGGGGTGGCAGTCCTTTGTGTGAGAGCAGGCCCTCCACCCTCCCAACCCAGGAAGACCCTTTCAAAAGGCAGATATACGCTTGTGAGGCTGAGTATCCTGTGTTTGGTGTGTGTCTGAGTGAATGCACAAGGAGCTGTGAACTAAACCCAGCCAGACGTGGATTGTGAGGCACAGAAAGATTTAAGTGCAGAGAAATGCTTACTTTCTAAAAGTGGCATTTCTAAAATAGTAATATTGAATCCAACTTCACCAGTCAGCAGGATTTAATATCACCATTCTGGCCATATTAAATATGACCTTCCTACTTCTTTCAGATCAGCAGCTACCACTCAAACAATGTATGAGGGCAGCCTCAATGCTAGCCTATGAAGGGAGCAGGCCTCACAGTAGTGTAAAAACAAGTTTCACACTACCAGGACATGTAATCTATATAAGTACATGTCCTGCCTCTTTCCTACACAGCACCCTGCCGTATGGGTTACCTAGCACCTACCTTAGGGGTGTCTTATATGTAGAAAAAGGGGAGTTTTAGGCTTCGCAAGTACTTTTAAATGCCAAGTTGAATTGGCAGTGAAACTGCACACACAGGCCTTGCAATGGCAGGACTGAGACAAGGCTAAGGGGCTACTTAAGTGGGAGGCACAATCAGTGCTGCCGGCTCACTAGTAGCATTTAATCTACAGGCCCTGGGCACATATAGTGCACTCTACTAGGCACTTATAAGTAAATTAAACAGTCCAATTGGGTATGATCCAATGTTACCATGTTTAAAGGGAGAGAGCATATGCACTTTAGCACTGGTTAGCAGCGGTAAAGTACGCGGAGTCTTAAAACCAGCAAAAACAGTATCTAAAAAGTGGAGGGAGGCAGGCAAACGTTCCCTGCGATCCAGGCATAAGCCAGAGAACATTGCCAAGACCCCCACCAGGAAATAAGACTCCCCTGATTGTCACCCTTGTGTCCCACTCTGTCACCCTGTCCACCTTGAACTGCCAGTGCTCCACTTCATATGTCCCATTGGACAATGCACCTGTGATACAAAGAGACTGGACTCTATCCTGGACTTTCCTCCACCATCACCCCAGCCCATTGCATACCCCTCTAATTATTAGCAGTGAAATAAACACCCTTTGAAAAAATACCAGTATGGAGTATGTCAAATGATTGAAGTATATATTTGTTTAACAAGGGTTAAACACTGCAATACAACTTTACAGTAATGTATTCATAGGAATGACCTGTAATTGGCTTCAGTCAACACACCAGGTGCCAGAATGGGGCTCAGAAATCTGAAAATAGAGATGCCAAAGGGTACAGTAAGTGGTCATAGAATTGGGAGATTCTGCCTGCCATGTACAATGTCAAATACAAAACTGTCAATGCAAAGTGAAGTTACAGTGTCTTACCTGTGTGTCACTGAAAGAACAGTTGTATAATAGCTGTTCTGTTGTCCTCATCCTCTGCCTCCTCATCTTCACTGTCCACTGGGTCCACTACTGCCACACGCCCATCTCCAGCCTCATCGTCCTGCAGAAAAGGCACCTGGCGTCTCAAGGCAAGGTTATGCAACATGCAGCATGCCACGATCATCTGGCACACCTTCTTGAGTGAGTAGTACAGGGATCCTCCTGTTAGATGGATGCAACGAAACCTGGCCTTCAGGAGGCCATATGTCCTCTCTATTATTCTTCTTGTATGCCCATGTGCCTCATTGTAACGTTCCTCTGCGCTTGTCCTGGGATTTGTCATAGGGGTCAGTAGCCATGAAAGGTTGGGGTAACCAGTGTCACCTGCAAATATCGAGGGATACCTGTTAGCCAAACACTAACGCTTATGGACAACACCATACCCATACAACAACATATACTGGGTGGGAACCATGGGCTCACCTATGAGCCACACCCGGTGCCTCTGGAGTTGAGCCATCACATATGGGATGCTGCTATTCCTCAGGATATAGGCATCAGGCACAGACCCAGGATACTTTGCATTGACATGGGAAATGTACTGGTCTGCCAGGCACACTAATTGTACATTCATCGAGTGAAAGCTCTTTCGATTTCTGAAGACCTGTTCATTTCTCCAGGGGGGGACAAATGCAATATGTGTACCATTAATAGCCCCAATAATGTTGGGGATATGTCCCATTACATAGAAATCAGCTTTCACTGGGGCCAAATCCTCCACCTGGGGGAAAACAATGTAGCTGCGCATGTGTTTAATCAGGGCAGACAACACTCTTGTTAGCACTATTGAGAACATTGGCTGAGGCATTCTTGCTGCCAAGCCCACTGTCACTTGGAAGGAGCCAGTTGCCAAGAAATGGAGCACAGATAGGACTTGCACAAGAGGGGGGATCCCAGTGGGCTGACAGATAGCAGATATCAGGCCTGGCTCCAATTGGGCACACAGCTCTGTGATTGTGGCCCTCTCCAGTCTGTAGGTGAGGATAATGTGCCTGTCCTCCATTGTTGCCAAGTCCACCAGAGGTCTGTACACAGGGGGATGTCTCCATCTCCTATTCATCCGCAGCGGTTGTAATCTAGGGCGCAAAACGGGGAGCAGCTGGTCAGTATTCCACGTTTCCAAACACAACACTGCATTGCATGTTGCGACTGTAACAGTATGTTGTTGGATAGGCTGAAATGGTGCCTATGTGTAATGTGACGCAGTTAGGTGCCATGGGCTGCCCCCCCTGAAAAGGTGTCCGCCTGTCCTGTGTGGATGGACATGTGGAAATGAGGTAACTCCGCTGACGTGTGCTGTTGCGTGAGGCTATCGAGTACTGCCGTGCAACTCCTCATTGGTTGTCATTGGGCCCTATGGGTTACAGTGGCCAATGGTGTTGTACGCCAGCGGTGACGATACGCACCACCGCAGACGTTACTGACATTTTCTATCTGTTCACTCACTTGCTTCCTGACCTTCAAAAGGAGCGGACCTACACTGCAAGTGCTGCTGTGACCTGTTTCCGGAACCTACCATGGCTCGTGTCACTTGGGAAAGGGTCTCTGCCTTCACCCCTGCGGAGTTGGAGAGACTGGTGGATGGGGTCCTGCCCCAGTACCGAATGCTGTATGGGCCTCCAGACCAATAGGTGAGTACACTGTGAGCACGATGCAAGGTGCATAGATGCATTGAGTACTGTGTGTGAGTGCCTTGTGTGGGGGGGTTGGTGTAAGGGTTATGGGCAGCGTGCTGCATGTCTGGTGGGCAATGTCTGTGCATAAGGGGATGGGAGGGATATGGTGGGCCATGAGTGTACCAGGCTGGATGGTATGACTGATACTTTTTACTATGTTTGTTTCTCTGCAGGTCAGCGCCCATCAGAAAAAGGGTATATGGCGTGCCATCAGCAAGGACGTGCGGACCCTGGGGGTCTATGGCATGCGGAGCACCCACTGTCGCAAACGGTGGGAGGACCTGAGACACTGGGCAAGGAAAACTGCGGAGGCCCAGCTGGGGATGGCCTCCCAACGAGGAAGGGGTGCCCGTCGAACCCTGATCCCCCTGATGGCCCGCATACTGGTGGTGGCCTATCCGGAGCTAGATGGGCGCTTGAGGGCATCACAGGAGCCACAAAGGGGTGAGTACAGTTTCCCAATATACTACTTGCGCTTAGTGGGGTGGTCTCCAGGTGGGGGATGTGGGCCTGTGGGTGCCTCTAGGCCAGGCCGGACATTGCAGGGTAGGTCTCTTGTTGAGCAGGGGCTGATGAACACCACCTCCTACCAAGCTAGTAGGCATCCACTACTGGGCAGGGGTCTGTGGGTGTAAAGTCTGCTGCTATTGGCGTTCGGTATTCCTGTATATGACCTGGTGACTAGCATTGTGACTGGTAGTGCTCTGCCTAGTGCGTAGGGCTGTTCCCTGTGTGTGTGTCGTGTACACCAACGGTGGTGTTGTTGCTGCCATTGACCAAGTGTATCCTTTGTCTCTCCCCCCCTTTTTGTTTTGTCACCCTGTCCTTATGTGCATTAGCATCATCTGGCGGAGGAGCAGAGGCACCGGCGAAGGCGGGAGCTGCATCCCACAGGGCCCAGGAGGCCGAATCCACCGACGGTGAGGGCACCAGTGGGACAGAGGGCAAAGGGAGCACCATGGCAGAGACAGGAGGGGACAGTTCGGGCAGTGATGCCTCCTCCGATTGAAGCTCCCTGGTGGTGGCGGACACCTCTGTGCCCACCTCAACTACAGGTACAGCTGCCACTCCCCGTACCAGCACCGCCCTCCCAGCAGCCCCTCAGCGTGTTTCCTGTGCTCGCTCACCCATGAGGGTGGTCATCTCCTTCGCCCCAGGCACCTCGGGCCCTGCCTCAGTTAGCCCTGCTGCCCTGAGTGAGAAGGCTATTGACCTGTTGGTCGGTCAACCATAGTGAATGTCATCCAGGGGCTGGCAGGCCACTTGCAACAAACAAATGCATTCCTGGAGGGCATTCACTCTGGCATGGCAGCCCAACAGAGATCAATCCAGGCTCTGGCCTCCTCCCTGATGGCAGCTATTGTCCCTGTCTCTAGCCTCCCCCCTCCATCTTCCTCTACCCAATCCCATTCTACTCAACACCAACCTATCCCAAGCACACATTCAGACCAGCATGCACCCAAGACAACACACAGGAGTGGCTCAGGCAAACACAAGCACCGCATATCATCCCACAGGCACTCACACAAACACCATCCAGATGCAGACATACCAACATCCACTGCCTCCACTGTGTCCCCCTCCTCCTCCTTGTCCACCTCCCTCCCAGTAGCATCTCCACTCGCACCTGCATGCACTACATCCTCATCCACTACCCCTATCACCATCACGCCTATCACTACACACCCCTCACTGGCAGTCACCACCCCCACATCCATGCACACGTTCCCTGTGTCATCTCCCACTGTGTGTGTGCCCCCTCCTCCCAAAGTATATAAATGCAAGCACTCAGACACCCACTCCATCATCCTCCACTCCCAAACCTTCACCCTCTTCCCGCCCCAGTGTCCCTAAGAAGCTTTTCCTCTGTGCCATTGGCCTCTTCCCTACCCTTCCCCTCCCCCGTCCTTCAAGTCAGGCCAGGGTGGTCAGAACCCAGGTGAGCACCTCAGCTACCAGTCCACGGCCACAGAAAGTGTTGGCATCTACTGCAGGTGGAAGAGGCTCCAGGGAACCAGCCATCAGCACTGACAGTGTGCCTGCACCAGCTGCCAAAGGGAAGGGCAAGGAGGCACCACCAGCTGCCCATGGAAAGGGCATGGATGCACCACCAGCTGCCAAGGGGAAGGGCAAGGAGGCACCACCAGCTGCCAAGGGGAAGGGCAAGGAGGCACCACTGTAGGAAAGTACCATCTTGCCTGGCATGTTACCCCCATTTTTCACTGTATATATGTTGTTTTAGTTGTATGTGTCACTGGGACCCTGGTAACCCAGGGCCCCAGTGCTCATAAGTGTGCCTGAATGTGTTACCTGTGTAGTGACTAACTGTCTCACTGAGGCTCTGCTAACCAGAACCTCAGTGGTTATGCTCTCTCATTTCTTTCCAAATTGTCACTGACAGGCTAGTGACCATTTTTACCAATTTACATTGGCTTACTGGAACACCCTAATAATTCCCTAGTATATGGTACTAAGGTACCCAGGGTATTGGGGTTCCAGGAGATCCCTATGGGCTGCAGCAATTCTTTTGCCACCCATAGGGAGCTCTGACAATTCTTACACAGGCCTGCCACTGCAGCCTGAGTGAAATAACGTCCACGTTATTTCACAGCCATTTTACACTGCACTTAAGTAACTTATAAGTCACCTTTATGTCTAACCTTTACCTGGTAAAGGTTAGGTGCAAAGTTACTTAGTGTGAGGGCACCCTGGCACTAGCCAAGGTGCCCCCACATTGTTCAGAGCCAATTCCCTGAACTTTGTGAGTGCGGGGACACCATTACACGCGTGCACTACATATAGGTCACTACCTATATGTAGCTTCACAATGGTAACTCCGAATATGGCCATGTAACATGTCTATGATCATGGAATTGCCCCCTCTATGCCATCCTGGCATAGTTGGCACAATCCCATGATCCCAGTGGTCTGTAGCACAGACCCTGGTACTGCCAAACTGCCCTTCCTAGGGTTTCACTGCAGCTGCTGCTGCTGCCAACCCCTCAGACAGGCAGCTGCCCTCCTGGGGTCCAGCCAGGCCTGGCCCAGGATGGCAGAACAAAGAACTTCCTCTGAGAGAGGGTGTGACACCCTCTCCCTTTGGAAAATGGTGTGAAGGCAGGGGAGGAGTAGCCTCCCCCAGCCTCTGGAAATGCTTTCTTGGGCACAGATGTGCCCAATTCTGCATAAGCCAGTCTACACCGGTTCAGGGACCCCTTAGCCCCTGCTCTGGCGCGAAACTGGACAAAGGAAAGGGGAGTGACCACTCCCCTGACCTGCACCTCCCCTGGGAGGTGTCCAGAGCTCCTCCAGTGTGCTCCAGACCTCTGCCATCTTGGAAACAGAGGTGCTGCTGGCACACTGGACTGCTCTGAGTGGCCAGTGCCACCAGGTGACGTCAGAGACTCCTTGTGATAGGCTCCTTCAGGTGTTGCTAGCCTATCCTCTCTCCTAGGTAGCCAAACCCTCTTTTCTGGCTATTTAGGGTCTCTGTCTCTGGGGAAACTTTAGATAACGAATGCATGAGCTCAGCCGAGTTCCTCTGCATCTCTCTCTTCACCTTCTGATAAGGAATCGACCGCTGACCGCGCTGGAAGCCTGCAAACCTGCAACATAGTAGCAAAGACGACTACTGCAACTCTGTAACGCTGATCCTGCCGCCTTCTCGACTGTTTTCCTGCTTGTGCACGCTGTGGGGGTAGTCTGCCTCCCCTCTGCACCAGAAGCTCCGAAGAAATCTCCCGTGGGTCGACGGAATCTTCCCCCTGCAACCGCAGGCACCAAAAAGCTGCATTACCGGTCCCTTGGGTCTCCTCTCAGCACGACGAGCGAGGTCCCTCGAATCCAGCGACTCTGTCCAAGTGACCCCCAGAGTCCAGTGACTCTTCAGTCCAAGTTTGGCGGAGGTAAGTCCTTGCCTCACCTCGCTGGGCTGCATTGCTGGGAACCGCGACTTTGCAGCTACTCCGGCCCCTGTGCACTTCCGGCGGAAATCCTTTGTGCACAGCCAAGCCTCGGTCCACGGCACTCTAACCTGCATTGCACGACTTTCTAAGTTGGTCTCCGGCGACGTGGGACTCCTTTGTGCAACTTCGGCGAGCACCATTTCATGCATCCTCGTAGTGCCTGTTTCTGGCACTTCTCCGGGTGCTACCTGCTTCAATGAGGGCTCTTTGTCTTGCTCGACGTCCCTTCTCTCTTCAGGTCCAATTTGCGACCTCCTGGTCCCTCCTGGGCCCCAGCAGCATCCAAAAACGCCAAACGCACGATTTGCAGCTAGCAAGGCTTGTTGGCGTTCTTTCAGCGGGAAATCACTTCTGCACGACTCTCCACGGCGAGAGGGATCAGTCCACCAAAGGGAAAGTCTATAGCCCTTTTCGTTCCTGCAGAAACCTCAGCTTCTTCTGTCCAGTCGAAGCTTCTTTGCACCCGCAGCTGGCATTTCCTGGGCATCTGCCCATCTCCGAATTGCTTGTGACTTTTGGACTTGGTCCCCTTGTTCCACAGGTACCCTAGATTGGAAATCCACAGTTGTTGCATTGCTGGTTTGTGTCTTTCCTGCATTATTCCTCTAACACGACTATTTTGTCCTTAGGGGAACTTTAGTGCACTTTGCACTCACTTTTCAGGGTCTTGGGGAGGGTTATTTTTCTAACTCTCACTATTTTCTAATAGTCCCAGCGACCCTCTACAAGGTCACATAGGTTTGGAGTCCATTCGTGGTTCGCATTCCACTTTTGGAGTATATGGTTTGTGTTGCCCCTATCCCTATGTTTCCCCATTGCATCCTATTGTAACTATACATTGTTTGCACTGTTTTCTAAGACTATACTGCATATTTTTGCTATTGTGTATATATATCTTGTGTATATTTCCTATCCTCTCACTGAGGGTACACTCTAAGATACTTTGGCATATTGTCATAAAAATAAAGTACCTTTATTTTTAGTATAACTGTGTATTGTGTTTTCTTATGATATTGTGCATATGACACTAAGTGGTACTGTAGTAGCTTCACACGTCTCCTAGTTCAGCCTAAGCTGCTCTGCTAAGCTACCATTATCTATCAGCCTAAGCTGCTAGACACCCTATACACTAATAAGGGATAACTGGGCCTGGTGCAAGGTGCAAGTACCCCTTGGTACTCACTACAAGCCAGTCCAGCCTCCTACAACCACCAGCTGCCAAGGGGAAGGGCAAGGAGGTACCACCAGCTGCGAAATGGAAGGGCAAGGGGCCTGCACCTGAAGGCATAAAGGACAGGAAGCCTGGTGCTGGGACTGATTCTAAGCCCCCACCACCAACCATGGCAGTTCAGCGGGGAACATCCTTTTTTCAGACTTTTTTTTTCCGAAAGTCGTGGTTAACGAAAGCGCAACAACGCTTTTTTTAACCACGACTCCAGTTTTTTGTGCCTTAACTACGTATGTTCTGAACAACGAACATGCGTGGTTAAGGTACAAAGAAGTGAGTTGGCGAAGATAAGTGGTGGGTTTAGGTTTTGGGGAGGGGGTAGGGGGTCAGGGGGTTTTAGGTTTTAGGGTGGGGTTGGTGGGGTGGGGCGTTTTTGGTTTTGGGGAGTGGGTGGGGGTTAGGGGGTTTTAGGGTGGGGTTGGGGGGGTGGGGCGTTTTTGGTTTTGGGGAGTGGGTGGGGGGTCAGGGGGTTTTAGGTTTTGGGGTGGGGTTGGGGGTGTGTGCCGTTTTTGGTTTTGGGGAGTGGGTGGGGGTCAGGGGGGTTTAGGTTTTGGGGTGGGGTGGGGTGAGGGATGTAGGGTGAATGGTGCCTATTGCTAATGATTTTATCAGGAATGCCTTTACAATGAAATATCATTGTTAAGGCATTTGTGGTAAAATCATTAGTAGTAGCAACGAGGTCGGTGTTCCGACCTCGTTGTTAAGGCAGTAGTTGTTTTTGAAGTCGTTGTTTCGTCGTACAGTCCAGTTCAGCCATCTGAGGTGGCAGGGGAAGGACTGGAGTCTCCCCCACCACTGCCTGCACCACCGCCAGCACCACTGCCAGCAGAAGCAACCCCAGTCGGCAGCCGTCCGAGGCTGCAGGGGAAGGACTGGAACCTCCGACCACCACTGGCATCCCCGAACCCAGCCCTGCCACTGCCACCACTGAGCAGCCGTCACCGTTGGCGGGCAATGTGTAGTCCTGCCTCCATGAGCTGTAGTGCATCCTGGACATTGCAAATCCTCTAGGTATGACACCCAGGTGAGAGACTGTGACCTTGCACCTTGCAAGTGCTACATCACAGGGCACAAGGCCCCCTCCAGAACCAGTGAATGAAGACATCCACTCACCCCCTCCTTTCCAGGATGAAGCACACTGGGCACAAGGCCCCCTCCAGAACCAGTGGAAGAAGACATCCATTCACCCCATCCTTGCCAGAATTAAGTACACTGGGCACAAAGCCCCCTCCAGAACCAATAGAAGAAGCCATCCACTCACTCCCTCCTTGCCAGGATGAAGCACACTGGGCACAAGGCCCCCTCCAGAACCAGTGGGCAAACCACCTACTTGAGATACTGTGGCTTTGCACTCCCCAGGACCAAGCAGTGGGCAAACCCCCCACTTGAGAGACTGTGGCTTTGCAATCCCCAGGACCAAGCAGTGGGCAAACCACCCACTAGATACTGTGGCTTTGCACTCCCAATGACCAAGCAGTGGGCAAACCACCCACTTGAGAGACTGTGGCTTTGCACTCCCCAGGACCAAGCAGTGGGCAAACCACCCACTAGAGAGACTGTGGCTTTGCACTCCCCAGGACCAAGCAGTGGGCAAACCACCCACTTGAGAGGCTGTGGCTTTGCACTCCCCAGGACAGAGTGATGGGCATGTTGACCCCTCCAGGATCAGTGGTGTTATACCATCTTCTGGCTGAGGTGCCCCACTGTTTCCCGTCCCCCTGAGGTGCCGGTGTATTTTCAACCTGATGCCCCTGCAGTGTTCTCTCCATGTTGTTGCAGGAGTCATGTAGGACCTTGGCCTATGTGATGTGGCCCTGTGGCCCACGGACATTGAGGACTGGGCAGTGTACCTCCATTTGTATATATGTATATACTGATTTGATTTTGAAGCACAAATTTCTACTATTTGATCTTATTACTCTTACTTTCATCAATTCCTTTTGTTCTTGCATTATTCCTAAGGGGCATGGGGTGAATATGTAATGTTACTGCATATGTTTGTGTGTTTGGTGTTGGGGGTGGGGGTTGCATGTTGCGTGTGTGTGTCACTCTCTTTTTCCTCCCCGCTCCCTTGTGTGCTAGGCAGCAGTACTCGCCGTGGTCATCTTCGCCGGCGTTGCTGTTCATAATGCATGAAGAGGTACAGCAGCATGGGGAAGATGTGCAACTCAGGCTCCATGGCGTCGTGGTTCTTTGTTGTGTCTCCAGAGGTGAGTCCTTTGCCTTCTGTGTACTGTTTCTGCCGTGCTTTTGATGTCATTGGTACTGCCCGGAAAAGGTGGTGGAGAGGCCTGTTGTAATACTGTGGGTGGTACATTGTCTTCTGCCTGGCTGTTGGCGGTTACAGCTGCAGTGCTTGTTGCTACTGCCATGGCGGTCGGTGTGTTAAAGTGGCTGTCCGTGTGGGCGGGTTCCGCCGTGGTCTTAATCACATTTTTGTTACCGCTGCTTTATCACAGACCGCCAGGGTTGCAATGAGGGCCTAAGTAAATCCTAACAGACCATAATTGTTATCACCACTGAGGAATCCAACAATGCCAGAGGAATCCTGCTTTAATGAGGCCCATGGAAGAACCTGGGGGCCAGTGGAGTGGGCTTTTGGGCTCCTAAAGGCCAGATTTCACAGTCTGGACAAGACTGGTGGAGCCCACCTCCACTCACACAATACAGTGTGCCAAATCATGGTTGCCTGATGCATGTTGCACAACATCGAGCTGCAACAGAACATCCCAATCATTGCAGAGGATAGAGACTGTGAACAGCCACTGGGTGAGGATGTTGAAATGCCCAATGAAGGTGACAGTGGTGAAGAGGAAGGAATTGACCTACATCAAGATAGTATAGACGACTTCCTCACCTGAGTGTAAGTGTAACTTTACATATTGTAACATCCAATGTCAGAACTTCTGACTCACTAAACATCAGTCTGATGGTAATTTACTAGGAATGGTCAGTTCAGGAAAGTCCAAGTCAGAGATGTTTGTTGATCAAAGTTTCCATACATTAACTACTGTATTTATTAACATAGTTCATCTTTGCTTGTGTTAAATATATGTGTCCTCCTAACTTATCATTTGAGTCAAATTTCTCCTGTGAAATCATCCGTTTTCCCTTGTTATTCTGTTTTAGGATCCTTCACTGTCTTCTTGATTTGGACATTTCAAAGTTGTGACATTGCAGTGATATGTTGCTGGTGGAAAGTGCAAAGGTAACATGGATTGATCCAGGGACAGACATCAACTTTACAGAGACAACTTGCTCTGCGATTGAATGGATGTTCTTGAGATTGTATCAGACTGTTTTCTTTTAGATGTTACCACCAGGGCATTATGTGCTCCTTAACTTGCCCTAACCACATGTATACCTCAAGCCATAGCATATTGATCTCCCTTCACATTGGCTAAATCTTCAGTTTGTGTTCACCGTATGAAGCTGTTGATGTGTCTCTCGTAATTGAAAGAACCTTTTGAAGCACACAACTGAAATGTGGTTGTGGAATTCCTGCAGATACTGCCACAGTGTACTTAAATGATCATGTGGCCTTTCATTTTGTTACTGCCATAATGTAGAGTATTGGTGCTATTAAAGTAGGTTTCCTAATGTGAGGGCAGGATGTCTGGCTCTAACTGAGGTCATGAATCAATAAACATTTGCCTATTTAACTTGGTTTTATGAAATGTTCACTTTCTTCCATGGTGTCAAGGTAGTGTCAGCTTCTAGAAAGCACAGACTATTTGGGTTATGCATGGTTTGTGAGAATCATCTATGATTTTGTCAAAGATTTGTTAGTTACAAATGTATGACACCAATACATTTTGAGATTTCATGGTTTCATTTTCTAGTTTTGTTTTTTAATGGGAACCACATGACCATGTTGTTATCTCTTATTTGTTTTTGAATCCTATTGGCTGACAGGTTTAAAAAATGATGGCGTAAGGAAGACATAGAAAAGGAAATACCACAATAAATACTAAACCAGTCTTTGACTTTGTGTTATGTGCATTTTTTTTTATAACAAAAATGAGTGAAATATCATTGAAACCATAATAAAAAAGAACAAGAAACAATAACCAAATTCCATTACGGTGGAAGAAGCTATTTTTTTAGCACAAATTGTTTGGAGTCCAATGTACAACATACAACTGCCCTTAAAAAATATAAATGTGTCCATGAAATACTCCACAGAGTGAATGGTTGACACACACTGGAGGAAGTTAGGTTTGGCAGCTCTTGGAGGTAGTGGTGGAGATCTTGCCATCCTCTCCTTGTGGAACGCAGTAACGTCTCCTCCTTGGGGGGGGGGGGCACAGTTGCATGGACTGGGGTGGGTCGCGCAGTGTCCTGTTGTGGAAGGGCCTCCCTGTCTGTGGCTGGTGCAGTTTTTCCTGATGTTGAAGGTGAAGAACTGCAGACAGGGGTAGATGGTAGGGAAAAAGCCCTGCACATGTTTTGAGAAATATCATACATCACCCCAGTCAGGGAGCACTAATTAGGGTTGTGATTCTACATCTCTACATTGTGCTCCCTCGGCTTCATCGTCCGGATCTCTCATCTGTCGTAGCAGCTGGGATGGAAGGTATAGTTGTGGGCGACAACATACTAGAGTAACACAGCAGATGAAATGTTCACACATACCATGAAATGGTGAATGACACATACCTAAAACTTTGTACTATTGTTTTCCAGAGACAAAGACAGGGCAACATAGTAGTTGTAGTCACTTGTTAACACCATTGACAATACTTGTAAAAAAGTCATGGGTCATGTAAAGTCTTCCACAGTGTGATGTAATATTCCACTCTGAATCTATGAACAAACATTAAATTCCTATATTTCTCCCAAATACATCATACATACACCTGTGTCAGTGGTTACCATCCCCCCACCCAGGTGGAAGTTGTTAGCCAATCACAGCCTGGCTGCAGACATAAATTCTGAGCTGCTACACACAAACCCTCTCAGACATTATAACATGTTGCTGAATGTGTATATTCGGTTGCCCCTTATCATGCAACAGAATGATGTGAGGAGGATTGGGAGGACAGCGTAGAGTATCTTCAGACAAAGGATTAACCTCTTTGGGATGTCCAGCCAAGGTGTCAGATCCATGTTTCATTTTTCTCCTTATATTATCTTGGAGGTGGTTTCTGAGTGGGAGCAGGATCTTGACTCTGTGACCTGCCGCTCCCACACCACCCCAGCCTATGTCAATATCCTAGCAGCTTTCCATTTCTTTGCCACTCGCTCATTCCAGAGGGTGTCCAGTGACAATTTGGCCATTTCTCAGGCAAGCCAGTCCCTATGTTTGCATCAGGTTCTGAGCTGCATAAATAGGAGAGATCATCAGTACATACGTATGCCACACACACTGGCAGGAAATCTATGTTTACTGGCTTGAGTGTGGAGTCTCCGCCCCTAGTGCTGAGTCTCCACCCTGAGTGCAGAGGTTCCACCCCAAGTGCGGAAACTCTGCACACGGAGCAGAGACACAGCAGTAGGGCAGAAACCCAATGATATAATACAGGAAATAAACAGTAGGAAGTTAATAAGCGCTGTCAGCCATTTTATATCCATTCTGAGATATCCTCACCTCCAAGCAAGTTCCTCTGCCATCTCTCTACTCTGCGTACCTAACCTGCCGCCAATATGGCTTAGGGACTTGATGACAAGGCACTACCTTTCAGCAAAACAGAATTAAGCATCTTAGCTGATAGGTTGCTTGATGAGTACCCTCAGCTTTATGGGGCCCCGGAACAACAGCTGAGTATTGCAGAACGCAACTGTCTGGTAAGACATCCCAGCGAGCTGCAATGCAGCAGATGTATTTCATTGGCGGGCCGGAATGTATAGGAAGCACTGGACGGACCGGTGATGCTGGCCCAGTATAAAGGCCCAGGACCTAATGGGCCTACCCTCCCAGCCACACTTGCATAGGCCTACCTCCGTCCACTGTACAGGAGGATCCTGAGAACACCCTGGATGGCACTCCATGCTCAGCCAGATGAGTATGAGCAGCAGAGACCTAATAAGCGCATGAACTGTTTTATATATCTGGTAGTATCATCTGAGTGGTGAAAGAGATGTTAAATCATTTTTTTATCTCCTTTCACCCTATTTGTGTAACGGTCACAATACTTATAAGGTATAGCCCTCCTTTGGAGCAGCTGCAATATTTTACCATTACAACATGCACTTACAATTTTATGATTATTCAACTAAAACCTTATAACTGTTGTCTCCAATGTTGCAGGAATAGCTTGCACAATGCCTAGTGTTGGTATGTGAGGGGTCTGGGTGTTGGATTCTGTATCATGCATGCTTTTTGTGTATTTATTTCTAGGTTGAACATAATATTGTTGGATAATGAAGTAAAGAATGACTTTGTGTTACTTGTCTCACTCAAAATGATATCAAAATATCACAGAGGGACAACATACACACATCTCTGCATTGGCACATATGTAATTACTAATATCTAGGTTGCTGTTTAAACTATGCATGTATGGTTACTAGTATACAGCACAGATGAAGTTTGTCTCGACATGCTAAATGAGGCACTTGTCATGTAGACTGTCTGGTGCTCTCTAGTGATATTCCAATATTTAGATTCATATCTTTGCCAAGGTCATATCCCTGGCCTTGTTTGTATATGCACACCATATTTTACAGGTATGTAGTGTGTCAGTATGCTACACAACAGATGAAATTTGAAAGTAAGTGTGAGACTGCTGAGATGGAATATTACAGGATACTCCTGGATCCACGTATAGGTGTGGATATATCCATTCAGACTGTCTCCCGTCTAAGCTTGTAAACTTTTGCATTGAAAGATAACAATGTTTCAAGGTCCAGAAACTCACATCTCACCAATGCTGAAGGTGAGGGTTAGTAAATCATAAAGAGTATTCAGAGCACACTTGAGGCAGATGTTATTTTGTGAGTAACTGCAGGGCATTACAGTGTTAATACACATAGGTGGTCATTATGACAGTTAAAGTGGCGGTAATACTGCCAACAGGATGGCGGTAATTACCGTCAAATTAAGACCATGGCGGTGAGAACTCCCATAGACAGTCAATGTACCACACCATCTGCCAGGGTATTAACAACACATACCACGGCGGTAGCCACCAACAGCCAGGCGGAAGACAAGGTGCCGCCCACCATATCATAATACTGCATTCTGCCACGATTTCTGGGGCGGTACCAATGCCATCAAAAGCCTGGCGGAAACACATCACAGAAAACAAAAGACTCACCATTAGAGACGCTTAGAAGATCAACCCCGCCATGGAACTGGAACTGCAAGACTTCCTAATGCTCTTCTACACCATGCTCCACCTGGAACACCAACACCAACGCCAACGAAGATGACGACGGTGAGTACAGCCGCCTAGCACACAAGGGAGGGAGGGAGGAAAAGGAGATTGACACACACACGCACGACACACACCATTCACACACACACACCATACACAACCAGCTGCAGATGTAAACCAATGGAACAGGACACATGGCATAATAATGCAAGGACTACAGTAAGGCACTACTGAGAATGTATCGAATGGGAACAGCCACCAAATGAACCAATTGGATAACAAATTGGATATGTACAATTGTCCAGAAAGGGCCAATGCCCAGTCCAAAGTATAAAGGGCCCACATGGCCACAGGGCAGAGTCCAAGGCTGAACTTGTTTCCTGACAACATCTGCACAGAACTGTGCAGGGGCATCATTTTGGAAGTGGTCAGGCAACTCAGGGGGAAGAGGTGTGGAGGGCACCTCCGCTGAAGTCGGGAACTTGCCCACTGGTTCTGGAGGGGGCTCCATGCCCATTATTCTTTTCTGGGGAGTGCAAGGTCACAGTCTCTTAGGTAGGTACTTGCCCACTGGTTCTGGAGGGGGCTCCATGCACATTATCCTTTGCTATGGATTGCAAGGTCACAGTCTCTCAGGTGGGGTACTTGTCCACTGGTTCTGGAGGGGGCTCCATGCAAATTACTCATTGACTCATTGCTGGGAAGTGCACGGTCATAGTTTCTCAGGTAGGGTAGTTGTCCACTGGTCCTGGAGGGGCATCCTTACACAGCAGTCCCTGGAGGGTGCCCTACATGCCCTCTGCTGGAGGTGAGGGCTGCATTTTCTCAGCTGGAGGTGAGGGCTTCGTGACCACTGGTGGTGGTGGTGGTACCCTGCCAGCCTCTGCTGGAGGTGAGGGCTGCTGTGTCTCAGCTAGGGAAGGTGCCTCCTGGGCAGCCGCTGCAGGAGTTGAGGGCTGCTGTTTCTCAGCTGGGGAAGGTACCTCCTGTGCAGCCTCTGCTGGAGGCGAGGGCTTCTGTGTCTCAGCAAAGGATGAGGGCCCAGTGCCCACTGGAGGTGGTGGTGGTTGTACCCTGCCAGCCTTTGCAGGAGGTGAGGGCTGCTGTGTCTCAGCAGGGGAAGGGGCCTCCTGGGCAGCCTCTGTTGGAGGTGAGGGCTGCTGTGTCTCAGCTGGAGCTGAGGGCTTCTTCCCTTTCCTGGCAAGAGGTGAGGGCTTCTTTCTTCCCTTTCCTGGCAGGAGGTGAGGGCTTCTTCCCCTTCCTGGTTAGTGGAGTGAGATCCTTCCCCTTCCTGGCTGGTGGAGTGGGATCCTTCCCCTTCCAGGCTGGTGGAGTGGGATCCTTCCCCTTCCTGGCTGGTGGAGTGAGATCCTTCACTGTCTTGCCTCCACGACTAGGATGTGCCTCCACTGTCCGTGTGGACTGTTTGACTGAGGTGCTGGGCTGGGTCGTTGGGACCCTGCTCTTACGGGCAGGATGGGGGGAAGAGGTCATGTTGGGCAAGGAAAAGCTTCTTAGGTACGGTGGGGCAGGATGAGGGAGGAGGGATTGGAGTGGAGGTTGAGGGAGTGGTTGTTGTAGGAGTACGTCTGCTGGACTTGGGTGCAGGTGCATGGGCAGTGTGCTGATGTGAGGTGGATGGCTGTTGGGTGTCTGAGTGCCTGTGATTGTGTCCTTTAGGACGGGTGACAGACAGGGTGGGAGAGGGCACAAGGGATGCGTAGATGGATGTTGTAGAGGTGTCTGCTAGTGAAGTGTGTGTGCTGCTTGGTGTGGTGATGCTGTTGGTGGATGTTGAAGCAGTGCATGCAGGTGTGACTGTGGATGTGACTGTGAGGGAGGTGGAGGAGGAGGAGGGGGAGACAGTGGAGGCTGTCTGGTGTTTGTGTGAGTGCTTGTGGACTGAAATGTGGTGCCTGTGTTTGACTGTGCCACTCTTGTGTGATATCTTTTGTGCATGCTCGTCTGTATGTGTGCATGGGATGGGTTGGGGTTGAGGAGACTGGGACTGGGAAGTGGTAGTTGGAGGGGGGATAGTAGGAACAGGGACAATGGCTGCCATCCGAGAGGAGGCCAGAGCCTCAATCGATCTCTGTTGGGCCACCAATCCACTGTGTATGTCCTCCAGGAATGCATTGCATTGCTGCATCTGGGATGCCAGCCCCTGGGTGGCATTCACAATGGTTGACTGCCCTACCGAGATGGATCTCAGGAGATCCATAGTCTCCTCCCTCAGGGCAGCAGGGCTCACTGGGGCAGGGCCTGAGGTGCCTGGGGCGAAGGAGATGCCAAGCCTCCTGGGTGAGCGGGCACGGACAACTCGCTGAGGAGCTACTGTGAGGGCGGTGCTGGTACAAGGGGTGGCAGCTGTACCTGCAGATGGGGTGGTCACAGAGGTGTCTGCCACCACCAGGGAGCTTCCATCGGAGAAGGTATCTGAGTCAGTGTTGTCACCTCCTGTCTCCGTCGTGGTGCTCCCCTCGCCCTCCGTTCCACTGGTTCCTGCGGCATCGGTGGACTCTGCCACCTGAGTCCTGTGAGATGCAGCTCCATCTATCGCCAGTGCCCCTGCTCTTCCACCAGATGATGCTAATGCACACATGGATAGGATAACAGAAGGAAAAAGAGGGGGAGGGAGAGAAAGGGAGCACTGGGTCAATTACAGCACCAATACCACATTTGGCATACACAGTGCCGTCACACACAGGGATCAGGATTGAGCACTATGCATTGCAGTGGCATTCAATTGGCTAGATGCCACAGCAAGATGAGGGCCAACCACCACCACCTACACTCCTCCTGGGACCCACTAAGCCCTGTCTGACATGGAATGCAACCTAGCTAAGTTTCCTGGATTTGCTATACACCCATTACCTTTGAGCAGGGACATGCAGCAATGTCTGACCTGGCATTAAGGGGCACCCACTAACTCACAACCACCACCCAGAGCCCATGCCAACTTCCAATTATTGTTGTAAATGCCACTGTACTCACTCCCTTGTGGCTGTTGTGATGCACTCACGCGCCCATCCAGCTGTGGGTAGGCCACCGCCAGTTTGCGGGCCATCAGGGGGGTCAGGTTCCGACGGTCACCCCTTCCTCGTTGGGAGGCCATCCCCAGCTGGGCCTCCATGGTCTTCCGTGCCCAGTGTCTCAGATCCTCCCACCTTTTCCGACAGTGGGAGCTCCACCTGCTGTTGACCCCAGGGTCTGCACTTCCTTGGCGATGGCACGCCACAATCCCTTCTTTTGATAGGTGCTGACCTGCAGAAGTGATATAGACGGGAGGCCACCATTACACATACAATCCAGCCTGTCACACATATGGCCCACCAATACCGTTTCCATCTCCATTGGCACACACATCGCCCGGCGCCCACCATGTACACTACCACCAGACATTCCCCCCGATTACATGATGCTTGCATACACATCTCCATGCATCCTTCCCACATGAATAGTGCCCAAGGTGTACTCACCTGTTGGTCTGGAGGCCAAACAGCTGTCCATACTGGGGTAGGACCCCATCAACCAGTCGCTCCAACTCCTCCAAAGTGAAGGCAGGGGCCCTTTCCCGGTCACACGGGCCATGATAGGTTCCAGACACAGGTCACAGCAGCACACACAGTGTAGGTGTTGTTCTGTAGAAAGTCAGGAAAAAAGTGAGGATTTAGATAGAAAATGGCAGTCACGTCCACTGCAGTGTACACTGTCACCCCCAGCGCTGATTCCCATTGGCCACTGTACTCCATAGAACCCCATATTAGCCAATGAGGAATTGCACGGCGGTGCAAGACTGCCGTCCGCCACGACGCCTAACGTCAGCACAGTTACCTCACTTCCACCTGTCCCAATATATAGGACAGGCGGTCTCCATTTCATGATGGTGGACAACAATGAGATTATCCATAACTGATTCATTGTCTAGAAGTGCACATACATTGCCATTCCCACTGTCCCATCACATTGACACTGTATTTACACTGAGGTGGTGGTTCCATTGTTCAAATTTTGACAGCCTACTCACTCTTGTGTCCCTGAGACAACTCCCCGTGTACAGACCCCTTGTGGACTTGGCTACACTGGAGGACAGGCACATTATAGTCACCTATAGACTGGACAGGGCCACAATCACAGAGCTGTGTGCCCAATTGGAGCCTGACCTGATATCAGCTATCCGTCATCCCACTTGGATCCCCCGTCTTGTGCAAGTGCTATCAGGGCTCCATTTACTGGCAACTGGTTCTTTCCAAGTGGCAGTGGGCTTGGCAGCAGGAATATCACAGCCAATGTTCTCAATCGTGCTGGCATGAGTATTGTCTGCCTTGGTGAAACACATGTGTAGCTACATTGCTTTCCCCCAGGTGGAAGATGTGGCCACTGTGAAGGCAGGATTCTATGCAATGGGGCATATCCCCAATATTATTGGGGCGATTGACTGTATACATATTGCATTTGCCCCCCCTGCAAAAATGAACAGGTGTTCAGGAATCAGAAGAGTTTCCACTCAATTAATGTGCAAATAGTGTGCCTGGCGGACCAGTACATCTCCCACGTCACTGCCAAGTATGCTGGGCCGGTGCATAACGCCTTTGTCCTGAGGAACAGCAGCATCCCAAGTGTGATGGCCCAGCTACAGAGGCACAGGGTGCGGCTAATAGGTGAGCCAGAGTCCCCACCCACTGAATGTCAGTATGTGCCTTTAGGTGTTATCTCCATAGCATTGTGTTGGGCTAATGTTTGTCCCTCAATACTTTCAGGTGACTCTGGCTACCCAAACCTATTGCGGCTCTTGACCCCTGTGAGGAATGCCAGGACAGGAGCTGAGAACCGTTATAATGAGGCACATGGGCGAATCAGAAGAATAATCAAAAGGACCTTCGGCCTCCTGAAGGCCAGGTTGAGGTGCCACCATCTGATAGTTGGATCCCTGTGCTACTCACCCGGGAAGGTCTGGCAGATAGTAGTGGAATGCTGCATGTTGCACGACCTGGCCCTCAGATTACGTGCCTTTTCTGCACTAGGAGGATACTGGAGATGCCTCTGTGGCAGCAGTGGACACTGAGGACAGTGAGGATGAGGAGGCAGAGGATGAGGATGTGGACAACAGGACATCAGTTATATGTCAGTACTTCCAATGACACACAGGTGAGACAGTGGAACTGATCTTTGCTCTGACTATTGATTTTATCTGTGTGACTGTAGCAGGATGGCATACACTTCCTTTGCATCTCAAGTTACTGTCACCTATGGCTTGTCATATTACCGACGTTGGTGATATGACAACAGTGTTCTGATGTGATTGCTACAGACAGTTACAGGGCATTACATTTTTGCTATGACAGTGTTCAAATCATGTGTACATTCTCAACATATAAAATACTATCAGTCAAGTTGTGTTCAAGGGTGCTTATTGTAGTGCTATAAAATTGAGGGAAAAGAGCAATGGAATGGGGTGATGGTAGAGGAAAGTCCGGGGTATTGTTCCAGTCTGTTTATAGCAAAGGTTCAGTGTCCAAGGGGCCATACGAAGGGGAGCAAAGGCAGTTCAAAATGGACAAGCTGACAGGGTGCGACACAAGGGGGACAATCAGGAGATTCTCATTTCCTTGTGGTGGTCTTGGTCTTGGCAAGTGTCTCTGGCTTCTGTCTGGTTTGCAGGGAACGTTTACGGGGTGGTTCACCTTCTGCAGGGGGAAGGGTGCTGGTGGCCTGTCAGTCCTGTGGCAGGGCCTTCTGTCCATTAGCTGCAGCAGAAGTGGAGGGCTGGTCAATAGACTGGCTAGTGGTAGAGGCCCGCTGCTGTGCTGTTGATTCCCTCATGATGTTGGCCATGTCTGCCAGCACCCCTGCTATGGAGATCATGGTGTTGTTGAGGGCCTGCAAGTCCTCCCTGATCTCGTGATGGTGTTCCTCCTGCAGCCTTTTGTTCTCCTGCATGTTGTCAAGGATCTGACGGTCATGTCCTGGGATTGTTGGTAGGCCCCAGGATCATGGTGAGTGCACCCTGGAGAGTTGGTTCCCTGGGCCTGTCCTCCCCCTGTTGCACAACGGTCCTCCCAGTGTCCCTTTTCCCCTATGCCCCTGTCCCCTGAACGGTGTGCCCACTGCCACTGACCCCAGTTCCCTGATTTTCTTTGGGGTGAGGTGTGGACTGGGGTCCCTGTACAGGTGGGTACACTGCTGATTGACGTGTCCTGGGGACAGAGGTGTGGGGACACTGGGTGGGTGCTCTGGTGTTGGATACTCATGGGGGAGGCTCTGTCATCAATTCAGTTCAACAAGCATTGAGTTTCTCGATGTTGAAATTTTCATTGCTGGAGGTAAGATCCAGAGCAGACTATTTCGCAAAGCTACAGCTGGTAATTCCATACTTCACGCTGATAGCTCGCACCCCAGGCATCAAATAGCATCTATCCTCTATGCAGAATTTGTGAGGGCTAGACGCAATTGTAGTCTAGATGATGAGTTTTTTTATGAGTTAGACAATATGGGTAGAAGGTTCCTAGCACGGGGTTACTCGAACAAGTTGGTCAGGAAGGCCCATCGCAAAGCCAAATGCTTAAAGAGATATGACACACTAAAGAAGGATAACACTACTAAGAGGACTGATCAACCTAATACAGTTCGATTTATTACAGAGTTTAATGATGCTTCACTGATTCTGCAAAAATGCATGAACAAACATTGGAGTTCATTGTCCCAAGACGAATCACTGAAGGATATATTGCCAGAAAGAATACCAGTAGCATTTCGGAGGGGTAGGAACTTAAAAAGTATATTGAGTCCAAGTTTCACTGCTAATCCTCCTGAGACGACATGGCTTTCCACAAAAATGGTGGGTTTTTTTAGATGCGGAAGCTGCGGAGTATGCCGCTGGGCCTGTCGCAATGTGAAAGAGTTCTCAGATGGGAGAACACAATTTAAGATTTGTTCAATGATTAACTGTAACACTACCTTTGTCGTATATATCATACGGTGCAAATGCCTGAAGATATATGTAGGTAGCACAATTCGTGCACTGAAGATCAGGATTGGTGAACATGTGAGAGCGCTTAACAATGTTGACATGAAATATCCATTAGTGATCCATATAATGAACTGTAACTCACAGACCAATCATAAGAGTTTTGAATTTTTTGGGCTGGAACACATCCCCAAAGATCCGAGGGGTGGCAATAGAGAACTAGCCCTGCGTCAAAGAGAGGCACTCTGGATTATGAGATTGAGGGCCGTGGAATCTGGTCTCAACTCGGATAGGGAGTTGGAATTCTTCCTTGTCAATTAAAGAAGATTGCCTATGCATCAATGTTATTTCAGGTTAACCCAACTGTTTATTACTATTGTCATCTGTTTTCTTTGTTCCAATAGGATGTGATGTTTGGTGTATATCGGTCTCCCTTTTCCTTATTGTCAATGGGTTTGCAGCATTTGAGGTATTAATCAAAATCCTTCAACTAAGTCGGTGGGGTTTCTATTATACATTCACATAGCTTGGGAAACTGCAACAATAGAGCATTGACCCGTATAAGTGAGACCATGTGATTGTTGGTTTGTTTCTATTTGTGAACATAGCTAAATTGCTTTGTGCGTAGAGACATTAGAATTTGGAAGGTTTTACATGAAAAAACGATTTTGGGACGAAAGAAGTTTATGGTTTTTTCAGTTCATAGCCTGACTTGGCTTTCTTGAGATGGATTCACTGTGCAATTTTTTCTTATAATGGCGCTTTGGGTTGTTATCCCGTTTTAGATATTATATTTCCTTCAAAAGTAACTTATATTCAAGTGTACATTGCTATTTCAGATAAACATAAATATGTTTACTTGGTATTTTGAATTTTTGATCTGTGATCGTAATAGGCTGGTTTAGCCGGTGAACATCGGTGTTCTCTATTGACATATTACGAGGTTACTCCGAATGTGGAAATTAGAGTTAGTCTGTTTTTCAGTTCTGTGTTGGTGCTTTCGTGTTTTCCGTCAGTCCGTTTTCCATCTTCATGATATTGTGTACATCTCGACTTCCGGGTCGCAGACGCCGGGCTCGGGAGTCGCGCACTCGCGTTTCTTTGCTCTGACCGCGTTGGGAGCGGCGTACTCGCTTCTCTCATTGCTGGAGGTTTGTGAAGCACACTGTGCTCGAATTTGGCTACGGTGAGTATCGGTGCTTTTGGTTTGCTGTACGAGGATGATTGTCTTTTAGCAGACCCGGCTTTGGCCTTTTAGTATAAATGACAAGGATCTCTTTGACCGCGTAATAGCCTTTACCTCTGATTAAGCTTAAAGGATGTCTCAATACTTAGGATGTCTCTATTTATACGTATTTAGACCAGTAAATGATTCTATGAGACATTTGGAGGTCTTTCTTTTATTAATTATTATTTGTTTAACGAGGTGTGCAGACTACTGTAAGGGGAATGTCATGTACTTGCATTTATTTTGTTTGTTTTCATGCTAGATCTGAGGCCTAATAAAGGTTGATGTACCTGATTTGTATTGATTCATGGATCCGATACCTGCACTGATGGGTGAAACTGTTCATTGGACCATATAAGCCATGTGATAATAGGTAATCCTATATATAAAGCCTTGTAGACTCACTGTCACTTTGAGTATTTCTTGAACAAGGAGGTACAAATAGTGTTATTCTTTGTTTTCCAAGATCACTACTTACTTACCGATTGGCATCGCATGGACTTTGTTTATTGATGGTTGAAGTTGGTTAATGTTTTGGAAATAAGGAGGTATGACTTCCATATGTTGTTGCATGTTAATTAACACAGTGGTGTTCTCTCATTTGAATATTGGAGCCTGTGGCCAGTGCACGTTAGTGTATGTTGTTCTATTGACCATATAGCCTGTTTTTTAGCTTTATATATACGTTTTGTGTACTCACGGGTAGTCTATACCCATTCATTGTTCTTTGGTTCTCATTCCACCCTTCGTTGTTTGGGACACTTATACAAGACATGAGACACTATGCGGTTATCACTTTGGCCTTTTTGTTTGGGCTCTAAATTGGAGTTTCTACCAAACCTCTTTTTCTTTTTGATAACTTTGAAGACTTAGTTCTAGTATTTTGGTTATTAACCCAATAAATTTATTTACAATTTTAGCCCTGAAGAAGTCATTTGGGATTGGATTGGAGTTTTCCCAAGACGAAACACGTGTTGGCTTGAGTTGTATTATTATGGAGGTGTTGTCAAACACGGCTTGATTTGCACCACTATGGAGAAATGTATATACGTATAAGGAACAAGTATTCAAAGCGCTGAATAAGAATGGACTCTTTCAAATATGTATTAAAAATTGATGTTTGACTTTGTTTTTTAATGATTATTTTACAATAAGTTCATAATAAGTTTCTGTTGGGTGTGCCGTACCTTGTATCATTATTTATTGGGAGGCTCTGTGGTGGACTAGGAGTGGGCTGGGGTGATCTACTGTCCAGTGGTCCCTGATGGGCCAGGTTGTTGATCCAGATCTAGAAGTCCAGAATTACTGTCATCACTGGGGGCATCTTCTGTTGGGGGACTGGATAGTCGTGACACCTCCTCTCCACTGACATTGGCTGGGGCACCTGTGGGGATGTAAGTGATGTTTTATGCTTCATGCCTGTGACATATTGTACATTCCTAACTTCCCCTCTATCGTTGCTATTGCCCTGCCACCTTTGACTGTGTATGGTGATGTATTGTGGGATTGTTAGTTCCCCTATGCTGCATTCAAGGCTGGGAGGGCTGTCCATGCATTGGGATTGCATGCAGGGCTTGGCATTGGGTTTAGTCATGTATGTAGGTGTAGTGTGTTGGAGGGAGTAGAATGATGGGAGTGAGGGTGACAGTGTGAGATGGCATGCAGGTATGGGTGTTAATAAATAGTAAATATTGACTCACCAGTGTCCAGTCCTCTGACAACTCCAGTGAGTCCCTCAGGATCCAGTAATGCCACGACTTGCTCCTCACATGCTGTGAGCTGTGGGGGAGGAGGTGGGGGTCCACGGCCAGTCCTCTGGATGGCGAGCTGGTGCCTTGCTGCCATGGAACGTACCTTTCCCCCAGGTCATTCCACCTCTTTCTGATGTTGTCCCTTGTTCTTGGATGCTGTCCCACGGCGTTCACCCTGTCCAAGATTCTCCATCATAGCTCCATCTTCCTGGCAATGGATATTTGCTGTACCTGTGCTCCAAACAGCTGTGGCTCTACCCTGACTATTTCCTCCGCCATGACCCGCAACTCCCCATCTGTGAAATGGGGGTGCCTTTGTGGGGTCACGGGTATTGTGTGGTGTATGTAAGTGTGTGGGTGTTGGGTACTGTAGTTGGGTGTGCATAGTGGGGTGCGTGAGGGATGTATGGGTGTGTGTCTAGTTGTCACAGTGGTCTTGATGTCAGTCTGTTGGCAATCATTTGTATTCGTAAAGGTTTGCAGGTGATGTGGGTGTGTGTTTTATAGTGCTGTGGGTGGGTGGGTGTTGTGTGTGTATGAGTGTCAGGTGTGTATATTTGGTATTGGCCATGTTGTGTAGTTTAGTATTTGAGAGGCCATTCTGAGGGTGCGCGGTGTGTACCGCCAATGGTTTACCGCCATTGAATGTCCACTGTGTTGATTCGTGGGCCATGATGTAGTGGGCATTGTTTTGTTGGCGTAACGGTATGGGTGTTTGTACTGACAGTTTAACACTGACCTTTGGGCTGGCAGATGTGTGTGTGTGGCAGCATTCTGTCGGACTGGTGTGTGTGTGACATAATAGGGCAAATGGATATTCGCCACTGCAGCAGTATGTTGGCGGCCGTCACAGTGGCGATAAGTGGGATTTACCGCCAATGTCATGATGAGGGCCATACTTGTGGGTTCAAAAAACATACCATTGCCTAGTGAGATCAAAAGAGTACAAAGTTAGCACTTGTTTAATATTGTTGTATGTTTGTTTATGAATTGTACACCAACTAAATGATTGTCTGCCTTCTATTTCAGTGGACCTGGTTGACCAAGGAACATCCATACAGGACCAGGGGCAGGATAGTGGGGCCTCAGCTCATCGCTGGGCACGTTCTCGTGACACTACCAGCAAGGAGGAGGAGGAAGAAGAGCCAGACCAAGGCAGCGGTAGTGCACCCACTTGGACCAAAGCTACCCCACTGACACCATCACTCCAGGTGGAGGCTGCAGACATTGAAGGGGGAGGGGGTGATCAGAGGGACACCACCAGCTTTGGGGGGGGGAATGTTAGTCTTCCTCTGGTCCAGAAGATCTAGAACTTGAAGTCGTGTCCCCAGAGCAGGACACCTCAAAGCCTACCTAGCTCCTGAGGTTCCCATTCCATTGGGCCTCCAGTTGCACCCCTTCCCACTACTCCCCCTCCATGTGCCTGTCCAGACACCCCACATCCTTCATAATAGACCTAACCCCTCCATGTACTGTCATTCCTATGGCTGCATCCCAGGAAGTGATAGTGGCATCTGAGGTTGAGCAGAATGTGTCCAGATTCTGAATGTTCTCAGAGGCACATTCCAGGGATATGGCCAACTTTACTGCCTCCATTACTTCCTTTGGTACAGCCATATTGTCTGCATTGGCTCACCATCCCACCCAAACCACTGTAATTCTGTCTTTCAGTTCATGTTCCCTCTATGTTTCCTCTGCTGCCCATCATGTTTGGAGCTCCTGTGTGGTGTCTGGCCCTGCACCAGTCAGCCAAGAAGCAGGGGCAGAGGACTTGGACATTATTGTCGAGGAGGACAGTAAGGAAGACCAATGACTGTGCGTTGTCTGAGCTGTGGACCCCTTGTACATAGAATAGTTCCCCTGATGCTTTCTGACCTGTATATTTATGTTGTCCACCCCCTCCAAGCCCCCTTCCCCAATCTGATGCATGAAATTGTATTTGATTTTCTTTCTCCCTTTCCAATGGACAGGTTTTCTTTTAATTTAAATACTATCTCAAATACATTTTGAAAAATAAACATTTCTGTGTTGTGTGTTTCATTATATTTGTGGTATTCAAAGTACAGAAGTTTCATTAGTAGGTGTTTAGCTATACTTTCAACATGATACATTGGTGCACAGATGGTCTGACTAATATACATGTCCTACACACATTTATTGACTCATATTTGGCATTTAACCGGAGTAGCCAATTGACCATCATCAATTAATACTCAACTTAATTAAAATGTGGAAAATATCTTTTTATTTACAAAAAATAGTGGGATATATATATTAGAGTGTTCACAGGGGATCTCTCATGTGACATCACAATAGAGGTGGTAAGGATCTCTGTGAGTAAGTGCATTTATTGTGATGTTGTCGATGTGTGGGTGTGTGTGGTGCATCTGCCTGTACAGCTGGGGGATGTGCCTGTACAAGGGATGAGGGGGGCTGTACAAGTGGAGCAGGTGCCTGTATAGGGGGTGGCTGTACAGATGGGGCAGGTATCAATACATCTGGTGAGGGAGGCTGTACCGATGGTGCAGGTGCCTGTAGAGGGGGTGAGGGTGGCTGTACAGGTGAGGCAGTTGCCTGTACAGGGGCAATGGTGGCTGTAGAGGTGGTGTAGGTGCCTGCACAGGTGGGGGATGTGACTGGGCAGGGGTGGTAGGTGCAAGGGGAGGTGCCTGTGGACATTAGAGGGGTGCCTGCACAGGTGGGGGATGTGACTCGTCAGGGGTGGTAGGTGTAAGGGGAGGTGCCTGTGGACATTAGGGGGGGTGCCTGTGCAGGTTGTGATACAGGTCAGTGGGTGGGGCGTAGTGTAGGTAGATCTGTTGGGTCCCCTCTAAGCATTGAACGTGAAGGAAGACTTTGAAAGAGTTTTATCATGCTCTCCATCATCTTCATGGCTAAGGCATGGTGTCTTGCACTCTCTTCCCGTTAGATAGCTATGATGTCATTTTGCCTCCTTGCCATGTCTTGGCAAGATTTTTCAATACTGTTGAAGACACCGGTCTGTCCGTCAATCAGCTGAGGGATTTGACGTAATTATTGCAGAGAGTCTGACATATCAGACAGAATAGTCCCTGTGGCACGAATGTCCTGGGTCACAGTCTGCTCTTACAAAAACCCATCCTCCCATTGGCCACCATGACCATCTCCAGCCCCCTCAGAAGGGGTGTCAGGTCCCTAAGATGCTTGAGAGAAGGCCAGGGAGGCACTGTCATGGCAAGAGTGATTAGATGAACTGTTAGAAATTGGGTCTCTAATTGGCAGTGGTTTGCACCCTGTCCAAGTAGGGAACCTCACTCTAGTCAGGGTAAGGAAGTCACACAGATAAGATAACCCCTGCTCACCCCCTTGTAAGCTTGGCACAAGTAGTCTGGCTTATTTCAGAGGCAATGTGTAAAGTATTTGTACACACACACGCTAACACAGTGAAAACACCACAAAAGTAATCCAGAGCAATTAAGAAAAATAACCAATATTTATCTCAATAAAACAAGACCAAAATGACAAAAACCTAACATAGACAAGTTAAAAATTTTCAAAGATTAAATCCAATTGTAGCACATAGAAGCACAATAGCTCCAACTGGGGCTATCACCACATCTTGACGGAGTTATTCCCCAACAGCTGAGTGAATGCGGGCTAGTCATGGAGTTGCACGGACCCTGGGTACAATACCTTGGAAAACGATGAGGAAACAAAGATGTTGCACGATGTCAGGGAGGTGAAGCATTGCTGGAGAGGGTGTGGAGTTGGTTCCTTACTGTTACAAGAGAGGTGAGGCATTAGTTCCTTGCTGCTGGGCTTTGGAGGTGAGGCCTCAGTTTCTTACGGTTTGAGGGGAGGAGATGCAACGTCGGAGGTGAGGCATCAGTTCCTTATGACAAAGTGGGGTTGATGAATCCATCAGGTCAAGATGCGAGGTATCAAGTTTGCGGTATTGTGATCACACCATGGGGCCACAGGGGTTGCGGCAGAGTTGGATGTTGGTCACATGGTACTCAGGACTCACTCAGTGCAAGGACTTTGGAGGCTCTGCAACGGCATCGGGCATGTGTGGCAGGTCACAGTCATTGCACTCAGCGTGGTGCAGGCAGCAGTACGGAGACTAACAACGGTGCTTGTTCTGAATTTGCTTTGGAGTCAATGTGCTTAGTTTCTTCTTGGCTGAACCAGAGTTCACTTCCAAAGGCCCATTAACTTGATTTTACACCACTTGGCAAGTCAGGAACCTCAGCAAGAGAGCCCAGGAATTGGCAGGTGAAGCCTTTGATGGTCCTGAGACTTCTTAACAGGAGGCAAGCTCAGTTCAAGGCCTTGGAGAACCTTGGAAAGCACGAAGTAGAAAGCAAAGTCCAGTCCTTTCACTCCCAGGACAGAAGCAAAAAGCAGCCGGCCAGCACAACAATGCAACAGACAGAGTGCCAGTCCCTCCTACAGCATCCAGCTCTTCATCATGGTAGGATTTCCTCAGTCTAGAAGTGTTCTAACTATGGTGTCAGAGGTTCAGTACTTATACGCATTTCTGTTTTGAAGTAGGCAAACTTTGAGGAAAATCTTGTAGTGCACAAGGACCTGTCTTTACTGTCCTGGCCTCAAACACACTCCTGGGGGTTGGAGACTGTTTTGTGTGAGGACAGGCACAGCCCTATTCAGGTCAAACATGAACCAACACGTCTAACTCGGATGTGAGGGCTATGAGACTCCTGAGACGCCTCTTCCTCCTTGACTAGCACCAGATCATCTTCTTCATCCTCCTCTACTTCTTTCTCATCCTCCTCTTCTATTGCAATGCTGGCAGTAGGCAAAGCTACTTAGAGGACTATGTTCTCTCTTCAGATTGCCCATCGCCCTTCACTGGTAGATGGTGCAGCTTCCTCAAGCAACTCATCATCCTCAGCAACGGAAAGACAGAGGTTGTTACAGGATAAGTATTTGTTTTAGGTTATCATGTTTTACAACACAAGGGTTGGGTCAAACAATCTTTGCATCCATCCTATCTTCCACATGTGAGCTTGTTTGTGTAAACATACATGTGACAGCTCACGCTCTAGCACTGAGGTGTTCTATGCAGATGTGCAAGGCAAATTGAAACTCACCAGCTCTAGCCATAGCTCAGTGTGGTTTTGAGATCTCCAGTGATTTCAGCTGTTGAACCTGTCTCCTTGAGAGTGTTGCAGAAGATGCGGTCCCTGATCCCGCTGTTTCAGAAGGAAGTGACACCAAAAATAATGTTCAGCATGATTTATATGTGAACATGCAAGAATAACACAGACATTACTGATTATGTTGGAAACCTATTACACACTCAATTCAGATGCTATAAAAAAGTGACAAAAGGGGGGGTGTGGCTAATGACCTAGGATGGCAGTCGCATAATCTGAAGCTCCCGGACCCAACCCGTGAATCCTGTAGAAGCCTGGGAATACCCCCTCTTTTGCTCCTATTGATGCACTGAGCACGGAGAGCTACCTTTGTGCTCGGTTGCAGCCCGCTGTGTATCCTCGGAGGCTCGGGCCCACGGTGCTGCAGTCTGCACCTCCTTGAGGCCCTGGATTCCCATGCCAACATGCCAATCAAGCTGCAAGGGGATGACCAGAACGGCAATGCCATTTAACTGCTGCCACTGCACCAACGGACCTCCGATACCAACCGAGCCCCAAGAAGTAGACTACACAAGAGGACGGTGAGGGGGAGAGGCCTATGGTCCGGGGCCTGGCCTGGGGGGAGACGCTGATGCACACACAGGCCGAACATCATCTGCCAGCTTATCGGAAGATTCCTGATGGTGGTGAGGGGGGACACGCTGATGTTGCACACTGGATGTTTTTGGCCACTAGCCACACCCCCCAATCCAGTAGGGATGGATGCCAGCGCTGTGAAGCATAGAAGGCCCTGCAGAGAACTTGGAGTGATGAGGATGGACTAACTTTGTACACAGCCACCAGCGGCCTGGAGGCGCTGCCAGGAGCGATTACCACTTACAGTTCCTGGGCTCCCTCCGACACGGGCCATGTAGGGCAGTACTAAAAAGACTTCACATGGACCATTCTGACTGTTGTGCCTGACCGGCCTGATGGGGGGGCGAGATTTGTTCACTGCCATTTGCCCCCATTATACAACTCCAATCTCTGCCCTCGCCACACCGACAGTGCCATGAACCCCTGTGGTACAGTACACGGGCAACCTTGGCTGATAGCTCTGTGCTCTCCCGATCATAAGTCCCTGGTTTCTACACGCTCACAATCTGCAATTCCCCAGAGTGAATGCCATGGGTCACCTATGAATGCTGCACCCTGCACATGCTCCATGTGACCTCCATGCCTACTACTGTGCTGGTGTTGATTTTGCGCCTAGTGGCTGGGCCCTCATATCCCCCGAACCTTTGCTCCTTGTGACGAACTTAGAATACTGACTGGAGTGTACGACAGCTATACACTCTGTGCCTAGCAACAAAGATTCTTGCCATTAGAGGAGTGGTGCGCGGATGCCCGAAGCCCCCACTACATACCCTGTGCTGGCCTGTCATTGATCTAAAGGTGTCCCAACTAAAACTGGTCCCTGGTTGTATCTTTGAATACCTACCTACATAGACACTAGTGTTAGTAGCCATGGGACATCCCAGAAATAAGTCTGGTGCACCCATCCCACAATCTCATTCCAGATCCACACCCTCAGAGAGCTCTGTCACACAAACACCTAAGGACATCATCCCCTCTACTGTTTTGCCTGCCCAGGCTGACAAATTGGACATTATCCTACAGGAGATACGTGAGTCACGGGTGGCAATTGAGCAACGCCTGGGAGCAATCACGACTGACATTAACATTCTTAAGATGATCAGTGTAAATTGTCTGATAGAATAAAAACAAACGAGATGACACTCTTGGTCCTGACCCCATGTCAGAAAGAACATTCTGCTCAACTTACCTGCACCAACAAATGGATCGTCTGCGAGTCCGCATGGACGATGCGGAGGGAAGGGCCTGCATGAACAAAGTCCGAATATTGGGGCACCGGAAATAGTGGAGGGTTGCAATGCCACCCAATTTGTTGAAGACTGGTTCAGCACAGTGGAGGCCCCATTGGGGCTCTCAGGGATGTTCACAGTGGAAAGAGTCTAACCCATCCCCACTAAACAGCCCATTCTAGGAGCGCCACCCAGACCCAAAGTGGCCAAGATCTTGAATTCCAGAGACCAGGACAAACTGTTGCCTACTGCACGTGAAAAAGCCCCCATCCTCATGGAGAGTACCAGGGTCTCCTTATTTCCAGACTATACCTTGTCTTCCAGACTCTTCATTCCAAGAGGTTAGAAAACAGATGGCCTCTGTTGGACTTCAGTATGCCCTGTTGTTCCACGCCAAGCTGAAGGTGACCTATGAGGTGTACACTTTCTTTTTTGAGATGCCAGACAAGGCATGGGACTGGTTGGAGTCCCATTTCCTAAGCTCACAAGCCCAACACAGATCCCACTCTGAGCCACCCAAACCTCAGCTTATTCAGATGAGGAATCAACGTCTTCTCACTTGGAGTGGTCCGAGGACAGCTCCTTGCTCACAGCAAGCCCAAGAGATACAAAGGGCAGCACTCACTTTGGCAACCTCTCTTAGGCTCGGTAATAATCACATCAGCTCCAGTTCACCACAGGGAAGGGTCTCAGATTCAGAGTCTGCTGGCAGCATGGGTCTTTTTTCAACAATTACAGTGCAGATGAACCACAATTTGATGTGATAAGGGCATGAGTGGGATGCACAGGGTACAATGTATATTTTCTTTTCAGGTACAGACTACATTGTTGAGACCGAGGACCGCCATTTAGCGACCTGAGAAAGACTATGAAGCACACGGTTAAATAGGGTTCCGTTTTTGAGGATTGATGGGTCTGTGTGGAACAGGGTTCCTGACATGCAGTAATGAGGGTTGTATAACAATAGTCGCTGTCCCTTTTATAAGTTCTTTTACTGTACAACCAGGACCAGGGTCCGGGGGTCCCCCCCACCCCTCAGAAGGGATGTTTTTCTCACCTTTCATGGTTTCCTCTAATTGGCACAGCCGCTTGCATTCCCCTTGCAAAGGCACATGTTTTTACATAATGAATATGTTATTGTTGTTTCTAATATTTGGTCTAGTAGTTATTAGAAGCTGGACTATGTATTCAGGTTTTGGGTGTGTAGTTTTTCGGTGTCACCTATTACATTACTTAAGAGAGAGATGAAGTGGGTCATTTATGGATGGCTCTGTTGTTTATGGCCACGATCTTGTGCACATATAATATAGTCACCTGGAATGTGCAGGGCCTTGGGTCTGGGCATAAGAAGCACAGAGTGTTGGCATAACTTCATATATGTCGTGCACACATGGCATTTTTGCAGGAGACCCACCTTTCTGCCCATGAAGCCCAGAAGATACACAAGAAATGGAAGGGTCAACTTTTCCATACTTCCTACTCGACCTTTGCAAAGGGTGCAGTGAAATGGCTCAGAGCCAGGCTCCCATTTGCAATCCTTGATAAAAAAGATAGATGAGCAGGGGTGCTATGTTTTCCTCAAGGGCACACTAGATGGAGAGACAATTCTGTTAGGGTGCATACATGCACTCAACTCAGAAAAATATGTTTTCCTCTCACATCTTACCACAGTATTGGGGGACTGGGCAGCATTCCCTTGGATAATGGGGGGTGGACTTTAACGCATATTAGACAATCACCCACCCCACCCCCACCCAGCACTGCACTGATCCACCAGTCTAGGGCTTTGAAACAATGGATATTAGGCTGGGGCATTTCGGATGATTTGCGCAGCTAAAACAATATACCACGAGAATACACCTTTTATTCATACCCTCATTCTTTGCATTCTCTCCTTGATAGATTCCTATTCCACACTACACTCCTCCCTACTATGACACATGCCACTCACTTAGGAAAGATCATTTCTGATGACAACCCTGTAGAAGTAACCCTTTCCTGGGGATGAGTACCAACCCCAATACTTACCTGACACCAGCAGCCAGCCCTCCTAGAGGATGTGGCATTTAGGGAGACACTGGCCACTGCCATCAATACCTATTTCACTGAAAATGATGGTATGGCATCTTTTCCATTCATAGGATGGAAGGCCTTTAAGGTTGTGGGTCGGAGGTCCTCAATCTGTGCAGTTGTGGGAACAAGGCAGGAGGTTATAAGGGAGATCACACAATAGAACAAATTGGGATCTTTAGAAATACAGGCACACAATCACTTTGAGGCTGCAAGGGCACTGCAGGAGGCTCACATTTTCCATGCTGAGCTGTTGGAACGTCTCAGTCTCATCGACTATATGACATTTTCCCCAGAAATTGCATACCTAGGCGGATAAGTCAGGGTCATTGCTAGCTCACTTGATTTGATTGGATGCCTTACCCACACCAATTCTATCAACACAAGGCCCAATTCGGGGGGTAGTCGATGCCCAGCAGTCATTTAATGGGGTAGTCCACAATTTCTATGCACTGCTATATGCTGCCCCACTACCCGATCCTGCAGATATTGATACATTTATTTGACAGGCGCAGCTACCCAGAGTGTCACCAGATGAGGGGGAAACCTTGAGGGTGCCCATAACATCGAGAGAAATATGCAATGGCATAAAGGAACTCAGCAGAAATAAAACACCCGGATTGGACGGGCCTTGAAAAACTATATAATGCATTTTTAGAAAAAGGTCTGATTCCTCCCTCTACTAGGGAAGTGGTGGTGACATCGTTGTTGGATCCCGGTACACCACCTGAGAAACACACTTTTTATAGACCTCATCCCTCTTAAATCCCGAATTCTAAATTTTGAGCAAAATACTCACTCATAGACTGCTCCCACTGCTTCTGCAGGTGCTACATGGAGATCAGTGTGGGCTTGTGTCTCGACACAATACCTCACTGAATATTCATTGGTTATTCAATGTCATGTCTGCGTCCCAGGATCACTACCCATTTGCAGGTGGCATCTCCTTGGATGCGCACCAAGTTTTCGACACCCTGTGGTGGGAATTTAGGCTGTCAGCATTAGCTCACTGAGGAATCCCACAAGAATTTATCAACAGGGTCAGCCTCTTGTGCGCAGGTCCAACGGCCAGAGCTAGGACAGGATCCCATGTTTCTAAGGCATACCAGGTCGAACGCGGGATTAGGCAGGGCTGTCCGTTATCACAGCTCTTATTTGTCCTGGTACTAGAACCCCTGGCACAGCATACTCATAAGGAATCTGCTGAATGGGACATGCCACTGGGTCATACGATGCACTCTCTATTCCTGTATGCGGATGACATAATCCTCTAACTCTGAGATCTCAGTGCCAGATTATCAGCATACCCCCTGATATTGACATATTTTGGGGCCCTTTCAGATCTTCTCATTAACGTCGAAAAATCCTGTGCCTTTTGTAGGAGGCTGGCCTGGTTTGTAGTGGGTATCTTGGGTAATTACACCTTATGCCAGGTCCAGTTATCCCTTATTAGTGAAGTAATAGTGTTCTAGCAGCTTAGGCTGATAGAGGTAGCTATAGCATAGCAGCTTAGGCTGAACTAGGAGACATGCAAAGCTCATGCAATACCACTTATAGTTACACAGTACTTATGCACAAGTAAAGACAATACTTTGTTACCAAAAATAAAGGTATTTATTTGGATGACACAGTACCAAAAATATCTTAGAGACAATACTCCTTCTGGAGGTAAGTATTATACACAATAGATACACTAGACATCATAATTAGAAAAGTAAATAGTCATAGAACAATGCAAACAATAGGAAATGATATAGATTGCAATGGGAGAAAATAGGTCTAATGGCAACACAAACCATATACTAAGAAAGTGGAATGGGAATCACGGACCCTGGTCCCCCTAGACAAGTGTATTGTGTACAGAATCGCTGGGAGAGTAAGAATACAGTAAAGGTAGGTAAATTACCCCACCCCAGAGCCCAGAAAAGCAGGAGTAAAGTGCTGCAAGTTTACCTAGGACACACTACACCTCGTGATGGGATTTTGCAGCAGCCAACAAAATCTGCAAAGAACAAATGCTGGATTCCTGGACCTGAAGACCTCCAAAGGAAGGGGACCAAGTCCAGAAGCCGAAAGAAGCACGAGGAAGGACAGGAGCCCCTGCCAACCCAGAGGAGGGTGCAAAAGAAGAGTCCCGGGTTAGTCGAAGACTACAGAAATGCACCCTAGGAAGATGCCAGCAGGTTCCTGCATGATGCAAATGATGTCCCACGACGTGAAGATCGTTGCAGATGTGATTTTGTGTTGGAAGTCGCCAACAAGCCTTGGCTACAACAAAAGTGCATTTTGCTTCAAAACGCTTTGGATGGACCCAGGAGGGACCTGGGGGCCTCAACTCTGTGTGAGGAGGAAGAGGGGGCTCTCAGCACTTTAGATAGCCCTCAAGATGCCAGCTAGCACCCCAGAGGTCCCAGGACACAGGGACAAAGGAGGTGCAAAAACAAAGTTGATGCAGCACAACAAAGGAAGGTCCTATGCCACAAGAGAACAACTCAGCGAGTTGAGCGTCACAGGGTGGAGTGCGGGGGACCTGGGCCAGGCTGTGCATGAAGGAATTTTGAAAATAGTTCACAGAGGCCTCAGGAGGTGAAGAAGACGCAGTACACAGGGGTACCGTCGCTCCCAGGGAAGGCAAGGTCTTACCTCCTCCAAAGCAGGACCTCAGGATAGTCTATGTCGATGATGTCCACCCTCTGTGTCCTTAGGAGCACGCTTATCACTGTGAGAGGAGTCCAAGGGTACAGTCGTCATCTTGGAAGGTGCCTGCTGGAGCAGGGGAGTGAGTCCGTCACCCCACGGGAGATTTATTCGCTCCTTCTGGTGCAGGATGAAGACAGGGAGCCCTCAGAGCATGCACACCATGGAAACTGTTGCAGTTGCTGATTTGGAGCTGAGGTTGCTGAAGAAAAGTATATCTTGTGGATGCTTTGTTGCTGTTACAGTTTTTCTTGGAGCAGGCTGCGGCTGATCCGATGTCAGAGGATGATGAAGTTGTTGCAGAGGATTTATGAAGGAAACTTGCAAGCAGAATCTGAAGAGAACCCACAGGAGAGACCCTAAATAGCCCTGAGAGGGGGATTGGCTACCTTATCAGGTATGGACCTATCAGGAAGGGTCTCTGACGTCACCTGCTGGCACTGGCCACTAAGAGGCCTCCAGAGTGCCCCCACACCTTGCAAAGCAAGATGGCTGAAGTTTTGGACACACTGAAGGATCTCTGGGCACCACCCCTAGGGTGGTGATGGACAGGGAAGTGGTCACTCCCCTTTCCTTTGTTCAGTTTCACGCCAGAGCAGGGGACAAGGGGTCCCTGAACCGGTGTTGACTGGCCCATGCAAGGAAGGCACCACTTGTGTCCTTCAAAGCATTTCCAGAGGCTGGAGAGACTACCCCTCCCCAGCCTGTAACACCTATTTCCAAAGGGAGAGGGTGTAACACCCTGCTCTCAGAGGAAATGCTTTGTTCTGCCTTCCTGGGACTGGGCTGCCCGGACCCCAGGAGGGCAGAACACTGTCTGTGAGGTGGCAGCAGCTGTAGCTGCAGTGCAAGCATCAGAGAGCTGGTTTGGCAGTACTGGGGGTCCATGGTGGAGCCCCCAGGATGCATGGAATTGGCTCCCCAATACCAGATTTGGAATGGGGGGACAATTCCATGATCTTAGACATGTTACATGGCCATATTCGAAGTTACCATTGTGAAGCTACATATAGGTATTGACCTATGTGTAGTGCACACGTGTAATGGTGTCCCCGCACTCACAAAGTCCAGGGAAATGGCCCTGAACTATGTGGGGGCACCTTTGCTAATGCAAGGGTGCCCTCACACTTAGTAACTTTGCACCTAACCTGCAGTAAGTGAGGGTTAGACATATAGGTGACTTATAAGTTACTTAAGTGCAGTGAAAATGGCTGTGAAACAATGTGTGTGTTATTTCACGCAGGCTGCAATGGCAGACCTGTGCAAGGGTTTGTCTGAGCTCCCTATGGGTGGCAAAAGAAATGCTGCAGCCGATATGGATCTCCTGGAACCCCAAGTCCCTGGGTACCTAGATACCATAAACTAGGGACTTATAAGGGGGTCCAGTGTGCCAATTGAAATTGGTAAATGAAGTCACTAGCCTACAGTGACAAATTTAAAGCAGGGAGAGCATAAGCACTGACGTTCTGGATAGCAGAGCCTCAGGGACACAGTCAAGCACTACTGACAACACATACATTAGGCCACAAACTATGAGCACTGGGGTCCTGGCTAGCAGGATCCCAGTGACACAGTAAAAACACACTGACACACACTCACAAACAGGCCAAAAGTGGTGGTAACCATGCTAGAAAGAGGCTACTTTCTCACACCTTTCAGTTTACGGACAATCCTATAAGCTCGATCTTGCGTTCTGGAGATGGAGAATTACCTGTTGCCACATACACTTTTCTATATTTGGGCATTCATATATTTTGAGACACAAAGGATGCCCTTGAGGGCAACCTTGCAGGGGTGATTAATTAATGTAAGTCGCAAATTGGTTTCTGGACCACTCTGCCCCTATCGGCGGCAGGCAAGCTGGCCTTAGCAAAGATGGATATGTTGCCACTTCTTTTGTACTACTTTGTGAACCTTCCAGTGATGGTGCCTGCTTGGGTATTCCAATTGTTCAATGCCTTTTTGGAGGAGTTGCCTGGGGGAACGGTCGCCGTAGGGTCGGCCCTGTGAAATTGCAACACCCCATAGCCAGGGGTGGACTGGGAGTTCCCGACTTCAAGGCGTACTGCAGGGTGGGGCAATTACAGTGGTTATCACACTGGTCAGCGGGATACAATCTGAAGGAAATAGATTATACACTGACCCAGGTCGACCGCAGTCATCTTTACTGATTAATATGCCCCAGAGTGACCCCCCACAGCCATAACCTCTCCTGCTGTAGATAGTGCTTTCCTACTGGAAGCTAGCATTGAGGCACACCACGATAGCCTCACGGAATACACCTAATGCTCCACTCTGAGGTCTCCCCACCCACTCAGACACGCTTATGTCACATCTGATGGCACCATAGGAGCAAGGAGTGGTTTCGACAGTAGGATCGCTGTATCAGGATGGCATGCCATTGTCACATGCAGATTTTGTACACCTGTATGGGCTTCCTGAGATGTTATTTTTGACACATGTCAGCACAGTTTGTTAAGTTCTGCAGCAATGGACCCCAGATGTCAGTGAACCCAGCATGCACAAACTTCTCCAGGCAGTGCACGCTATGGGAAATGGGAGGCCTCTAGTACGCTGGCTCTACAGAGCATCAGGCTTGGAAGTATTGTTAATTCCCTTAAAGCAAACTTGGCAAGCAAATCCCTCACAAAGACTGGCCATTTATACTCGAGTATCCCAAACTCATCTCACGTAATTCTAGATGTATTCATTTTTACATTTTACATAGAGCATATCTAACATCACAAAGATTGGCTAGGATATTCCCAAACGCATCTTCCAACTGTCCCTGTTGTAGCGCTACAAAGACCAACCACTTACATATGCCATGGACTTATCCCCATCTGTTCGAATACTGGAGAGGAGTGGCATTGGCCCTGTTAGACGTTATAGAGCTGGACCAATGGGGTACCTCGGCACAGTGCCTACTTGGTCTACATCCATGACTGTGGGGGTCCAGGTCATATTCCGATTTGCAGATTTGTCATTACTACTAGCGAAGAGGTTTATTACATGACAATGGAAGTCTCCCACAGTGCCAGGATTGACCAGGTAGCTTTGAGGTAGCCCATTGGGGGCTTGCAGCAAGTGGAGTATTGCGGCATCTGCAAGAAGCCCATACCCCTAGAATGGGATGCCCCTATTAGAAGGGTTCAAAGCACATGACATGGCGCCTGATTAACTGTCCATTATACAGGGCGGTTGATGCTCCTAATAAGGGGGATGATACAACATTAATCCCCTTGCACATGGCGAGTCAATATATGCAACATGGATATTCCCAAGCACATCCCTCCTGAGAATTGCTTAATTGGACCCCTCTTAGCTACCCTACTGTTGAGATAGGCCTCCAGTATTGGTCTTATCTCACATGATTTTAACATTTCCATATTCTCTCCAGGGTGCCGCTACAAAACAGTACTCAGTAATTAGATTACATGATCAATGGCTTTGGGTATATGGGGATACAGTTCAATGGTCCTATGCTTGCGCTATCAAGATATATCATTTATTATGTTGCCTCGGACAGCTTCACGAACTGTAATGTATTGGATAATTGTTACTTCCATGACATCTGCTATTAATAACAGGCTGTACATAAAAAGATGCAATAAAATTTAGGTTAACAAAAGTGGCAAAATCTGCTACCATCCTTTCACATGGAATTGGTTTATGGGCACAACTTAAGAATCAATAGTTGCACGCTTAACTGACAGACGAATGGTAGTTGGTCTGACTGCTGCAGCCAGGATTTTTCACAAACCCCTGGATGGTGTTGTCTGGATCACAGAAGAGATACATATCCATATTTCAATACAACAGGAGATGGTAATCAATTTACATGAATATGTTATAGGTACAGACCAGTAATACACAAAGTAGGGGCCAAGGACCACAAGCGGCTTCCTGACATTTACATACAGACACCCTGGTCAACAGCAGCACTGGTCCACTGTTAACTCAAGAAAGCACTGCCATTGAAAAGATGTTAAATTGACAGGCAAACATGTATTTGAAGGTACTTTTGGTTCAAGAAAGGAAGTAACTGTAGTGTCCTGCATCACTTAATGTGAGAAACACCTTTAATACTAAAGACATCTTGCAGCATAGGTGCAAACGTATGGAAAAGTATCATCAACATTCTGACAGGGAATTTCATTCACATGCCAAACTGTTTCACCTTAGTGCAACAGATTATATTGGTGCATTGCAGAACCGTTTTTAAAAGGGATAGTTTTCTGAGATGAATTGGGTAACATTCATTGTTCAACTCCCCTCCGACAACAATGCCAAAAGTGAACTAAAAGGTCAATCCATTGTAATGTGCACTCTGTGTGGCCTGTGTTCCTACTAAACATAAACAACATCATTGTTTTTTATATCCAACAATGAAGAAAGTTTTGTACAGCACACATCCTAAAGCCATGAAATTCAAGATTCTCTGATATATAATCATGATGAAAGAGGAGGAAAAGTGAAGTAAAACATTTGCCTAGGATCACGTAATTTGGTTACGTGGAGAAAAAGGGATGAATCACACGTCTTTAGGTTTCACGTTGTGCAGTTCAGCCACCAGATGTATATGGTTTGTTTCACCTACACCCACCTTATCTCCAACCTCCTCCACCCCTCAAGCCCCAACCACCATTCTGCTGGCATCAATGATGGGCCTTCGCCCCATCATTGACTATAGATTTTTGCCCCAGTTAAATGTTTGCGAGTATGCATGGTAAACACTTTCAAGCCAGTTGAGGCTACTCCTCTTTAGATGAGGCAATGTAGGCACTTTGGTATATACTATATTAATTTGACATAAATGTAGAGTCATCCTTTCATTACGCAACATGTTATGAAGTAGTGTACACTTATGAGCCATATCTGAGCATATGGAGATTAGTGATAACAGTGATACTAGACACATACCACATACTACTGACATATCATCCAATGATAAAGAGCATGAGCATTTTGTGAAATCCTTACTAAGTGTGCTTACTAAGGTCTGCCAACCGCCCAGTCTGTGGTGTCTGATCAGATGTCACACCTGTCCATGAAGAGGAGGTTTCTGTAGTAATGTTTTTCTGGACAACATCACAGGGCCTGAAATGATATGAGTATATTTAGTATACATTCGATGTTGACACATGTAAAGTACCACATTTCCTAGTTCAGTTAACAAGTTTGAGAGTATTGATTGATTCTATGTAAAGTATCTATGAGTTGTCGGATCTCTTCAGGCCATATTTATGTACCAGTTGGTGATAGTGGAATGGGTTGAGGTGCCCCATGACTTTGCCTCCCTGCAAGTGCAGGGACCTCCGCTTCAGTGTGTGATCCTACTCTAGCTGTAAGTGGCAATGCAAATGAGGAGTCAAGAGAAAATACCAACAAATGATGGTTATGGACACAAATCTACATATTTCCTCAATTGCATTTACAAGACAACAAAGATGGTTACTAACTCTGACACATTTTCTTGTGCCATTTACCATCGTAAAATGAAATCACCAGCAGTGATGGGCCAGTGTTTGTGACTGAGTAATTGGATATTACCATTTCCGTCACAAAGGATTTTGGGACTTGTAGTGCAATAGACATAATGAGACACATGAGAGTCAAACTCACTATGAATATCTGAACAACCTTGGACTGACTTCACATTTTAATTAATTGTTTAAGTCTTCACATATTACCTGGCACCACATTCAGTTTATCAGTCACTACCAGCCCACGTAGCAATTGGGGGTGCATGGTGGAGAGAATGTCCCTCTCTGTGGTGTGAGTCAGAGGCGGGTTCCAGTTGGTCCACCAGGGAGAGCTCTTGCTACCTCTATCCTGGTGAACTTCTCCTTCACCCGCTTTTTCTCATCCTGCTTCATCTTCTTTATGTCAGTGACAGTGCGGACGTCTTCCCTTATTGCACTTACTGCAGTTGTCAACTGCTGCCATAGGGCTGCCTTTTGGGTTGAAATGGTGTGTTATGGTGGATGGCCATGCTACTTTTTGTAGATTTTGTCTACAAATTTGACTATCGTGGTAGTCCCCTCCTCTGTATACTTCTTCTTCCTCCTCAACGGAAGCATGTAGTAAGATTTTCCAGGCACAGAGCAGGCAGGCACAGTGTTGGTGTGGAAAGATTAAAGCCTTGAATGTGTGCTGCTTTTCTGTGGTTTGTAGTGCAAGGTTGCAGGTGGTATTAATTGTCTGCGGGGGAATCAAATTACAATTACTCTGGCCTGAGAGCAGATTCTCCACCCGAGTGTAGAGATTCCATCCCCAGCACAGAAACTCAGCCCTGAGTGCCGACATAAAGATACTACTCATAACTTACCTTTGTGAATACCGACAGACATAAAACTTAGGCCCTCTTTACCAGTTTGGCAGTTTGAGGACCACCAAACCCACGGTGGCAGTCAAACCACCGCCCTCCTGGTGGTCCAACTGCCAGATTACGACCCAAGCGGTCGTACCACTGCCACCACCATGATCATGAATCCTTATAGGGTGGCGACGGTTGGAGTCATGGTCAGCCACGGCGGCACTGAGTTCAGTTGATCACAAGTCCTCTTTCTGCCAGTCTTTTCTTGGCAGGGTCCCTGCCATGAAAAGGCTGGCAGAAAGCCAGCAGTGGGGGCCACAGGAGGGCTCCTGCACTGCCCATGCCAGCTCTCTCGGAATGAGCACTGACTGCTGTGCAGACAGTGCACTTTCTGAGAATGCTGTTGTGCCATGGCATTGGCCACGGCTCCCTTTAGGAAGCCGAGACCAATGCTGTGGCACTGTTTCCACCAGTGTGTCCTGCAGAAATGTCATAATATGTTTCTGCTGGTCAGCCTGGTGGAAAAATCATAATATGACTCGGGGGTGGGACACCGGTATGACAGCAACCTCCTCCATGTGGCTTTGAGGGTCATATCACTCCGACCGCCAAAGACCTAATGAGACCCTTAGATTCTTGGCCTGAATTTACCTTTGTGAAACCGGGACTGAAGTGTTTTACTAACCAAAGACCACCTGAGCTGCGTGTCAAACAACAATGGTTACATATGAATCTAAATACTTGTCATAATGCACAAAAGTGTCTTTTGTTATGCCCAACACACAATCATCCCTTACACCCCTCACCCAACATTTCCCTTGGCCGCTGTCAAAGTCCCAGAATCTCAGAATGAACAATTGAAATTGCAAAACTAAGGTGCATACTAGAGCAGTAGCTCCCAAATGTTTTGGAACCACAACTTATTTTTAGAGCAACAGACGTTTGCGACCAACCTACATTTAATGGACATTTAATGGACATGAGGCGAGGCAATTTTTTAATGAACTAAAACATCATGTGATAGCGCATTGTCATTTACAGACAGCACATTTTCTAATGATTGGCCACTAAATTTGCACAGACATGCAGTTTTACTGATAAAACTATATAGCACAGAAATGATAATGTGTGGAAATAGTGTTTCTGTGAATATGTATCATTTGTGTATCACACAATCCTGACGCTGGTCTGAGCAGCAAAAGGAATGGCGCAGGGCAGGCAGGGAGCCTGTGCCTGCAAAGGTAGAGGACCATTGAGGGACAGAGATGCGGCAGAGGAAGTAGGTGTTTTTTAAACATGTTTTATTAAATTTAATGTTTATTTCCTCCCGTCTCCCCCCCACGCCTTCCCGTCCTGCCCCTTCCGCAGCCGTAAAGCCGCTACTGGCTATACCAGTGCCTAGTTTTGCTGACACAGTTCTTTCACAAAACATATTTCCCTTCCCAGCCCATGCAGGGTCCATGACAGGGACAAGATCCTCTGCCTCCTGCAGCTGCAAACAAATAATGAAAAAATATATACTATCAGCAACCTCCATGGCTCACCGTTTAACTTTGGAGTGTCCATGGTGAATGAGCTATGCACTCAGAGCGATACTGATGTCAGGGGTAGTGGTAGGGTGACCACGTGGCATTGAGGCAAATTCTGAACAGGACTGTAAAAATTGAGGACAAAGGGGCAAAATTCAGGACAAAAATTCAGGACGAAGGGTCAAAATTCAGGACAAAAATTCAAGAACAAACATCAGTTTTACAGACACACGCAAGAGACCCATTACGTTATCAATGCATTTATTTACTCTTTTTTAACATTGCATTATTTATTCACTGTGGTCTTTTTGTGATTGCCTCCTGTAATGCTAGATTTAGGTGTCACATTACGCTCCCTTGTTCAGTAGTAAATTAATGCCCTTCAGCACTGTGTCAAGGCCATCACCCCTACACAAAGCTACCCAATCTTTCTTAAAGAGAAAGGAACAACAACATTTTTATTATGTTTTTGAACATTTTAAAACCCTTGGCAAACAGTTTGGGGAGCATTAAGGTAGTTAACCTTATGCCAGTTTAAACAAATTGAACAAAAACATCTGGCTCACCCCAACCACCCATGTACTTTCAAACTAAAAAATAATAATGAGGCAGGGCAGGTGGTGTGGGCAACAGTCTCACACCTAAGGTCAGGATGTGAGGTACCCACAACTTGTCTGTAGTCTCGCAGCACTAGAGTATATCTCAGAACTGGGTGCCCGGACTACCAATCAAAGAGAATAACAGAGGAGGATGAAATTGAGATCAAATGGGAGGTTGTTGCTAAGAACCAGATAAATAAGGAAGAGAAGGACAAGGTGGGACAGTTCCTAAAATCAGACAAGATGGGTCCACCAAGACTATCGGAAGGTATTGGGTACCTGGGGAGTTGTCTCTGCAGACAGGAGAGAAAAAGAAGAGGCACTGTCAAGTGGTTGAACAACAAGCAGCACCTACCCACCTTGGCAAACTATTCTGGTGCAATGGTCCGCTGTTCGTGCTTGTGAAGGGTGAGCAGGGGCCAGACCCCTTGCCAGCTTGTGCAAGGCAATTGCCAGCTTTGTCCATTTCTTAAAATGGTTTTGAATTTGAGCAAAAGCCAAACTAGTGATCTAGGTTTTGTTGAAGTGTCAAGTACACAATGAATCTTCAAAATATTTGGGATGTAAATTGCACAAACAAAATGTAAACATTTTAAAATGTAATTAGTGTTTCTTTAACATATGGCACTGTTTTCCCCTTTATATACAATTAGACCTCAGATTGAACTGGGAACCAGTTACCTTTCGATACCTAGTGATTAATATCTACTGTTCTCCCACTGATTTGCCGGATGGAAATCTCGGCAGAGGATCACAGTCCCTCCAAGACCAGTTTGCTTTTTCGTCTTCACTTCTGCTTTCTGTAGTGGTCCACATAGCACTAGTGAAGATGGTGTGCTACCATGATAATAGTATTATTTTGCAACCCTTCCCCTGTTCGTCCTTCTTTCCTTTTTCAGACATGCCACACATATGGTTTGGTCACTGGGGCGCAGTCTGGTAGCCCTTTCCACTCTAAAGCTACCCGTGACTGTGGTTGGATTAGGCCTTCTGAACTTAAAACGCTATTATTCAGCAGCACAGGTCCAATGGGTGGCTCGCTGGCTTTCTGCCCGTCCCCCTGCATGAGAAGGGGTTTATCTGTAAAGACTTTTAACGATGGCTTACTGCACTGCTCATTGTTTCCTACTGACCATTGCATGGATCACCATCCGGGGATATCAACCACAGCTTTCTCTTGCCTTGCTAGAACCTGTAAACTCTCTGACACAAAGACACCCTGTGCTCCTGTACTAACTTTGCTAAGCCTTCCCACTTGCACAGGGCGCTGTGCTAAGAGCAGCTCCATCAATGGCATGCTGCAGATGTCTTAAAATTGGGGGATTTGTTTCTGGACGGTGAGCTACTAAATTTCCAAACCCTTGGGGCAGACTAGCATCTTCATCCCGGTCAACTCCTTACTTACAACCACCTTAAACAATTATTAAATGCCCTATTTCATTTCTGCCACCTAGCACTAACCCTACATTAAGTGTGCCAAAAACTTTACACCGTAGGGACTGGCGAGAAACTGATAGAATGGGTGTACAGACCTTTCCTGCAACAGGTCTTCTTGACATACTACCTTTGTGATTGATGTGGCCAATCCTCTGAAAGATACAGACTGGACTAAAATACTGGACTTTCCCCACAAAGTATCCCACAGTTGTCACTTTAAGTACATTTATAGAGCTTCCTTGGGAATGCCTGTTGCTCCACTCTACGCCACTGCACTCTACAGCACTATAATGTACTCTGCACCACTCTGCACACTGCACTCTATGCCACACTAGTCTACTCTGTACTCTATGCAACTGCACCACTCTGGACTACTGCACTCTCTGCCACTCTATTGTATGCCACTATACTCCACTGCACTCTATGCCACTCTACTCTGCCACATGCCACTCTAAGCCAATGCACTCTAAACTGCACTTTTTACCACTGCCCTCTACTCTGCAGCACTGTAATCTACACCACTGCTCTCTGTGCCACTCTACACCACTGCACTGCCACTCTACTCTGCAACTTTGCACTCTCTGCCACTGTACTCTACACCACTCTACTCTGTACTAGTGCATTCTACGCCACTGCACTCTTTGCTACTGCACTCTATGCCACTCTACTCTACATCACTCCACTCTACGCCACTGCACTCTAAAGCACTATACTCTACTCTGCACCATTCTACACAACTCCACCCTGCACCACTCTATGCCACTGCACTCTATGCCACACAAGTCTACTCTGTACTCTATGCCACTGCACCACTCTACACTACTGCACTCTGCCACTCTAGTGTATGTCACTCTACTCCAATGCACTCTAAGCCACTCTACTTTGTGCCATGTCCCTCCATGCCACTGCACTCCAAGCCAATGCACTCTAAACAACTGCACTGTACCCCACTGCACTTTAACCTGCACCACTGTGCTTTATGCCACTGCTTCTATGCCACTCTACTTCACTCTACACCACTTTGCCACTAACTTTTAGCCATGCTGAACAGCAGCCACTCTGGTGTATAACGTGGTTAAAACACAATGGCAAAGCCAATAACTCTTGCGTAGACGAGACCTATTGGCTTTGCCAATGTTTGTTATTACTATGCGGTATCAAGGTCCCTTAAAGAACTGTGAATGTGTTAAGTCCTTATTTTAAACGTGCATTACACACATCATAATATAGGCTGCTACAAAATGCGCAAATACATTTTAGTTAAATTTAAAAAAGTCCTTCTAAAATACAGATTTGAATAATATACATTTTATACTCAGTACTAACTTTTTTTATACAGTCCAATAAAACTACACACTCCACAGCTCACTTTGTAACACCCTTATAATACCTCTCTGTAAGAAAATATCTTTGTTATCAGAAAGCTTCAAGTGTCTCTTTTGATTTAAGTCAATGAAAGATTCCAATCCCCTTTACATTTGCAGATTTACCAGTTACACTCATTTGCATTTCTATAGGGTAAGAGACACCCTGGCAAGAAGGCCTTTTCTTATCTGCTTGCCCCTCCCTCCCTCAGAGCACAGGGGACACCCTGCCTTTCAATCCAGCTGGGGAAACTGATTGGACCTAATTACGTTTTGTCCTTTAGGTAAAAGACTAAAATTATGGACAAATGGCGTCTGTTAAGCCTTTCATCACGGACAACGGACAGCAGGGCGAAATTACGTGCAGTCCAGGAAAATTACAGATGGGTGGTCATCCTAGGTAGTAAGCCCTATATAAAATGTAGAATACATCAACAAAGGAAGACGTGGGTCTTCCTGTCCTGTGTGGAATACAAAGGCTCCTGAGATGAGTCATTTAGGAGAGCATTCTTGGCTGAAGATGATCCTCATCTTAAAAAAAAACAAAAAAGAAAGCATCCCGGGCCTTTTATCTTCTGTTGTTATTTTTCTTCAAGGCCACAGGAATTGCAACAGTGTCATTAAGCTCGCCCCCCACCCCTGGTCATTCAAGGAAAGGTTTTGTTTGTTTGTCCCACCTACCATAGTCTGTGTTTTCACAGTTTTTTTCGACTGTTGAAATTAAGGACCTAAATGAAGCGTCCAAAATAGACCTGTCTCACTTGCCCACTCAAATTGAGCCTGCAGGCTGCGTACATTCACTTTTGCCTGACAACCTAATGTATCTAAAAGAAAAACAACTCTTAAATGAGGCTTTTTAGCCTGCCCATTACTTTCTATTGGCTGGCATCACTTTTCTTTGCTGTCTTTCGATTCAGCAGCATGTGGGAAGCATCACTTACTACATCACTTCCTTTTCTTTCTGTGCGCATGGACCAAGTATAGATTGATTAGGCTTAATCAGTGCTTTAAATGGGCTGGTACTGTCCGGTACTGAGTACCGGGACTTTTTCATTTTGAAAGGGAGAGTACCTGCACTTGGCAGGAAAAACGTAATACTTTTAATAAGAGAGTATCGGCACTTCTCAGAAACAAGCATGTACCCTGGTACAAAGTACCTACACTTCTATTTTTCAATTTCAAGCACTGGGCTCAATTAGTGTCTGTCTGCTGTGCACACTACAATTGAGGTACCATTTATTCTGGGTGGTGTTGGCATTTCTGCGTAGTGCGAACTACAACAAACATGAAGGTAATAGTGCGCTTTATATGAGCACCAGTTACATTTACACAAATTCACATGCATTTTTTTTGGCACCCGAAAATTGATTTGCGCAGAATCAGAGCTGCAAAGGAAGTGAGAACACAGGGGAAAGAATGTTGGCATACGCTTGTCTCTGTGTTATCCTCACGTGATCTATTCCTTATAGAAGTAGGTTTATTTTCTTTCACAGCTAAGACTCATCTATCACTGTCACAGCTTGATCCCGGAGTTGGAAACACAGACGCTATGTAATCTTCATTTTAGGGGCCACTGCCTCAAGTACACTTGTTAATTAATATCTTCTCAAAACAGGTTGCATCATTACCCTCGAATCTAGCCAGCTTTGAGCTGGTGTGGAGGAGTCTTCTCAGCCCCTCCCAAACCCCTGTGCTAAAGTTTCATAGGGTGAAAGTCAATAGGAACAAGCATTGGCAAAGCCAATAGGTTTCACCTATGCAAGAACTACTGAAGTACACTGATGTGGACTTAGGGGCTCATTACGAGTTTGGCGGTCTGACCGCCAACGGCCTGGTGGAGTGGACCGCCATATTACGAGATTGGCGATTGTACAAACAGAAGACTGCCAGCAGTCTGTTGCCACTGCCAGGAAGCACACACCGTCATGGTCAACTGGGATCAGAAACAGGCCAGCGGAGCCCATGTTTCCCCCGGACACATTACGAGGTTGCACACCGCCAATGTGACCATGGTGATCCAACCACCACGTACAAGCTAGTGGGAATGGGCACAATAAAGGGAGACACTCACCTGCGGACAGCTTCACGCATCCGGAGCTGCCATGGAGCCCTTCACAAACATCATGCTGCTGCTTCTGCTTGCTGAAAGACAACAAAATCAATGCCGCAATGGACAACACCAAACGTAAGTACACACACACCTACCTGTAACATTCGCCCTTTAAAAACATCAAGCTGCGGTGGCAAGCTCACCATAGGGGGGTACAACATGGGCAGCAGCTACACGTTTCACACAACACACACTGACTGACATACATCAACACAGACACCTACATAGACACAATATGCACACTTTGGCCAGCACACACACTGCACTGGAACACTACACAATTACACATGGCCACACAGCTCAGGCACAGGGACACTGAAGGCCACACAACATTCTCACACGCAGCAACAACAACACAACTACTGCACACATACAAATAACATACACACACTTACACCAACACTGGCCATGGACTGTCCGCTAATTCAACACACATATCCATCAACATGCCATGGAACACATACAACATCACCATGAAACAACCCTGCAATGGACACACCATCACACACATCATCCTGCAAGGGAATCACAATGGCATACACAGAGAGACAAATAGACAAAATAGACAAAGTGCACCAAAACAACAAAACCTGCATAGTGGGGATAGGAGCATCAGGAACATACATGGAAGGGGGGCCCTTGAATAGGGCCCTCAAACCACATGCACACAGGAAATGGCCCTACGTGGATCTCAGGGACAAGCAATACCAAAAGAAATTGTCATGCACAGCTACACAATAGGGAAGGGCAAATTAACAAAGCACACTCAACTCCCACTCCATGGGACATACCCCTATACAAACAAGCTGCAAGGGACACACCCCTAAATGGACACATGCACACTTAAATGCAAAACAACCTAGCACAACTAGGTTGTTTTGCACTCCATGTCTGCACTGACAAAACTCAAGAAGGCACACATAACATGTATATAATAGCTATTTCAGGGGGACAACTCCAACACCATACATGTCCACATCACACAACACAAAAAGAAATACTTACCATGACAGACACTACACAACGCCATGACACAACATTGCTTCTACACACACATGCCCATCACAAAACAGAAGTCCTTCTCTTGGGGGATAACAGCAAGCACACAAACACACATACTGCATACAACACCACATGGAGCAGCAGCAGGCATAAACACACACAACTACAGGAACACAACCAAAGTCATTCAGGAACAACAAAAGGCTAGGAAGCAGGACAAATGTGTACTCAACAAACCAACAACTGTTTGAGTTTGTTAAATGACAAGTTCAGTTCATAAGTCCAAGGTGGTAGGCAAGTCCATTTTAAGTTCCCAAATGGCACAATGTTGGGCTCCTACTCGACTTCTCACTGCCATGTAACATCCACAGGAAGGGGCATCAGGGTGGCAAGCAGGCACCTTAGGGATTATCCAGGGAGGAGAGGTTTGGGCTTTGGTGGGGGGGATCCTTCTTGGGAGGGGTGGGCTTCTTCTTGGTGGGGGGACTGTACGGATGGCAGATGTTGTGTGTGTGAGTCTGTGGGTGGGGGTTGTCAGGGCAAGTTGTGACTGTTGCTGTGTCTGCGGGTGAATGTAGTTTGTGGGTGCCAGTGTGTCTTGTGGTGCTTGTGTTTGTGTGCGCTACCTTTGTCTGTTGAGGTGGATGCATGAGAATCTGTCTGTGTGCTTTGGCTAGGTCAGGGAAGGAGGGATTTGGACTGGGAAGAGGAAGGTGGAGGGGGGACGTAAGACAAACGGTCGACTGGCTGCCATCAGTGTGGAGGCCAGAGTCTGAAAAGACCTTTGCAGGCCAGCCATTGCACCATGAATGCCCTCCAGGAATACTTTGGTCTGCTTGATTTGGGTTGCCAGTCCCTGGATGGTATTCACAATGACAGACTGACCCTGAAAGATCGACCTCAGGAGGTCTATTGGCTCCTCACTGAGGGCAGCAGGAGTGAGGCAAAGGGGATGCCCACTCTCTTGGGTGAGCGGGTGTGGCCAAATGGGTGGGGAGCAAAAGGGAGGGCGATGATAGAATGGGGGGTGGTGATAGTTCTGGCGGGTTCTCTGATCGGCCCACCACCACTATAGAGTGACATTGGAGGAGGAATGTGAGGATGTCGGTGCAGATCCAGTCTCCCCGTGGCACTCCCCTCACCCTCTGGGCCACTGTGTCCCTCTGTGCCAGGGGTGTTTTGACCTGAGGTCCCGAAGCCAGATACTAGTTGTGCATCCAACACAAATTGGGTCAGGGAACACTCAATACACACCCACCACATTGTCTCAGGACTAGGTACCTTTCACTTGGCACAGAAACATGCCCAGTGACTCACCCATTGATGTACACTGACAACACCTACAAAGCTTTAACTACACGATCTGACAAACTGGGCCAAACTCTAGGCTATCTAAATGTAAGATATGTTGAAGTACTGAGAAAAGTGTGCACATGGGACATTTACCTGCTTCTCTGGTGCACCATAGAGCTGTTCATACAGGGGTAGGACCTCCTCCATGAGTTTTTCCAGCTCCTCGGGCAAGAAGGCAGGGACCCAATCACCTGTTGGAGGGGACTTGATTGCCCACAGAGGCAGTACACAGCAGCTCAGGTATTGGAGGTCTTTCTGGCAGCAGTGTCAGGAGTCAAGTAAGGGATTCAGCACAAGATGACAGTCACATCCACCACGTACGTGATTGTCACTGCCGGCGCACACAGCCGTTGGCCCAAGACCTCCACAGGCAGCAATGTTCACCTATGGCTGTGCCTGTCGCTGTAGCATCCGCCTACTGCCATGACAACTGCCGCCGGCGGTCGAAGGTAGTTCCCAATGTCCAGTGGAGTAGGTCAGGCACCTGCATTTTAGATGCATACAATGTGATTAATTGGTATTTTTGATGTGTCACAATTCCGAATATGTTGTTCAGGTGATTTATAAGTGCTGGCCTTGTCCTGCCATGTAGGTCAATCAATTTTGTCATCAAATTTGTAGAACGTCAAGCACATATGACAACATAATTAGGGGCACCCCTCACAGGCAAGTAGGATTAGGGGCATTGAATCACAGTCCAAGTGGCAAGTTACTTGCACATATTGTTGCTGTCCAGATAGATGATGGGTACACATTTGTGGAAAACCAAGGGGGAAACTTGTCACTTATGTGTAATTGTAAGTGGTGATGTGAACTGTGTGTCATGTCCAATACTACTCACATGCTATGTCACTGTTCGTAAAGGACATGTATTATGTATCTTGCAAGGGATACATTGAATGATGGCTAAACTCTCTTTTTGTCTCACATAGTTACCCTGGGGGAGAAGGATCAGACAGCCTCCTGTGTACCATCCACTGGCAGATCTACAGGCCTTGGAGGACAGACATATCATCCCTATCTATCACCTGGATAGGCAGACAATTATGGATCTTTGTCATCAATTGGAATCAGATCTGATGCCAGCCATCAGTCATCCAAATAGCATACCATCCATCACTCAAGTCATGGCAGTGTTGTATGTCCTGGCCACAGGGTCCTTCCAAAATACAGTGGCCCTATCTGCTGGGATGTCCCAGCCCATGTTCAGTCGGGTCTTTAAGGATGTACTCTCAGTAATGTTGAAACACCTGGACAGCTAAATCTGGTTTCCTCAACGTGAGGATGTGGCCCATGTGAAGGCTGACTTTCATGGATTGGCTCACATCCTTCATGTGGTGGGAGCCATTGATGGTGCACATGTAGCCTTGGTTCTACCGCAATGCAATGAACAAGTCTATTGGAACAGGAAGAACTTCCATTCCACCAATGTCCAAGTTGTTTGTTTGGCGGACCTCTACCTTTCCCAGGTCTATGCCCATTATCTGGGTTCAGTCTATGGTGCCTTCATCCTGCAGAACAGCGCTATTGCACAGCTGATGACACGACTGAGAGAGCCTGGCTGGTTGTTAAGTCACCTATGTCCTGTTTGTTTGTATGTTATGTCTTCTGCTAATGAGATGATGTGTGGGACTCATGGTTGCACCTATGTCGCATTCCATTAGAGGGGACTCTGCATACCCAAACCGTCCATGGTTAATAACACTGGTGGGGAACCCAGCTACGCCAGGTGAAATCCACTTCAACAAGGCTCATGGAAGGACATGGCGTGTTGTGGAGTGGGCTTTTGGGCTCCTGAAAGCCAGATTTCCTAGCATTGACAAGGCAGATGGAGCCTGCCTCTACTCACCCAGGAAAGTGTGTAAGATCATTGTGGCCTGCTGCATTCTCCACAACATTGCCCTGAGGAGAAATATCCCATATATTCCTGATGAGGGTGAGCTAGCAGTGCCACTGGGTAAGCCTCTGGAAATGCCAAGTGAGGATGACAGTGATGAAGATGAAGGTGGAGACATGCGGGCAGATCTCATCAACCACTACTTCACTTGAATATAAGTATGTGATGTTATATGATTACTGTGACCATATGGGGAACGGTAGGGGCCAGGATGTTTTGAGAAGGGTAGCTCTGTTTTCAAGAAACAGGGCATCTCATGCTATGCATCATATGGCCAAGCTTTTCTGGCTAAGTCAGACTTGAAAATGCAATTCGCTTGTTGATCTTCTTTCTTTGGGTCAGTCACATTGCACTGCCAGTGGATCAACTGAAGATTCAAATGAGGTTTGGGTCTTATGTATGCGTTTACCTGCCTAACCTCCTTGTATATCATTCTTCCAGATGCCTTCACCATGCCATCCACATGTGGGCATTTCAGGGTTGCCTCATTGGCAGGTAGCTTCTGCCTGTCTGACATGTGAAGTGGACATGGATTGATCAAGGTAATGTTGGTTACAGATTTTGGGTGTACGAGTCCTATGCCGAAGCTGCCTGGACAGTGCATGGGCAGGAATCAGAGATAAACAATGGACTTGTAAGCTGTGGTGTATTGGTTCAATGGTCTAATGTGTGTGATCATGTGGTCTTGTAACATGTCATCCTGGCAAATCCATGCCTTCTACCTTCACATTGTGTTGACATTGATCCTGTATGATCTGTTAGTGGCTGACAATGTGTTTCCTCATAGCAGGTCAGTGTGTCTGTGCCACACCGCTGACACAGGTTTGTGGCATTCCACCAGATACTTGCTCATTGTAATGAGAAGGGCCTGAATTCAGGGTATTTTGTACTGCCCTCTGTCTGTGCCATGGCGTATGTTAAGTTGGCATACCTGTTTTTGGTATGTGATAAGGGTCAAACTGGTGACAAAATCCCACACTCAGTTAGCCTAGTCTACGGGACAAGGTCTAACAAAGCCCTTTTTGTGTGGTCTGAGGGGACAGTACATTTGGGATATCTGGCCTGACTCAAAATGGCTAAGCCGTTCTTAGCTATGACTGTCCAAATATTTTTAACAGTCTTTGTGCAATACAGTACAATAATATGTTTATTGTGACCATACACTTGTGAAATTGTGCTGCTAGTCATCCTCAGCACGACACTACCTGAACATCTCCCTCCATCCATTACCTTCTTATGTCTTACTCATGTGTTTCACATGTGATTAGCATTGAACATTTCAGACAGTTAAAAAAAGAGAGGTAGTAGGCAGTGTTTTAGTGATGGGTGTTTTTTTTACATTACTACAGAAATCAGTAGTGATACAGCACTAAAAACAAGAAGTAAGGTGAAGAGATCAGACATGGTGAATGTATTCAATAGAGTAGAGGCCACAACATTTGAAGTCCAAAGTCCAGTGTCCTACTACCATGGAAAATGGAAAGTGGGTAATGAACAGCCAACAGAGTGAATCTGGAGTGACATCAGTGACATAAGGAAGTGGTCACTTGCTGTCGGTGATTGTGTATTGCCACCTGTGCCTCCTGGATGCTTGGCTTGATGTCCATGTTTACAGGGGCGTTCATTAACTACAGAGGCAGGGGTGTCTGAGGTGGGTGCTTACCCTGGCAGGGCCTCCTTTCCAGTAGCTGGCACCTATGAAGAACCTGGTGTATATGTGCTAAAGGAAGGGGTGGGATGTTATTGTCGATCCCTGCTCAGGGTAGTGTTGATGTTCCTCAGCACCCATGTTAGGTATGCCATATTGGTATTGTGGTCCTCCCACTGTTCACACATTTCCCAATGGAAATCCCTCTGTAGATCCTTGGTTTCCCTGAGTTTGGTTAGTACCTTGCCTATTATGCCTTGGGAATGTTGGTAGGCTCCCAAGACCTGGCTGATGGTATCCTGGCGGGGGGGTCACCAGCAGTCTCTTGCTGCAGTGACACACCATCCCTCCCATGCATCCTACCCCCACGTGCCTGCCCCCTTTCACTGGTTCCAGGTCCTCATTGTCAAATTTGGCTTGCTGTGGACTGGGGGGAAGATGTTACTGACTGTCCTTGGGACACAGGTTTTGGGGCAACTGGTTGCCTGCGATGTAGAGGCCACGGGCTGGGAGAAGTCGATGTGGACAGGCTGAGGCTGACCTGTGTCATCTGAACAAGTTGTCCGGGTGGGCCAGAACTGTCCTCAACATCCAGCGGTCCAGGAGTGGTGTCCTAACTAAGGGCTTTGTCCATGAGGGTAGTGACAGTCTCCTCGGTGGGATCAGTAGTTTCAGTGGCGGCTCCACCTGTTGATGGGAGAGACACAATGTTAGAGATTGTATTGTGACTTCTACCTCCAATAGTTGACAGTGCATTGGGCTATTGCCATGTTCACATTGGATCTGCTGATTTCCCTTATGTGAGAGCTACACATCTTATCATTTGTAATAACCTGACATTGGAGTCACATACCAATTTCAGGTCAGTGACCTAGCCTCAGACTGTCTGGAATTATTAGCTGTTGAAAGGATGGTAATGGACTCATATCTTGCCAGCTTTGCAGACAGAACAGTGGCTGGGCAGCATGTTGTTTGACTCATCTTGAAACCTAGTTGTCTGTCATGCAGGCATTGGCAGAACCGTGGATCAAAAGTGATAGTTGTCATCCTGTGGTCAGTGCATTGTGGATGTGACTAGTGCCAATGCCATACAGATGACACATTGTGAGACCTCAGATTTGTCTTAGATGTTCTTTCCAGACATTCTGAGCTGTCCTTCCTGTCTACACTTTTTCATCTTGGCATAGCATCTCAAGATGGATCTGAGTGTGTGGCCACATCAAAGGGCATAACATGACCTGTATCCTTGTCCCTCCCAGGTGTGTGAAGTTCATTAGTGGGTTCATGGACAGTGGCTCAATGTCAAATGGACACTTGCCTGATGTTGGCGATTGCAAGGCCTGGCCCTCCTGGGATTTATAGTGTTGTTACTCACATCACAACTCACAGTTCACATTGTCTGTCCCCTGAGGTGAGTATACTTCCATAGCAAGTATACCAACAAGGATATTTGAACATATGCAGAGTGGGCCTGGGTCATTGGATTGGGTAGACAGAGCCTCCTGGCCCTAGCAGTCATGTAACTCCCTGTACTACATGCAGCTGTTCAATGTGACTCACCCAGGTGTATGCACCTCGTGTGTGTATTTCCAGGGAAAGGTATTTTGGTAGGTGTACTGTGGACTGTTGCTTAGAGTGAGAGTAAGGGATACTCCTATGAGTTCTAGCCATTTCCCTCCCTCTATCACACACACTGTACAGTTGTCCTCTTGTCAGGTGAGTACAGTTCAATGGGTGAGTAGAGGGAGAAGGGTGTTTTGTATCAGGCTACACTGTGTTGGCTGGGGGTAGGGACACTAGTATTGACCCCTGGCCTTGGAATTCCTGTCAGTGCCTGACCTACTCCCAGACCCTGCAGAGTTGTTCTCCTGTCAGGTGAGTACAGTTCAATGGGCAAGTAAGAGGGAGAAGGGTGTTTTGTATTAGGGCACACTGTGTTGGCTGGGGGGCACTAGTACTGCACCTTCTCCCCCATGATGTGAACTGTAGAGGAGGAGGTGGGGAACCACTGCCAGTCTTCAGGACCGCAGGCCGATGCCTCGACACCATGGAACAGATCTTCCCCCTCAGGTCATTCCACCACTTCCTGATGTCGTCCTTTGTGCTTGGGGAGCTGCCTATAGAATTCATCCTGTCAACAATCCTTTGCCACATTTCCATTTTCCTAGCGATCGTAGTTTGCTGGACTTGAGCTCCAAATAATTGTGGCTCTACTCTAATGATTTCATCCACCATAACTCTTAACTAGTCATCTGTGAAACGGGGATTTTTCTGGGGTGACATGGTGGTGATGAAAAAATAATTGGGGGAGGGGGTGCTGGGTGCTGAACAGGTGACAGGGAGTAATTAGAGTGGAGAGGTGCAACTGGATGTGATGGATGTGCGTTGAGGATGTGGGATATTTGGTTGTGATAGTTGGAGGGGTGCCTAATCTATGGTTCAGAATATCTCTTTTTGTGCTGTCTTGATGGGTTTTGCTGTGGGAAATGCAAAGGATTGTGGTGTGTGTTTTATAGTGTGGTTTGCAGGTGTGTCGGGTGTGTGGATGTGTGTCAGCTGTGTTGGTTTCGAATGCATCCAATGTGATGTAGTGTATTACTGTGGTGACCCTGAACCACCATGGTTCGGACCGTCATTGGAAGACTGCCATGGCAAGACCTGTGATTTTTGACTTGTAATACGGTCAGTGGTTGGTTGAGGGGCTGGTCGTGCTGGTGGTCGGACTGCCTATTTCCCACCCACCAGAGTCATGGAGGGGTCAGTTTTTTGTCTGGGTTTTGGTGGTTCTGGCTGTGTAACTCGTAATAGGGCATTCTGTGTGACCGCCATAATGGCGGTCTTTTGGTGTCTGCCACTATGGAGGTCTGGTTGTCCTACTGCCAAACTCGTAATGAGGCCCATCAATTTTGCCATGATCTAGCAATACAGAATGTATTTACAATAGCAGCAACAGTTCTTCATTCTTGTGCTATGAATATGTTTGCGTTGCATTCTTTATTTGTTGCAACTGAAATCAAATTACTTTCTTTTAAAAACATTAGCAGGCATAATACTTTTCACATTTATGAAAACTTAATAATTTTTGAAATATTTGTCTGGGCAGCGTATGAAGCACTGCTACTTAGTTCAAGGGTGTATGTTGGCCCCATTGCTATTTTCTTTGTACCTCTCAGACTTACCTACTCATTTAACTCAGTATGATGGTTTCGCCCCTAAATTAGGAGGTAGACCCTTATGTTGTCTGCTTTATGCAGATGACATAATTATATTAGATCACACCCCAAAGGGGCTTAATAACCGTCTTCAAACCCTGGAGCAATACACTGAAGCCCATTTTTTAAAGGTAAATTGCTCTAAAAGCAAAATATTGTGTTTTCATGGGAAAAAAGATTTAAATACAGCAGTTTCCATTGGACTTTGGGGGCTCAACAACTCGAAAGAGTAAACTCATACACCTTTTTGGGTAAAATTGTCTGTGGAAACCTTAAAGATAGAGAGCATATTGAGCACAACCAAAGTAGGGCTCAATCCCAAGCTAATGGTCTGAATGCCCTATGTAGGGCAACAGGCAGAAGGCACTTCAAACATCTCCTAGAGGTTTATCGGGCAAAGATACCCCCGTAGAGACTATACGGCATAGAGCACATTGCGGTCTCCAAATGTGTCTTTCTCGCTAAACTTGAGGGATGTGTGTTGAGGAATCTCTCAGCCATAAACTCCGCCTTTTCAGCACCAACATTAAGACTTGAGCTGGGATTTTGCAGCTCCTTCATTCAAGGATTGGTTGTGGTAATTCGCTGGATGGTTAGCCTGATGACGTGCAGCGATAACTCCCCGTGGTCACTGTTGAAAAAAAGAAATATTAGCCAGCCACAGAGCAAAATATACCATCTGCAGAAATTTTCTATATCCCATAGATCTTCTGTAATTAGATTCTTCTGCAATTTTCACTTTCTCTCCAGCATTGGTCAAATCTACACTTAGGAATGCAATTTAGGCGGCGAGTTTCTGCCAGGATAGCCAGGCTTGTGTACAGAGTTTTTACTTTATATCTGATACCTTAAGGCCGAGGGTTACATGGACCTACCTCATCTGGAACTTGCCCCACAGAGTGAGAAGATTCTGGCTCCTGCTGCGACAGGGGCTGCTTCCACTTAATACATTACAGGCTAGATGGATCGGTTCCTCTGCTATTTGTAATCTTTGCCACAATGGAACCCAAGATTTGAAACATGTTGTACTAATTTGTCCGGCCTTATCGCTACATCGTGGCTGCACCCTATTTGTCTCACTGCTACCCTATGCACTGCTTTAGAGTTATTACATGCCCTCTTTATCCCACCAAATGAAATGTTTTGTGTCAGAATTTTTAACTATTTTAAATGTTTTTTTTATCATTGTATTAATTTAGTTAACCGTCTAGGAAAGTTTAATCCTTTTACTTTTTTCAAATGGTTCTGCATAAATATGTAACGTTTTATGTGGACCTCCTGTGAAGTTCCGTATCATAATAAATAAAAAACTTGAAAAAACTACTTGGCTCAACATATGGAATAAGACCTGTGATTTATTATTCTCCCTGTGTATACTTGAATGCCTTACTGTGTTTGTATTCATATCTCAAACGAACACAAGAGTCAGAAATACAATATGAAAACAAAAACTGAAGTTTGACTGATAAAAATTGAAGGAGGTGAAAAAAAAACACATTTGGGATGATAGGCCACTGGGTTGTAAGCTCGATGGTCATGATCTTATGCCCTTTCTATTTCACAAAATTCAAAGGAATAAAGTACAAGAGCTAGGAGCAGCATTACTTGAGTGCATGTGGGACTATAGCTACACGCAGATATCTTCCATGATAGCATGCACACAGTGCCTTGTAACAGATGTCTTGCTGCTACATAATCTTTTTGTGTTGAATAATTGTATGCATGTATTGTGGCAGTTTTGCTACAACATGAGGAAATACTGCTGATTGAATGAATCACAATCAAATTGTATCGCTGATCACGCTTTTGAATATCCGTCTCTTTTATATATTTACATACTTTATTTTTTTGTGATCTCTCAGTGACCACCGAAACTCCGAAAGAGCAAAATTCCCATCCCCTCGCAATGCAAACTTTAAAATAGATGCATAGATTATTTCACAACCTCACTTCAAATTTAGCCATGGATATTACGCTCAACCATTCCCTTTGGACAATGTTCGGAAGGAGATGAAGATGTAGCCCTATGTTTTTCTACACGTGAAACGCAACATTGAATGTATATCATATGTACAAAACTGCCACTGTGAACAAAATCACCAAACACATGAAACCAAGGGCGCCAGGAGATGCTCACAGGCACTTGATCGAATTCTACTTCAGCGATTAGTCGGCAAGCATAACATAAATACATAAAAAGAAGAAAGCAAGAAAGAATAAAATTAAAACTCATATTTTAAAGCACGTGAGAGGGAACGTGTGCACCTGTATGAAGTGCGGGATGAAACTAAGAAAAAAGTACCTTTGAAGCACGGGGCCAGCCACCCACTGGCTGCGGACTAGACAGGTACTTTGTGCAAGCTCCAAGGAACAGCAGAAGCCCATTAAAGAAAAGAGGAAGTGCTGTATGATGATGTAAAAAGCTGCTACTGACCAGTGAGAAGATAGAAAAGCAGAGTGACGGGAAAAGCCTACGAATAGTAAGCAACGGGCGGGCTATAGTACCTGCATGTGACTGGCAGCGATAAAAGGGGACCCGAAACAAGCACTGGCAAAGTCACTAACTTGTCTGTACATGAGCTGCGGACTTTGTTGGTGTTTTTTTGCCATGTTGTACAGCAGTATTGTACAGCAGTGCAACTGCTGTACAGCATTGCTGAAAATAAAGGAAAAGTTGTATGAAGCGACATATGCTGACCGTACCACATCGCCATTTATTTTCTTACTTTTAACCAAGCTGTACAGCAGCTATACATTGTGGCTAAAACACATTGAAAGATACACTAGCTCTTGCATAGGCGAGACCTATTGACTTTGCTAGTGTTGCTAATTACTGCTGGTGTGCAGACCTAACATATTTAAAAGCCTGAACACCGATATTTTGCAGCAACCAGCCAGGACTGTGGGTATAAAAAAATTCTAGAATAAAATCTTAAAACAAGAGACTCAACAAAACAATAGCAGTTTTAACAACCGTGCATAAGAAGGGGATAAGAGTGTGTCCAAATTCCGTTGAGTGTAACTCCGTTGAGTGTAAAATAGTGTGCACGTGTATGTGTGTGTATCAATAAACATACCATGTCATAATTAAACGTAATATATGAAGTGCAACAATAAGTTAATTAAGAGGAGAAATAGAAGAACCAGGGAATTTCAATGTGGCTTGGAAAATTCTTCTTCATCTCTAGAAACATATGATGTCAGAGGAGAACACAACGTATCTCTTCTACTTTAAAATTTAGAGTGTGAGGTGAAAAACTATCCCTCTCAGTCCCATTGCTATAGGATTTTTCAGCACTTTTCCAGGTGGAGTTACTTGCAGAATGTTATTGCTATTATTAATGTCTCAAATGCATCTTTTAGTTGGAGAAATCACAAAGTGCTTAACAAGCTACTGAAAAAATATTTTGCAAGTAAAAAAAAGTTTTTTAAAAAGTATTATTTTTTCAGACTAATGTGGAAAATATTCAGATAAAAGGACAGTCAATAACTATATGAATAAAGTTGCCTTTAAAAGATGCGCAGACCCAACTTATATATTTATTTAATCATTGCATAATGTGAACAAGGCATGAAAAAACAATCTGTTATAATGCGAAAATATGTTATAAGCACTAATATTAGCATAAGAAATTGAATGTATCTTTTATCTTTGCCCAGATATTGTGCTTGCTTGTAGGGATCACATTAGATCAAGTTATTTGTGCCCTCATACATTAAATTTTGCTTTACTTCTGTCTTTATCAATTATATTCAACAGAACATAAATCTCAGATTCCATAGGAGGTTTAATAGCTTCTTCAATGTAACAAGATTTTTCAAATAATGCTCCAAAGAACCCATGAGAAACTCGAGAACTAATGCCAGATTTCAAATTGAGTAAAACATTAAGAGTTTAACTCTCATGTAATTCTGCAACACAACTTAACAAGTCGTATTTATTGAATACTGTTACGTTTCAATGTGGTTCAACAAATAGTTCTATTTCTAACCTTTATATTATGATTAGATCATATAAGTTGATGACAAAACTTGTCTTTAGCTAATACATTTTGACGCTATCACGGATAATAGTCCACATGAGTTAATAATAATAAGAAAAAGAAGATTAGGATTCTGTGTAGTAAAAAATTACTTACAAAAATTAAGGAGAAATAAGTGTTTTCCTATTTTCAACTAAATGTGTAGCTCAATATCACTAATAATAGCAAACTGTAACAAACTTTGTTTAAGATAAAAGAAAATTGTTGTCTTAGACAAACTTAGGGCCTGATTAGGAGTTTAGCAGTCATGGTATCACTGTAGAAAAGGTGTCGGAATCACTGCAGCACCACTGGTGGTCTGCCCGCCCTATTATGATGCATGTGATTACATAGACAAAAGATCGCTGTGGTCTCACCGCCACCGACATGGAAATCTCGACCACAGCGGTGGATGGATAGGCCAATGCATTTGTTGGAGGGCATACAGGTAGTGTTACCCCTGGCCCAATCACAAAATGCCTTTCCTAGAAGGCTGGAGTCCTGGGGCACAGTCCACTTTGCCCATGCCTCAAAACATCTCTGTGCACAGGACATCAGGGACAACCAATAGCATAACCAAGTGCCATGCATACGTGGATACTGTGTAAGTGCAAATCATGAAAGCAGACACAGCAGTAACAGCATTTGTCTCACATTAATATAAAGTAGATGTAAGATACAGATGGAAATCGAGACATGTCAATTTAAATTCTTAATAAGGTATGACAATTTAACACCCTCCATGTGTGGATGGGCAAGTAACTAACTTGCACACATCAAATGCATATCTAACATACATCATAGAGAGAAGTGCAACCTAAATGATGTTGACATTGGCCAAACCAATCTGAAATGCTTACCACATGAGATACCACCCAATGCAATGTCCACCCCAATTGAATTTCATCCCACATATTCATCCATTGAACATTTCCCCTTGTCCTGTGTACTCCAGCACTGGTTCCGAGGTCAGATCATACTAACCACGTCAAATGGATCAGCAGTCAGCGATGAAACAAACACAATGTAGTCACACATCACATAGTATCCAATCGCATGAAATGATTAGAAAAATAATGGCAGGACTGTGTTCTAAACAGAGCAAATCTTAAATTTTTCATAAACAATCAGATTTTGTAAATCAAAGGCCAATGACCAGTTCATTTCCACATTGTGTGTCCCACAACATTGCTGTGCCACTAATCTTGCCTTTCATGACACTGCCGGGGAACCTCTGCAAAAAGGGGCATCCATTGGATATGCCGGCCACCTAGAAAATGTTACTATGTTACTTGGCATGGAGACATTTGGGTTTGGGAGGGTAGTCCTTGAGTTTGGAATGTGGGGATTTGGAGAGGAAGGGATGTACTGACATTTAGGAGGGTGGGTTTGGGAGTCGGAAGGGCTGGAACAATGTTTTGAAGGGAGACCCTTACAAGTGGAAGGGGTAGATGGGTCTGGACTAGGGGTGGATTTGGATGTGCAAGGGGTGACCTTGGATGTGGCAGGGGTTGTAACCTTTGTGGAAAGGAAGGTAGGTGGGTTGGGAGGTCAGAGGTTCTTGTAAAACGTTGGAACTTGGGAAGCACTTTGGAACTGAGTAGGGAATTGGAGGTAGAGAGAAGGTCAGTTTCTGATGAAGTTGGGACTATTGGAGATGCAGGTGCATGTGTGTCAGGTGTAGGTGCTGCAAGTATTGGTGTGTGTTGTACCTCAGGTGTCTGGTGGGTTCGTGTTTGTTTTAATCTGAGTTTCGTAGGTGTGTGTATAGTGTGAATGATGTGTCTGTGGATGTTGGTGCAATGGAAGTGCAGGGTGTGCGTGTTTTTACTTCTAATGTGTTGGGTGTGGATGTCTGTGTTGTCTGCATGGGTGTGATGGTGGATGCAGTGATGCATGTGGGTGTGAAGTTGTCTGAGCTGGGTGGGGATGTGGCGGTGGGGGTGTGGTGTGTGCACGTGTGTGTGTTGTCTCCTGTGCTGTGTAGAGATATGATGGTGGAGTAGGATGGCTTTGTGGGGTTGTCAGTGGTGAGTGTGGGTTCTCTGCATTTGGATGCATGTCTTTTCTTTTTGTGTGGAACACAAGGTCGGGGTGAATTGGAGGCTGCAGTGAGTGAGGAGACCAGAGCATGAAAAGATCTCTGTAAGCCAGACATGGCACTGTAAATGCCTTCCAGATACGCCACCATCTACTGCAGATGGATGTCTTGCCCCTGAATGTCATTCAGGAGTGCAGTCTGACCAACAGAGATGTGCCTCAGGAAGTCAATAGCCTCCTCACTCAGCTCAGCAGGGGGGCAGGGTCTGAGATGCTTGGAGTGAAGGAGACAACTCCCCTCTTAGGGCCAGTCCAACTGTTTGGTGAACACCAGGGAGTGTGGTGATGGAACTGGGGGTGGTGGACAAGGATGAAAGTGAAACTAATCCTCTGGGGTCCTCCACCCCTCAGGAGTGTCCACCAGAGTATGGTTCTATATCTGAAGAACTTGAGCTTGGGTCCACCCTCCAGGTCACTGAGTCTCTCCATGTCCAAACTGTAAGCTCCTGACCCACTGTGACCAGTTGTGTCCCCAACAATGTTGGCCCCTTCTCCTTCACTTGTCCTGGATGAATCTGAAATGACATGTGAAATTGGCTTATTGCAACTGCACTTCCACACCTGACCATCATACATCAACAGAAAACATTTATTAAGTGTGCATATTACACCAGCTTTATGGTTCACTATATAGGCATCAGCATGGGCATGAACACAAGCATGCATGCTATATAACCTGGAAACAGTTGGTTCTAGTTATGGAATAACCCTGTACAGCTCCAAAAGCATTGATGGACTTGTCTGCGCTACATCATTATGTTAATACTAGAATAGTTGATCATCTTGCATACTTTGGAATTTGTAGTATACCATAGTAAATTATGTTACCAAATAGGATGGCTACAAAATATACATCTCCACAATGTTCCGACAAGGCCCAGATTTCACAGAATGTTCATTTACCTTACAGCACATAATGATGTCATGAAGGTCAAGTTAAAGGCTGATGTACCATCAATATGTGCTGTAGCAGAAATCATGTCATTCGCAAATGCTCAATGCACACTGATTACACCATTGACTTGAAAATTCATCATGTGTCAACTTCCAAAAAGTCTAATGAAAGCTGTTCTAAAAGTAGTTTAGCTAGGTATCATATGTAGCATTGAAAAGTAGCCTGGAGACATGAGGGCCAACGTTTTGGGAGATAGATATTCCAAATGCACACAGCATAAGACATCTTATAGCCATATGAACATCACTAAACCTGCTTGGTACGGGTGATTACACCATTCATAGATTGCATTACTACAGACCAAAAACCTTTGAAGGTTGTTGTGTGTCAGTGGCTATCTATGATATGAAGATATTGGATCAATATAGTCATAAAGGGATGGCACATCACAGACCTATTTGGCATAGAAAACACAAATTGCCTTGTATACACATATGATATCTACATTTCTATATCTCACTCCCTGATGCATATCACCAGTCAGTTAATGAATTTTGAAATACTATTGCAGATGGACTAATAACAGGGAAATGTGCACTGAGTATCATCTAGGCAGTAATGTTGATGGCACCAGTGATGCTTGCACACTCATGCCACTATTGAATGCCAACTTGGGAAGCGTTGTCCGGTCCCTGCATAAAGAGTGCTCTGTATGCCATGTCAAGTGTAACAGGGCCACTGTCACATGAAAGACAGTAGCCTGTTTTGTATAATTGTCACCCAGAACAACAAAGATATGAGATGATTTATCAGTTCACTCAGCCATGTGTCTGCTCAAGACATTAAATTGCTAGTGGCATGACTCTGTGGTGTTCCTGGTCATAAAGACAAAAGGCACAGCACATCAGCATGCATCTACTACCAGACCTACACAAACAGTAACTCTTCTTGTGCGTCTCACATGGGTGACCCCCAATATTTATAGGGGAAATGCCTTCCTGTAAAACACAAAGTTGGCAAAGTGACATGTATGACTTTGGCCAGGACTCACCCCTTTGTAGCACATGTTGGGCCCTCAACTGCCCATCAAGCTCGGGGTAGGCCACCACCAGTATGCAGGCCATATGGACGGTCAGGGTCTGGCAAGCGCCCTGTCCACATTGGGAGGAAATTCCCAGCAGGACCTCCATGATCTTCTGGGTCCAGCATCTCAGGTCCTCCCATCTCTTCCGGCAATGAATGCTGTGCCGGTGACAGATCCCCAAGGTCTGCACCTTTTGGGCAATGGCTTTCCAGCAGCAGAAAAACATGAATGCACACTTTTGGAGTCATCTGCTGACTATCCTCAACCCTGGTCATGTCCTAATCTGACTAAACCAGCCCACTAACATCATGTAGCCCAGGGAAATCCTACATGTACTGTGATGTGAAGTACTATGAAACAAGACACCATTGTGCCCTTCTGAGGGGTAAACCACTTTTGCATGATTGTGCAGACACCTTTATAGCGAGGCCCATTGACCTGATGAATATGATCAATACAACCGGGAACCATAGTATATACTACATCCTAGGACTTAGGTCACAATGAAAAGCCTGGAATATGTGTCACTGAGAGCTTCCACTCTGGGAATGTATGGACATGTAGAGTACTTAATGGGATTTCATACTACATCTGATTGGGTTTGTGTGGTATGTGCTGCCATCACAGCGCACACCTTTCGCCATATGTGGCACTGGTACGGGGATGACATCAACATACCGTTGTATTTGTTGTTTGTTTTGCATAATGTAACTAAGCTATCTGCACTGTTATTGGATCACATGTGCAGCAGGCCTGTACAGTGCAAGCAAGACTAATGGAAAAGTGACAACACACCTGTCGGAGTAAGAGGACTGCCATGAATTAATGACACACATTGACAATGTGGGCCATTGGAAAGAAGTATCAGGTCTGGGGGTTACCTCAGTCACCATTCCAAATGTAGTCGATGTAAAAGCAATCAGGGCTACTAATAGTTAAGAAAACTCATTTTGTGAACATCCAAGGATCTGCAGGTCTACAGGGAGATTACCCTGTGCATCAGTTGTATTGCCATAGTAACTCTGCCCCACCCTGGGTCATGGCACATGTTGGGCAAAACTCATGTGAGGCCTTGCTGTCTGCCTGCTGAGCATACTTACATGTGGGTGACTCTTCACATATGTTACTGTGGACATTGGGGCCAATGTTAACAAACTTAGACCTGATTGCCCTAGGATGGTCATCCCCCACCTTTTCCCCTTTTCTGACACTTTTTGTGCTGGTTTTAGGACTCTGCACGCTTTACTACTTATAAACAGTGCTAAAGTGCATATGCTCTCTCTCTTAAACTTGGTAACATTAGTTCATCCCCAGTTGGCATCCCTAGTAAAGCGCACTACATGTGCCCAGGGCCTATAAAATAAATGCTGCTAGTGGATCTACAGCACTGATTGTGCCACCCATTTAAGTAGCCCCTTGACCATGTCTCAGGCCTGCCATTGCAAGGCGTGTGTGTGCAGTTTCACTGCCACTTCGACATGGCATTTAAAAGTACTTGCAAAGCCTTAAACCCCCCTTTTTCTACATACAAGTCACCTCCTAAGGTATGCCCTAGGTAACCCAAGGGGCAGGTTACTATGTAGGTAAAAGGCAGGACATGCACATATGTTTTTTATATGTACTAGTAGTGGAAAACTCCTAAATTTGTTTTCCACTACTGAGGCCTGCTCCTTCCATAGACTAGCATTAGAACTGCCCTCATATACCTTTGAGTGGTAGATTCTAATCTGAAAAGGGTAACCAGGTCATATTTAGCATGGCCAGAATGGTAATAGAAAATCCTGTTTATTGGTGATGTTGGATTTAATATTACTATTTTAGAAATGCCACTTTTAGAAAGTGAATACACTTAGGAGCAAACCAGTATTCCCCTAGCAACTGGGTACAGACAATGTCTCACTTACAAATGCTCCTATAGGAATTGTTTAGATATAGTTTGTGTACATATGATCCAGTCTTCAATTAATGAATAAGACAACTCTGTACTGTTAAAATATGTTACTCAATAGGATTCAGGAAGTTCACAAAATGTACAACAAAACCAAAAAATGTCCATCTCATAAACAACAACACTGTATAAACCCCCCCAGGTTTCAAGATTGATTCCCAACAGAAGATCCAGGAAGGGTTATAAGCCTCCTCTTGAAACAGTCCTGCACAATATTTGCCTGGTTTTCAGTCCCAGTTCAAGCAATATCATGGACTTTCAATTCAGCTTGTCAAATGAGAAGGTAATGTTGATGTTTTGGCTTGTGGTAGCAGTCAGAGGTCCGTCAGACCATCATCAGGACTCAGTGTTGTAAAATAATACCTTCACATAAGGAAAATAATTATAAAACAGTACGTTCAATCTGCCAAATCACATCATGTGTATTGCCTGGTGAACCCAAGAAAACACCACAAACACAGGTGTTGATAATAGTATAAGCCACCCTCTACATGACAAAGAAAGTTAAAAAAATACTTTAAAACCATAGCAAACGTACATCATATAAGCCACTCCGTCAGACTCCCAACCTGAATAGCTACATTCTTCTACTTACAACAGGTTGCAAAAATATATTTTGTAGCAACACACAAGGGGACTTAAACCTACAAGCCTAAGTAAACAAATCCATAAAGATTTAAATATTAAAATTACCAAACCGCCATACAACATAAACTCTAGTAAAACGCTGCCTCCATTGAAGCGTACTCATGCCTTCTAAATATGGGACCGCTAGCATCTGTCTCCATCCGCATCCGCTTAACCCATGCTAGTCGGAATCAAACATTGCTGTCCTTCCCGCTGAGTTTAAATAAGAAAGTGATAAGTTATGTGACCATTCCAGTGACTATGGTGGCCGTCTTAAACTGGTAAAAATGCCTAGCTAATACCCAGAGTTTAGAGACAGTTGTAATTACGGTAAATATACTGTTGTGGACCTCAGTAACTTAATAAATAAAATATGCATCTAGGCCATCAGCTCAGTCTGTGTTAGTAAGATATACACGCTGCCTGTCTCCCTATTGCAGAGCATTCAAGTAGTAACATGTCATATGACCACTGCAATAACTGTGGTGGCCATCTTTAAATGTAATATTGGTCCATCTAAATGCTCTCCAACACTTAGGGGGTCATTATGAACACAGCGGTAAACACCGCCGTGTTCATGCTGGTGGTCTTTCCATAGACCGCCAACCCCCCTAAGACCTCGCCGGCCGCATAAAGAACATTCTGCTGGGTCGGGACATTGCCAATGGCTCCACATGGAGCCGCTGTCAATGCCGATGTGCGGCGGGTGCAGCAGCACCCATCGTGCAGATCAATGCCCGTAAATCGGGCAGTGACCTGCATGACAGGACACTGCGCTGAGGCCCCTGCACTTCCCATGCCAAGTGCATGTGCGTGTTAATAATATGGCGATTCAGACCGCCATGCCAGTGGCGGTCTTTTCTGCCACCACCGGCATGGCGGTCTGAACCGCCAAGTTCATAATGAGGGCCTAAATACAATTTCACAACCCTGCTGTACGAACCCCTAGAATTTAACTTATCCATAGAACACAAAGAAAAGCTTGACCCAACCAATTATTCTCAGGGCATTTTTAGCCAGCAACCACAACAACTGATAAAACTAAATGTCAGAAATTAAAGTACAGCTAAAGGGAATCACAGCCCTCATACCAACCATAAGAAACAAAAGGACACAATATGAAACCCTGTAGGGGACCATACCCTCTCTAGAAGAACTGCTAGATATCAATTCAGCATCCGCAATTGCAGACACAGAACCATGAAAGGAGGTTAAGATCCATAACCCTCTATGTGGAATACATCACATTAACTGTTATGTTCAAGATAAGCCATCTACAGCGTTGCAGTATTTGCCACTCCACCTGTTGATTCAGACTCTTTTGAACTGTATCTGCAAGCCAAATCCATCGGTTCACTTTAATGGTCAACAGGCAGTCCACATTTACATGTCTTTTCGAGGGTTATAACATCAAGTACAAACTAGTGCATATCGTTGGGGGTATGTTTCATAAGATTATAATGTTCAACCATAGGAGCATTCACAACATTACACCGTATTTGTGAATGATTTTGAATAATCTGTTTTCTGAACTCCTGAGTTGTTTTAGCAATGTAAAACAAAGAACATGGATATTAAATACAATAAATAACATTTTTAGAACCGCAATTAGTAAAATGTTTCAGCTGCCAGGTTCTCTCATTTACACAACATGTTTTTACAATTCTAGAGGAAGCACATGCACTGCAGTTCCTACACGGGTAATGTCTAACCCTTGGTGTTAGCCCCCAGATGTTACTCAGTGTGTGTGGTTCTGGTTCAATGTAGGCCCTCACTAGACTGTCTCTCAAGTTTTTTCCCCTTTTGAAGGAAAATAATGGTTTCTTAAGCGGAATGTCAAGAAAGGCTAATAAATGGCATTTAAAAAAAAAAATCTTTGTAATTCTATTTGAATCTGAACCAAAGAAAGTAAGTACTTCTCTGCACTTAAAACCATCTGTGCCTTGCAGCCTGTCTCCAATCAGTGTCTGGTCTGTGCTGGTTGACAGTTCCCTTGTGCATTTCACCCAGACAGCCACAAACAAAAGACACTCAGTTGCATCTGCATTAATCTGCATAATGAATGGGTCTTCCTGGGCTGGAAGGGTGATGGGCCTAATACTTACATTTCAAAAGGCAGTGGCCTATCCTCACACAATAGACTGATAACACCCTACTGGGACCCTGGCAGACAGAACTGGGATGAAAGGAGAACTTGTGCACTTCAAAACCACTCTTTGAAGTCTTCCCCCACTTCAAATGCATTTTTGGGTATATAAACTGGGTCTCTGGCCCCACAACTCAGACACCTCTGGACCTGAACTCTGTCAGAAGGCCTGCCTGGTTGCCCAGAGGATTCTCTGGACTGCTTTGCTGAGATGGGCTGCTGCCTTTCTTTTGCCAAGCTGCCTGCTGGCCACTGACTATGCTGGAAGAACTCTGCCTTCCCCCAAAAGTGCTCCCCAAGGGTTTGGATTGAGCTTGCCCCCTGTTCTGGAGTCCCATGGACTACAAAGACCTCCACTGCTAGCTTTTTCCTAGTACACCGACTTCAGTAACTTCAGGATGAATTTAGCGATGCCAGCGACCTCACAGCCTGCTCTCGCTCTGTGGACCTTGCTACACGCAATGACTGCAGCCTGCAATGCAATTCTGCCATTGCCACAACTCCCCTGACATCACAAGAGATCATCGCAACCCTGCAAAGTCAACACATCACGTCCCGACGGACTAGAACCAGCGACACTGCTGGGTTACAAGGAATCAACGCCTTGCGCATGATGTGGCATCATCTCCCCCTGGATCCGGACGGAACCAACACCTCACTTCTACCTGCTTAGCAGTGCTGTATCGACACCCCTCTCCTCGGAAGTCGTAAAGGACTGTTGCCTCCCCAACTCCAGTTTCGTCCTTGTTCTTTGTTCTCAAAAGGTATTATACCTGGGGGGTCCGTGTAACTCCGTGACCGACACCGATGGAGTCAGATTATTGGGAACGACTCCAGCAATTATGCCTTGGTAGCCCCAGTTGGGGCTTTTTTGTTTTCTAGGTGTTTTACTGGATTTATTCTTTAAAAATTCATAAATTTGCTTGTGTACATTGGATTTTCATTATTTCAACAGTACTTTATTCAGATAATTATTCTCTATTTTTCTAAACGTCGTGGTGTGTTTTTGTGGTGTTTCCACTCTGTTAAGGTAATATTTATTGCACAAATACTTTACACATTGCCTTCTAAGTTAAGACTAACTGCACAGTGCCAAGCTACCAGAGGGTGCGCACAGGATAATTTGGATTGTGTTGTGACTTAACCTGAATAGGATTGTGGTCCCTACTTAGACAAAGGAGTATACTTCTGCCAACTAGAGACCCCATTTCTAATAAAACAGTTTTTAATTCACACATAGGTACCCTAGGAGATGACAGCCTCCAGTGTACTTCCCATTTCCAGGCCTTCAGACCATGGAAGAAAGGGATGTCATCAAGAAGTTTTGTTTGAATAGGCAAACACTACAGGATTTATGTCATCATTTGGAGTCTGATCTCCTGCCTCAAAACACTAATCCTGCCTCAAAACACTAATCCTACATGTATCTCACCAACTTTGAAGCTTATGGCAGTATTACATGCTCTGGGCACAGGTCCTTTCAATGCACTGTGGCTATCTATGGTGGTATGTCACAACCCATGTTCAGTGGTGTATTATAAGACATGCTTTCAGCAACGATGAAACACATTGACAGCTACATCTGGTTCCCCAGATGTGGGAATTTATTCAATGTGAAGGTTGACTTTGATGGATTTGGTCACCTCCCACACGTGGTTGGAGCCATTGAAGGCACCCATATTGCTTAGTATCACCACAAGTCAAGTAACAAGTTTATTGGATCAGGAAAACCTTCATTCTATTAACATGCAAGTTGTCTGCTTCCTGGATTTGTACATCTCAAGCGTATGTATATCCATGCTTACGCAAGTAGCTTGTTTTGGCATTGTAAAGTTCACATGGTAGACATGTTTACATTGCTGGATGTAAGATTTACTACAGCAGACAATGAGCTTATGACTTGTGCATTATAAAATTAGCAAAAGGTAAAGAGGTACATTGTGCAAAAACAAACATAAAAAATACAAGTGAAGTAGTCAGTCATGGTGAATGAAACCGTAGTTGTAGATGCCAAATTATCTGAAGTCGAAAGCACAAAATACTACTCTGATCTGAAAGGGAAAAGTGTCCAGAACTAGTCCACAGAGTGAATGTGCTACCCACACTGGAGGAAATTAAGGTTGAGGTTTCTTGCTGGCAGTGGTGGGTGTCTTGCCATCTTCAACTCCTGGATTTTTGCATGGAAGTCCTCACTTGTGGGGTCGGTGCAGTTCCGCTGCTGCAGAGACAGAGGTGTCTGCAGGCTTGTCTTCATTTGGCAGGGCCTCCCTTCCTGTGGCTGCCGCAGATGTAAATGGCCCAGATGTAGTTGGACCACAGGAAGAGACAGATGGTAGTGGATAAGCCCTCCACAGGGTTGCATTGATGTCCTGCAGCACCCCAATTAACAAGGCCATGTTGGAGTTGTGGGTGCCCAGCTCCTGGTGTGTGTCCCTCTGCAGCTGCTTTATCTACTGGATTTCCATCAAGATCTGGCCCATCACGTCTTGGGACTCATGATAGACTCTGAAGACTTGGTCGATGGTGGCCTGGGTGTGAGTAGCCCCAGTGACCTCACTCTCTCAGCCCACAGTAGCCCTCAATTATAGCCCTACCATGAACCCTACCGAACAAGCCTGTGCCCTCGGCACAAGGTGCCCTTTCTCACTGGGCCCTAGTTCCTCTGTGACTGACCTGGTGATTCTCATCTCAGAATGCAGGACTGGGGGGCACAAGTTGGTAGTAAACGTGATAAGTACAAAGGCTGGGGGGACTGGGGTTGGCTGAGGTGTTACAGCTGGGGTGGGAGGTGTTGGTGTGGGCACAGTGAGAGTCACTGTTGCAGTCTGCCCAGGCTGACCAGATGTGCCAGGACAGTCATCCAGATCCACATCTCCAGGAGGGTTGTTATCACTGAGGGCTTCATCCGGGGGTGGAGTGGGAGGCTGTTCGGTGGCCAATATCTGCCCAGATGCTGTGCCAGATCAACGTATTGTGAAATAGAGAACATTGTTACTGGTGGAAGTGTGGTATCTACATCCACATGTTTTGAAGTACAGTAAGTAGAGACCTGGCATGAACAAAATAGGTCGAAATTACTATTGTGATATATTTCACAGTGGAGAAGTAACATGTGCATTTGACCATTCCAAGGCCTAGTTTTGTGTCCAAGGCGAACACACAACTTGATTGTATATGTAGCACTAGTCATCATGTGAGCAGTGCAAAGTCAATGGGTCACCTGCTATTTCTAATCAGCTGACTTACCTCAATCCCTTACACATATATTTGAGATACACACTTGGTATGGAGCCACTCATGCCATCAATAGTTTCAGTTGAGGAGACCAGGACAACATCAAGATAAGTAGGCAGACATGTCTCTGAGTAGAGCACTGTATGTAGATTGCTCAGTCCATGAGAGGTGAACATTAGTTGTAACATGTCAGAAAAGTGATAGTGGGCAAAATCACAATTGAATCTTGTTTCTATTGCAGAACGAGGGCTTTGTGGTAGCTGTAATCATTTCAGTCTCTTCTTTCCAACACTTGACAAATGGTTAGCCCATTGAGAAGTGAACATCACTTCAGCCAAGTAGAAATGGGCAAAATCACAATTGCATCTAGTTTTATGTTAAAGAAACAGGGCCTCATGGTAGTTGGTCATTTCAATCTTTATTTCCCAACACTTGAAAACTGGTTAGTCTTACATACCTGTGCCAAAATAATTTTGGGCTGGACCACACATTTACATATTGATTCATATCATGGGTCCTGAGATGATCATTTACTAGTTATACATTTATATACACCATTCCAATAGAAATAATACATATTGACACTGACAATCAAACATCTATGATACTTTGAGTATTGCGTGTTAGCAAAGTAGATAGATAACACAATAGCAAAAGCTGAGATGTGAGAATACATGGCATTGAAGTATTGTGACAGTTACTGAGGTTTAATTAACCAGACTCCACTTCCCCAGCTATTCCTGTCAAATCCTCAAAAGGCAGGATAGCCATGTCCTTCTCCTCCGAGGGGACAGTTATAATAAGGCACTAGGAGGACCACCAGAAGTCTTCTGGGGCTTAAGATGTGGCTTGGAGGCCAGGGAACAAACCTTCCCTCCCCTCCCCCCCCAAGTCATTCCACCTCTTCCTAGTTTCTTCTTCTGTGCGCAGGTTGGTGCCTGCAGCATTCATTTTGTTAACTATCCTTTCTCATATTTCCATTTCCCTACTGAGAGGAGTATATTAGACTTGGGCTCCAAACAATTATGGCTCTACTCTCATAATTTCATCCACCATGCCTGACACCTCAGCCTCTGAAAGACATGGATTTTTTGAAGTGAAATAACTCTAACTTAAAGTGAGTGACAATGACTAAAAAACAAGGGATATTTGAAAAAAGCATCAAAAGTGTGTGGAAGGTGTTAAACGAGATTTGGAACAAAAGGACTCACCTATCTCACCAGAAAAGTGTGGTCTCTGGCTTGCTGTGCTGCAATGGAGAGACAAAGGATCATGGCATGGGGGGTGTTTCATAGTGTGATTTGCAGGTGTGTCCACTTGGCCAATGGCTGTCAGCTATGTTGTTTATATATCCATCCAGTGGGCACTGTTCTGGTGATTTGCTGAGAGTGTAAGGCCACAGCCTACCACCATCGAGGTGTTGCTGCAGTGTGACCACTAGTACAACTTTGGCCCTTGTGGCAATGGAGTACGCGTCACCAACATTGCTGTCTGCTGTGCCACTAGAAGGAACCACTTTGCTGACCCGTTCATCAGTTCAAGCTGCATACATCATAATACGGCGGGCAGAAGACTGATGGTTCAGTGGTATTTTTGGGACCGCCGCCGCTGCGGTATTGTTTTGAGACTGCCAAACTCATAATCAGGCCTTAGTTTTTTATAAACAAAGATCTGTCAATTTAACCACACTATTAGTTTCCAGGCATGTTCATAATGATTCTAATGATTCAGTTTGTCCAAGAATTTGCAGAGGAAGCAAAAACACGACTCACTCATTGCCTTTTCAATTGTATAGCTTTGTTAGTCGAAACTGGATTTTGAGGTTAAGCAATAACTGTTTTAGCCTAGCCAGATAACAGATTATCTCTATCTTTAAACTCCTAAGACTTTGCTAAGCCCATCTTTTTATATTTGGGGTACTTTGCACTTACACCTTCATAACTCTTTTCCACATTAGGCATGCATGCCATTCTTCATTTTATTCCTGGGGATTCTACAGGTAGCCAGGGTTTATGGATTTTCTCTGGAAGGCATAGTGAAAAATGCCAAAATATATCTAAATATGCAGTGTTTTGGCAGAAAAGGGGGAAAAAACTGCTGCGCAAGATAGTGTGTTTCTTTTTAAAAAATTGCATCAATAACAGGTTTTCTGAACTAGTATATCTCTCTTCCCAGCTTTCAGAAAAAAACTGAATTGTATAAAGAACACAGAGTTTGCATTTTTCCAAGCAGTAGCCCATTTTTAAAAAAACATTTGCGATTTCAACCTACTTGCAGGTTGTTGTAGAAACAGGTGTGAAACCCATGGGTGATACCAGAAAGTTATACATTTTAAAAAATAGATACAATTTGGAATTAGGCAACGGGTCATCTGGAGAGATCTCTCAAAGTTTTACCAAAGAAACTGTTGTGAGGCCTTCTTGAGCTCACTTTAGTTCGCCATTTTCACTTTACATTTTAGGTTGACAGCAGTTTTAGCCATATTATTTCACATATTTTTGATTGCATGAGATTATTTGGGGAATATACTGTACATGCTGCTTGTTTTTAGTAAGACTTTCTTGTCATGTAATCTGTACACTCTGTTTAATGCTAGGAACATAGAGCAAGATATCCTGATGCTTGCGCTGTCTGTTTGGAAACAGCTGTTGAAACCTAGACACATCATTGTATCAGAGCTGCGTCTCTAACACAGTGTGGTTTTTATTATATAAATGCCATACAGGGGTCAGAGGAATACTCCAGCCATGAATGTCCTGGAACGGATCCTGTGTTCGATATTCAGTTCTGCTGATGCTGACTTTTCATCTTACAGAAAATGATTGCCAACTTTACCCTTGACTGGTTCTCTGGCTCAGCTATCCAGTTATGGGTGGGCTCAGGAATTCTTTTGCGAACTGGCAGAGGGTACACCCACTATGCTCACAGAGTGTAGGTAGTGATAGGAAGAAATATATAGAAATAAGATTGCCATGGTTAGATTTTTCATTCTATTCACCATGTTAGTAATGTTGGTTACAATGCTTTGTTTCATCAGGCTAATAATCACAGCTCATGCAAGAATATGATTATTTCAACAAATGTTTGAAAACCTTTATTTGCATCTTTCTTGTGTTTAACCTGGGCATGCATATAAAACAGCAAAAGTTTAGGATCTTTTTTCATGACTTCCTTGGAAATCAGAATGGTTATGGTGAGGTAGCCGAAATCATCTGTTACCCTGAAACTTTTAGGGGTTCAGGTGAGGCACTGTGAGCTAGCTAAAAATTAGACTGACATTTCCTGTTGGTGTATTGAATTCAGTTCCTACATCCTGAAGTTCTGTTGTCTTAATACGCAGTCCTACTTATAGTGATAACTGTATAACAAAACTAACCATTGAAATAACTAAATATAAGTACAGTTAAAAAAAAGCTGTTGGTGACAACGTCTTCATCTGTAAATTTTTGTTACAATGGCTGGTTTGCCAAAGCAATACCATTATGTGCATTAGACCCTTCAAGCAATTACCTTATCATTAATAAATATATTTTTAAAATACGTTAAATAGTAAATTAAAATACGCATAAAACTGAATGCTCACGTTCTCATTTAAAAAAAGTATTACATCACCAAAATAATTATAATTCACCCCAATAAAATATATAACTAAAATAACAATATAACTTAACAAATGCATTAACTACAAACATTTATAAAACAATTTAAATATATCCATAATTATAAATAAAGTATTAAACAAAACTCTCGAACTACATATCAAACATGATAAATAAAACCTATATTAGAGATTTCTATAGAAAGACATTACTGATAAAAGAAATTCAAGCTAAAACCAAAATAACCAATAAAATCAAACTATAAACAAACAATGAACAAAATCAGGCAAACAGTTAAATCAACATAAAAGGCACACAAATTTCATCAACTAAATACTTCACAAATGACAAACACTGCGAGATGAGGAAACTCTGTCTTATTCTCCGACCAGACAGTTAAAATATATATATTTATACCTTGCCAACTACCTTGTTAAGTAGGTACAAGTTATGTTCAAACTACAACTTACTTATAATTATAATTACAAATGTGAAATAGCAAATACTTGAAACAACACTCTCCAATTTGTATCTCTTCACATCTTTCCTAAAAGAAACCACTACATCTTCAAAAAGTGCTAACTTGCAGAAAAGCAACACCTATCTCAAGCCAGCAAAAAGATATAACCAAGAAAGGAATAGTAAATTATTAAAAATATAAACTCACCCCAAAAGTGAGTAAAGTTAAACCTAGCAACCTCACCCTCTACAAACTACCAATGAATTAACATATAAAATTAAATATGTGAAAAAAATGTGAAACATCTAGGAAGAACATACATGTAAGTATAAAAAATAAAAGTAGTTGCATAATTTTATATGTCAAAAACAAACATAAACTTAAAAAAAATATATATTTATATTATTATACTACTTTCAGGTGACTGAGAGAGCTAAACATAGAACATTGCAGAAAGGAACACAATTAAGGGTCAAATTATGACTCTGGTGGTCGGACCGCCAGCCCACAGCAGGGGCAGTCAGGAGGGCGCTGACAAGCCGGAAGCCTCCCTTTTGCCCCTCAGGACATTCCTGCGGGGCAAGCAGTGCAGTTAGTGCAGCGCCATTGGCCTCAGCTCTAAGAGAGCCAAAGTAATTGCCAGCTGCACATATTGCACCACCAGCAAGTCGGGCGCACTGTTGTCATGCACCATGTCATGCGCATACTAACTTTGCTGGTAGGGGGGCCAGTGCACTGCCCATGACATGGGCAATTTCTGTCCTGCCCCCCGTGGCCCTTTCCCTGCCTTTCCACCAAGCTTTTCATGGCAATGTCCCCGCAATGAAAATGTTGGCAGAAAGGCAAGTCTAAAAATGGACAGTGGCACTGGCTCCATTGTCTGCTGCTCTCTCGACTGCTGCAGTGGGTCAGGAGTTGGCGGTGGGGGTGTTCTTGTGGCAGTCAGACTGTGACCATTCTGATCAGGTGGCGGACCACAGAGGGCCCGGCAGTCACACCGCAAAAGTTGATATGGCTGTTAATCGGCCTCTAAAGTCACATGGGCTACACTTAGAAACTGGAAAGTACATTGATGGAAAATGTGAATTGGAAATGCGCCAAATATTATTCTAATGCATGCTATGGGAGGGCTACTACAAAAGATGTAACATAAGAGACCACAACCGCCCCTCAATAGACCCCAGAAATAGAAGTAACCCCAGAAAAAGAAGTAAGCAAGTATTACAAATTTAAGAGAGGCAAGCACTAGCTGACAGGATCCCACAACCAAAATCCTAAAATGTTTACTCTTGAAAGTCCCTGAGCACATAACAGGCCAGCTACCATCTATCCCCACTTTGAAATGTTTAATTGCACAAACTAAAAAAGCCCCCACTGATACTCCTGCTGCCCCTAGAAGATACCAATATATGAAAAATGAGTACATTTAAAAATGACATATAATGAGGAGCCCTTCCTGGTATATGATAACCAAAACAATAATAAACAAATCTAAATATTTCTACAACAGGTAAATTACTGAAACTAAGCTACTGTCAAACCTGGATGATGGAAGAGCCCTTCAAAATATGCCTCAAACCATTAACTCAGATATACACTGTACATGGTGATTATCAAAACATTCTCTTGTATATATGCCCTACTACCAAAAAAGCAAAGTAGCACTAACTTCAAACTCCCACACCACATTAAACATAAAATAAATAACCACTACCCACAAAAAATAATTATAGTTCTTGAACAAGCCATGATTCAAACCTTTCTAAAAATGTAACCTTACAAATCTTTAAAAGGCTGTTACTATCATTTCAATTAAAGCATATGGAGACAGCTTTAACAAGTGCAGAATATGCTACAAAATGATGATAGCGCTAGCCTATGTCCCTGCAACAGACGTAGCGGCTGGTGCCCCCATACAAGTCCCTAGTATATAGTACCTAGGTACCCAGGGCATTAGGGTTCCAGGGGATCCCTATGGGCTGCAGCATACATTTTTGTCACCCATAGGGAGCCCAAGCAAAGGGTTCTGCAGGACTGCCAATGCAGCCTGTGTGAAAAGGTGCAAACACCCTTTCACTGCCACTTATAAGTCACCCCTATGGCAGGCCTTCTAGCACAGAGGGCAGGGTGCAAAGTACCTGTGTATGAGGGCACCCCTGCACTACCTGAGGTGCCCGCATGAACTCCAGGCCCATGTTCCCAGACTTCGTGAGTGCGGGGATGCCATTTTAAACGTTTACGGGACATAGATCAATACCTATGTCCAGGTACATAATGGTAACTCCGAACAAAGGCGTGTTTGGAATCAAACATTTTGGAATCATACCCCTAGGCTTTTGCAAGCATTGGTGGTATGATTCCATACACTGTGGGGGCTCCTTTGAGGACCCCCAGAATTTTAATTACAGCCTTTGGAGGTTTTCCAAGCAGCAGAAGCTGCTGCCACATCACAGACAGGTTTCTGCCCTCCTATTGCTTGAGCAGCTCAAGCCAAGGAAGGCAGAACAAAGGATTGCTTTTGGGAGAGGGGTGTTACACCCTTTACCTTTGGAAATAAGTGCTACAGGCATGAGAGGGGTAGCCTCCCCATGCCACTGGCAATGCTTTGAAGGGCACATTTGGTGCCCTCCTTGCATAAACCAGTCTACACGAGTTCAGGCACACCCAGTCCCTGTTCTGGTGTGAAACTGGACAAAGGAAAGGGGAGTGACCACTCCCTTGTCCATCACCACCCCAGGGGTGGAGCTCAGTGCTCCTCCAGAGGGTCCCTGGGTTTTGCCATATTGGATTCAAGGTTAGCAGGAAACTCTGGGAACATCTGAGTTGCCAGTGCAGGCAGGTGATGTCAGAGCTCCCTCCTGATAGGTGGCCACCTATCAAGGTGACCAATCCCCCTTTCCTGGGCTATTTAGGGTCTTTCTCTTGGGTGAGTCTTCAGATTCAGTTTGCAAGACTCCAGAAGGGTTCCTCTGCAACCTCCACTTCAACTTCTAACCAAAAAAACTGCATCTGGATTCTCCAGGACCCGACAAGCTGCAACAAAGAAGCAAAACGCCTCCTGCAACATTGTATCCATGGCTCCTTCCAGCAACTGCAACATTTCCCCAGTCGTGCATCCTCTGGGGACAGCCCGTCTTCAGCCTGCACAAGAAAGAAGAAGGAATCTCCCTTGGGGTGAAGGAGCCACTCCCCTGCATCCGTAGGCACCAACTGCAATGGCGACCGGTTACGTGGATCCCCTTTCCTGCTAGCTGCATAGATCCTGCAACACAGGTGGTGGACTGAAGTGGTCCTGAGGGTCCTCCCTTCCAGCTTTCCATCTTGGACAGAAGTAAGCCCTTGCCTGCCCACGCAGGATGGAACCCCCTGGCCCTGCGTCATTTGCAGATGCCAAGGCTTGTTGGCATCTTTTTCCAAGGGATCTTCAGGCATCATGTAGCTCCAGCACTCCATCCTGAGACGCACAGCTCCCTGAGTGGTTCTCAGGTGGCATGGAATCCCATTTCATAGTGCTGCGTGGGCTCCTTCTTTGACTTTCGTATCCCTGTCCTAGGGGAGTCCTGTGGGTGCTGCCTGTGCTTCTGTGGGCTTTCTGTGTTGCTGAGGGCCCCCTCCAACTCTGCCTCCTGGGTAAAGTCCACCTGGTCCTTCATGGTCACCGGCAACACTACTTTCCGCCAACCGCGAGTTTTGCATGTGCCAAGGCTAGTTGATGGAATCCGAAAATGCAAACCCGACTGCAATCCTCCTTCCGGCGTGGGACATCACCTGTATCCTCCAGGAACTCGACTCCGTCTTCTTGGGTGCAGTGCTGATTCTTCTCCATCACTATAGACTCATCTTTTGCACTTTCAGTCTAGTGAGTATAGCCTCTACGGTATTTTTGGTATTTGTGTCACCAAAATAAAGGACCTTTATTTTTGTAACACTGAGGAGCATATTTATACTCTGTTTGCTCCAGATTTGCTTCATTTCTTTTTACACAAATCCGGCGCAAACTTAATTCCATATTTATATTTTGACGCTAGACATGTCTAACAACAAAATTTGGAATTAAAGTCATTTTTTGCCTGCGCAAAACTACCTTGAATCAATGAGATGCAAGATAGGCGTTCCTGGGCACAAAATGACTTTAAGGCCCTAGCGCCTTCTTTATCCTCCTGTGCAAAAATCACCATCATTTTTTAACGCCTGTGTCAAGGACAGACGTTAAGGGACCTGTGGGTCTATTTCCATGGTGGAACACCATGGAATAAGCCCACAGGTGCGCTCCCCAGGACCCAGGGACACCCACACCAGAGGGACAGCGGAGGATGAGGGACCCCATACCAGGTAAGTATAGGTAAGTACAGGTAGGTATATTATTATTTTTTTAAGTGCCACTGGGGGCCCTGGAATGGGTGCCCCTACATGGCACTGGGTGCAGTGGCCTTGCCCAGGGGACCCTGGTCCCCTGTGCTGGCTGTTGGGGTGGTGGGCATGACTCTTGTCTTTGCTAAGACAGGAGTCATGTGGTATGTATGGTTTTGCGTCAGAAAATGACGCTAGGCAGGTTAGAGTCATTTTTTTTACTCTAACCTGCCTAACATAATTTTTTGGTGCAAAGCCCCCTTCCTCCATACCGCCAGCCCCACCCGGCTAACGTCATTTTTTTGTACGCTAGCCTACCCTTTGCACCGACTTGCACCATTCCATACATGTGGTGCCCGGCTGGCGCACAAAAATGGTGCAAGCCGGTGCTAAACCTTTTGGGGCAAAACTGCATTGGTGCAGTTTTACACCAAAATTATAATTAGGGCCTGAGTGTTTTCTTTCATGTGTGTAAGCACTGTGTGTGACTACAGTGATATTGCATAAGCTTTGCATGTCTCCTAGCTAATCCTTGGCTGCTCATCCACAGCTACCTCTAGACAGCATGGCTTCTTGACACTGACTACAATACACTAATAAGGGATACCTGGACCTGGTCTAAGGTGTGAGCACCTTGGGTACCCACCACACACCAGGCCAGCCTCCAACACGCAGACACCAACCCAAGTTCCAAAAACCATGGTGGAATGTCTAGGAAGCCAAAACAAACCACGCAGTAAAAGGACGGCACAATTCCTTCCAATCTACACTAGGCAGAACCCAACCTACACTCTATAAGATGTATAAAAGCATAACAAAAAGAACAAACCTGCCAACAACTATGAATGGAGCAATGTTACCCAAATTGCACATAAACATAGCAAACAAACCAAAAGACTTTATGGCATGCTACAAAGGGCCTAATTACGGGTTTGGCAGTCCATGGACCGCCATGGCGGCGGCGGTGGCAGTTCAACTGCCGTCTGGTTAGTGTTCAGACCACTGTATTATCATGCATACAGTTCCATAGACTGCTGCATCCCACCGGCACCGCCAGGCAGGGCAGACTGCTGAAGTGGCGAGAAAGGCAAATGAGGCCATCTGAGCCAATATTTTCTCAAGACAGATTATGATGTGTACTTCTGCCAATGTAACTGTGGCAGTCCAACCACTATGTCCCAGCTGGTGGAAACAGAGGCATAAAAGGAAGGAACTCACCTGCCGGCAGTATTACAAGTCCTGTGCTGCCATGGAGCCAATCGCAGACATCCTGCCACTGCTGCTGCTCATAGATGAAACGCAAAATACACACCGCCGTGGACGCCACCGATGGTAAGACAAAACTCCTACCCATGTCCCCAAACTCAACAACTGATCATCACACCACCATCCACCTGGTCTGTGGGATTACGCTATGTGGACAAAGTACAGTATCAGTGTGTCCCGGGTTGGAGTTGTACACAACATATGACCCTTACACATGCACATGGCGGCCCTTTTGGGCAGTTCACTGCCACTGCACTGCCACACTCCACAAAAACACAATCTGCACAGCCTAGTTTCTGGGACCGTGAAGTGTACAGAGAATTGGTTCACACAACAGCAACAGCAACACCACATCAACATCACACATAATTAAAGACACCCACACATTGCTTACATCTCATGGACTGTCATGATAGAAAATACACATTTGTATGGATGTGTCATTTAACCCAAACACACCTTCCATGAAACATTCCTGTGATGGACCCTGTACGAGGGGTGGGTGTAGCGTGGTGCTAACAGAACGGAAACAAGTTGTGAAGTAAAAGGGTTTTTAGTTGAAACTTTATTTTTCTTCTGTATGTCTCCTTTATACACTCTGTTAGGTTCCACCCTTAATCCCTCTTCCTTTTGACATCAGTTCTTCTCTTCTTTTCAGGTGGGACTTCCGGGGTCTGATCTCTGGTTCCTCCTCCGAGATGAAGATCCAACGTGGTCAGGTTGGCCAATGAGGGGGAACGCCAAAAAGGAAAAGAAAAGGTAAGTCGGATATTTTTGGACTATTGTCTGGGTTAGAAAGGGGGAGGTGCGAGTAGGTGTGAGGGATGTTGGAGTAACCGCCAACCATAAAAACTTTCACCCAAGGTGTTGTGTTCTCAGTTTCCAGTGACTTCCAAAGGTGCATAGATAACACAGAAAGAACAGACAAATAAATACATTTAAAAAAAAAACAATAAACAGAACCCAATAGGAGGACTGTTGCCTTCACAGTTCTCCTGGTGTCTTGGTATGGTGGGTTAGTGGAAAATATGGATCTGGTCAAAGGAAAAACCAGAGTGGGTAGCAAAACGAAAAAGGAAAAGAAAAAGGGGAAAAGAAAGAAACATCCTCGTCCCAAAACTAATACGAAAAGGTGCGGTACGTTTTTTCTCTCATCAATGACTAACTAACATATACTTATTACCAAAGGAGATATATATATATATTTGTTCTAGGCGAGCTCTCTACTCTTGCCCTGCTCGCTCCCTGATATATCGGTAGGCGACCCGTCTAACCCCTTCCACCTCCTGCTCCCTCCTCCCTCCTGAGAATTGCCCGGTAACGGTTATGGAGGCAGGAACGTACCTGCCTTAGCCACGCCCCTCCAGGGACGTGGTGGGTGATGAGTTCTCGAGGGGCCTCTGTGTCCCGCATTGTCTGAGGTTCGTTCTCATCGTCTCCTCCATGCGACATCTCTGCTGCTTTTGGCATCTCTGCTTCTTTCAGCGTCTCTGCTTCTTCTGCCGCCCGCGTCGGTTGTCCAACTTTTGTTTCTGAGGAAACCCGGACCTCCGGGTTCCCTCTCTCCTCCGGTTCCAGGTCCTCCCCAGCAGTGACCCCGGGGTACCCTTCGGCCGACCAGCTAGGGATGCGAGTAGCCGGACGGAGAGCCGCCCGGCTACAGACCCACATATATCACCCACATTTCAACACAATGAAAGGTCAATGGGATGCCCAATATTTTGTGAGACAAATATCGAAAGTTCACAATGTCAACAATACCTGTACAATAGGGATAGTGGCATCAGGGGCACTCCAGGAAGGATGCTGCCCTAGGACACATTGCACTTTGTACATGGCCACGAAACACAATTTGCACAGGAACTGACAGTTCATGTATCTCATGGACAATCAATAGTAGAGCCAAGTGACATGGCAATCTGCTAAATGTGAAAGTGCAAGTCAAAAAAGCAAACACAACAGCATGGATCACCCATTTAGATGAAATAGCTGGAAGGTACACACATCAAAATGGAGACATGGTAGTCAAATGTATATAGAGGTAGCACAGCTGAACATCCTCCATCTGCGGACATACAAAATTGTAGCTTGAAAACATGAGACAAATGTCCAATCTACACCAGGGGGACAAATTCCCAAAATAATACATGCTGACATTGGCCAACTGGAGATGAAATACCTACCATATCAAACAAAACACAATGCAAGGACGCCCCAATTGGATTACCACCCACATATCGATACAGTAAACCTTTGTTCTGGTGGATATCAGCACTGCCCACAGAGTTAGATCATGCCAGACATGGCAAATAAATCAGACAACAGTGTGAAACACACACAACTGCAGGCATACACCACAAATTACTCAGAAACAACAAAAAGGTAGAAAAGTAATGGCAGGACAAATGTTTACCCCAAAAACAACAAATTAGTTTTCTTGTTTTTAAACATGAATATCAAAGCCCATGGGCCAGTCCAAATTGCAGTCCTTGCACAATTACTGTGCCCCAGCTTGATTGTAATCACTGCCAGATAACCTCCATGGTGGGGGGTGCCATATTTGGGATGGGTGGGCTTGGGTTTGGGATGGGTGAGTTTTTTTCCCAGGGGGGCAGGCTTCTCCTTAGGAGAGGTGGGCTTCTTCTTTGGGGTGGGAGGGGTATGGGACCTTTGAAGGGGGCAGGTGTAACATGGGAGTGGACTTGAATGTGAAAGGGATAAGTTGGGATGTGGGTAGGGTCCTACTGGGTTATGGAGAGGGGTGAAGGTCACAGGGAAAAGGGCAAGCTCAAAAAGGAAACTTTCCTTGGGAAAACAGGTAGATTCTTCAGAAATTACCAAATTAGGTTTCTTGTTTTTAAACATGAATATAGAAGCCCATGGGCCAGTCCAAATTGCAGTCCTTGCACAATTACTGTGCCCCAGCTTGATTGTAATCACTGCCAGACAACCTTCATGGGGGGGGGGGGGGGGTCAGATTTGGGATGGGTGGGCTTGGGTTTGGGAGGGGTGAGTTTTTTCCCAGGAGGGGTAGGCTTCTCCTTACGAGAGGTGGGCTTCTTCTTTGGGGTGGGAGGAGTATGGGAGCTTTGAAGGGGGAAGGGCAGGTGTAACATGGGAGTGGACTTGAATGTGAAAGGGATGAGTTGGGATGTGGGTAGGGTCCTATTGGGTTTTGGAGAGGGGTGAAGGTCACAGGGGAAAGGGCAAGCTCAAAAAGGAAACTTTCCTTGGGAAAACAGGTAGATTCTTCAGAAGGAATTAGGGTTTTGGGAGGTTTTAGGAGCTATTGTTTTGCTTGTGTGTGTTGATGCTGCTGGTGTGTGCATGTCTGAGGTATGTTTGGGTGGTGTCTATTGTGTGTGTGAGTGTGGGCATTTGAGTTTCCTGGGAGGCTGTGAGGTGAAGGTGCCCGATGAGGTGGGAGTTGTGGCTGGGAGTGTGGGCGTTGGAGTGGTATCTGGGGGTATGGCAGATGTGGTGTCTGTGTTTGTGGGTCTTGTGGTGGTGTCAGGTTATTTGGTGGATGTGGTGTCTGTGTGTTTGAGGTCAGTATCTGAGGGTATGGTGGTTGAAATGTCACTGGGTATTGTGGTGGTGTCTGTGGGTATAGTGTTTGTGGTGTGTGGGTAAGTGGGGGTGGGGGTGGTATCTGTGGGAATGGTGGTTGTGGTGTGTGAGTGACTGTTGAGTGCTTGTATGTTCTGTGGTGTTTGTATTAATGTGTTCTGCTTGTGTGTGTTGAGGTGGGTATGCGCAGCCATGTCTATGTGCTTTACACAGGTAGGGGAATGGAGTTTTTGGATTGGGAAGAGGTAGGTGGTGGTGGGGAGAATTGTGGGGGGTGGATGGCTGCTGTCAGTGAGGAGGTCGAGCCGGAAAAGATCTCTGTAAACCAGACATAGCACTATGAATGCCTTCCAGGTACGCAACAATCTGCTGGAGTTGGCTGCCCTGCACGTGGATGGCGTTCAGAATGGCTGTCTGATCCACAGAGATACTTCTCAGGAGGTTGATAGCCTCCTCACTCAGGGGAGTAGGGGTAACGGGGGCAGGGGCTAAGGTGCGTGGGGGAAGGAGACTCCCACCTCCTTGGGTAAGCGGGCACATCCAACTAGGTGGGGAGCAATAGGAAGGGTGGAGCTGGAACTGGAGGTGGCAGACATGGATTGAACAGGAGCAGGTCCTGATGGGTCCGCCACCACAAGGGAGTGGCCGCTGGAGGGAGAATCAGAAGATGATGACGTGGATCCTGTGTCTTTCATGGCACTCCCCTCACCCTCCGGGACACTGGGTCCCTCCGTATCAGTTGTTGCATGACTGGAGGTACCATGGCCAGTGTCCCCCGCTTGCCTGGGATGATGCTGAAATTGCAAAGACAAATAGGGTCACTACATGTGCCTGATCACACTTGAACAACAGCTGTGATTTACAAACATGATCATGACGTAGAGTAGCTATAAGCCACAAGCTCCATTAAAGAGGCTCCAACATTTGCAACACCATATGCATGCAGGCTACATGAACTGTCAACAGTTGCCCACAAGAAATTCAGAATCACATCTGACTCCAATTGCATGAATGAAGTTGTGCAATCATTTTACCCATTGACCAAGTAGGGGACCCCATCACCTTCAATGGTTTGTCTCATGTAGCACCCCTCAGTTACGTTTTGCCACACAATAGTAGGGCAATGCCAAGTTCAGTTCAACAGATCCCACACAAGTTCATGCATACAGCAATTCTTCATAAACCCAATGCCACATCATCAATCAATCAATGAATTTATAAAGCGCGCTATGTACCCGACAGGGTTTCGAGGCGCTGGGGAGGGGGGGGTGCTGCTAGCGTTCGAAGAGCCATGTCTTGAGGAGTCTCCTGAAGGTGAGGAGGTCCTGGGTCTGGCGTATTTAGGTGGGGAGAGAGTTCCAGGTCTTGGCGGCGAGGAAGGAGAAGGATCTGCCGCCAGAGGTCTTGCGCTGGATTCGGGGGACGATGGCGAGGGTGAGGTTGGCAGAGCGGAGTTGACGTGTGGGGACGTAGAAGTTGAGTCTGGTGTTCAGGTAGGTGGGTCCGGTGTTGTGTAGTGCCTTGTGTGCGTGGGTGAGGAGTTTGAAGGTGATCCTTTTTTCCACGGGGAGCCAGTGGAGGTCCTTCAGGTGGGGGGAGATGTGACATCGGCGGGGTATGTCGAGGATCAGGCAGGCGGATGCATTCTGGATGCGTTGGAGTCGTTTGATGTCTTTCGTTGGGATGCCTGTGTAGAGTGCGTTGCCGTAGTCAAGTCTGCTACTGACGAGGGCTTGAGTCACCGTCTTCCTGGTTCCTGTTGGAATCCACTTGAAGATCCTGCGGAGCATGCGGAGGGTGTTGAAACAAGAAGAGGAGACAGCGTTGATCTGTTTGGACATGGTGAGAGCGGAGTCGAGGACGAAGCCGAGGTTTCGTGCGTGGCTGGCTGGGGTGGGTGGGGGTCCGAGGGCGGTGGGCCACCAGGAGTCGTTCCAGGCCGAGGGGGTACGTCCGAGGATGAGGACTTCCGTCTTGTCGGAGTTGAGCTTCAGGCGGCTGTTGCTCATCCACTCGGCGATGGATTTTAGTCCCTCGTTGAGGTTGGTTTTGGCGGTGAGCGGATCTTTGGTCAGGGAGAGGACGAGCTGGGTGTCGTCGGCGTAGGAGATGATGCTGAGGTTGTGTTGACGGGCCAGTTGTGCGAGGGGGGCCATGTAGACGTTGAACAACGTTGGGCTAAGAGAGGAGCCTTGGGGGACGCCGCAGATGAGGTTGGTGGCTTTGGAGCGGAAGGGTGAGAGTCGGACTCTCTGAGTTCTGTCGGAGAGGAAGGATGAGATCCAGTTGAGGGCTTTGTCTTGGATGCTGGCTTTGTGGAGACGGGTTAGCAGGGTGCGGTGGCAGACTGTGTCGAAAGCGGCTGATAGGTCGAGGAGGATGAGGGCTGAGGTTTCGCCGTTGTCCATTTGTTGTCTGATGTCATCTGTGGCGGCGAGGAGTGCGGTTTCAGTGCTGTGGTTTCGTCTGAATTCAGATTGAGAGGGGTCTAGGATGTAGTTGTCTTCTAGGAAATGGGCGAGCTGTGCGTTGACGATCTTCTCGATGACTTTCGCTGGAAAAGGGAGGAGAGAGATCGGTCGGAAGTTTTTGAGATCGTTGGGGTCAGCCTTGAGTTTCTTGAGGAGGGGTTGGATTTCTGCGTGCTTCCAGCTGTCCGGGAAGGTGGCGGTGTTGAAGGAGAGGTTGATGATCTTGCGGAGTTTGGGGGCGATGGTGGCGTCGGCTTTGTTGAATACGTGATGTGGGCACGGGTCCGTGGGAGAGCCTGAGTGGATGGAATTCATGGTTGTTAGGGTTTCGGCATCGTCTACTTGGGTCCAGGTGGTGAGGCGGCAGGCGTGGGAGGAGTCGTCGGGGGGGGGTCTGGCGGAGGTGCGGTGTTGAAGCTGTCGTGGATGGCTGCGATTTTCTGGTGGAAGAAGGTGGAGAGATCGTCGCAGAGTTTCTGGGAGAGAGGGACGTCGTTGACGTTGGCGTTAGGGTTGGAGAGTTCCTTCACGATGCAGAAGAGTTCTTTGCAGTCGTGAGCGTTGTTGTTGAGGCGTTCTGTGAAGTGGGCGCGCTTGGCGAGTCGGATCCGTTGGTGGTGTTCACGGTTGGCGTCCTTGAGGGTAGCAAGGTTGTTGGGTGTGCGCTCGAGGATCCATTTCTTCTTGAGTTTCTGGCAGGTGCGTTTGGAGGTGGTCAGTTCGTCTGTGAACCAGGCTGGTTTTTTCTTTTCTTAGTTGGCGGTGGGTTTCTTGAGTGGGGCTAAGGTGTTGGCGCAGTTGAGGATCCATTGATGGAGGTTGATGGCGGCGGTGCTCGGGTCGGTGGGGTCGGGTGGTGGGTATTTGGCGAGTGTACTGGTTAGTTGGTCTTCGGTGACTTTTCCCCAGCGGCGGTGAGGCGGTAGAGGGATGCAGTGGTGTTCGGTGTTTTTCTTGAAGGTAAAGTGGACGCAGTGATGGTGGGTCCAGTGGAGTTCGGAGGTGTGGCTGAAAGAGATGTGGTTGCTTGAGGTGAAGAGTGGGTCAAGCGTGTGTCCGGCGATGTGGGTGGGAGTGTTGACCAGTTGACGGAGTCCGAGGTTGAGGAGGTTGGTGGTCAGTGATGCGGTGTTGGCATCGTTGTTGTTTTCCAGGTGGAAGTTTAGATCTCCCAGGAGGATGTAGTCTGGAGAGGCAAGGGCGTGGGTGCTTGCGAGGTCGGAGACGGTGTCGCTGAAGGGGGCTCTTGGTCCTGGAGGGCGGTATATGAGGGTTCCTCTGAGGGTAGTGTTGGGATCCGTGTGAATCTGGAAGTGGAGGTGTTCGGCTGTCTTGAGGGTGTCGTCCGTGTGGGTGTGGATCTTGAGGGTAGATTTGTGGGAGATGGCTATCCCTCCGCCGATTCCGTTGGTGCGATCTCTTCTGGTGATCTTGTATCCGTCAGGTATGGCGATGGCGATGTCAGGGGCCGAAGAGTCGTTCCACCAGGTTTCGGTCAGGAAGGCCACGTCTGGGGCGGTGGTGTTGAGCAAGTCCCAGAGCTCGATGGCGTGTTTTCGTGCGGAGCGTGTGTTGAGGAGGATGCAGTGCAGGTGGTTTGTGTTGGTTGTTGCTGGCTTCGTTGTTCTGTTGCAGGAGAAGTTTCAGGTGCGGCAGGAAAAAGGTCCTTTGGTGTGCTTCGGGGTGGCCAGGAAGCACTCTGTGGAGGGGCCAGGGTTGAGGGCGAGGAGATCGCTGGCCGAGTATCGGAAGTAGGAGGTGCGGGGGGCGTGAGGAGCAGGGGGGGTGGTGCTGGGCGCGGTCCAGGCGCGGACGGGCGCAGACGGGCTTGCCTCTGGCACGCCAGCTGCGCGGACGCGCAGCGCCAGCCATTAAGAAGGGAGGGGGGAGGGAGGAGCAGCTGGGAGGCGGGAGGCGGGAGGGAGCGGCGAATGGGGGCGCGAGGGGGGTGGGGCCGCAGGGAGGCAGCGGCCGGGAGCGGAGAGCAAGGGGGAGCGCACAAGGGGCGGAAACACGAAAAACAAGGCACAAAAAAGTCGGGCACAATTTTAAAAACAGTCACAATTTGAAAACAGTCACAGAAATACACTAATGGCACAGTATACAATCGGGGAAACAGCAATCAGAGGGGCACAACGGGGGCAGATGCGCAGGAGGCGAGGCGCTTGAAAACAGTAAAAATGCACTTACAGGACGGCGAAAAGTGGCATAAACAGAAGGGGGCACGATGGGGGCAGAAGCGCAAGGAGGCAAGGCGCTGAAAAATGAGAAAAACACTTACAGGACGGCGGAAAGCGGCACACGGGTCAAGTGAAGCTTACTAGAGCCCACTAGACACCAGGGATGAGGCGCAGGAGGATGCCTGCGGGTGGAGGAGGGCCTCGAACACGCTAGCAGCAGCGTGGGCGGGGGTCAGAGGCAGGAGACAGCAGGTTGGTGCTGCGGACGTGGGGGGCGAGCTCTAGACCTAAAACACACACAAGTTCATGCATACAGCAATTCTTCATAAACCCAATGCCACATCATGAAGAAATGATGACTAAATAAACCTGCCGTGTTGCTGAATGAAGTACATTAGCCGGAAGAAGGTGACATGGAAGGAAACATCCATGTAATACTCTAAAAAAATCCCTAATGGTCATTTCACTATATGTACATTTGTTAAATGGACTCCTGGAAGTAGTACTAAAGTTGCTCAGATAGATAACACATCTTCCACAGAAATGTACACTGGAGACAAGTTGGGTAAAACGTCAGGGAGATATGTCTACAATAATCCACACCGCAATGTATCAGCTAGCGCCAGGGAAATCAACTCTCTTGATTGGTACTTTGGACATTACCATACTCTGATTGCATCACTAGAAGCAAATAGTGCTGTGAAAATTGTTGAGGCCCAGGGATTCTCAAGTACTTGTAGGAGGCACTTAACATATTGCCCAATGGGAAGCCAGGTCACTGTCTCTGACATGCAAGCACAGATTCCCTTGGATGAATGGTTGCACACAACCACATATGATTCCCACATAACTGCAAGTCAATCCTTAATGCATGTCACCACTTCGGAAACAAACCTTCCCCATTTCACATGTGCAAAGCATTTTGCTATAAATCTCTACATCAATGGCAGTAAAACGCACATTGTGAGTAAAAACTGTAGTCCTACCTGTCATGTCCTTCATTGCTACTGCAATTGTACCTGCAAATTACATGCAATGACGGCTGAGGGTATGTGTGAGCCAACAATCAAAGGTGACACACTCCTGTCAGTGGCACAACATGAACTGTAGCTTGATGACATACGTACAATACAAAACACATTTTGGCATGCACACATATGTGAGGGAATCCAGACATCACCCATGAAGACAGTTACATCTTGCATGAAACAGCAGTGAAAATTATTTGGCAAAAGGGAAAGGTACACATGCCAACATGTAGGCAGAAGGAATGATGGCAACACTGATGTCACCAAAATCATGTCAATGGACATGCACCACTTAACAAGTGAAAGTATTGCTCTGTGACTGCACCCAAAGTGCTCTGTCACATGTATGATGGCCACCTTCACAGTGGGGAAGTACCAGCATTAGTGACACACTGAAGACAAGTGGCCTTTGGGAGACAGATACCAATATACTCACTTGAGCAGACACAAGGTTCAGGACAGTGATCTAGAAATTCATGTTGTTTGGGCTGTCACACTGAAGAGTAGTGGACTGTTGTGTACAAATTACACCCACAACAACAACCAGCATGACCTGATTGATCATTGTACTCAGCCATGTGTTGGCCCTGGAGAGAAAATTGGTGTGGGCTGTACTCTCTTGTGTCCTAGGGCACTGGGCTAATAGGCAAGGCACTTAAGCATCTACCAACTTCCATACATACACAAACAGATACTCATCTTATGAGTTACACATGGCCCATCCCCAATTTTCAGGGGGAGTTGCCAGAACCTTATACATCAACTTAGTATTATTACTGGCAGGAATATGCCCTGGACTCACCCCCTTGTAACTGCTGTGCACCCCTCAAATGCCCATCAAGCTGCAGGTAAGCCTCCGCCAGATTGAGGGCCTTTGGGGGGGGGTGGTCAGGCTCTGATGTGCCCCCCGCCCACATTGGGAGGACAGCCCCAACTGGACCTCAGCGATTTTCTGGGCCCACCTCTTGTGACAGAGGGCGCCAGCTATGGATCCCCAGGGTCCGCACCTTCCGGGCAATGGCTCTCTAAATCCCCTTCTTCTAATTGCTGTTGACCGGCCTGACGCAAGAGACAAATCTAAAGGTAAAAAAATCAAGTTTTATCCCAAATGGTTGTGTCATGCACATGTCAGAAACACCAAGCATTTATTTTTAACAACACCACAAAAGTGAAAAGCACACATGCTGATTGGGACAGGGACATGACTACACACTGTTGGAGTCATCTGCAGACTAACTCACTATCCTGCTCGTGGCCTACACTGACTAAGCAAGCCCACTGACATCAGGTAGCCCAGGCTGAAGCAATACATACTGTGATGTGAGCCACACTTTCACACAACACAGCATTGTGGCCTTCTGAAGGGTAACTTTGTTGGGCCTGACTTAAAAAGACACTATTACACTCTGCAACATTGACTCACTGCATACAGTTCCCACAGGCAACTACGATAGTACAGACCTCACCCTAAGACTCTAGTGGCAATGAAAGGGCTGGCATGGTGGGCATGGAAAGTCTCTTCCCTGTGCATGTGCGGGCATGTGGCCTACCCAATGTAGACCCATGCCACTTCAGGGTGGGTTTCTGTGACATTTACTTGTACCACAGAACACACTTTTGACAACATGTGATAAACCTACAGAGATTTCATCCAACAAACCAATGTATGTGTGGTCTAATTTTTGGCATTTAACCAAGCTGCTGAGTCACATGTCATGGCCTCCCTTGAATCTACAAACTATTAGCCCTGTGGGTTTGTCACTTGTGCAGTACGCCTGTACTGGACAAATATGACTTGTGTAATGGTGACAGCAGAGCTGTGGGAGTAAGTTACTTGTCATATGTCAATGACACACTTTGACAATGAGGCAAAATGCACATATGTCCTAGTTCAGAGATGTGCCTCAGCCCCATTCCTAAAATAGTCAATGGACTAAGGCATTGTCAAGTCTTGCCATTAGGGCCTCATATTGGCAACAAGCCAGGATCTGCAGCTCTACAGGTAGTGGGGACAGTGCTACAGTTGCATACCTCTATCCCCAGCCTGGAATATTCCCATACATGTAGATACATTTGACAGGCCCTGATCCCTGCAGGCTGAGCATACAGAACCCACATGACACTCACATTTCCATCACTTCCATGCATATCAGTACATCATGTGGCCATCATCAATGTGGCTTGTAGCTTCTGTGTCACTCTAAATGGCACAGTGAGTCATTACATGGCTCTCATACAATAGTTTGGCAAGGCCAGATGTGGGCTGATTGATCTGTGGCACTATACACATTTTTACAAGATCCTCAAACAATCAAACACTATGCATACACAGCTCATTCTGTAATGCACATACATATTGTTTAACATTTTCAAACATCATAACCATTGATGTGTCATATGGCGGAAAACTGTCCATGCCTAGATATCTGAATGCTACAGAAGGATGGGCTAGGCCACAAAATACATCACACAACACAATGTTAATGTGCAATACATAAGAGTATTTTTCTACAATACCTGCACCATGAACATTCCATTTATGCCACACAAAATGTGACAACAGGCACAAGAATTCTATCTGGCACACAGGGGAACATTGTAGCCTGTGAGGAGCGAAAGGATGGTATGTGCCCATGAGGTCCTTACCTGCTCCTCTGTTGAGCCATAGAGATGACCATAAAGGGGAAGGACCTCCTCAACAAGTTTCTCAAATTCCTCTGTGGAGAAGGCAGTGGCCCTTTTACCTGCTTGCCTTGACATGACTGCTCCCAGAGGTGGCACACAGCAGCTGAAGTGGTGGAGGTATTGATGGCAGCAGTGTCTGGAATCAAGCAAGTAGATTTGCAAAACGCAGTGTACACGTATGCCACGTACGCAGTCATCACCACCAAGAGGCACAGATATTGGCCTGCTACTGCCACAGGCAACAATGTTAGCCTTTAGCTGTGTCCGCTGCAGTAGCAGCCGCCCACTGTGCAGGCGACTTCCCCCGGCAACCGCAGGCAGTTCCTAATGTGCAGTGAAGTAGGTCAGACATCCACCATTTTGGCGGTTAGAAGTATAGTATTGGGTCCTGTGAAATGTGTCATAACACCTACTTATGTGTCAGATCATCACATACATCCTAAAGTAGTGTTGATGTGTAGGTTATCCTACTAGTGTGTTGCTTGGCACAGATGGCACATGACGGCAGTGCACTATCCACCACCGCTGATGGTATTTTTGGTAGTCAGAACAGACTGTTGAAATTCGAGGGGCAATTGAGGAGCAGAGAGTTGGGTAAGGACCAAAGCCATGCTGTGGATACTAGTGCTGACAACCATGGGGGTCACATTTGACCCTTGTGTAGTTTACAGGTGTGATGTGTACAGGGTGTAATGTATATGCAGACAGAAATGCTATGCACATAATTTTGGTGCTCTACATCATGTATGTTGCTGTGGACACAGTGATGAATGTCACAACTCATGTATTTTCACACATAGGTGCCCTGGGACATGGAGGAGGCGACAAGCTCCAGTGTACCGTCCATTGCCAGACCTCCATGTCATTGAGGAACATGAGATTATACAACAGTACTATCTCAATAGGCAAACAATAGTGGATTTATGCTGTCAGTTGGAGCCAGATCTGATCCCTGAAAACAATAATCCAACCTGCATACCACCAATTGTTCAACTCATGGCAGTATTCCACTTCCTAGCCACAGGGTCCTTCCAATATACAGCGGCCCTACCTGGTGGTATGTTCCAACCTATATTCAGTCTAGGGTTATGAGATGTCCCATCAGCAGTGGTGAAACTCATTGACAGCTATATCCAGTTCCTCAGACGTGAGGATTTAGCCAATGTGAATGCTGACTTCTATGGTTTTGCTTGCCTCCCTCATGCGGTGGGAGCCATTGATCGCACACAATTTTGCCTTTATGCCACCACAGCAACTGAACAAGTCTAACACAAGAGGAAAAACTTCCATTCCATCAAAGTGCAAGTTGTCTGCTTGTCAAATCTCTACATCTCAAACATCTGTGCCTGGTTCCCTGGTTCAGCCCATGATTCCTTCACAATGCGGAACCGCACCATACCTCAGCTAATGTCACAACTGCAACCAAAGAGGGCCTAGCTGGTTGATAAATCACATCTGTCCTGATTGTGTGACCAATGTCAGGTGCTACAACCATTATGTCTCCTTCCTAAACATTAGACTCAGCATATCCAAACCCTCTTTGGTTATTGATGGCACTGAGGAATTCAAATATGCCATGGGAAGTCCGCTCCAATATGGCACATGGGAAATACGGCGGGCAGTGAAGTGGGCTTTTGGGCTCCTGAAGGCCAGATTTTGCTGACTGGACATGACTGGTGGAGCCCACCTCTGCTCACCCAGGAAAATGTGCCCGATCACTGCGGCATGCTGCATGCTCTACAACATCTCCCTGAGGAGGGATAATCCTTACATCCCAGAGGAGTGGGAGCCTGTGGTGCAACTGAGTGAGAATCCTGAAATGTCAAATGAAGATGAGTGGTGAAGAGGAAGGAGCTGACTTGTGACAAGATCACATCAACAGCTTCTTCACATGAGAGTAAGTATGCCATGTAATGTAATGACTTTGGCTGTACAATGTACTGTAGTTGTGATAATGTGTGTAGTAAAATCTTGGAAATAGTTACGGAGATGATCCTGAGGCAAAATCAGCCTAAAGATGTTTGATGAGGTAGCTTTTGACATATCCACATCTTGATGATATTGCTTTGTTTGTGTCAGATTTATTGAAATGTACTTTGTTCTCCAGATGCTTGCTATGTGACTTGTGTCAAATGTATGGTTTCATAGATTTAGGCCCTCATTATGACATTGGATGTAAATACCGAATACCACCATAGTGACTGCCGCCAACATGCCGTCAAGGAGGCGAACATCCGTCTGCCAGACTATGACACATACAGGCAAAACCGACAGAAAACAGCCACAACCACAAATCCACCAGACCCACTGAATGTGAGAAACTGCCGGAATTACCACCCATACCGTTATGCCACCAATACTACGCCCTCCAAATAATGACCCACGAATCACCACAGATGACATTCATCGGTGGTAAACCATTGGCAGTGAACACCGACGAGGCTTAAAAGGCCACCCACATACAAAACAAGACAACATAGGCCAGAACAAAAAACCCATACCTGACACTAATACACACATCCCACACACCCACCAGCAGCAGTATAAAACACATACCCACCTCACCCACAATCCTTTGCTAACACGACAAGACGGATACACTCAGCGACACTAACAAAAAAGAGAACTGCACACACATATCACCACTACCTATTCATCTCACACGCACCACACACCACATACCCCACCACATCACACATCACCCTCTGCACAACCTACACACACCACACAACACCCATGTCCCCACAAAGGCACCCCTGTTTCACCGATGAGGAGTTGCGGGTCATGGTTGAGGAAATAGTCAGGGTTGAGCCACAGCTGTTTGGAGCAAAGGTCCAGCAGATATCCATTGCCAGGAAGATGGAGCTATGGCGGAGGCTTGTGGACAGGGTGAACTCTGTGGGACTACATCCACACACAAGGAAAGACATAAGGAAGAGGTAGAACCACCTACAGGGGAAGGTGCATTCCATTGCAGCAAGGCACCAGCTCGGCGGACTGGACACTGAGTCAACATTTACAACCTATCACCCCCCCATGATTGCATCCCATCTCGAGCCCCCACTCTGACTCCCTTCAGCCCACCCCATCCCACACAGTGCACCACCACTTAACAAACCTAAATGCCAAGCCCTGCATGCAATACCCACTGCATGCACATCCCTTCCAGCCCTGCATGTACAACCACCACCAATGCATGCACAGCGTGGAGAACTAACAATCCCACAATCTATCACCATACACAAACAAAGGTGGCAGGGCCACAGCATTACTTTAGAGGAAGCTAGTGATGCAGAATATTTCCAAGACATGTAGCATAATTCACCACTTACATCTCCACCGGTGCCCCAGCCAATCTCAGCTGCGAGGAGTTGCCACGGCTACCAAGTCCCCACAAAAGATGCCACCAGTGATGACAGCAACTCTAGAGCTTTGGATCAGGATGAACTCCCTGGCCCATCAGGGACCACTGGTCAGCGGCTACCCGAGCCCACACCCAGTCCACTACAGAGCCTCCCCCATCAGAATCCAACTCCACAGCAGCCACACAACGTCCCCACACCTCTGTACCCAGGACACGTCAATCAGCAGTGTGTCCACATGTACAGGGACCCCAGTCCACACCTCACAGGCAAGACAATGAGGGTCCTGGGGTCAGTGGCAGTGGACATGCCATTCAGGGGACACAGACACAGAGGGCCAGGAACGGTCAGAGGACAGCTGTGCACCACGGGGAGAACAGGCCCATGGAACTGACTGCCCAGGAGGCACTCACTAATGTCCTGAGGGCTTACCAAGAATCCCAGGACACAGAACAGAAGGTGAAGACCCTGAGTGAGGAGAACATGGTGGCCGGCTAGGAGTGGGTCGCTGGAGGATCGCTTGGGTCCATGCTGCCGGTGAAGACGCGCGAAAAGAGACATGCAGAGTAAAGTAGGGGGTCCCGCTTTTTTGTTCACTGTCTGCGGGCTATTGAGATATCCCTGGCTTGTCGAGGTTTGGGCAAGTGAGGAGACGTGGTGAAGGGATGCAGAAGACGAGACAAGGAAGACGAAGACGCAGAAAATGAGGTTTGGGCTTGTGAGGAAGACGTGGAGGAAGCACGCAAGGGGAGGCTCCTTTTTCCTACCTTCTGCCAGTGGGATATCTCTGGTGTGGACGACGGGGTCGCTGTGGAGGGGGCACCGGGGGCATGAGAGCCTGGGACTGGGAGCACCGTGGTCCCGGGTAGCTCGAGAGATCCAGCACAGTAGGGGAGCAGTGGTGAGGATTCCCCTCCAGGGGAAAAGAGGCAGCGGCAGCACACGTTGCAGGAACACGCCGGCCAGAAGGAAGACACTGGAAAATAGAGAGGAGATAAGATCCTGGCAGGTAATAGGGACACACAGAAGAACTAAAGTGCGCCCCCCAGCTATGATACGGCTCAGTTTAGCTCTCTTAATGGAAGTATAGAAGCTATTGGATTTAGCAATACCTACAATAGCGTAACGCATGGCTCTAGAGGGCTGAATAAAAGGAAAGGAGGGATAGCAGGGGTGAGCAAACCCGGTTCAATATACTCCCTGAGAAGTAGCAGAACCCGGGTGGCCATGAGTTTCAAGCTAGGGACAATGATAGATGCCGCGATAAGGCCCGCCCCAGCTTGAAAGGAGAAAGGGTGCTGAATAGGAAACTTAGGATTACCCCTTCCCTTAAAACATACTTTAGAGTGTTACCTAATACCTCAGGCATGGAGGGGAGAGAGTCTGAGCAACAGGATGTATCTGTTGCGCATATTGAATACAGCCCTAACAGGTTTCAGGTTTTGGAAGAAATGGCCGTGGGAGAGATGAAGTCGTTAGATCCACTGGACAGAATTTGTTACCTCTTCCTATCAATGAGGTGCAGAGTAGGGAATTGCTAGAGTCCGATATGGATGTAATATCAGGGCTAAAGGGGGATAGTCTGCAGCAAGGCCGGCACCAGATGCATCAGCCCCTGAGCCTGGGGGGAAAGGCCCCCTCGAGAATTCCATCCCTGGCCTCAGAAGGACAGGCACTGGATATGGCAGAGAGACAGGTGTCAGGCATTGAAGAAGAATCTGGTAAACAGTCTATAACAGGAATGCTGATAGTTCTTTCCTTGGAAGTTACGTGAGGTTTTGAAATCACGAATACGAACCAAAAAGAGATAAGAGGATTGTGTGAGGTCCTTGGAGAAAAAATAGTTGATTTGGCAGGAAGGACAGCCGCTCTTTAGGAGGAAGTCGGAGGATTGAGGATGGAGATGGAAAGAAACAGGGTGGAAATACAAAGTTTGTAAACAAGAGAGGAAAGTGTTTTATCAAAGTTAGAATCTCTAGAAAACAGAGAAAGAATAATCTGAGGTTCCTAAAGGTCCCAGAAGGTGTGGAAGGGGGGGACCTAAAAGGGTTTGTAACTTGTCTGATCAACCAAGGGGTGCAGATTGAGGATACAGAAGACGCTATTGCAAGAGCTATCCACAGAGTGCATAGGGATCCATTTAGAAAACATCCCGATAAAGATAAGTCCAGGAAAATACTGCTCAATTTTCAGGCGTACACAATTAAGGAGCGTATCTTGACTGCTGCACTAAAAAAGAAGGGGTTATTGGAGGAAGGCATAAATCTTGAGATTAGATCAGACCTATCAAGTATGACACTACATAAGCAATGGGGTGGGAGGTGAGCTAGGGGGAATCACAGGGTACGGAGCATGGGGGAAAAAAATCAAAACAATTATCCTCATTCAGTGGAATCTTTTGGAGGTCTAGATGATGAGTGAGAATGAGCTGAGGCTATCGTCTTGGAATATTAATGGCCTTAGGGTTGTAAATAGGCAAAGAAGATTGTTGCAATATTTTAGAGATGCCCAATTTAATGTATTAGTCTTGTAGGAAATACACTTGTCTAATGAAGAGTGTATTTAGCTATTTAAACCATGCAGGTGGTTACAGCAGATTTCAAGTACTATTCAGGCTGGGGGAAGCAAAGGGGTGGCTATTTTAATCAAAGACCACCCTAAAATTTCCTTTCAGCGTGGACCAGTAGATAAGGCAGGAATGCGAATAATTGGAACACTGCTAGCATTTTAATCTAAGTTTACTTTGGTGGGTTATAACGGACCTAAGAAGGATGACCCTACATCTCTGGAAGAGCTATTTCAGCACTTGATAAAATTTCCTGACCCCATAATATGGATGGGAGATTTTAATGTAGTATTAAATTACGAATTGGATAGATCTTCAGGTAGTAGATCGAAAATTAATAGTCAGATGCAATCACTCCTACGAACAATGATGTCACAGCTGGGTTTGCATGATACATCGGGAGAAAGGATAGGAGTAAAACGAGGATACACATATAATAATAAAAAAATATAGACATAAATCAAGAATTGATTACGCATTAGTAGATGGGAGGCTAAGGGACTGCGTTGGTGAAATAATTCGCGTCAGAGCTCATCTTTCCGATCATTCAGCAGTTAGTTTGAGTCTACGATTAAAGAAAAGAGTAGCCCAGGGCAGGTGGACATTGGATATAACTATACTACTAGATAAGGACATAGTAGCAGGACTAAAAGAAGATGTAGAGGAATTGTTTACTTTTACTGTAGGCTCGTCATCAATAGCGACGGTATGGGATGCATTTAAGGCTTTTTTGAGAGGCAGATTGATAAGAGCGGCCTATGTTAAAAGGAAAATATATAAGGAAGGGATCAGCCGATTGAAAGATCGTATACAACAAGTGGAGCAGTAATTGATAGACCAGGCTCCTGAAGAGGGAAAATTTGAAAAACTTTGTAAGTTACATCAAAATTTAAGATACAAACTTCTAGCAGTGATAGATAAGAGGATTATGGAAAGGTGTGAGGCGAACAGAGTAGCCCATTTTGAATATGGGGAAAGTTGTGGAAAATTGCTGGCTTGGAAAATAAGGACAAATTTGGGTAGGAATAAGGTGGTTAAAATTTATGCTAAAAACACAGGGGATATTCGAAACAGCAATGAAGAGATTCGAGAGGCCTTTCAAAACTATTTTAAGGAGCTCTATACAGAGAACCTAGAAGTATCATCAAAGAGGCTTAAAACATGGTTGGGTGATCTGGGTTTACCCGCCCTGGAGGAAGAAGATAGTAATGTTTTGAATGAACTAATTGAGCAGGAAGAAGTGGCGCAATGTATACAGTCAGCGAATTTTGGGAAGGCTCTGGGACCAGATGTATTTCCCCTTGAGATTTATAGAGCATTAGGTGGTAGCCTAACGAAATTCTTGACTGGATTGTGTAATAATATTCTATTAGACTGGAGTAGGTGTCCCAACTCGTGGAAGAAGGACATTATTACATTGATTTTAAAACTAGGGAAGGACCCCAAATCCTGCGACTTGTATAGACTGATTTCCCTATTAAACTGTGACTATAAAATATTTCTAAAAGTCTTGGCTGGTAGATTGGGGGAAGTATTAGGTAAACTGATGGATGAAGATCAAAAAGGGTTTGTAAAAAGGAGACATATGTATGAGTTGACGCAAGGCTTGATAGGCTCCATAGATATAGCTAGTGTATGTAGGGAACCGCTGGCCTTGGTAATGATCGATGCCACCAAGGCGTTTGATAGGGTCAACTGGGCTTATTTGAATACTCTCTGTGAAGTCTTTAACTTGGGAAGTAATTTTACAATGACACTGCAGACAAGATATCAAAAATCGGAGGCAAAAATATTGGTTGACGGCACTCTAACTCATTCTTTCAAAATTGGGAGGGGAAAAAGACACGGGTGCCCATTATCACCACTATTATTTAACATATATATAGAACCCCTGGATTGTAAGATTAGAAGAGAGCAAGAGATAGCCCCACTTAGTTGTGGGAACTGGTGTAGGAAGGTTGCTCTGTATGCAGATGATTTGACAGTATATACAACAAACATAAAGCAGACCCTTCCAGCTCTGGAACAACTGACAATGGAATTCAGGGAAATTGCTGGGCATGTAGTTAACAAGGAAAAAACTGAAGTTATGAGTTGAAATATCTTGCTATTGTGATAACTCAAGATATTGATAAAATAGCAGAAACCAATTTTATGAGAGTCATGAGGGATTCTAGTAAATTAATTAGGACTTGGGTTAATTTACCCCTTACTATTTTTGGGAGGGTAAATTTAGTTAAGATGATGATACTACCCAAGTTATTATTTATCTTTAATCCAGTGCCTTTGAAATATAATAAAGAATGGCTGGGCAAACTGCAGGGCAAAATTAGTAGTTTAATTTGGGCCTCCAAAGGAGTACGTATTGCATGGAAGAAATTAAGACGGAGGAAGGAGAAGGGGGGACTAGCACTGCCGGATCTCCAATATTATGCTTGTGCACTTTTTGTTAATAACATGAGAGGGGCATGGAATGGGTCAGAGATCTCAGAGTTGGGGCAGGCATTAAAAGCTATGATGGAATTTAATTATGAAACATGGATGGGTTTCCTTCTTAACTTTGGGGATCCTAAATATTTTAAAAAGGTACGATTAAAAATAATGCAAGATGCAGCAAAAGTATGGTATGAAATTAGGAGGGCTACCAAGTTGCCATACCACCGGGTTCACCAGAATGGACTAAAGATCTTCTGGCTAGTCCGTTGAAAGAGGCGGGTCTTGTGCAATGGGGACAGCTGTGTATTGATGGGAAGTTAATCCCCTATGAAGACCTTAATATGGAGGTAAACGGAAATCTCTCTAAATTTAAATACCTTCAAATATGGAGTTGGGTGAGGAGCATCAAAGAAGAGGTTGGTAGTTTAAATTAAGTAGAAGGACTACTTTATCAGGATATTTTAGGAAAGAAAGAAGTGGAAAGATGGTATTGGACCTTGATCGAAACAGTGGATGGAGACTTCCACTTGCCAGAAGAAATTTGGGGAGAATGCTGGACAGGACAACAGATAAGAGAATTGTGGCAAGTGTCCACTACTTTGTTGTATTCTACAGTTTAACCCACCTATTTAAGAAGGAATCATTTGTTTTTAATCCACAGGGCATTCTGGTCCCCGGAGAAGCTGTCCAAATTAAAGAAAGGTACCCAGATTAATTGCAAGAAATGCGGACTGGAATCAGCAGGGGACCTACATATGTTTAGGGAGTGTCCGCAGCTTGTAATGTTCTGGATGGAGGTCGGTAAAATAATTAATAAAATCTTACCTTTGAACTGTCAGGTAAGCCCCTCATTGGCTATTTTTGGCTGCCAATTGGATTCCACGAACCTAAATAGAGATAATGCCAAACTGCTTTTCTATATGATGTTATTGGCTAGGTGGGAGATATGTAAGAAATGGACAAGTGCCTCTCCCCCGACGGCGTTGGAGTGGAAAGATTCATTATTATATAATCTAATGTTACATGTAGGAGAGAAGGAGGAAGCAAATAAGAAATATTGATTCTGGAATCCATTGAAGAGATGGCTACAATGGCAATAAATGATCGGTTCAATGATTACACAAAGTGCTGGTCATCAGACATGCAGACATGCTTTGAAAATGAGCCTTTTTTTATTAAGGCTCACTAATCAGAGAAGTGGACCACTCAGGACAGTAGCCTCTAGGGGGAGATTGAATCTCCTAGATGAGGCCTCCAGGTTATAGTGGTGCCGGATAAGTGAATGAGGACAAAAAACAAGAAAAAAAAGAATCCCAGGACAAGATGGGTCAGCTTCATTCAGGAGAACCAGCGGCTGCAGGGGGAACACCACCAGGAGATCAAGCAAGAATTGCAGGGCCCTGAACACCACCGTGGTCTCCATCAACAGGGGTGCTGGGTGATATGGCGAACATCATGAGGGGTTATACAGCACACCAGCGGGCCCCTTCCACTAGCCAGTGTACTCATCAGACCTCCACATCTGCTGCAGCTAGTGGAGAGGAGGCCCTGCCACAGGACCCACAGACCACCTTCACCCCTCCCTCTGAAGATGGTGAACCACCCCGCAAAACCCTGCAACCCAGACAGACACCAGAGACAGTTGCCAAGACCAAGGCCACCACCAGGAAATGAGCCTCTCCAGAATTTCCCCCTTGTGTTCATCTGTGTCACCATGTCCACTTTGAACTGCCTTTGTTCCCCTTCCTAAGCTCCTTTGGACACTGGACCAGTGCCACAAACAGACTGGCCCACTACACTGGACTTTTCCCAACCACCACCCCACTCTATTGCACTTTGCATCGTATACCAATCAAAAATAATCACCTTTGGCCACAACTTGAGTAATAGTGCTTTATCTGGAGGTAATGTACAATGTATAGGACTGTGATAAATTGCATGAACCTGTGTAAATGTCCAGTTACATGTTGATCCATCCGACAAATGTGCCCCAGCAGTCTGTACACATCTCAGCATTACACTGTTCACTCTTCAATAAGGGAAGGCATAGGTGACAGTCAGGTGGGATGCAAAGGTAATGACTAGCATAATGCTAGAGCCACACAGCACAACACAAAAAATGAGAAATGGTTAGTACAACAGTCTTACCTGAGTGTCATTGGACGTACTGCAGGATCATATGTGTCCTGTTGTCCCCATCCCCCTCCTCTCCCTCCTCCTCACTGTCCTCAATGTCTACTGCTGCCACAGCTGCATAGTCACCCCCTTCCTCCTGCAGATAGGGCACATGCCATCTGAGGGCCAAATTGTGCAACATGCAGCACACAACAACAATCCTGCAGACCTTCTCAGCGGAGTAGCATAGCGATCCACCTGTCAGATGGAGGCACCTGAATCTAGCCTTCAGGAGCCCGAAGGGCCTTTCAACAATCCTCCTGGTATGCCCATGAGCATCATTGTACCTATACTCAGCCCCTGTTCTCAGATTCCTTACAGGGGTCAGGAGCCAGGACAGGTTTGGGTAGCCGGAATCACCTGCAGGAAGTGAGGGACACACATAGGTCCTGCACAATGGCATGGGGTATGACTCCAGAAGGCATACACTCACATAAATTGGGCGGGGACTCAGGCTCACCTATAAGCCACACTCTGTGCCTCTGTAGTTGTGCCATCAGCTGTGGGATGCTGCTATTCCTCAGGACAAAGGCATCATGCACCAACCCGGGATATTTGGGAGTGACGTGGGAAATGTACTGGTCAGCAAGGCACACCATCTGGACATTGAGTGAGTGGAAACTCTTCTGTTTCCTGTACAACTGTTCATTGGCACTTGTGGGGACTAAGACAATATGGGTCCCGTCAATGGCCCCAATTACATGTGGTATATATCCCATCGAAAAGAATCCAGCCTTCTCAGTGGGTAAATCATGTACCTGGGGGAATGCAATGTAGCTGCACATGTGTTTGAGCATGGCAGACAAAACCCTTGCAAGCTCAATAGAGAATATTGGCTGTGACATTCCTGCAGCCAAGCTCACTGTCACCTGGAAAGCCAGTTGACAGGAAATGGAGCAATGAGAGTGCCTGCACAAGAGGGGGTATTTTGTGATGCAACAGACAGTAGGCAGCAGATCAGGCTCCAATTGTGCACACAGCTCTGTGATTGCGGCCCTGTCCAGATCCTAGGTTAGTATGATGTGCCTGTCCTCCAGTGTAGCAAAGTCCACAAGGGGTCTGTACACGGGTGCTTGCCTCCTCATCCTATTCCTCAACAGTGGTTGGTATCTAAGGGACCCAAAAGTAAGAAGGGAGTGACAACAGGAACCATGAACTCTCTACAGCAGTGTACATAGAGCATGCTTGGATGTTGGACACTGGAATTGTATAGGTGAGTACATTTGACTACAATGACGCACTTTTAAATCTGTACATGTGTACTAGCATTAGGAAATGGCATCCACATGTCCTGTATGCAGGGACAGGTGGAAGTGACTTCACTCCGCCAGCGTTTCAGGCTCTGGCCTCTTCACTGATGGCAGCCAGTGTCCCTGTTTCTTCTGTCTCCCCTCCAACTACCACTTCCCAGACCCAGTCTCCTCATCCCAACCCATCCCATGCATGCATTCAGACAAGCATCCACACAAAACATCACACAAGACTCACACAGAAAAACACAGGCAGCACACTTCAGTCCACAAGCACTCACACAGTCAAAAGACAGATGCACACACATCATCCACTGCCTCCACCTCCTTCCTCACATGCAAAAAAACAGATGGTGAACAGAATGCAGAGCAAATCAAACATTCACCCCCAGTAACAGATCTGAGTTTAATCCATCCGTTTTTTTTGCTTGCCATGCCATTACAGTTTGGACCCAGCCATGTGCAAATCAGTCTGTCCCCTGTTCCCCAATGGAACAGTCCATCCCGAACTGCCAGGCCAAGTCTTCCCTGGACCAGAAACAAGCATTCTGGGACCAGTTTCAAGCATCACCCTTCATCAGCCAGGCTAGCTTGAATCTGGTGACATAGCAAGCACAGGACCCACATCTAGGCATTCCCTTCCCATTTTGGGCAACAAATGTAAAAACAACAGCTGATGGACAGAATGCAGAGCAAATCAAACATTCACCCCCAGTCACAGATCTGGGTTTAATCCATCAGCTTTTTTTACTTGCCATTCCATTCCAGTTTGGACCCACCCATATGCAAATCAGTCTTGACCCTGTTTCCCATGGGAACATTCCAGCCCGAACTGCCACGCCAGGTCTTCTCTGGACCAGAAACAAGCATTCTGGGACCGTTTTCAGGGTATCACCCTTCATCAGCCAGGCTAGCGTGAATTTGGTGGCATAGCAAGCACAGGACCCAAGTCTGGGCATACCCCTCCCACTTGGGGTGACAAATGCAAAAACAACAGATGATGGACAGAATGCAGAACAAATCAAACATTAACCCAAGTCACAGATCTGGGTTTAATCCATCAGTTTTTTTGGCTGCATGCCATTCCCGTTTGGACCCCGCCATATGCAAATCAGTCTTGACCCTGTTCCCCATGGGAACAGTCCAGCCCAAACTGCCAGGCCAGGTCTTCCCTGGACCAGAAACTAGCATTCTGGGACCAGTTTCAAGCATCACCCTTCATCAGCCAGGCTAGCTTGAATCTGGTGGCATAGCAAGCACAGGACCCACATCTAGGCATACCCTTCCCACTTGGGGCAACAAATGTAAAAACAACAGATGATGGACAGAATGCAGAGCAAATCAAACATTCACCCCCAGTCACAGATCTGGGTTTAATCCATCTGCTTTTTTACTTGCCATGCCTTTCCAGTTTGGACCCAGCCATATGCAAATCAGTCTTGACCCTGTTTCCCATGGGAACAGTCCAGCCCGAACTGCCACCCCAGGTCTTCTCTCGACCAGAAACAAGCATTCTGGGACCGTTTTCAGGGTATCACCCTTCATCAGCCAGGCTAGCTTGAATCTGGTGGCATATCAAGCACGGAACCCACATCTGGGCATACCCTTCCCACTTGGGGCGACAAATGCAAAAACAACAGATGATGGACAGAATGCAGAGCAAATCAAACATTCACCCCCAGTCACAGATCAGGGTTTAATCCATCAGTTTGTTTGCTTGCCATGCCATTCCAGTTTGGACCCTGCCATACACAAATCAGTCTTGACCCTGTTCCCCATGGGAACAATCCAGCCCGAGCTGCCCAGCCAAGTCTTTCCTGGACCAAAAAAAAGCATCCTGGGACCGGTTTCAAGTTATCACCCTTCATCAGCCAGGCTAGCTTGAATCTGGTGGCATAGCAAGCACAAGACCCACGTCTAGGCATACCCTTCCCACTTGCGGTGACAAATGCAAAAACAACAGATGATGGACAGAATGCAGAGAAAATCAAACATTCACCCCCAGTCACAGATCTGGGTTTAATCCATCAGTTTTTTCCTTTGCAGTCACATCCGCACTCACACCTGCATGTACTGCATCAACAGTCCCTGAACCTCCCACCTTCACAGCCTTGCCCACAGTCACCAAAACAGCAGACCTGCAGAATTGCACCCAACACACCACATGCGCAGTCACCACCACCACCATCTGCACATCATGCAGCACACCCACCTCACTTGCAGACACCACCACAATATCCAACTACACTTCCTGTTTGTCCTCCATCACTATGTCTATCCCTCCTTCAAAGACACACAAACGCTCGCACTCAGACCCCCAACAGCCATCCACCTCACACATGCACACTGTCCATTCACCTGCACTCATGTCTAGCACACCTCCTCCTCCTACAACCACTCCCCCTACAACAACTCCCCCTACCTCCACTCCACCACCCCATCCCATTGGCCCTAAGAAGCTTTTCCTTGACCTCTTCCCCTTCTCCCCCCATCCTGCCCGTAAGAGGAGGCCCCAACAAAGACAAAGCCCAAGGAGGCCCCAACAAAAACAAAGCCTAAAGAGGCACCAACAAAGACAAAAGCCCAAGGACATCCCTCAAGAACCAGTGGCCAAGGACATCCCTCTAGAGCCAGTGGCCGAGGACATCCCTCAAGAACCAGTGGCCAAGGACAGCTCTAAAGATCCAGTGGCCAAGGCCAGCCTTTCAGTACCAGTGGCCAAGGGCAGACCTCCAGAACCAGTGGCCAAGAACAACCTTCAAGAACCAGTGGCCAAGAACAGCCCTCAATAACCAGTGGGCAAGGGTCCCCTCCAGAACCAGTGACACACAAACACTCGCACTCAGACCCCCAACAGCCATTCACCTCACACACGCACACTGTCCATGCACCTGCACTCAGGTCCAGCACACCTCCTCCTCCTCCAACCTCTCCCTCTAACTCCACTCCCACATCCTGTCCCATTGGCCCTACAAAGCTTTTCCTTGCCCACCTTGACCTCTTCCCTCACGCTCCCCCGTCCTGCCCATAAGAGGAAGGTCCCACCCTCCCAGGACAGTACCTCAAGCACACAGTGTGACATTGTACCACCCCAAAAGTCTCTAGCAGCCACTGAGGGGCACATGAGTGCGACGCAGGCCCACTGCCAGAAGGACCCTCCTCCCCCGCGAAACAGAGAACTAAAAAGTGCTGCCCCTCCTAAACAGGCAACCAAGAGCATGGAGCCATCTGCAAAACCCAGGGCCAAGGAGACTCCTCCCAAGACCAAGGGCAAGGAGTCCCCAACAAAAACAAAGCCCATGGAGCCCCCCACAAAGACAAAGCCGAAGGAAGTCCCAACAAAGACAAAGCCCAAGGAGGCCCCAACAAAAACAAAGCCCAAAGAGGCACCAACGAAGACAAAGCCCAAGGACATCCCTCAAGAACCAGTGGCCAAGGACATCCCTCTAGAGCCAGTGGCCAAGGACACCCCTCAAGAACCAGTGACCGAGGACAGCCCTAAAGAACCATTGGCCAAGGCCAGCCTTTGAGAACCAGTGGCCAGGACAGCCCTCCAGAACCAGTGGCCAAGGACACCCCTCAAGAACCAGTGGCCAAGGACACCCCTCATGAACCAGTGGCCAAGGACAGCCCTCCAGAACCAGTGGCCAATGACAGCCCTCAATAACCAGTGAGCAAGGGTCCCCTCCAGAACCAGAGGGCAAGGAGCCCCCTCAGTATCCAGTGGGCTAGGAGCCCTCTCAGTATCCAGTGGGCTAGGAGCTCCCTTAGTATCCAGTAGGCAAGGAGTCCCCTCAATATCCAGTGGGCTAGGAGCCCCCTCAGTATCCAGTGGCCAAGGACACCCCTCAAGACCAGTGGCCAAGGACACCCTTCATGAACCAGTAGCCAACGACAGCCCTCCAGAACAAGTGGCCAGAGACTGCCCTCAGTAACCAGTGGCCAAGGATCCTCCTCCAGAACCAGTGGTCAAGGAGTGCCCTCAGTATCCAGTGGGCTAGGACCCCCTCAGTATCCCGTAGTCAAGGCACCCCCTCAGTATCCAGTAGGAGATGATCCCCCTCAGTGTCCAGTGGGCAAGGAGCCCCCTCAGTATCCTGTGAGCAAAGAGCCCCCTCAGTACTCAGTATCCAGTGGGCAAGAAGCCCCCTCAGTATCCTGTGGGCAAAGGTCCTCTCCAGAACAAGTGCGCAAGGAGCCCCCTCAGTATCCAGTGAGCTAGGACTCCCCTCAGTATCCAGTGGGTAAGGAGCTCCCTCAGTGTCAGTGGACAAGGGTCCCCTCCAGAACTAGTGGGCTTGGAGCCCCATCAGTATCCAGTGGGCAAGGAGCCCCCCCAAAAACTAGTGGGCAAGGAGCCCCCTCAGTATCCAGTGAGCTAGGAGCCCCCTCAGTAGCCAGTGGGTAAGGAGCTCCCTCAGTGTCCAGCGGACAAGGGTCCCCTCCAGAACCAGTGGGTTAGGAGCCCCCTCAGTATCCAGTGGGCAAGGAGCCCCCAGAACCAGTGGGCTAGGAGCCCCCTCAGACCACCCTCAGTAAACAGTGGCCAAGGATCCTCCTCCAGAACCAGTGGGCAAGGAGTCCCCTCAGTATCCAGTGGGCTAGGAACCCCCTCAGTATCCCGTAGGCAAGGCAGCCCAACAGTATCCAGTAGGAGATGAGCCCCCTCAGTATCCAGTGGGCAAGGAGCCCCCTCAGTATCCTGTGAGCAAAGAGACCCCTCAGTACTCAGTATCCAGTGGGCAAGAAGCACCCTCAGTATCCTGTGGGCAAAGGTCCCCTCCAGAACCAGTGGGCAAAGAGCCCCCTCAGTATCCAGTGAGCTAGGACCCCCCTCAGTATCCAGTGGGTAAGGAGCTCCCTCAGTGTCCAGTGGACAAGGGTCCCCTCCAGAACCAGTGGGCTAGAAGCCCCCTCAGTATCCAGTGGGCAAGGAGCCCCCAGAACCAGTGGGCTAGGAGCCCCCTCAGACCGCCCTCAGTAACCAGTGGCCAAGGATCCTCCTCCAGAACCAGTGGGCAAGGAATCCCCTCAGTATCCAGTGGGCTAGGAACCCCCTCAGTATCCCGTAGGCAAGGCAGCCCAACAGTATCCAGTAGGAGATGAGCCCCCTCAGTATCCAGTGGGCAAGGAGCCCCCTCAGTATCCTGTGAGCAAAGAGCCCCCTCCGTACTCAGTATCCAGTGGGCAAGAAGCACCCTCAGTATCCTGTGGGCAAAGGTCCCCTCCAGAACCAGTGGGCAAAGAGCCCCCTCAGTATCCAGTGAGCTAGGACCCCCCTCAGTATCCAGTGGGTAAGGAGCTCCCTCAGTGTCCAGTGGACAAGGGTCCCCTCCAGAACCAGTGGGCTAGGAGCCCCCTCAGTATCCAGTGAGCTAGGAGCCCCCTCAGTATCCAGTGGGTAAGGAGCTCCCTCAGTGTCCAGTGGACAAGGGTCCCCTCCAGAACCAGTGGGTTAGGAGCCCCCTCAGTATCCAGTGGGCAAGGAGCCCTCCAGAACCAGTGGGCTAGGAGCCCCCTCAGAATGAGTTGCACCCCCACCCTCTGAAGTGCCTGGCATTTTCCAACATGATGCCCCTGAACAGTGGAGTCCTGATGTTGTCAGGAATCAAGTTGGGGCTTGGACTTTGCCCTGTGGGCATTCGTGACTTTGAACTGCCATTTGTGCCTGCATATACATATGCAGTTGTATGTTCTTTGAATTTGATTTGTCATCCAACATGATTACAGTGGTTGGAACAGAGGTATGTGTCCTAGCCTTCTTTGCTCATGGGTCCTGTTACTGTCGATTTACTCTGCAGCTGGCTCTGGGTGAGTGGTGTGTATGTATGGTGTATGTTGTGTGTGTGGGGGTCGCTCCCCCCCTCTCCCTTCCTTGTGTGCTAGGCGGCTGTACTCACTGTTTTCGTCTTCATCAGCGTTGGTGCTCCAGGATGGCCATGGCATGATACAGCATTGGAAAGACTTGCAGTTCTGGTTCCATGGCCCTGGAGGTGAGTGTCTCCTTTTATGTGAAGCGTTTCCGCCAGGCTTTTGATGTCTTTGCTACCACCCCGGAAATCCTGGCGGTGTGCTATGTCACAACATGGTGGGCAGATCCATGTCTTCCGCCTTGCTGTAGGTGGCTACCACCGTGTTCAATGGTCATACCACGCTGGCAGTTGGTGTGGTACAATGGCTGTCTATGCGAGGGATCACTGCCATGATCATTATTTGGCAGTCATTATCGCCGGCCTGGCGACTGTACTACCGCCATCGCCATCATGGAGGTAACCTGACTGCCAATGTCATAATGACCACCTTAATCCTTGTTTTGTTCTTTGTTCAGGTACCTTCACCATGACATCTTTATGTGGGCATTTCCATATTGTGACATTGGCAGGCATGAGATGCTGTTCGGACGTCCAAAGTGGAAATGGATTGTTCCAGGGAATATATGTCACAACCTTTGGGTGTAGAAGCCCTGTGCCAAGACAGCTTGCACAGTGATAGGAGTTTAGAAGAATCCATTGAGCTTGTTCCTTGTCTTGTGGTGGCCCCGGTACCTCTTGTGTGTCATCATGTGGTCACAAAATATGTATTCGTAGGCTAAAATCGTGTTGGTTTCCCTTCACATTGGCTAAACACTCTTTTTGCACGAACTGTATGTAGCTGTTGATGTGTTTCATCATTGTAGGCAATATGCCTGTGTCACATCACTGACATTTGTTTGTGTAATACCACCAGATGCTGAAACACTAGATTGTAATGACCGTGTGATCAGAAACTGTTGCACTTCCATCTGTCTGAGTTTTGCATCATATGATGTTGGATTACTTTTGTGTGCTAAGCAACTACTTGTGTGCTAAGCAACTACTTTAATATTTATCTATTCTACAGAACAATCTCCAATAAATCCCTTCCTTCGATGGTCGGGAGGTCTGTAACTGTAAATTTGATAATTTACCCAGTATGATTCAATCATTTATGATTTGCTTTGTTTCAGACATATTGACAGCCTATGCGATGAACAATGTAGTAAAAGTTCTTCTTTGACAAAATACTTGTGTGTATGTGTTTGTGTGGAATAGTTGTAATCCTGAGCTGAACACTGGGTACATGCAACATATCCCTGCTTACATAAGTACCTTGGATCATCATTGTGTGATTCACATGGTCTGACATATTTAGATGGCTAAATACAAAACAGAAGACAGCAGATATTATGACTGGTGAATTTATTGAAATGCTACTACCAACAGAACATATTTGTGATAGAAATCAACAAAGATGTAAAGTGAAGGGGTCACTCATGGTGAATGTAATCATTGGACTAGATGCCAAATAATTGTAAGTCCAAAGTCCACAGTATTCCTCTCATTAGAACTGGAATGTGGTTCAGAATCAGTACACAGAAAGTATGTGTGACACACAAAGGCGGAAATTAAGGAAGAGGTTTCATGCTGGCAGTAGTGGGTGCCTTGTTTTCCACAACTTCTGGAGTCTTGCATGGACATCCCTGTTTGCAAGGAGCCAGATCCGCTACTGCAGAGGCAGGGGTGCCTGGGGGTGAATGTGCCTCTGGGAGGGTCTCCCTTCCTGTACCTGTTACAGATGTAGTTGCACTAGATGGCATTGTTGGCCTCCAGATGTGAATTCAACATCTGGCCCTTCATGCCTTAGGACTCCTGATAGACCCTCAAGACATGCCTGATGATGTCCTGGTTGACAGACCCATTGGCCTCACTCCGCTGGCCCACAGTATCCCTCCCACGCACCCTACCCACACGAGACTGTGCCCTTGGCACAGGATGCCCTCTTCAACTGGACCCTCAGCATCAGGAGTGTTAAGTTGCACCTCAGGATCCAGGACCGGGGGGCACGAGATGGTGGAATCTACATTAGGTACAAAGGTTGGGGGTGAATTCTTGCCTGAAATGTTGATGCAACAGGGCTGAGAGGTGTAGTTGTAGGCACAATGAGACTCACTGTTGCCATCTGACCAGGTTGCCTGGATGGGCCAGGACTGTACTCCGATCCACAAGCCCAGAAGTGTCGTCATCACAGAGGGTTCATTCAGGGAGGTATTGGGTGTCTGTTCTGTTGCTGTTGTTTCAGTGGCCTCGGTGTGCCCAGTGGCAGCTTAACCTGTTGATGAAGGAAGTACATTGTTACTGGTTGAAGTGTGCCATCTACCCCCAAAGGTTTTTTTACGGTCGAGCCTGCGTTTCATGCGCTCGCGCATGCGTATCGCAGCGAGACGCTTTAGTGTTTAGAAAAGGGCTCAGAGCCCTGTCGACGTCACGTCAGTGTTTTTCATTGGTTCGTGGGCTTGCCTAATAAAATCTGCTTGCTTTCATTAGTCGAAGGCATGCATATGTCATGCCTTTTCCGTTGGCTAGCCCTCCTTGAGCGCATCGACCAAGTACAGAAAGCATGCGAGGCTCGCTGTTTTCTGTCCGGCTCGTGGACTACTTTTTCTCTAATTTACTAGCTCGATTTCGCTTGTCAGAAGTCGAGCACTTTACATAGTTAATTGCACTTTTTCAGGTCACGTACATAATTGCACTTTTGCCGATAGGTGAAAAGTCGGTTTAGGAGTTTACAACGTTATCAGCTCTAACATGAGCAAACGCGAGACCCGTTGCATTGCAAATGCTTGTTTTTTATTACAGTCAGCAGAGATATTGGACATTCATATGTTGTAGGTTAGCATATTGTGCCATGTCCCCATTGTATTGGAATATTTGACATGACATGTGTGGCTTGCCTGCATTATCTGACTCAAGCAGCTGAGGTTCAGTTGCACTTTGAATGATGGAAGTGTAAATGATATCCTACCAACAGTGAAGCCAACACAGAGGAGAGGCAACATACTTACTGGGACTGAGCTGCTCAGACCGCAGGAGGGCAGAAACCGGTCGGGGAGGTGGCAGCAGCTGTAGCTGCAGTGCAAACCCCAGAGAGCTAGTTTGGCAGTACTGGGGGTCCATGGTGAGCCCCCAGGATGCATGGGATTGGCCCCCCAATACTATATTTGGAATGGGGGAAAATTCCATGGTCTTAGACATCTCACATGGCCGTATTCGGAGTTACCACTGTATTGACCTATATGTAGTGCATGCGTGTAATGGTATCCCCGCACTCACAAAGTCTGGGGAATTGGCCCTGGACAGTGTGGGGGAACGTTTGCTAGCGCAAGGGTGCCCTCACACTGAGTAACTTTGCACCTAACCTTCAGTAAATGAAGGTTAGACATATAGGTGACTTATAAGTTACTTAAGTGCACTGAAAATGGCTGTGAAATAGTGTGTGCACTATTTCACTCAGGCTGAAGTGGCAATCCTGAGGAAAGGTTTGTCTGAGCTCCTTATGGGTGGCAAAAGAAATGTTGCAGCCCATAAGGATCTCCTGGAACCCCAATGTCCTGGGTACCTAGGTACCATATACTAGGGACCTATAAGCGGGGTCCAGGGTGCCAATTGGAATTGGAATATGAAGTTACTAAACTATAGTGACTAATTTGGAAGTGAAGAGAGCATAAGCACTGGAGTTCTGGTTAGCAGAACTTCAGTGACACGGTTAAGCACTATTGACAACACACACATAGGCCACAAACTATGAGTACTGGGGTCCTGGCTAGCAGGATCCCACTGAGACAGGCAAACCACACTGACAAATAGGGTTTTAACTATGAGCACTGGGGTCCTGGTTAGCAGGATCCCAGTGAAACAGTAAAAACACACAGGCCAAAAGTGGGGGTAACCATGCTAGAAAGAGGCTACTTTCTCACAGTACACACTTAGTAAGGTGTCATCCCTGTCCTCAATAATTTAATCTTGTTCAGGATGGAGCTAGTTAGACACACACATCTCTGATTGGGCACAAACCATATGTTTCTCACTCCTAGGTGAGTAAACCTTATTTGATAATTAATACACAGGTGTATTTGGGCAATTGTACACTGGGCTGGTGGTTGGAGTTACAGAAACTAGGCTTATTGGACTTTGCAGTCAGGTGGCTCCCTCTACTTCCCGAAACTTCGCAAAAGGTAAATTCCTAGGTGAGTAAAGACCATTTGAGAGCTAACACACAGGCATTTGGGCAATTGTACACTGCTCTGGTGGTTGGAGTTGCAGAAATTGGGCCTATTGGACTTTTGGAGTCAGGTCACTCCCTCTGCTTCCCAACACTTGACAAATGGTAAACTCCCAGGTGAGTGAAGTGCGTTTGAGAGTTAACACACAGGTGTATTTGGGCAATTGTACACTGGGCTGGTGGTTAGAGTTACAGAAACTTGGCCTATTGGACTTTGCAGTCAGGTCACTCCCTCTACTTCCCAAAAATCGACAAATGGTAAATTCCCATGTGAATGAAGAGCATTTGAGAGTTAACACACAGGTGTATTTGGGCTATTGTACACTGGGCTGGTGGTTGGAGTTACAGAAATGGGGCCTATTAGATGTTGCAGTCAGGTCACTCCCTCTACTTTCTGACACTTGACAAATGGTAAACTCCCAGGTGAGGGAAGAGCATTTGAGATTTAACACACAGGTGTTTTTGGGCAATTGTACAGTGGGCTGGTGGTTGGAGTTACAGAAACTGGCCCTATTGGACTTTGCAGTCAGGACACTCCCTCTGCTTCCCAACACTTGACAAATGGTAAACTCCCAGGTGAGTGAAGAGCATTTGAGAGTTAACACAGATGTATTTGGGCAAATGGCCACTGGGCAGGTAGTTGGGCATACAGACACCGGTCCTCCTGGGAGTTGCAGTCAGGTCACTCCATGTATTTCACACACTAGACATATGATATCCTCTCAGGTGAGTAAACTTCATTTGAGAGTAAACATACCGGTGTATTTGGGCAAGTGACTACTGGGCTGGTGTTTGGGGTTACAGACACAGGGCCTCCTAGGAGTTGCAGTCCGGTCACTCCCTGTACTTCACACACTAGACATATGGTAGCCTCCCAAGTAAACTTAATTTAAGAGTTAACATAAAGGTATACTTGGGCAAGTGAGTCCTAGGCTGGGCTTACAGACACAGGGCCACCTAAGAGTTGCAGTGAGGTTACTCCGTGTACTACACGCACTAGACATATAGGGGGTGATTCTAACTTCGGCGGGCGGCAGAGGCCGCCCGCCGAAGTTCCCCCACCAAAATACCGCTCCGTGGTCGAAAGACCGCTGAGGGTATTTTGGGATTTGCCCTGGGCTGGCGGGCGGCCGCCAAAAGGCCGCCCGCCAGCCCAGGGCAAATCAACCTTCCCACTAAGATGCCGGCTCAGAATTGAGCCGGCGGAGTGGGAAGGTGCGACGGGTGCAGTTGCACCCGTCGCGTATTTCAGTGTCTGCTAGGCAGACACTGAAATACTTTGTGGGGCCCTCTTACGGGGGCCCCTGCCGTGCCCATGCCATTGGCATGGGCACGGCAGGGGCCCCCAGGGGCCCCGCGGCACCCCCTACCGCCATCCTGTTCCTGGCGGGCGAACCGCCAGGAACAGGATGGCGGTAGGGGGTGTCAGAATCCCCCATGGCCAGCAAGCTGCACCGCCATGGGGGATTCTAAGGGCAGCGGTAAACCGGCGGGAGACCGCCGGTTTACCCTTTCTGACCGCGGCCAAACCGCCGCGGTCAGAATGCCCTGCGGGGCACCGCCGGTCTGTCGGCGGTGCTCCCGCCGACCCTGGCGGTCTGAGACCGCCGGGGTTAGAATGAGGGCCATAATATCCTTTCAGGTGATTAAACTTCATTTGAGAGTAAACACACAGGTGTATTTGGGCAAGTGACCACTGGGCTGGTGTTTGGGATTACAGACACAGGGCCTCCTGGGAGTTGCAGTTAGGTCACTCCCTGTACTTCACACACTAGACAAAGGGCCTCCTTAAAAGTTTGGCGGCCTGACAGTAAGACCACCGAGGTTATGGCTGCCAAAAGACTGCCATGTTGGAGGTCAAACAGACCTCCATATTATGAGTAATACAGGCAGGACTGCCGAAACACAGCCAAAATTCAGACACTGCCAGGACTCTGGAGGACAGGAAAGAGATGGTTCCACCACCAACACCGCCAGTCCGTCAAAAATCCTCTGAACCAATTACAGCCTTCAAATCACTATAGCGGTTCGCCCATCATAGCGAAAACACAAAGGCGGTGCAAACCACGGCAGTCGGTGGTCTACACAGTGATACAATACACCACATTGGATAACTTTAATTCCATTTGGCACACATCCACACACCCGGCACACCTATAAACTGCAATATAAAACACACCACTTCAAACCCCACAATCCTTTGCATCAAAAACACATACACAGCAAGCGAGACACCACCCGTCACCAACTCAAAACACAGCACCCACACCTCATCACCCGTGTTTTTACCTTTTTGTGTCATCCACAACTACAATGTTCCCACAAAAACATCCCAGCTTCACAGACGATGAGTTGAGGGTCATCGTGGATGAAATCATCAGCGTAAAGCCACAAGTATTTGGAGCACAAGCCCATCAAACATCTATTGCCAGGAAAATGAAGATGTGGGAAAGAATAGTCAACAGGGTCAATTCAGTAGGCAACTATCCACGCACAAGGTAGGACCTCAGGGAGAGGTGAAACTACCTCAGAGGGAAGGTGCATCCATGGTCTCCAGGAACTAGCTAGCTGTCAGCAAGAATGGCGGTGGGCTTCCACCTCCTCCCCCACAATTCACATTATGGGAGGAGAAGGTCTGGGACATCCTGCATCCTGAGGGCTTGACAGGAATAACTTGGGAGTGGTGTCGGTTAAGTCACAACACCGGAAATGTCACCCTAAAGTCTTGTCTTGCATGATCACTGATCACTTTTTGACATCTTAACTGCCAAGCAACTTACCACCCAGTGTCCAACTGTCCAAATACCCCTGTTTGCTATACCCCATGTCAACTAAACTCACCTGGGGCCCAGTGTCTGTGTATGGCATGGGTTCGTACAGGGACTGATAGCACCACAACTCCCCGTAAGCACTCTTCCACCATAAAGAAAACCAGAACAGCGTAGAACAAATAAAATTACCCTGCATGTTAAACTAACAAGCAATTCAACACACCTGAATGCTCCTCAATTGTACAATCCATGGCAATGACAGCAATGTCATGGGCATCTACAATACCACCCAACACATACCTACAGCTGTGTTGCCTGCTAAACTGGTCTTTAAATCTCCATTCAAACAATGTAATGTACTCACCTGGGGACACACAGATGTAGGAAGCTGGATGTACCTGGAATACACTCATACTGAGGGCCAGGTATACTACTTACTCCCATACTATTGGCCAACTCTGTTTCCATTATACATTGTGCAGCTGTTAATTGACTCAATGATGCCGTAAACGTAACTGGGGGATGAATTTAGCATGTAAATTCATTTAGCAGACAAGACACGAGTCTATGAATAGACATCCAACTACCAAGATACTCCAACATCTTGTAGCAAGCTGTATGGTATAGGAAACCTCTGTTTCTCATATAGCTAGCTCTAACCCAGAATGTCAATGTCATGTAAGGGGATCAAGTAAAGGATCTGAGCGCATGTCATACAGCATGTCTACCGGTCAAACTGTGATGTCACTTGTTGTAGAATTTTCAGTAACTGTGTGTTCCACTTCTCCTACAGGTAATCTAACCATTGTGATATTGGAAAGGACACTAGAGACAGCCACGCCCCCTTGGATGAAGCCCTCAGTGAGGAAATCAACCCTGGATGTGTGCACATTGAAGACGACTCTGGCCCATCTGAGACACCTGGTAGGTCAACAACTATCAGCCTCACCCTGCCTATATCAACCCCTCCTAGCCCTGTCGCTACAGCATCTTCGGCAACCATTTGCCCCAGTTCAGTGTCAACCATCATGTGCCCCCTAGTACAGGTATCTGAGTCACCAGTTGTAAGCCCAGACATTGATGGACCTGGCACCAGTGGGAGTGAGCAAACAGTACCATGGGCATAGGCACATGGGGGTAGGGTGTGTGGGAGGGATGGTGTGGGCCTGAGGATAGAGGCTCCCAGAGATACAACTGGCCAGGACACAATCTCCCAAGTCTTGGGAGCTTACCAACAATCCCAAGGCAGGATGGGCCAGTTACTCACCATGAATGGGGATGATCAAGCAGCTGCCGAGGGACAACCACCAATAGGCCCAAAATGCCCATTTGGCTACCGCTGCAGGGGTGCTGAGAGACATGAGTACCACCCTGAGTAGATTATGTCCACAGCAGCTGGCCCCTTCCACTAGCAATGTGACATCTGCCCCTTCAACATCTGTGGCAGCCAGTGGAATGGAGGCCCTACCAGGGGAAGAACATGCCTCAGAAACTCCTGCTTTTGTAGCTGAGGAACTAGCTGAGGAACCCCCCTGCAAACGTGGACGTCCACCTAAACATCCTGGAGAAGCAGGTGCCAAGACTTCAAACACTGCCAAGAAGTGAACCTCTGCTGATGGGCTCCCCATGTTTGTCACTGATTGACCCTGTTGAATGTCTTACAACCAATCTCTATTTTCCAATGGCATAGGAACACTGGACTTGGGACTCCAAAATGTTGTTGTAGCTACCCTGATGATTTCATCCACCATGACTGAACCCCTCACTGTTTATAAGCATTTGATTTGATCCAATTCCCACATATGAATGTGCAAACCTTATTAAACACCACTAAACCACAGATCATGTGTGAGAGTCATTTGTATGCTATATGTAACTGTGAACTGTAATACCTCTTGCACACAATGGAAATGCATAAGTGTACCAACTTTTTAAAGTCCCATCTTGCTTGTACTGTTTAATTAGGGTACATTTGGCATTTGATGATACTGATTGACAAACTTGATATCATTTTCATTGCACTTTCCTACATATAGATTGGGAAAATGCAAATGATCACACAGTAATGTACTGCTGCTCACTTTAATAACTCAGCATAGGTGTGACTAACTAGCACCCTACAGACCACAGATGTTAGAGACATGTCAGACTTTCACTATCCGAAATGTCAAACAGATTGATTCACTGTCTCATCAGCTAAAGCCTTATCAATTACCCATACAATACCTCCCCAATTATCGTACCCCATAATACAGACAGGGGTCTGTACAAATACTCCCAGTCATGAAACCTTCCACTTACCATGGACATGTATCACTAGGCATGCTACTCACCTATGTCAGTCTTGATACACATACACAGTGGCCTGAAATGAGGAAACACAATGACAGCTACATACAAATAAGGTACTACAAAAATCAAGGCATTATGATGGCTGTGTATAGTTTGAACAGGATAACGTGTCAGAGACACAAGACCACACACATGGCATGTTGGGCACACCTAATTTGTCAAACAGGTCTATAGTGTACAATAGGACACTACCATCCCACTTTCCGGGGACATGGGGCATAGAACTGACACACCACAAATCCCATGCCTGACAGTCTCTGGTTCAAACCATTTTCACTTCACATATCAGTCTGCAAATCCCACCTGCTTGTGAAACTGTCAGATGTTACCAAATGAGGATGGCCATGTGAGGTAATCTGCAAAATAATAATGTAGTACATAAGGTACAGCTATGTCCTATATACAATGATAACACTGATTGTGCTTTGTGACAAACTTAGACTATGTCAATCAAAAAGCTGAACACTACTCAGTGTAGTGTTCTGCATTCAAATCTGAGTAATGTGCTTTGAAGCTACTTATGACCTGTCTTATGTTCACTAAGACCCTTATCAAGCATCCCTAACCCCCCAACACCCCAATGAGTTAGTAAAATTACAGGACGTGACATACCCACAGTCAGGTGAAATACTGAGTGATGAGATCTGCGCAGATGTCTCAAGCTTCATCCTCATCTTGTATAAATGGGATTTGATGTCTCAATGCGAGGTTGTGGAGTATGCAGCAGGCAACAATAGTTTGACATACTTTGGTAGGTAAGTAGAGGAGGGCTCCACCAGACTTATCAAAGCTACAGAATTTTACCTTTAGGAGCCCAAAAGTCCGCCCCACGACACACCTTGTCCTTATGTGGGCCTCATTGAAGGAGACTTCCCCTGGTATGGTTGGGTACCTCACAGGTTTCAACAACCAAGGACAGTTTGGGTAGCCAAGGTCCCCTGTAAAAAATATTACAAAGAGGGCAAACTTAAATCTTTGATGTCTACACATTTGATAGCAGATTAAAGTTGCAGACACACATGGCATACATAACTTACCAACTAGCAGGCCCTTTCTGTGTACTGATGTGTCATCAGCAGTTCGATAATGCTGTCCCGCATGATGAAGGCATCATGGACTGACCCCGGGTACCTTGCAGCACCTTGTGAAATGTAGAGGTAAGCCAAACAGACTACTTGGATAGTTTTTCCTGTGCCTATACACCTGTTCATTGGCTTTTGGGGGAAACAAGGCTACATGGATGCTATCAAAGGCACCCACCACATATGGGATGTGTGCCAAAGCATAAAACGTAGCCTTCACATGGGCCAAATCTACATGTTGTGGAAATCTGATGTAGCTGTCTAGGTGTATCAACAATGCAGACAGTACAGCCTTCAAAACCAGACTGAACATAGGCTGAGACATCCCTTCTGTTATGGCCACTGTATTTTGAAAGAAGCCTGTGGCCAGGAGGTGCAGCAATGACATGACTTGTACTATGGGTGGTATGCTATAGGGATTATGAATGGCAGGCATGAGATCTGGCTCTAACTGACGGCAGAGATCCATGATTGTATGCCTATCCAGCCGGTAGATTTGGATGATATGTTGATTCTCCATGGTCTTCAGGTCTGCTTGTGGATGGTACACTAGAGGTTCTCTCACTATTCTCATGCCAGGGTAACTATGTGCAAAAAAAACAAGATGTCTGTGTTTCACTCATTCTGCCCATTGTAAGTGTAAAATACTTCTGTTACACATAATGCTCGGACATGCCACACGAAAATGTAGAAACATAGTACACAGTACAAACCTATGCAAATAATGGCTTCTTACTGCTAAAGTTACGTTACCATTAACTAATCAAGTTTCCAACTGGTACATAAATCCTGCATTTTCCTAATTGTTTGCTCAGATTCACCAGTGAACACAATTTCGTAAATATGTCTGACAGCTTGTGACCCAACTTTGTTCTAACTTTCCCGATCAACTATGAGCCTTAAAATGGGAGCTGCCTAACCTACTGTACAGGACATTAGGAAATTACCTAATTACTCCGGCAGAAGTCATCATGGTGGTAGGCGGATACAACCCCGGTGGACATTGCCCGTGGAACACATTGCTGTCTTTGGCGGTCTTGGGCCAATGGCAATGTCTGCCGGCGGTGATGGTGTTTTACGTGGCCGACATGACAGCCATCTCAACCTTCATCTCTTACTTGACTCCTGACACTGCTGCCAGCAAGACCTCCATGACCTGAGCTGCTGTGTACTGTCCCTGGGAGCAATCATGCCACATCCTACATGTGATAGGACCTCTGCCTTCTCGGAGCTAAACAAGCTGCTGGAGGAGGTCCTACCCCGGTATGGACATCTCTATGGTGCACCAGAGGAACAGGTAAGTGCACCATGTGCAAATATGTATATTTCCCCATCTGTCCTTTGATATGACAAGCAATGGATGATGAGTAAAGTTTGTGATGATGTTCAGAAAATGCGGCAGAATGAAGGCTTGTGGTTTTATGTGTGGGTAGATGGGCATGTGCATATATGTTTTGATAGATTTTGAGTACTTATATATAGTAGAGAGTGTGTGGGGTATGTTCTGACCCACCTACTGACTGTAATACATGATGACTGAAGGTGGTGTGACAAACTTTGCCAGGAATACCATCTTTGCAGATGTGGTCTGGTCATATGTGACACATTGCTGGATGTGCATGTTGTATGCCTGTTCCAACATCACACATGGCCTGACTGAATATGCTCATCTATCATTGAAGGGGATGTTGAAGACAGTCTGTGTATGGCTATGTGCACTAACTTGTTTTGCACCCTACTTGTATTGGTATGGTGCATGTGGACATGACATTCTATTCTTGTCTGTGTCATCCATGCAGGTCAATGACCATCCGACGAAGGGGATATGGTGTGCCATCCCCAAGAAATTGGAGACCCTGGGGGTCCACAGCCAGCTGAATACCCACTATAGTAAGAGGTGGGAGGCCCTGAGATGCTGGACCCAGCTGGGGTTGTCCTCCAAAAAGGTCTGAGTGCCCGCCAGTCCCTGACCCTCCTAATGGCCCGCATATTAGTGGTGGCCTACCCAGAGTTGGATGGGCACTTGAGGGCAGGACAGCAGCCACAAGGGGGTCAATACAGACTAACACAATTTCACCCCTTTAGCAGGTTAGTGTGTGATGAGACAGACTGTTAGCTCTGACAATGTGGTAAGTGCAAAGGGTCAAAGATTTCAGTCAACACATTGATGTACAGTCCCCAACAATGGTACACAGGTGTGCACATTCTAATGTGTATAGGGACATATTACTCACCTATGTTGTTCCCTCTGTACAAAAGCATATGATGATGCACATGTGAGAGTGTCATATGTGTGCCACATTGCAGTTTTCCACACCCTGGTGGTTTTTCATTCCCAAATACAGACCAATACTCCCAATATCATGATGGTAAGTTGTCCAGGTCCTTGCTATCTGTCCATTGCAATTGAGTCACACAATTTGTAGTCATTCCTACTTTTCCAAAGGCTCCCAATGCGTGACAGCCTGATGTGAGACTGTGATGTCCATCTGACATTTTACATGTCAGATGGACATTTCTTCACTTATTCAGACCTGTTACAAGGTGAACCTCCTTGGTAAGAGAGGGTTGTACATAGACATTTGTAATGTATCTTCTGAGTGGACAACTTACATGTTGAGAACCATGGAGCTATTGTTAAAATCCTATTGGATCACATACATTGGTATCAGGACAATGAATGTTAGTACCATGTTCATGTTCAGTAAGTGGTAAGTGTCTGCTCGGCATTTTTCTTAGCCATGCTGTTGTAGGCATGATAAACAGTTGAAGAAATCTTATTTATAGTTAAAATCTTATCACATTGTTGCTAACATCATGTGTAAATTGAAAGGCACTGTCATGATTCAACATTGTAAAGAGTTATACACATACTTTCTGTTGCTAAATAGTTTATGTTTACAGAGACCTAACTATATGGAAACCTATTGTTTGCACTGACACCAATGTGGTACAGATGTGGCAGTTCACATATACACATACGTGTGCGTGGCAAGATATGTGTATTCAAACATTTGGCTTGCATCGTCGTGGCTATACCTGCCATGGTAGCATTGTATGTGGTTTATCCCTCAGAACATTTTCACAGACAGATGGAAGGGTAGTCATGTCTGATGTGAGGATAGTGATGTTGCCACCCAGTCAGTAATTGGGCTATTGATGGAATGATTGCATGATTAAGTAATTCTGAATGTTACCTTCATGCACATGACAGTGTCCATTGAATAGAAACAGGAGATATACTAGCTATTGTTGTGTGTGGGTAAATGCTCAGAGGTTCTTATGCCCTTTTAGGACTAATATATTTTGTTTTCAGGAGGATAATGACTTGAATGCCTTGGTCCACAATGTATTTACATTCCTTTCATACATCACTATTGGTACATGTGTAAGTGACATGTGTTTAGGCTCTTTCATATAGAAAGATTTATAGCACTGCAATTAGAGGAGTTGCATGGTTGCATATATCCAATGTGCATGTTGTTAACTATGTGGCATGAAGTGGTTATGGCTTGTGTACACCAGGCTGTCAAGAGTATACTAGTCAATATGTTTCATTGCCTGGTACATGACATTAGGCTCATTTGTTAGTATGTGTTGAGTTTGTGTATATGAATTGTGGAAATCAATGTCACATTTCTGAACTATAGCTTGATTGTTGCTTGACTATGTTCCTGTGTCATGTGGCAGAGACACCTTGTCCTGGAATGGTCAGTATGATAGATCTACTGATATCATGGTATTGTAGCTGTGAAATAGGTAGCTTAGCCGGTGTGTAAAATGTTTGTGTTCGGGGATATACATTGTATATTGTTGTGATATGATGTTGGCACTTAACTGGTACTACCTGGAGGTGTAGGTCAACTGGATGTAATGTTACTAATGTGTAAAGTGTGATAGAAGTGGTATGTAGAGAATATGAAGTCCATACCTCACTTGCTGTTGTACAGCATCAGCATGGGCAGGTGAAGGAGATGGGGCACAGCCCCGTGGGGAAGCTTCTGGCCACGGGACCTCCAGTCATGAGAACACCGACACCAATGGACCCAGTGGCCAGGAGGGCGAGGGGAGTGCCACGGAGGGTCCGGATACTGTACATCATCCTCAGAATCCTCTTCCAGTGGGCACTCCCTGACGGTGGTGGACCCATCTGGGACCACCCAGCACCATCTCTGTCTGCCACCCCCTCGTCTATCACCGCTCTCGCTATAGCTCCCCACCCAGTTGGCAGTGCCCACCCATCTAAGTGAGTGGGAGTATCCTTTCCCACAGGCACCTCTGCCCCAGCCCCTGTTAGCCCTGCTACCCTCTATGAGGAGGACTATTGATCTCCTGAGGTCGATCTCTGCTGGTCAGTCAACCATGGTGAATGCCATCCAGGGATGGGCAACTCAGATACAACAGAGTAATGGATTCTAAAGGGCATCCACAGTGCAGTGACTGGCTGTCATGACCACACAAACTTGCCAAATCAAATCAAAGAAATGCTTGAGAAAAGCAAAGAGATATCCTCAGTGGAGAAAGCAAAGCCCAAACTGGAAGAAGGTTTGCAGAGTAATCTTGCGCTTATTTCAAAGGAAGAATCAAGAAGAGAAGATCCAAGATGGCCGTCATGAGTCCTGAAGGTTAGTTACAGTTCTAGTCTTGCAATCGGTTGGTTGCTAAGTTACGAGCTCACCAGCTGGAAGCTTCGCACTTCAACTGAGGTCTGACGGGAATCAGCTGTGTGGAGAGAGAGCGCGCTTCAGAGCAGAAACTCCTGTGAGGTAAAATTACACTTGAAGACTATTTTACAGATAAACGTGATAAATATTGTCAAGGTTTATTCGAGGAGTTTGATAGTAGACCGTTCCAGTGGAGGTTTGGCAAGGCTACTGAGTTTAATGTATGAATAAACCTTATGTTTACAAGGTTCCTGTTTAAGATTACCAAAGTCAAAAGAGAAACAAACTTAACAAGCAAGTATTTACAAATACCAAGATTATAAACGAAGGCCGAGTTTAACGGAGAAATGAATGTTATCAACAGATGTCGAAGTAAGAAAGAAGAAACGAACGTTTATAAACAAGCATTTACAAATACAAGTATTGACAGAAGTCAAAATAAGACAGGAGAAACAAACTTTCACAAGCAAGAATTACCAATGCAATAAACGTAATTGAACTCTCTAATGTAAAGTAGAAACCAACTAACATCAGCTGATTTGGATATATATATATATATATATATATATCTCAACATAAAACCAATCTCTAACAAAGGTTGAGAAGTTCTTCCAGAATCAGTAATAAGCATTTTTAAGAAGAGCTTATCATTCATAGAGATAAGCAAGGCTACAGAGAACTCAGGGTGAATGAAGAAATAATAGAATGAAAGAGAATTAAGCGTTAAGAGTAGAAAGTGTAAAACTGATGTTGTATGTCCCTAGTAATTGCGACTGTGACTCTTGCAGGTGCTGCATCCAATCTTAGACTTGAAGAGGCAGACTGAGTACTGACGTTCATCATATCTGTGGCAGTCTCTCTACAATCCAATTTCCCTTTCCCCCTCCGGGGTACTCAGCACGAAGGATTAATATTCGTTGTGAGTAGCTCGGGTCGGGACTGAGGAGTTCTCTTCTGCTTCTGAGGAAATCGAATTGAAGTATCCTGACAGATTGAAGTGTCTTCACCCTAATTTTAGGGAAAAAACAGATTTCCTCCTGAACAGAATGGCAGAAGTAATTGATATAAAAGCATTAGCCACCGTTTTGGAAGGGTTACAGAAACAATTAAATAACACCATAGAAGAAACAGTCCAAATAAAACAGCGAATAAATGAGTAAGGGAACACCGCTAAATCAAATGAATCTGTGTTTTCACAAATCCCTAGCCCTTCACAGTCTGCAGGTATATCCACTCAAGTAATTAAGGCGGTTTCCCCTATTATTCCTTTGGCTCAACCCGAGCGCTTCGGTGGGGATCCAAATAAGGCGCAGATTTTTCTGACCCAATGCTCATTGCATTTTTTATGTAGACCAGTAATTTTTTACAAAGACCAGTCCAAAGTGGCATTTATATTGTCTTATCTGACAGGTGATGCGGCCGCATGATCCATGCCAATAATTTCCAGAAATGATCCTGTTTTATATAATTTCCAAAATTTCAAGGAAGAGTTCTTAAGAATATTTGATTGGCGAACTGCAGCTCAAGCCACTGACAATGAACTATTGGAAATCCGGCAAGGTAATAAAGATCTAGTAGCCTATCTCGCTCATTTCAATAAACTCATTGTAGAGATTGCCTGCCCGGAGTCAAAAAGAGCCGCCATATTTTATCGTGGACTGAGAGATGAATTGAAAGATGCCTTAGCATAAGTTCCAAATAGATCCACCGAAATTTCGGAGTTAATTGATCTTGTGTTACAGATTAACCACCGGTTAACCGAACGAAGAGCAGAAAAGAGAAGAGAATATCGACCATTTCCCCTGAGAATTGATTGTGTAAGAAATTATCATAACGGAGCCGGAGAAGGGATAACGATAGAAGAACCAATGCAAATTGGTTCCATCCGAGGTCCTTTATCTAAGGAATAAAAAGAGAAAAGAAGAGTGAATCAACTATGTTTATATTGTGGTGCATCTGGGCATTTTGTTAAAAACTGTCCCAAGAAACCCAAAGCTCTTCAGTCGGGAAAAGGCCAGCTTCATCAGTAGAGGGAGTTGCCCTGATGAAAGCAGAACCCAAGCCAACTCCTTTAGATCAACGAGTGGCAAATACCTTACAAACCGCAGCGCCACATTTGGTACAAACAGTATCAGTTAAGACCCTTGAGAACGAAATTCAAGAGATCTCAGTTATGATAGACTCTGGAGCTATGGGCAACTTCTGTGATATCAAATACGCTCGTAAAATGGGTATTCAATTTATCAAGAAATCTACTTTGGAAGTAGTAAGAGCTGTGGATGGAACCAATCTTTCTTCAGGACCCATTTCCCATGAGACCAAACCAATTCAGACAATCTTTAATTTGATAGATGCGCCACAATTTCAACTCATTTTGGGTCTGCCCTGGCTTACAGAACATAATCCACAAATTGATTGGAGCAAAAGAACGATCAAGATGAATTCCTCTTACTGCAAACAGAATTGCTTTCATGATGGAGTGGAAGTGTCCACCAAGTCCCAAGCGGCCTGTTTATCATCACACTCTTCAATGAACTGTGCACTAAAAACAACAGAAATCCCAAAAGAATATGAGGATTTAGTTGCCGTTTTTGATGAAAAGGAGGCTGAGAAATTGCCGCCACATTGACCCTACGACTGCAAAATTGAACTGGAGCCAGGTGCAATATTGCCATGTAGCAGATTATACGCATTGGCCGAAGCAGAGAACCAACATTTAAAGGAGTATTTGGATCAATATCTTGCTAATGGTTTTATTCGTCCTTCTGAATCCCCAGTGTCATCCCCACTATTTTTCATACCAAAGAAGGATGGGGGTCTTCGAACTTGCATTGATTATCGAGCCCTCAATCAGGTTACCATCAAGAATCGATACCCACTGCCTTTAGTGTCAGTTTTATTAGATTAAGTAAAGAATGCTAGAATCTACACCAAATTGGACCTGCAAGGAGCATATAATTTGATACGAGTGGCTTCAGGGGATGAATGGAAAACCGCTTTTCGGACTCGATACGGATTATTTGAATATCAAGTGATGCCTTATGGGTTATGCAATGCTCCCGCTGCTTTCCAGCATTTCGTTAATGATATATTATGAGAATTCCTCGACCGGATTGCCGTGGTTCATATAGATGACATTTTAATCTTTTCCGACAATCTACAGGAGTACATTTCCCATGTTCGATCCATCGTCACAAGGATGAAAGAAAACCATCTCTATGTAAAATTGGAGAAGTGTGCATTTCATGTGGAACGAGTTGAGTTCTTAGGATTCATTTTTGTCACCAGAAGGAGTTAGTATGGATCCTACCAAGATAAAGACAGTGCAACATTGGCCTTCTCCTTGCAATGTCAAAGAGATCCAGAGTTTCTTGGGGTTCGCTAATTTTTATCGAAGATTCATATCCAATTTTTCTCAAACTACACCCATTACTCGATTGTTGAAGAAAGGAGTGAAGTTTGAGTGGACAAAAGAAGTTGAAAATGCGTTTAATTTTTTGAAGAATTCCTTTGTCTCAGCTCCAATCTTGCTCCACCCCAATTCGGATGAGCCATATTATGTGGAGGCAGATGCTTCAGATGTTGCCATAGGAGGTATCCTTTCCCAGCGTCATAAAGATACAGGTCAATTACATCCAGTGGCCTATTTCTCTCGAAAATGAACACCACCAGAGATAAATTATTCAATTGCGGATAAGGAGCTATTGGCAGTCAAAGAAACCTTTAGTGAGTGGAGGCATTACATTTTGAGAACTAAGCATAAAGTGACCGTTTACACGGACCACCAAAATTTACAGTTTTTAAAATCAGCTCGAACTCTAACAGCTAGGCAACTGCGTTGGTCCCTATATTTTGCAGACTTTGATTTTGTTATCACTTTCAGACCAGGAAAAGTAAATGGGAAGGCAGATGCTCTATCTCGAATTGATACCGGTGTAGTTAAAGAGCCTCTAGAAAAATAATTGATTAATCCACAAGAGAAGTTCATATCTGCCATATTGTATGAAGATTTAACCAAAGAAATTCAAGAAAACTTAACATTCGAAGGAATGCTGAAGTGGTCCAAAGAAGGCCAAGGAAGAGAAATCAAAAATGGTTTGCCATACTTTTAAGGTGCACTGTATGTTCCGACTGTGGAGCTGCAAGAAAAAGTTCTTCAGGCTTATCATGATGATCAATTGGCTGGACACCAAGGAATTAAAAAAACTCAAAATCTGATACAACAAGAATTTTGGTGGCCAAAAATGAAAACTCAGATAAGACAATATGGGGGTTATTCTAACTTTGGAGGAGGTGTTAATCCGTCCCAAAAGTGACGGAAAAGTGACGGATTTACCACCAGCCGTATTACGAGTCCATTATATCCAATGGAACTCGTAATACGGCTGGTGGTATATCCGTCACTTTAGGGACGGATTAACACTCCTCCAAAGTTAGAATAACCCCCTATGTGTCAAATTGTGACAAATGTCAAAGAGGGAAATCAAATAGAACAGCTTCACAAGGTCTGTTAAGACCTTTGCCCACTGCACCCCATGCCTGGCATACTGTTACTATGGATCTTATAGTGGACCTCCCTAGTAGCCAAGGTTTTAACACTATCCTAGTTTTTGTAGACACTTTCACTAAAATGGTGCATTTCATTCCTTTGAAAGAAATCCCTCGAGCCCCACAAGTTGCACAGTTGTTTACACAACACATAGTACGCGCCCATGGTATCCCAAAAATTATAGTTTCAGACAGGGGATCCCAATTTGTTTCTCGCTTTTGGAAGGCCTTTAGTAAAAGATTAGGAATTGATTCTCGTTACTCTACCAGTTACCATCCTGAAACCAATGGGCAAACAGAGAGAGTGAATCAAGAGTTCAGTATTTCAGACTCAATTTATTTGATCAAGAGAAGGAATGGCCCGAGTTGATGTGGGCAGCTGAATTTGCTTACAATAATGCTGTTCATTCCACTACTGGGTTCACCCCCTTTTATCTGAACCATAGTAGACATCCTAATGTAATGTTGGGTAAAGAAGATGATTCAGTGCCAGCAGTAGAAGAGATGGTGAGGGATTTGCTGACCACGTTAGTTAGGGCTAGAAAAAACATCATTCAAGCAAAAGATTCATATAAGACTCAGGCTGATAGAAAAAGAAGAGAGAGACCCATTTATTCGAAAGGAGACAAAGTTTGGTTATCCACTCGTCATTTACGTCTCAAAGGAAATCGCAAATTTCAGCCACGATTAATAGGCCCATTTAAAGTTGACAAGATGTTCAATCCAGTGGCAGTTAAATTGCAGTTGCCAGCTCATCTAAAGATACATCCTGTTTTCCATGTCTCCTTGTTAAAGAACAGACCTCCAAATTTACGTCAAAACTCCCCTCCAAGTCCTATCCAGATTAGCTCTGCAGAAGAGTACGAGGTCAATAAAATCTTAGATTCCAAAATCCATAATGGCAAGCTTTATTATCTAATTGATTGGAAAGGTTATGGTCCAGAGGAACGATCCTGGGAGCCACACGAGTATGTACATGCTTCAAGATTAGTGAGAAACTTTCATAGAACCTACCCAAGCAAACCTAAATTGGAGAACTGTTCCTTGAGGGGGAGTACTGTCATGACCACACAAACTTGCCAAATCAAATAAAAAAAATGCTTGAGAAAAGCAAAGAGATATCCTCAATGGAGACAGCAAAGCCCAAACTGGAAGAAGGTTTGCAGAGTAATCTTGTGCTTATTTCAAAGGAAGAATCAAGAAGAGAAGATCCAAGATGGCCGCCGTGAGTCCTGAAGGTTAGTTACAGTTCTAGTCTTGCAATCAGTTGGTTACTAAGTTACAAGCTCACCAGCTGGAAGCTTCGCACTTCAACTGAGGACTGCCAGGAATCAGCTGTGTGGAGAGAGAGCGTGCTTCAGAGCAGAAACTCCTGTGAGGTAAAATTACACTTGAAGACTATTTTACAGATAAACATGATAAATATTGTCAAGGTCTATTCGAGGAGTTTGATAGTACACCGTTCCAGTGGAGGTTTGGCAAGGCTACAGAGTTTAATGTATGAATAAACCTTATGTTTACAAGGTTCCTGTTTAAAATACCAAAGTCAAAAGAGAAACGAACTTAACAAGCAAGTATTTACAAATACCAAGGTTATAAACGAAGGCCGAGTTTAACGGAGAAATGAATGTTAAAAAGTAAGCATTTACAAATGCAACAGTAATAAACCAAAGTAGAGTTTAAAAGAGAAACGAACTTTAATAAACAAGCATTTACAAATACAAGTTATCAACAGATGTCGAAGTAAGAAAGAAGAAACGAACGTTTATAAACAAGCATTTACAAATACAAATATTGACAGAAGTCAAAATAAGACAGGAGAAACAAACTTTCACAAGCAAGAATTACCAATGCAATAAAATTTAACTCTCTAATGTAAAGTAGAAACCAACTAACATCAGCTGATTTGGAGAACGCATTATCACCAACTATATATATATATATATATATATATATATATATATATATATATATATATATATATCAACATAAAACCAATCTCTAACAAAGGTTGAGAAGTTCTTCCAGAATCAGTAATAAGCATTTTTAAGAAGAGCTTATTATTCATAGAGAGAAGCAAGGCTACAGGGTGAGTGAAGAAATAATAGAATGAAAGAGAATTAAGCGTTAAGAGTAGAAAGTGTAAAACTGATGTTGTAGGTCCCAGGTAATTGCGACTGTGACTCTTGCAGGTGCTGCATCCAATCTTAGACGTGAAGAGGCAGACTGAATACTGACGTTCATCATCTCTGTGGCAGTCTCTCTACAATCCCATTCCCCTTTCCCCCTCCGGGGTACTCAGCACGAAGGATTAAAATTTGTTGTGAGTAGCTCGGGTCGGGACTGAGGAGTTATCTTCTGCTTCTGAGGAAACTGAATTGAAGTATCCTGACACTGGCCAACAGAGATATTTTCAATCTCTGGCCTCCACACTGACAGCAGCCGGTCACCCTTTGTAACCATCCCCACTCTACCTTCCTCTACCCAATCCAATCTCCCTCTTCCCAGACCCAGCCTAGCACACAAACAGACAGGCTTGCATTCACCTCAACATCCAAGGGTAGCGCAGACAAACATATGCACCACAAGACACACCACCAGCATACACACAAGCAACATCCACCTGCATACACAGCAACAGTCATTACCTGCTATGACACCCACACCACCTCCAGCATCACAGACACAACACCTGACACTCCTGCAGAAACCACACCAACATTCAGTGCTACAGCCACCACACCTAGCCTACCCACAGACACCACAACAGCAGACCTTCAGACATCCACCCCAGTCACCACATCTGTGGACACCACAACCACAGACACACCCACATACAGCACATCTACCATACCTGCAGTCACCACACTAACAGACAGCCACCCACCCACCAACCACAGCATCCCCCAGCCCCTCCAGCACCCTCAGCCCAAGACACACAAACACCCTGTTTTGCTTTCCTTATCTTATGACTGAGCTGACAAAACTTCTCTGGAATGCACTACCAAAGTACTTCTCAATTGCAATGTAGATAGCAAATACATGTGATTATATTATTGCATAAATTCAAAGCAAACAATAAAAGTCAAAATTCATCACTGTAGGGCCTATCACTGCTCGTCATCTTTCTCATGCCTGCAAGTTGATGACTCCTGTTCAACTGCAAGAAAGAGATTTTCCACGCAAACGGGAGGTCAGGCAGCTGACGTCCACTCCTGACTGAAGTCCTGGAAAATTCCCCCTTGCTGCTGCCCAGGGACACCGTAAAAAGCCTGCTAACAGGCCCATTCCTCTCAGAGTAGGGAAATAAACAAGCCATTGGAGATTGGCCAGATCTCCCAAACCTCGCCTCTTCCCAAGGCTAAGTAGAAAGAGAAACACAAAATATATGCTTTCTTATCACGCTAGGGTTCGGTGTGAACACAATATGAAAAACACAGCTTGGTCTATCATGTGAAAACATACAGCTCATCTGCAATGTCTCAACTGCAATGTGGAACTCCACAATAAAGCCAATAGGCAGCAAAACTGAATACAAAATGTATTGTCTAATGCCACGTTAAAGCCAATAGGCAGCTAAACTGAATACAACATGTAATGTGCTACTGATGAACATTGAACAACTAATATGCGCAGTGGTGAAACACAAAGTCATTGGTCAAACACAATTAATGGCATAACACACCCTCACTCACCAACTTAACATACAATCACCACCCACAAGCATACTTCCCACAAATATGCACCCAAGACATCCACACCAACACCTCTTACAACCACTCCCTCTACCTCCACACCCAAACCCTTTTGTTATGACCGTCCCCGTGTGTGTAAGAAAACTTTGCTCTCGGAGTTTGACCTTTTCTCTACTATTCTCTCCCCATGACACCCCTAAAAGATCTGTTTCCCCTCCTCAAGGACATCCCTTCCACCCCACCTCCAAAGCCTCCCTTACCGCCCCTGCCAGTACCCATGCCCCTCAATCCACCAGGAAGTTGACCCCATCCAAGAAGAGCCAACCCTATCCAAGCCCCCCTCCCAAGCCAAAGTCCAAACACCCCCTCCAGGCTAAGCCCAAACCCCACCCTTCCCAATGACGCCCCACAAATCCCTGAGGTGCCTGCCTGCCCCCTTGATGCCCCTACATGTACAGGCTACATGGCAGTCAGGAGTCAACTAGGGGACCATTCAGTACCTTTGGCACATACTTTGTGCAAAATGAAATGGCCTATGGCCTTTGGCCTTTGGCAATCTTGTTTTCTGACTTGTATCTATATATTTCTATGACGTAAACCAAGCCATATGTTGGTGTTTCTAGTTACATCTTTGCCTTGCATTTCTTTTCCTGGGTTTCAGTTGATCCTGACTGACATTGGTAGTGCGCCTGTATATGTGTGTGTGTGTATGCAGCTTGATGCTTCCTGCATTTTTTGAGCAGCCTGTGAGGTTGTGTACAGTGCTTTTGTCCCCGGGGATAGGGTGTGTATTGTGTGATGGGCATGTGTGTGTGGCATAAATGTTGATATCATGGTATTGTGTTATGTTTATGTTGATATGTGTTTGTTGTTGTGCTGTGTGGCTTTAAGTGTTTGGACTGTTCGAGTCTGCATGTATTGCGCATGGTATCAAAGGTCTGATCTGATGTGTGTGTGTAATGTGTGTGGCAATTGCTAGGTTGTAGGATGTTAAATTTGAGTGTGTTCCATCACAGATGGTTGTACATTATGTTGTATGTGTGACGTGACCCTGGCCAGTGTTGGTTGTGTGTACGTGACATGTGTTTCTTTTTGTGCAGTTGTGGTGTTGTTGTCACAAGTTTTTATATTGTAAGGGATTGTGTGTGACTCGGCCTGTGCTGTGCGTATCAGTGTGTTGTTGATGTGTGGTGTGTGTGCTGGCTGCAGTGTGCATGCTGTGTATGTGTGGGTATTTGTAGCTATATGTGTGTGACTTCTGCTGTTACATGTGAGTGTAGACCTCGCACCCCCTTCCCTATGGTATATATTGTAAATGTACAGATTTGAACATTTCATAAATGCAACAGGTGAGTGTTTGTACTTATAGTTGTTTTTGTTCTTGTTGGCGATGATTCAGTTGTCTTTCTGTGAGCAGGAGCAGCCAAATGACGTCTAGTTGTGGTTCCATGGCAGCTCCATATGAGTATGGTTTCCTGGAGGTGAGAGTCTCCTTACATCCAGTTCGTTTCCGCCGGGGTTTCATGGTGGTCCGACTACGGTGGAAATGTTGGTGGTGTGCAATGTCGTAATGAGTCCGACGGAAACATGGTCTATGCCAGACTGTTGGTGTCTCCAATTGTCTGGGGCGGTCTGATCACACTGGCAGTGCCGTTGGTATTTCGTTGGCATCACCTCCATACTCAAAATTTGGTGGTCCTCTCCGCTAGCCTGTTGGCGGTCTGACCGCCACCACCAACATGACTGTCCTTGGACTCCCAAACACGTAGTGAGGCCCAGAATCTGGATATTACAGATCTGTAGGCAGACTGCAGTTAGGCTTTATCATATATTTGCGTGTTGTGACATACCATGATTCTTGGGCTAAATTTTTGAAATAGGAAGACTTACATGCACCATTTCATTTATTTCATGTGATGGGTCTTCGAAGCTGTGGTTTTGGGGACACCAATACACATTGACAGAGTTCCATCTCAGATACTCTGGGTTTTGAATGTTAATGAAGTACATAACCAACGCAATGACAAATGCTGAGCTGTGTGCATGCTAGATACTGCATTTTTGCAAAGTTTTTTGTGGTGTTACTTTCCAGACTCTACTCCCCAAGGTATTCCTGTTAAGTCCTCAGGATGAAGGATGGCCAGGACTTTCTCCTCCCAGGCAATGAGTCTTAATGGGGCACTGGGAGGGCCACTGGCAGTCTTGTTTACCTCCATCTGTTTCCTGGAGGCCAGGGAACGTACCTTGCCCCTCAGGTTGTTCCACCTCCTCCTGATGCCCTCCTTTGTGTGCAGGGTAGTGCCTACAACATTCACTCTGTCCACAATCCTATGCCACATTTCCATTTTCCTCCTGAGAGGAGTATTCTGGACTTGTGTTCCAAACAATTGTGGCTCTACTCTTATGATTTCATCCACCATGACTCTCAAATCATCCTCAGAGAAAGAGGAATTTGTCGGACATGACATGGTGGACAATAAAAATGGGTGACACAGACTTACTTGACAGGGGACGTGCAATAGGGCATGAATGGACAAAAGTGTGTGGAAGGTGCTAAAGATGATTTTGAAAAAGGGGTGCCTTATCTATCAGTATGAACAAAATGGTGGTCTCTGGTGTCTTTCTTGCAAGGGAGATTCAAAGGATTGTGGTCTGTGAAAGGGTGTGTTTTATAGTGTGGTTTGCAGGTGTGTCCACTGGACCAATGTGTCAGCTGTGTTGTTTTTGAATTCATCCAATATGGACTTGCCTGTCACTTTACTGAACTAGAACCGCAGCAGTTGAACAACATTGGCTAACCACCGCTAGGGGACAACCAAGACAACTGTGTGTTTGTAACAGGCTTGGTCGTTGGCTGTGGCGCTGACGGCACTGGAGGTCGGACCGCCTAGATACGAGACTGTTGTGCCACTGGCGATCTGCCTTTTTGCTTGCCGGGCAGCTGTTCTGCCTGTTTCCATCATAGTACGGCCAGCTAGGGGAAGCCAGTGGAGAGGGTTTTTTTGGGGACTGCCAACATGGCAGTCTTGCAGTCCAACCACCAAACTTGCAATCAGGGCCAAAGTCTTCATATACAACAAATGAGTAGATTACTTAAAAATAATAGCTTAATACATTATATGAAAATCCTAAAAAACTATAACAAAATCTAAATCAAAACATTAAATAAAACTCCAATCCTAAATAAGACTTATATAATAAAATAAGTTCCATGAGAAAACTAAATTCCCCCAAGTCTTCTGATTAAAAATGGTACCTCACTTGCATGGATAGGCCTAATGCCCACGACAGGAAATGCAACATGGGCACATCACATATTTACATTGAAATCTGACGTGTTTTTTAGGAAAGTTCCTAGCTGTGGATTTTGGCCTCTAGCTCAGCTGACATCTAGGGAAACCTACCAAACCTGTTCATGTTTGAAAACTAGACATCTAGGGGAATTCAGGATGGGGTGACTTGTGGGGCTCTCACTAGGTTCTGTTACCCAGAATCCTTTGCAAACCTCTATATTTGGCCACAAAGTACTTTTCCCTCACATTTTGGGGATAAAAAGTTCTAGAATCTGAGAGGAGCCACAAATTTCCTTCCACCCAGGTTTCCCCCAAGTCTCCTGATAAAAATGGCACCTCACTTGTGTGGGTAGGCCTAGTGCCCGTGACAGGAATAGATCACACAACGGTCAATGTTGGTCCTTACATAAGGGCAACATTTGACCCTGAGGTGATCCATTCCTGACGCAGGCACTCAAGGGGGGTGGCGTTTTTATCAGGACAGTTGGGGAAACACTGGGTGGTAGGAATTTTGTGGATCCCACATATTCCTGTAGTTTGTGTGACAGAAAAGAAAGAAAAAAGTGAGTTTTTATTCAATATTTCACCTTTGCAGGGTATTCTGGGTAAGAAAACTTTGGGGAATACACACAATGTCTGGGTTTGGTAGGTTTTCCTATAAGGCTGCAGAGTCCAGGACCAAAAACGCATGTGCCTACCTTTCAAAACCAGGTTGTTTTGTGATAGATAATTTTGATATCTCCACAATACAATTTGGGCGGTGGAATTTGGGGCTGAACTAAATTGGGGAGCTCCCAAGAGAGCACTCTCTCTGTGCATGCACCTGCTCTCTGGGGTAGGCTAACCCGCTATCATCCCGCTGCACAGACTGTGCTTGCGAAGGGACAGCAGGACTGTCCTCATCACCTCCCTCATAATCAATGGAAGTCACTCCCAAAGTCTGCGCCATTGCCCTATCCCTCAGATACTGTCTCAGTATCTGCTGTCTCAGTCTCCGATTCTACGTCAGAGCTGTCCTCTATAACCCGAGTGAGAGATTGAGCAGCAGTCATCCAACGAGATGCCATTCCTGCTACTGGCTAAACTGTTGCCCTGAAACACTAGCCTACGTAGACAGTCACAAAATTGCAGGTAGGTGTCTGTGTGTGATACGTGCAACAGTAAAGGTCACCTTACCTTCGCTTCTTCCCTTAATCAGCACATGCATTTCATTTGTATTAGAGCGCAGGTAATGGCTGACTTTACTATTGTCAATCAATCAATCAATCAAGAAATTTGTAGAGCGCACTACATACCCGTTAGGGTTTCAAGGTGCTGAGGGGGGGGGGGTGTGCTGCTACTGGTCGAAGAGCCAGGTCTTAAGAAGTCTCCTGAAGGCGAGTAGGTCCTGGGTCTGTCGCAGGTAGGTCGGGAGGGTGTTCCAGGTCTCGGCGGCGAGGAAGGAGAAGGATCTGCCACCGGCGGTCTTGCGCTGGATGCGGGGAGCGCTGGCGAGGGCGAGGTTGGCGGATCGGAGTCGGCGGGTGGGGGTGTAGAAGTTGAGTCTGTTGTTCAGGTAGACTGGGCCTGCGTTGTGGAGTGCTTTGTGTGCGTGGGTGAGGAGCTTGAAGGTGATCCTCTTGTCCACGGGGAGCCAGTGGAGGTCTCTTAGGTAGTGGGAGACGTGGCAGCCGCGGGGTATGTTGAGGACCAGTCGGGCGGAGGCGTTTTGGATGCGTTGGAGGTGTCGTATGTTTTTTGCTGAGATGCCTGTGTAGAGTGCGTTGCCGTAGTCTAGCCTATTTACATAAATAGTAGTATAGCTATTTACATAAAATACAGATTTGATCTTTGCAGTAGGCATATAAACCTTCTTAGCTACTTTATGGCATCAAAACTTCCACTAGACACAATTCTGCTCCTTCTGTAGTAGAAACATAATCATAAGACTTACTTGACTTTTTTATTGCTGCCTAAAAGCTACAGTTGAAACGCGTCAGTTGAAGTATGTGCATTGCTTTGAAGATGCAAGCTGCAACTGCAAGACAACTGGTGGCGAATATATATATATATATATATATACATACACTTTTATATGTGGGTGTGGTTTTCCTGGGGGCAGATCACAGCCCCTAGGGAAACCACACATGCATTGTCAAAAGTGATCAGTATATATGTATATACATATATATATATATATATATATATATATATATATATATATATATATACACACACACATCTATACATATATATATACATATCTATATAGAAAGCTATACCTATCTATATAGATATATCTATCTAGATAGATATTATCTATATATAAATATAGATCTATATACATAGATCTATTTATTTTTTTAATACCTGCATGGTCTCCTTAGGGGCCATAATGCCCCCCAGGGAAACCATACAACTATTAAAAAAAATGATTGCCCCCACAGGGAGTTGCCCTGCTCACGGGTGACCCCTTGTCAATTTTTTTTTTTTTTATTTGTTTAAAAAAAAAAAAAAATAAGCCCTGGAGGGAGCATTCGGGGGGAGGGCGTCTAGTGGGAGTTTCCTGGCCCTACAGGAAACGAGTTCAGGAAGGACTCATTTGAAAGGGAAGTGTCTCCACCTTTCAAACGCGGCCTTCCCAAACGTCAGGAGGGCTGTTTGGGGATGTTTTCTCCACCGGAGCAGGAAGCGGCCGCAAAGCCACTTTCTGCTCCAATGGAGAAAACAAACAGTGACGTCAGCGTGCCTTGTGGCGCGCTGATGTCTCAAAGGGGCATGTGGGGGATCGGAGGGAGACACGGAAGATCTTCCGTGTCTCCGGGGGTATTTTTAAATAAAACAAAAACTCGGGTGCAATGCACCCGAGGATTTTTTAACCCCTTCCTGGGGTCAGACGCTGGTTGTGACCTGCACCAGGGAGGAAGTGTGGGCGTCGGCCAGTGGCTAAAGCCCGCACTAAAGAGGTTAATACACTAAGGGTCATATTTATAATGCCCTAGCGCCACCTTGCGTCAAATTAATGTAATTATTTTTTTATGTTAATGTTGGCCATCGAGGCCGAAATCCCTGCGCTGTATTTACAGAGTGGCGCAACACATGCATTGCGCCACTCTGTAATCCTTTGCGCTACATTATGCCCGCGCCAGGCAAAATGTATGCCAAGCGGGCATTCCCCCATTAGGCGAGCTGGAAAAATGATGTTGAACACTAAAGAGGTGACATTCACTATGCCCACTACAATCAAACCAATGGGGGGAAAGTGTTCATCACTGAAGAAGATACATTCATTATTCCTGCTCCAAGGTAAACTATTTTGGAGAAAGAGTTGAACACTAAAAGGGTGACATTTACTATTCCCACTCCAATATATACCAAGTTGGAGAAGGTGTTGGTTTCTAAGAGTCACATTATCATGAAAGTGACACAGCACTGAGCAGCAAATCACCTAACTGCACTGCATGTCCGGGAAAGGGAATGAATGTGCCATATTTAAAATATTATGGTGCATTCCTTCCTTTGTCCCTGCACTGGTGCTGTTTTGGCTGCCTAGCGCCAACGCAGGCACCCTTACACCACGGTGCAAGGGTGCATGCATTGTAAGGGGTATTTGTTTTTACTCAAAAAGGGGCTCCCTCCCCCACAAAAATAATCCCCAGAGACATTTTCCTCTTTCTATGTGTAATTCAAAGTGCAGCACATAATGAAAAGGAAAACAGAGGAAAAATACAAATATTTCTCCTCGTTATGCCTCGCTTGAGAAGGCGTAACACTTTGGTCCATTCCAAGGTCTTCCACTTTTGGTGAATCTGGGAATGCATCAGAACCCATGGGTGCATAGGAACACCCACACATCATCTATGGAACGCCTCCTTGGGGCAGAGTATTGCAATGCAGTGATTTACACTGTGTTGCATTTGTCTGGATTTAGCAAGCCACTCAGGGCCACGCAAGGTGGCCTTGCATGGCTTGATAAATCAAATTTTGGGCTTGCGTCACATATACACCATGTTGCGTGGTGCAAGAGTGATGCAACCCCACTCATAAATATGCCCCTAAATAGGTGGCATTTATTATTCCCAGTCTTAGGACAAATAATTATGAAGAAAGTGTTGGATACTAAAGGGGTGACATTTGCTATTTTCACTCTAGTCTATGCCAATTTGGAGAAGACGTTGGACACTAAAGAGGTGATATTTACTATTCCCACTCCAATCTATAACAATATGGAGAAGGTGTTGAACATTAAAGGGATGACATTTATTGATCTCACTCCAATCTATACCAGTTTGGGGAAGATGTTGCACACTAAAGATGTGGCATTTACTATTCCCACTCCAATCTATTCTAATTTGGAAAAGGGTTGAACACTTAGGACCTCATTATGAGTTTGGCAGTCCCACCATAGGTCCCCCAGACTCATGGGGAGGATGCCACCGCCATAGTGGTGACATTCCCACCCAGCACGTTACAATGTTCCCGCAGGGCTGACTGGTCGGAACATTGCAATACTTGTTCCTGCCGGGCTGCCTGCGGGGAACAATGTTAGAATATTGGCACCGGCTCCATTAAGGGGCCAATATCCTAACACTCCAGCACCCTTGGAATGCGCACAGTGCACATTCAAATGGTGTGGGGCAAGGAGGCCCCTGTACTGCCCTTCCCATTGCTGCAGGGACCTCTCTGTGGTCCCTAGCACTGGCTTTCTGCCAGTCTCTTCATGGCAGGCTTCCTGCCATGAAAAGGCTTGTGGAAAGAGGGGTTGTAATCAGCCAGGCAGCGCTGAGTTCTGCGTCTTCATGGCTGGTTACAAGCCTGACCACTGTCACCTCATCAGGATCTTTGATCCTGGCGGGCACGGAGGTCTTTAGGTGGGTGAGCCCGCCAATCTTGTAATGTGGCAGTCAGACCGCCACAGCCACGGTGGACCGACTGCACCGAGAGGCTGGTAGTCCTAGGACGGCCAGCCTCTTATTTAGGCCATAAATGGGTGACATTTACTATTGCCACTGCAAGGTAATCAATTTTGAAGAAAGTGTTGGGCACTAAAGGTATTGGGCACTAATTGGGGAAAATGTACACTTTCCACTATAATTTGTACCAATTTGAAGCAATGCTTGAAACTAAAGGGGTGACATTTACTATTCCCACTCCAATTTATACCAATTTCGGGCAAGTGTTGGATGTTAAAAGGGTGACTGCCATGGAAAGGCTGACGGAAAGCTGAGTTGTAATCAGCAATGCGACGTGGAGTTCAGCATTGCTATGGCTGAGTACAACTCAGACTGCCGTCAGCCCGTCGGGAACAGTGTTCCAGGCAATGACGCCAGTCCTCTGGCGGTCTGCTCGCCAGGGTTGTAATATGACGGTCAGACAGCCTGGAGTGCGACAGTACGAGTGTCACAACGAGTGTGGCAGTCCTCGGACCGCCACACTTGTAATGAGGCCCTAAATTTTATAATAATATTTTGCATTTCATTAAAATAATTAAAATTAACATTAAATTAAAATATCCACTTTTTAAACTTCTCCCCACACCTATTCCCTGAAAACCCAAAATCCCACTGCTAAAAACAAATTATAAATACATAATTTTTGACATTAGTACAACTAAAAAAACAAATTTCAACAATTTCATAATTAATAAGTTATCTTTCTAAAAACAAAACAAAACAAAATGAATAAACATATATTATCAAACATACTACAATTAGTTACATCCATAATAACACTTACAAACAATATTACCTACAATAATTTCTAATAGTTTTTACAACAATATTAAAAATAACACTTAAAATAATATTTTTACCTTCAATATTCCTATCAACAATATTTCCAATATCCCGATATTCTGTACACAATATTTTGTAAAACAATATTTTTAATTCAATATTTTGTCCAAACACCAAAAAAAGTACTTAACGCGTTGGTAGCTCGGCACAAAAACAGTCAGGCCTCACTTAAAGGCATTAAGTAAAGAATGCATACAGCGCTCAAACAGTAATATAGAGAAAACACAATACAGTTAAAATCCCAAACCAATTTAGGAAGAAAGAGTGAATTTTAATAAATGTAATGACAACAAAGCAACAAAAGTCCAATCAGTAGAACCGGACAGCAGAGTTTTTAAAATTATAGGTAAAAATAGTGTAAAAATCACAAAAGGCCGATCAGGGTTATTTCATCCCTAAGGACTGGGCTAAAATATCAAGTTCATGTCTACTGCAGTGGAGCACGGGTCGGATACAGGGATGAGGCTCATCCTGCTGTAGAGTTACCTTCTGAAGTCTGCAGGAGAACCTCCCAGTCTCGTTGTCTGGGTTCCGAGGAGGTTGTTGTTGGCATAACGTGGTGGAGGTGAATTTTCGGCATTACGTCCATCATCTGTTCTTTTTTCATTTGTCACCTAAGTGTGCCGGGTATGCCCAGATGTGGGTCCTGAGCTCACTATGCCCCTGGATTAAAGCTAGCCTGGCTGATGATGGGTGATACACTGAAACCGGTCCTAGGATGCTTGTTTCCGGTCGAAGGAGGACCTGGTCTAGCAGTTCTGGTGGGACCGCCCCAAAGGGGATCAGTGTCAAGACTGAATTACATATGGCTGGGTCCAAACTGGGGTGGCATGGTGGCCAAAAAAACATTGAATTTATGCCCAGATCTTTGACTGGGGGTGAATGTTTGAGATTGTTCAGCATTCTGTGCATCATCTGTTCTATTTGCATTTGTTGCCCTATGTGCACCGGATGTGGCCAGACGTGGGTCCCGGACTCTCTGTGCAACTGGATTCAAGCTAGCCTGGCTGATGAAGGGTAATGCCCTAAAATGGGTCCCAGGATTCTTTTTTTTTCCATTTTAGGGCGGACCTGGCCTGGCAGTTCGGGTCGGACTGCTCCCATGAGGAGCAGGGTCAAGACTGATTTGCATATGGCTAGGTTAAAACTAGTGTTGCCTGTGGGCAAATAAACAATGGATTTAGGGCAAGATCTCTGACTGGGGGTGAATGTTTAAAATTGTTTAGCATTCTGTCCATCATCTGTTCTTTTTGCATTTGTTGCACTAGGTATGCCGGCTATGCCCAGATAATGGGTCCCGGGCTCAATGTGCCACTGGATTCAAGTTAGCCTGGCTAATGAGCGGGGATCCCCCGAAATCGGTCCCAGGATGGTTGTTTCTGGTCCAGGGAGGACCTGGCCTAGCGGTTTGGGCTGGACTGTTCCTATGGGGAGCAGGGGCAAGACTGATTTGTATGTGGCTTGGTACAAACTGGGGTGGCATAGAGGGCATAAAACAATGGATTTAGGCCCATATCTTTGACTGGGCATTAGGGTAAGAAAATGCTGTAAGATACAAGTGAGTCAAACCACCATGGGTGCCTAGTTTTCAGAAATGTCTGGGTTTAGTAGGTTTTCATGGTGGCCAGCTGTCCACAAACCTGAATAGAGCAACCATTCAGCATGGAAAGTAATATGTACTTTGGATTTACACTCCATGCACCCTAATGGCATTTTTGTAAAAACTACAGCCACAGGAACATAACTTTCTTCTCGTTTGCGATGGGGTTAGGGATGCACTGGTCCTCAGGGCTTCAGAGGTGGGAATGGGGCCTGATGTCAGCATGGGCTGACAAACTAAACCATAAGCACTAAGGGGCATATTTACAAACCTCTGCGAGTTGCGCATCACAGGATAGAGTGCTGGGGGCCTGGGCCAGGCTGTGCACAGAGCAATTTTGCAAAGAGTGCACAGAGGCCTCAGGAGGTGAAGAAGACCTGGTGCACAGGGGTACTGTCATTCTTGGGGAAGGCAGGGTCTTACCTCCTCCAAATTGGGACAACTGGACCTCAGGACATTCTGTGTCAAAGAGGTCCACCACCTGAGTTCCAACGAGCACGGTCTTTGTCAGGATAGGAGTCCAAGAGAACCAGTCATTGACTTAGAAGGTGTCTGCGTGAGCAGGGAAGTGACTCCGTCACTCCACAGGAGATTTCTTCAGTCCTTCTGGTGCAGGGTGAAGACAGGGAGTCCCCAGAGCCTGCACACCATGGAAACTGTTGCAGTTGCTGGCTGGAGCTGAAGTTGCAGAGGAAAAGTAGCCCTTCTGGATACTTTGTTACTGTTACAGCGGTTCCTGGAGCAACCTGCGGTCGATCCAAGGTCAGAGGATGACGTAGTAGTTGCAGAGGTTTCCTGATAGAAACTTGCAAGCAGAATCTGCAGAGAAACTCACAGGAGAGACCCTAAATAGCCCTGAGAGGGGGATTGGCTACCTTATGGATCTATCAGGATGGGGTATCTGACGTCACCTGCTGGCACTGGCCACTCAGAAGCCTCCAGAGTGTCCCCACACCTTGGAAAATATGCTGAATTCTGGGACACACTGGAGGAGCTCTGGACACCACCCCTGGGATGGTGATGGACAGGGGAGTGGTCACTCACCTATCCTTTGTCCAGTTTCGTGCCAGAGCAGGGACTAGGGGTCCCTGAACAGGTGTAGACTGGCTTATGCAAGGAGGGCGCCATCTGTGCCCTTCAAAGCATTTGCAGAGACCCCAGGATGCATGGAATTGGTTCCCTAATACCAGATTTGGAATGGGGGGACAATGCCATGATCTTAGACACTTTACATGGCCATATTTGGAGTTACCATTGTGAAGCTACATATGGGTATTGACCTATATGTAGTGCACGCGTGTAATGGGGTCCCAACACTCACAAAGTCCCAGGACTTGGCCCTGAACTATGTGGAGGCACCTTTGCTAGTGCAAGGGTGTTCTCACACTTAGTAACTTTGAACCTAACCTTCAGTAAATGAAGGCTAGAGAAATAGGTGACTTATAAGTTACTTAAGTGCAGTGAAAATGGCTGTGAAATAGTGTCTGCACTATTTCACACAGGCTGCAATGGCAGGCCTGTGGAGGGTTTGTCTGAGCTCCTTATGGGTGACAAAAGAAATGTTGCAGCCCATAAGGATCTCCTGGAACCTCAATGCCCTAGGTACCTAGGTACCATATACTAGGGACTTATAAGGGGGGGTCCAGTGTGCCAATTGAAATTGTTAAAAGAAGTCACTAGCCTATAGTGACAAATGTAAAAGCAGAGAGACCATAAGCACTGAAGTTCTGATTATCAGAGCCTCAGTGACACAGTCAAGCACTACTGACAACACACACATTAGACCACAAATTATGAGGACTGGGGTCCTGACCAGCAGGATCCCAGTGAGATAGGAAAACACATACTGACATACAGGTAAAAATGGTGGTAACATGCCAAGAAAGATGGTACTTTCCTACACATGTGGCTGTGTCCAAACTGGGGTGGCATGGTGAGCAAATGAATGATGGGTTTAACCCAGATATGTGCCTGGGAGTGAGTATTTGAGTGTTTGAAAAGTTTCAGCACTTTCACATTACCCAGCACCTCTATCTCACAGACCCCCAAGTAATGCAAACGCCCACACTCACACAAGCAACATACACCAGTATCAACACCCAAAGGCAAGACAAGCACTCCACTAACCTCCCAACCCCTAGCCCCTTCTGCTGAAGCTACCTATTTCCCCAAAGAAAGCTTCCTTTTAGACCTTGCCCTTACCCTTGTGATACCCACCCCTCCTAAAACCAAAATAACCCCACCCACATCCCAACCCATCCCTTCCACATTCATGTTCTCCCCTGTCATACCTGCCGCCCCCACAAGCAGCCATACCCATCCCACCCCGAAGAAGGCCACCCCTCCAAAGAAGAAGTCCACCCCTCCAAAACTCACCCATCCCAAATCCAACCCCACCCCATCCAAGAATGATCCCTGAGTTACCTGTATGCACACATGATGCCCAATCCTTTGGAAGTTCTCTGACAGTGTTCATTGTGTGAGCAAGGTCTATCCTCAGGGTGTACACAATGTTGTCAAAAGGCCCACTTCCTGACACCTCCAACTCTACTTGCTATAATAGCACCGAGTTTCAGAGTGGCCAAGCGAGGGGAAGGGGAGAGGGAAGGGAACAGCAAAGAAGGAGACCTGTGGAAACAAGAATCAAAAGTCCAACAACAATGAGAATACACAAATACATGTTTTATTTCTGTATGCAATAATTTGTGCACTTCTTAATGCTTCACGATAAATTAGGATGAACAGAATTCACAAGGTGTTGAAAGATCATCAGGAAAACACTTTCTAAATATACCAAATTAAATGTTACATCACATTTCAAAGAATTCAATAAACACAATTTTAATTTGCCTCATAAAATCGTGTATTCAATAACTACGTTCTTTCACGATCGTAAGATTTGTCTAAAGCTTTCCAAGAATCAATCCTGTAAGAAAAAGGCACTTTAGCAACTTGAAATCAAGAGCAATACATTGGGGGTCATTACAACCTTGGCGTTAAAAGGTGCTTACCGCCGTGCAGAAGACCGCCAATACACTGACGCCGCCGCGGTATTCCGCCACAGCTATTGTGACACACATCTCGGAATCCGCCGAAATTCAGACACCAACACACCACCGCCACACCAAAGGTCAGTGATAAACTGGCGGAAACAAATCCTCCACGCCAACAGAAACACGCCCATGCTATTACGACCCACGAATCCATGCGGCGGTCTTTCAACCGCGGTATTCCATTGGCGGTACACACCGCTGCGCTCAAAATACACACACAGCTCCAAAACACCGCCAAATTGGACAATTACAAATACACACACCTGATGCACATACACACACCACTCCCACACACCCAACACTAAATAAAACACACACCCACATCACCCACAAACCCCTATGACCAAAAAATCACGAACAAAGGCCAGAGAGAGCACAGAATAGACAACCCCATCACACAGAGGCACACCACACCATCACCCACACAACATCCACGCACAAAACACCACACACCACTACACTCACCACACTCATCACCACATACACCACCCCGCACATCACACACACCACCCCATGTCACGCCAAAGACACCCCCGCTTCTCCGAGGAGAAGCTCAGGGTCATGGTGGAGGTAATCATCCGGGTAGAGCCACAGCTATTTGGCTCACAGGTACAGCACACATCAATAGCCAGGAAGATGGAGTTATTGCGCAGAATAGTGGACAGGGTGAACGCCGTGGGACAGCACCCAAGAAATAGAGAGGACATCAGGAAGAGGTGGAACGACCTACGGGGGAAGGTGCGTTCAACGGTCTCCAGGCACAACATCGCGGTGCAGCGGACTGGCGGCGGACCCCCACCTCCTCCCCCACAACTAACAACATGGGAGGAGCAAGTCTTGACCATCATGCATCCTGAGGGCCTCGGAGGAGTCGGTGGAGGATGGGACACTGGTAAGTCAAATCTTAACTATCATATCCCCCACCCTACCTGCATGCTATCACACACCCCCACCCTCACACCCTCCCCTATCACCCCAAATCCTCACTAATGTACCCATAACACAAACCACCCATCCCAACACCAAGCCCTGCATGACACAACTAAGCATGGGCACCCCTCACTAAAGCATGCCCACTGCACATACCCAGAACACCCCCCAAACATCATCACACAAACTCACAAACAGGAATGCTTGCACTGGGGTACACAAACACCGACCCATTGCACACCATTACACACACACATGCAATAATCATGCTCTTATGCCCCTGCAGGAACCCGAAGGACCGTCACCACACCAGAGGGTCCAGACAACACCACTCCACCCCCAGAAGAGGCCCACAGTGACGAGAGCAGCTCTGCCCTACTGGATCCTGATGACCAGCCCGGACCATCGTGGGCCTTGGGACAGTCGGTTTCCCTTGCACAGGCACAGCCCAACACTGACCTTCCACCCTCTGGGAACACCAGCACAGCACCCACCCAGCGGGCCCATACCTCCCTACCCAGGACAGGTCAATCAGCGGTGTGTCCACCACTACAGGGAACCCAGGATAACCCACCACCCCAACAACAACAGGGACCTGGGGGCAGTGGAAGTGGGCACACGGTCCAGGGGACGGAGGCACAGGAACACAGGGGAACTGGGAGGGCTGCTGTGTGACAGGGGGTGGACAGGCCAAGGGAACCCAATCTCCACGAGGCACTATCCTCCATCATGGGAGCATACCACCACTCCCAGGAGACGATGGCCACGGTCCTGGACAAGTTGCAGGAGACCCTGCGTCTGCAGGAGGAACAGTATTTGGGGTTCAGGGAGGAGCTCAGGACCATCAGCTCCGCCCTGGGCACCATCGTAGGGGTGCTGAAGGACATACAGCACACCATGAGGGACACCGTGGCACTCCAAGGGGCCCCTGACACTAGCCAGGACGATGAACTGCCCACCACCTCCGCCGGCGCTAGTGCACAGGACCACCACACCAGCACCCCACCCCCTGCAGACGGACAACCACCACGCAAGCGGTCCCTGAGATCCAGGAACAGGACAGAGCAAGATGGCAAGACCCCGCCAGGAAATGAGACCACCCTGTTTGTCCTCCCACTGTACCACCTTGTTCCCCTGTCCATACTTAAACTGGCCCAGCTCCACTTCCTATGCCCAGATGGGCAGTGCACCTGTGAGACTAATAGACTGGACTCTGCCATGGACATTCCTCCACCATCACCCATCCTCATTTAACAAACCCCTCACATTTCTGAGCACTTCAATAAACACCCTTGAAACACAAAACAATCTGGAGTCAGTCTGTGATTTAGTAAATATGTATTATCAATGACAGTGTCATAATGAGTTTCCCATTGTAAGGCTAATATACCTATGTCACACATCACAAGTCCTTGAAGGATGCAAGCAGATGACACGTTGGTAACCACACCTGTGAAACCGTAATGGAAGGGTACAACTCAGTTACCAAATAGTGATTGAATTCAAGAAACAGTTTAGAGGTAGACGTGTGACAGTTAATGTAATGTTAAACATGAAAATGTTCTCACCTGTGTGTCACTGGAAATATTGCTGTATGACTGACTCCCTGTTGTCGTTGTCTTCTTCCTCAGCTTCATCCTCATCACTGTCCACAGGCTCCACAGACTCCACAGCTGCTACAACACCGTCATCTGGATCATCCTCCTGCAGAAAAGGCACCTGGCGTCGCAAAGCCAAATTATGGAGCATGGAGCAGGCGATGATGATGTCGCACACCTTCTTCGGTGAGTAGAATAGGGATCCACCTGTCATATGGAGGCACCTGAACCTGGCCTTCAGGAGGCCGAAGGTGCGTTCGATCACCCTCCTAGTCCGCCCATGGGCCTCATTGCAGCGTTCCTCTGCCCTGGTCCTGGGATTCCTCACTGGGGTCAATAGCCAGGAAAGGTTGGGGTAACCAGAGTCCCCCAATAGCCATACACGGTGCCTCTGGAGTTGAGCCATCATATCAGGGATGCTGCTATTCCGCAGGATGTAGGCGTCATGCACTGAGCCAGGGAACATAGCATTTACCTGGGAGATGTACTGGTCTGCCAAACAGACCATCTGGACATTCATGGAATGATAACTCTTCCTGTTCCTGTACACCTGTTCACTCCTGTGGGGGGGGACCAGAGCTACATGGGTCCCATCAATGGCACCTATGACGTTGGGGATATGTCCAAGGGCATAGAAGTCACCTTTCACTGTAGGCAAATCTGCCACCTCAGGGAAAATTATGTATCTCCTTACGTGTTTCAGCAGGGCAGCCAACACTCTGGACAAGACGTTGGAAAACATAGGCTGGGACATCCCTGATGCCATGGCCACTGTTGTCTGAAATGACCCACTTGCAAGGAAATGGAGCACTGATAGCACCTGCACGTCAGGGGGGATTCCAGTCGGATGGCGGATTGGTGACATCAGGTCTGGCTCCAACTGGGTACATAGTTCCTGGATAGTGGCACGGTCAAACCGGTAGGTGACGATGACATGTCTCTCTTCCATTGTCAACAGGTCCACCAGCGGTCGGTACACCGGAGGATTCCGCCATCTTCTCACATGTCCTAGCTGAGGGTGCCTACGAAGGACAACAGCTAAGAATCAGTCCTTATTCCTCCAGGTATGTACCCACAGTTACACAGAAGAATACACCACTCACAAAACCCTTCCTGTATGTGTGTTGAGTGTAGGCCTAGCTATGTGTGACGCAGAGGTAAATTAAGCCATGTGGGCCCCTGAAATGGTGGCTGCCTGACCTCTAAACTGGGACAATGGGATTGTGGGGTAACTGCGCTGGCGTTGTACACCGTCGCGGTAGGCGGTCGTAGACCGCGGCGCAATGCTGCATTGGTTAACATTGGACCCTATGGGTCCCAGGAGCCAATAAACAGGTGCGCCGGCAGTGATGATGAGCCCGGCCGCGGAAGTCACCACCGCGGACATCACCGCCATTTTCTATCTGTTCAATCACTAGATACCTGACCTTTGACAGGAGAGGACCTACACTGCAAGTGCTGCTGTGACCTCGGTCTGGAATCGACAATGGCTGCTGTGTCTGGGGAAAGGGCCCCTGCCTTCACTGCTCAGGAGTTGGAGAAACTGGTAGACGGGGTCCTGCCCCAGTACACGCTACTCTACGGTCCTCCAGACCAACAGGTAAGTACACAGGGAGCACGTTGTATGGGCTAGGCCTGGGTGGAGAGGGCTGGTTGGAAGAGGGAAGGGGGCAGATTCATAGAACATTAATGCATGGGAATGAATGGGCCACATGGCCAGAGTAGGGAGGGGGCCACTCACAACGACGGTGCAGTTGGTAATGACTGTTCCTCTTTCCTTGTGCATGTCATGTAGGTCAGCGCCCACCAGAAGAGGGACATTTGGCGTGCCATCGCCAAGGAGGTCCGGACCCTGGGGGCCCACCAGAGACGGGGCACCCACTGCCGTAAGAGATGGGAGGACATTCGCCGCTGCAGCATGAAGACGGCGGAGGCTCAGCTGGGGATGGCCTCCCAACGTGGGAGGGGTGCCCATCGCACCATGACCCCCCTGATGTTCTGGATCCTGGCGGTGGCCTACCCGGAGTTGGATGGGCACTTGAGGGCATCACAGCAGACACAAGGGGGTGAGTACAACCTCATTCTGCGGACTTTGCGTGCAGTGGAGGTGTCTGGGTGGGGGAGGTGGGCTGTCGGTGTCCCTAGGCCAGGGCGAGTTCGGTAGGCAAGGCCCCTCCATAATGTAGGCCATGTGGTACTCTACCCCACCTCAGCAGAGTGCCAAGTCGAGGTATAGTTGCCCTTGTAGCATCCATGTGTGCAGATGTCCACCATTGCCATGTAGGCCATATCCCAGAAATTGCATGTGCAGAGGGCAGGAGCACGGCGTAATGCAGGGGGCTGCTGTGTCGGTCTTGTCCGCCAACGGTAGCGGTATGGCATGCACTAAAACTCTCTTTCTTCTGTCTCCCCCCCTTTTTCTGCTCTCCCTGTCCTTTTGTACATCAGCATCATCAGGCGGAGGTACAGTGGCACCGGAGCACGAGGGAGCTGCATCCCACATGGCCATGGAGGGCCACACCACGGACTCTGAATGCACCAGTGGGACGGAGGGCGAGAGGAGCTTCACGTCAGCCACCGGATCACCAAGCAGCGACACAGACTCGTTCGCCGATGGGGGCTCCCTTGTGGTGGCGGCACCATCTGTGCCCCCCACCTCTACAGGTACAGCCGCCACCTCCCCTACCAGCCCCGCCCTCCCAGCAGCCCCTCAGCATTCGCCCGTGCCCGCTCACCCAGGAGGGTGGGCATCACCTTCGCCCCAGGCACCTCAGGCCCTGCCCCAGTCACCCCTGCCGCCCTCAGTGAGGAGGCCATTGACCTCCTCAGGTCACTCACTGTTGGGCAGTCTACCATTGTGAATGCCATCCAGTGTGTAGAACGAGAGTTACAACACGGTAATGCATTCCTGGAGGGCATTCATTCTGGTCAGGCTGTCCTTCAGCGAACCCTGCAATCTCTGGCCTCAGCACTGATGACAGCCATTGTCCCTGTGTCTAGCCTCCCCCTCCAACTTCCTCCACCCAGACCCAATCTCCTGTACCCCAGCCCATCCCAAGCACACCTACAGACCAGCATGCACACAAGTCAGCACACACAAGTAGCTCAAGCAAACATAGGCACCACACACACCACAGGCACTCATGCAAGCCTCACCCACGTACAGACACAGCAACATCCACTGCCTCCACTGTGTCCCCCTCCTCCTCTTCTCCCTCCTCCCTCCCAGTGTCGTCTACACACACACCTGCATGCACCACATTTACAGGCGCGATGAATCGCACAAGGAGACCCAGCACCACAAGCCGCTCACCTGCACTCACCACCTCCACTGCCATTTACACGTCCCCTGTGTCCTCTCCCAGTGTGTCTGTGACGCCCCCTCCCAAAGTACACAAACGCCGGCAATCACTCACCCAACATCCATGCACCTCACAACAGCCTCCAGTACCTGCACCTGCACCCAAAACAGCTAAAGTGACACCTCCGGCAACCACCTCCTCTTCCTCCACTCCCAGACCCCCTCCAGCTACCCATCCCAGTGTTCATCAGAAACTGTCCCTCTGTAAAGTTGACCTTTTTGCCCTCACCCCTCCCCCCCCAATTCATCAGTCCCGTCGTAGCACCTCAGCCAAAAAGCCTCCAATACCAGAGGTGCGTGTTCAAGGCTTGTGGAGTGCACCGGCCACCAGGGCAGGCAGTGTGCCCCGGAGCCAAGGCACTGGCAGCCCACCCCCTTTAAAGGCTCTAAAATTTGAGAACGGAAGACGGGACTGTGTGAAGACTCCTGGTGGGAAAACAACTCACATGGGTTCCAAGGGGATTGGAGAGTCACCTGTGACTCCACCAAAGCTGGGGAAGGGCCAGAGGAAGTCTGCCCAGCCTGTTGTGAGTGTCACGGCGGAGAAGTGCGCCATCATTTCCGGCGGTCGAGACACAACCGCCAGCACCGTCGTCACTGGTCCAGAGACCACCGCCGGAGTCACAGCCCAGGAGGGCCCAAGTATCGTCACTGGTCAGGAGACCACCGCCGGAGTCACAGCCCAGGAGGGGCCGAGTCACAGCCCAGGAGGGCCCAAGTATCGTCACTGGTCAGGAGACCACCGCCGGAGTCACAGCCCAGGAGGGCCCAAGTATCGTCACTGGTCAGGAGACCACCGCCAGAGTCACAGCCTAGGAGGGCCCAAGTATCGTCACTGGTCCAGAGACCACCGCCAGAGTCACAGCCCAGGAGGCCCAAGTATCGTCACTGGTCAGGAGACCACAGCCGGAGTCACAGCCCAGGAGGGCCCAAGTATCGTCACTGGTCAGGAGACCACCGCCGGAGTCACAGCCCAGGAGGGCCCAAGTATCGTCACTGGTCAGGAGACCACCGCCGGAGTCAGTGCCCTGGAGGACCCCGGCTGCCACAGCCCCGCTGGGCAATGATGGAACGTCATGCCACACACCAATGCCCAGTGTAGAGAATGTCATGCCACACACCAATGTCCAGTGTAGAGAACGTCATGCCACACACCAATGCCCAGTGTAGGGAACGTCATGCCACACACCAATGTCCGTATCAGAACCGCCATGTCAAAGCACCGCTGAAAAGTCCAGAACCGCCATGGCTAAACACCTCTAAACAGTCCAGAACCGCCATGGCTAAACACCGCTGAGCAGGGCAAAGACCGCCATGTCAAAGCACCGCTGAACAGTCCAGAACCGCCATGGCTAAACACCGCTGAACAGGGCAAAGACCTCCATGGCAAAGCACCGCTGAACAGGGCAAAGACCGCCATGTCAAAGCACCGCTGAACAGGGCAAAGACCGCCATGGCAAAGCACCGCTGAACAGTCCAGAACCGTCATGGCTAAACACCGCTGAACAGGGCAAAGACCGCCATGGCAAAGCACGGCTGAACAGGGCAAAGACCGCCATGGCAAAGCACCGCTGAACAGTCCAGAACCCTGCCATGGCTAAACACCGCTGAACAGTCCAGAACCGCCATGGCGAAACACCGCTGAACAGGGCAAAGTCCGCCATGGCAAAGCACCGCTGAACAGTCCAGAACCGCCATGGCTAAACACCGCTGAACAGGGCAAAGACCACTATGTCAAAGCACCGCTGAACAGGGCAAAGACCGCCATGGCAAAGCACCGCTGAACAGGGCAAAGACCGCCATGGCAAAGCACCGCTGAACAGGGCAAAGACCGCCATGGCTAAACACCGCTGAACAGGGCAAAGACCACCATGGAAAAGCACCGCTGAACAGGGCAAAGACCGCCATGGCAAAGCACCGCTGAACAGGGCAAAGCACCGCTGAACAGTCCAGAACCGCCATGGCTAAAACCCGCTGAACAGGGCAAAGACCGCCATGGCAAAGCACCGCTGAACAGTCCAGAACCGCCATGGCTAAACACCGCTGAACAGTCCAGAACCGCCATGGCTAAACACCGCTGAACAGGGCAAAGACCGCCATGGCAAAGCACTGCTAAACAGTCCAGAACCGCCATGGCTAAACACCGCTGAACAGTCCAGAACCGCCATGGCTAAACACCGCTGAACAGGGCAAAGACCGCCATGTCAAAGCATCGCTGAACAGGGCAAAGACCGCCATGGCAAAGCACCGCTGAACAGGGCAAAGACCCCCATGGCAAAGCACCGCTGAACAGTCCAGAACCGCCATGGCTAAACACCGCTGAACAGGGCAAAGACCGCCATGGCAAAGCGCAGCTGAACAGGGCAAAGACCGCCATGGCAAAACACCGCTGAACAGGGCAAGCACCGGGTAGGAATGAATGGACCGCCACATCAGGCATCCTTATCCCAGGTGCAGCGGGGACAGTGACAGGACAGGAACTTTCATGGGGAGACTCATCCAGTCTGGGCACCAGTCCCCCCCAGTACCAGTGGAGACCTGCATCTACTTGAGAGATTGTGGCTTTGCACTCCCCAGGATGGTACAGTGGGCAACCCACCCACTGTAGAGACTGTGGCTTTGCACTCCCCAGGATTGAACAGTGGGCAAGCCACCCACTGTAGAGACTTGAGAGACTGTGGCTTTGCACTCCCCAGGATGGTACAGTGGGCAACCCACCCACTGTACAGACTTGAGAGACTGTGGCTTTGCACTCCCCAGGATTGAACAGTGGGCAACCCACCCACTGTAGAGACTTGAGAGACTGTGGCTTTGCACTCCCCAGGATGGCACAGTGGGCATGGAGCCCCGTCGTGGATCTGGCTTTGCGGTCATCCGGCTGAGGTGCCCCCCCTTCCCTTCCCCCTGAGGTGCCTGTAGTATTTCTATCTGATGCCCCGGCAGTGTTCTCTCCAATTGTGGTCAGGTATCCTTTGTGGGCCTCGCCCATGCATTTTGGACTGTTGGTTTATGGACATTGATATGTACATATCTGCATTACTTCTCGTATTGTATATAATTATGACTGATTTTCATATATATATCTGTATATTTTTGTATGACATGTATATTGCCACATTACAATGTTTGGCCAAATTTCGCTTTGTCTTTGCATTCTTCCGGGGGGATTGTGGGTTGTTACTGTGATTTTTGTGAATGCATTGGTGTGTATGTTGTAATATGCGAGGGTGGGGGTGGGGGTGTTTGGTGGGTGTCCCCCTAACTTTTGCCTCCCCCCTACCCCGTGTCGTAGGTGCCGTACTCACCTTTGTCTTCGGCGCCAACGTAGCTGTTGGTCGTAGAGGAGCAGAAACACAAGGGCAGGGAGTATTTGGAGTTCCGGTCCATGGAGTCCTCGTTCCTCGTGGGATGTGTTCAGGTGAGCGTTTTCCCATTGCAAAAGCTGTTTCCGACGTGTTTTTAACGACGGTGAATCCGTCCCGGAAAAGGTGCCGGATTGGCGGGTTGTGATACCATGGGCGGTACTTTGTCTTCCGCCTGTCGGTTGGCGGTGACCGCCGCGCTGCTTGTCTGTACCGCCGTGGCGGGCGGTGTGTTAAAGTGGCTGTCTTTGTTCGCGGTTTCCGCCAGGGTCATAATTCCCTTTTTTTGTCCGCCGGCCTGTTTGCGGTATTACCGCAGCTTTAACACTGTCCGCCAGGGTTGTAATGACCACCAATGTCACTTGTCGCTCTGCCACTTGTGAGCGGCTAATACAATGTATCTGGTTTCGCTCTGCGGCTTGTGAGCCATTACCATGTAACAAAAGAAATGAATGTTAGCGATTATCATACAATAAAGAAACAGATGTTAGCGATTACAAAGTAACAAGAGAAACGGATGGTGGGAACCAAAAACCACCATCCGTCTTACCGCCCAGCTGTCAAACGAACTCTGCCTCGAACTCTGACCAAGCAGACCACAGGCAGCTTCAGCAAAGAAGGAACCGTGAATCCAGAAATCAGGACTGAACCAAGGAGCACCAGATCTCCTGTTCCCAGTGAGGATCCCAGAATACTGAGCACTGGGAACAGGGTGGGCTGCTTAAATAATAGTGTTGCGCCCAAGATGGCTGCCACAAGGGTAGGTGTGACTTGGAGTCACTGTTTAATAATATAGACATAACACAGGGCGGCGTTGTGCGCGGATGAAGCGCGAGTCCATGAATTATGCACTGACTTGTCACTGATCGCACATAGAGCGATGATACAGTAGGTGAGCCCTGAACTTTAGGCAAAATAGTCACCAACGCCCTGACATTATGGCATGCACTTTGCCACAATGGGAATCGTGTGTTTTAGTGTGATGGCATATGGAAGGACCTTTCCTTCTGCATAATGATGATCACCAGGTAGGGGCGGGATCTAGAGCGCACACCACTGTGGTGTTGACAGTATTCCACCCTCCCAAGCACGCTCTAGGGCCCGGCTTAGGAGGGTGGAGGCAGTGAAAACGCTGTACCAAACATGAGGCATGTACCCTGTGAGCTGGAACCTAAGAGTAGTTCTCCAGGCTGTAGCCCTTCCAGGCCTCTAAATACCATAGAGTGCGACCTCGGACTTTGGAGTCTAGAATCTGTCACACCTCATATTCCCATTCTCCTTACACCAGAACCGGTGAAGGTCAAGGACAGTCTTTCTGGTGCTCTATTCTTAAAAGGGAAGTATGAAAAACAGGATGAATATGTAAAGATGAGTGCAATTGTAGTTTAAATGTAACTGGATTCATCTGTTGAAGTATTTTATAAGGACCAATGCACTTAGGGTGGAACGTATGTCTATTTTTAAAGGCAATATGACGTGTTGAAAGCCACACCCTGTCTCCTGGTTAATATTGAGGGCCTTTGCAATGTTTCTTGTCATAATGTTTTTTGTATATCAATTTGGCTTTTTCCAAGTGCTGTTGAATTTGCTTTTGAGTGTTATGAAATTGTTGTACAGGAGTTGAATCTGCGGGTGCAAGAAAGATTCTTTGGGCAGTGTAATGGGTAGAGTAACTGGATGATGACCAAATACCCCTTAGAAGGGTGTTGAGACTGTGGATACATGGTGAGAGTTGTTGTAGGCTAATTCAGCTAGGCAGAGCAATGACACCCAGGAATTCACATATTTTTCTGCATAACATCACAAATATTGCTTTGATGTTTGATGTAATCATTCGGTCAGCCCATCCGTTTGAGGATGATGGCTGGTGGACAAAGTGGATGTGACTTATAGAGCCTTACATTATTTGTGGCAAAAACATGAGGAAAACTGAGAATCTGAGTCAGAGTATCACCTTAGGCAGTCAATGAAGACGAACTACTTGTAGTGAGAGGATGATTTCCAGCTGACTAGAGGTTGTTAATTGTGGTCAACAAATGAAGTGTGCATATTTATTAAGGCTATCTACTACTACGAGGATCACAGAATGATTTTGCGCTGATGGCAATCCAGTAATGAAATATCAAGATATATGTTCCCATGGTTTACTTGGGGTTAGAATGGGTTGCAAGAGTTCTCTGGGTTTTGAATGACTTGTTTTTTGTCCGGTCACACGTCTCGCAGTTTACAACCATTTTTTTAATATCCTATGTTAGGGTTGTCCACCAAAAATATCTTTGGACGAATTCAAGTGTCTTTGGGATTCCTGGATGTACTGCTACAGGAATGGTATGTAACCAATGAAAAACCAGTTTGCGTAGACTTGTAGGTGGGATAAACACACGAGATTCGTTGAAGGGTAAACCTTGTTTCATTGTTCCGTTAGGATTAGCTTGAACCCATTCTTGTCACTTTTCAATGGTAAAATAATTATGAATGTTTTGAAAAAAGTCTTCAGTTTTTATAAGACATAGAACTTTTTCTGGGGCAATTATAGCTTAAGGTGGTTGAGCTATATGTAGCATAGTGGAATGTTGTCTGGATAAGCATCAGCTTTATGATTGTCTTTACCAGGACGAAAGGTTACAACAAAGTTGAATTCTGCAAAAAAATAACATCCATCATAATTGTCTAAGCGTCAAAAGACATGCTGCACTCATGAATTGTAGATTACAATGGTCTGTATAGACTGTGATGGTATATTGTGTTCCCAGTAATTAATGCCTCCATTCTTTCAAAGGCATCACTTATTGCTAGAAGTTCTTTTTCTGCTATAATATAATTTTGTTCTGCCTCATTCAGTTTACGTGACATATAGGCTACCGGATGGATTTGGCCTATTTCCTTATTGCATTGGGAAAGTACTGCACCTATTGCAATATCTGAAGCATCCGCCTCTACAATAAATGGATGTTCTGTGGCAGGATGTGCTAGTACAGGAGCTGTAGAGAATGCCTTTTTAAGAGTCAAGAATGCTTTGTCTGCCTCTGATGACCACAAAAGGGGTTCTTTTTTCCTTCATAATTGGGTAATAGGTGATACAGTGTAAGAAAAATGGTCTATACACCAGCGGTAGAAATTTGACGAAGCCAAGGAAACATTGCACATCTCGTACTGTTTTGGGGATAGGCGAATCAGTGACAGCTTCAATTTTTCTTTCTGCCATTTTAATTCCTTTTGGAGTAAGTATTACACCCAAAAATTCAACGGTGCTAAGGTGAAATTCGCATTTGCTCAGTTTGCAATATAAGTGATGCTTTCGAAGAGTTAAAAGAATCTTATTAATATGTTGCTCATGTTCAATCTCGTTATTGGAGTATATAAGTATGTCATCAATATTCACTATTGCGAAAAAATCCAAATATTCTTGAAGAACATAATACACAAAGAACTGAAATGCTGCTGGGGCATTCCAAAGTCCAAATGGCATTACAGTGTATTCAAACAAGCCATATTGAGATTTGAAGGCAGTTTTCCATTCATCTAGCTCTCATTCTGACTAAATGGTATGACCCTCTTAAGTTTAGTTTTGTATAGATTGTCATTTTTTTAACTTGGTCTAGAAGAACCGGAATCAAAGGTAGTGGATATCTGTTCTTCACCGTGATTTTATTGAGGGCTTTATAATCTATCATTTGCCTTGGCAACAAAAAAGAGGAGTAGCTGCCAGGCATTTAGAGGGTCAAATAAATCCATTGGCCAGGAATTGATCTAAATACTTTCTGTGATGTTGATTTTCGTTTTCAGATAAAGCGTGTATATGACAACCAGGGATTGCAACTCCCAGTAAAAAATCAATTTGGCAGTCATATGGTCTGTGCAGGGGTAGAATTCCTGCTTACTTTTCATCAAAAACATTGGTGAATTAAAGGTAACGAGAGGGTAATGCTATGTCTGTTTTTTTTCTGGGGCTGTGACTACATATGATTCAATGGAAATTTCGAGGTCTGTTGCTCTAAGACATTTCTTGTTACAGAAGAAGATGAGAATGTTATTCTCCTTTCTTTCCAGTCGACCTGGGGATTGTGATGACAACCACAGCATTCCAAGAATTATCCCATACTAAGGGGCATGAATCACATCGAACGTTATCAATTCAACATTTTTAGTTTTTAGGTTTGGTCCATGACAGGGTATAGATAATGGAATAGTCTGTAAGATCTCTGGCCTTCATGACAATATTTTGCATCAACTGCTTGCAACACCTCTGGTGTTCTTTTTTTCTCACACAGAATATTCCATAATTGAATTATGTGTGCATCTTTAAAGTTACCAGTGGCTCCAGAGTCTACTAAGGCCTTGCCTGGATAAGTTTGCTCTTGTACCTGTACCTCTAGATCAATTTGTAAATGTGATTTTGCTGGCATATGAATTTGATCCATTTCTTGGGAAGCGTTAACGACTACACCCAAGAGTAACCCTTCTGTACACATTGGGTGCTCTAGTTTTCCACTTAGGCATCAATAGAAGCTAAGGTCTTTTTTGTTACTGGCAACTTATTCTTTGGTTTTACTGGACAATTTTTTACAAAATGGCCCTTACGGCACACAATACAGGCATTGCTCCTTTTCTTCTTTGGTCAAAGGCTGCCTATCTGCCCCTATTTCCATTGGTTCAGGGGTATTATCGTTATGTGGTTGTGGAGGTCTACCTTTGTCTATATGACAATTGCCTTTCTCAGGTTTTCTTAATTCTCTTTTCCACTCAGCAAGACGATGATCCAGCCTTAAAGCAAGGTTGATGAGTTCTGAGCAACCTGTTGGTTGAGGATCAGTTTGTGCCAAGACATCCTTTAATTTGTCTTTTAAACCTTGATAAACAGAGCTCCTCTTTTTTCTTCCGGCCAAGCTGTCTCAGCGACTAATCGATTCAAGTTGGCTAAATGGGAAACTAGATCTTTATTCCCTTGCCGTAATTCTAGCAGTTCTTGGTCTGCTGATGAGGTAATCACTCTTCAATCATAGGCGTTCTCAAACTCTTGCAGGAATCTTCTCCAGTTGTAAAGTAACAGACTATCTTAGCAAACTAGAGGAACAGCCCATGTGGCCGTTTCTCTGGATCAATTAGAGATCACAAAAGAGAGATTTGAGATTGTGGATCCGGAAAGGTACTTGGTCTACACGTAAAGTGGAGTTCCACTTGTGTAAAAAACATTTGTATTTTATTTGGATCTCCTGCGAATCATTATGGTGCGCCTAACGGAACTGGTGTGAGAACAGTGAGCCAAATGTTAGCTGGGGGAGTCGCTCCTGATGTTTGTGGTGGAATAGTGTGCCATCCTGTTCCCAGAGGACTTTGTTCCTTTTTCCCCACTCTATCTTGTAATTGCGCAATCTTGTCAGCTAAAGCGGCAGTGGCATTCTTTGGGTCAACCAAGTCTTGCTGTATTTGGGTAATAACCTTAAACAGATCATCCAGGGTGGCTATATTCACTACCCATGGGTAAACCAGGAGGAAATACATTTGTGGACTCACTATTCTGTCAGCAAGGCCAATCGTCAGGGTGTACACATTGTTGTCAATAGGCCCACCTCCTGGCACCTCCAACTCTACTTGCTATAATAGCGCTGAGTTTTAGAGTGGCCAAGCAAGGGGAAGGGAAGGAAGCAGCAGGGAAGGAGATCTGTGGAAACAAGAAAGGTCAACAACAATGAGAATACACAAATTCAGATTGTATGTCTATGTGCAATAATTCTTGCACTTCTTATTGCCTCACGATAAATTAGGATGAACAGAATTGGCCTGATTCTATCCCTGGGTAGTAGCAGACCTCTGCTATCTCGATAATTCACAAGGTGTTGAAAGATCGTCAGAAAAACAATTTCTAAATATACCAAAATAAATGCTACATCACATTTCAAAGAATTCAAGGAACATAATTTCAATTTGCCTCATAAAATCATGTATTCAATAAACACGTTCTTTCATGATTGTAAGAATTGTCTAAAGCTTTCCAAGAATTAATCCTCTAAGAAAAAGGCACTTTAGCAACTTGAAATCGAGTGCCATACAATATGTCTAGTTTCGCTGTGCCACTTGTGAGTGGCTAATACAATATATCTGGTTTCGCTCTGCGGCTTGTGAGCCATTACCATGTAACAAAAGAAATGAATGTTAGCGATTATCATACAATAAAGAAACAGATGTTAGCGATTACAAAGTAACAAGGGAAACGGATGGTGGAGACCAAAAACCACCTTCTGTTTTACCATCCAGGATGTCAAATAAACTCTGCCTCGAACTCCGACCAAGGTGACCACAGGGCGGCTTCAGCAAAGAAGGAACCGCAAATCCAGAAATCAGGACCGAACCAAGGAGCACCGAACCGGAGCTCCTGTTCACAGCAAGGATTCCAGAATAGTCAGCACTGGGAACAGGGCAGGGCTGCTTAAATAGTAGTGCCTTTCCCAAGATGGCCGCCACAAGGGTAGCTGGGACTTGAAGTCCCTGTGTAATAATATAGGCAGAACACACTGCGGCATTGTGCGCGCATGAAGCATGAGTCCATGAACTAAGCCCTGACTAGTCACTGATCACGCACAGAGTGATGATACAGAAGGTGAGCCATGAACTTAGGGCAAAATAGTCACCAACGTCCTGACATTATGGCATGCACTTTGCCACAATGGGAATCAGGGGCCAGATGTAGCAAAAAAACAAATTGCGACTTGCAATTTGTGAGTCTGTGCGACTCGCAAATTGCAACTCGCAATTTGGAATGCAGAAAGGTGTCTCAGACACCTTCTGCAACTCGCAATGGGGTCGCAAAGACCCACCTCATTAATATTAATGAGGTGGGTCGCAGTTTGCGACCCCATTGCGAGTATGGGCACTCACGGGGATGGTGGCCTGCTGGAGACAGCAGACCACCATATCCGTGACTGCTTTTTAATAAAGCAGTTTTTTTTTTTTCTACCTGCAGCCCGTTTTCCTTAAAGGAAAACGAGCTGCACTTAGAAAAAAAAACGAAACCTTTTGTTTCTGTATTTTTCAGGGCAGGTAGTGGTCCATTGGACCACTGCCTGCTCTGAATTTATTTTTATTTTTCCAGACACAAAGGGGAAGGGGTCCCATGGGGACCCCTTCCCGTTTGCGACTGGGTTACCATCCACTTCAAGTGGATGGTAACTGCGCTTTCATTTGCGACCGCTTTCGCGGTCGCAAATGAAAATGAATAGCATTGCGAGTCGCAAATAGGAAGGGAACACCCCTTCCTATTTGCGAGTCGGAAATGCACTTTGCGAGTCGGATCCGACTCGCAAAATGCATTTCTGCATACCGGAGAGGCTTTTGCGCCTCGCAAACTGCGTTTTTCGCTGTTTGCGAGGCGCAAAACCCTTTCTACATCTGGCCCCAGGTGTTTTACAGTGATGGCATATGGAAGGACCTTTCCTTCTGCATAATGATGAGCACCAAGTAGGGGCGGGCCCTAGAGCGCACAGCGCTGTGGTTTTGGCAAGCTGGTGCACAGTACTCTGCATGGACTTTTCTGTGGACTGGCCAATGGCCTTTGATCGTTTTTCTTATAATAAATTCAGGGTGCTGTTTTTTGGGTACACATTTGTCCTGTAACTACTTTTCTACCTTTTTGTTGCTCCTGAGTAACATGTATTGTATGCCTATAGTTGAGAGTGTTTCTCCCTGATTGCTGATCCATTTGCTTTGGTTGGCAAATTCTAACTTTGTGGGCAGTACTGGTGTCACCCAAGACAAGGATAGATGTTCACTGTTTGGATATGTGGGTGGTAATCCAACTGGGGAGTCCTTGTATTGTGTTTTGTTTGATATGGTAAGTATTTCATCTTGGTTTGGCCAATGTCAACATGTATTGTGTAAAGTTATTCCTCCTGAGGTCAATTGGACATTTGTCTCAAGTGTGCAAGCTAGAGTTTTGTTTGTCCACACATGAAGGGTGTTCAGTTGTGCTACCTTCCTTTACATTTGACTGACCATGTGTTAATTTTTATGTGTGTACCTTGCAGCTACTTCATCTACATGTGTGACCCATGCTGTTGCTGTTGTATTTGCTTTCTTGACTTGCGCTCACACATTTGGGAGAGTGGCATGCTACTTGGCTCTACTACTATTTGTTATCCCTGGATACATGAAGGGCTAGTTCCTGTGCAAATGGTGAAATGTGCCCCAGGGCAGCATCCTTCCCAGAGTGCCTCTGATGCCTCCAACCCTTTTGTACAGGTATTGTTTACATGTTAAGCTTTGGATATTTGTCTCACAAAATATTGTACATCCCATTGACCTTCCATTGTGTTGCAATGTAGGTAGTATGCATAGGTCCATGACAGGGATGTTTCAATGAAGGTGTGTTTCGGTTCAATGACACATCCATACATATATGTCTTCAATGTCATGTCAGGCCGTGGCATGTAATCAATGTGAGGGCGTCTGTTTAAATATGTGTGATGTTGATGCAGAGTTGCTGTTGTGTGACACAGTGTTCTGTACACTTTCCTGACCCTGAAACTGGGAAGAGCAGACAAATGTTTTTGTTGAGTGTGTTGGTGCAGTGTCAGTGACCTGCCCAAAGGGGGCATCTTGTGACTTTGAAAGGGTCATTCATGAACGACTCCAACCCAGGACACAAAAGAAGTGTACTTGGTCCATGTGGCATAACCCACATACCATCTGGATTGCGGCGTGTCGATCAGTTGTTGAGTTTTTGGAACACGGGTAGGTCTGTGGACTTATTGCCGATTGTATCCATGGTGGTGTGGATTTTATGTACCATCTATGTGCAGCGGCAGGACGTGTGTTATCAGCTCCATGACAGCACAGGACGTGTAATGCTGCATGCAGGAGAGTTTTTGCCTTTTATGCCTCAGTTTCTGTCAGATGGGACATGGTGGTTGGACTGCCACAGTCACTTTGGTGGAAAGCAACATCATAATCTGTCCGGTGGAAACCATGACTTGACAGCCACATTGGCCTATCTTGCCACCGCAGGGGTCTGCGTTGCCTGAGGGTGCCAGCGGTCTGTCGTCTATGGAACCACATTCATCATAATATGGGGGTCTAATCACCAAGCTGACGGAGGTCAGATGGCCAACGCTGCCATGGTGGTCCACTGATGGCCAAATTCGTAATCAGGCCCAAAGTGCCAAACAGACCCAACCAAATTATTAAAGTATTATTTAAAAAGACAAGGGGCGTCCTTGTATTGTGTTTTGTTTGATATGGTAAGTATTTCATCTTGGTTTGGCCAATGTCAACATGTATTGTGTAAAATTATTCCTCCTGAGGTCAATTGGACATTTGTCTCAAGTGTGCAAGCTAGAGCTTTGTTTGTCCACACATGGAGGGTGTTCAGTTGTGCTACCTTCCTTTACATATGACTGTCCATATGTTCATTTTTATGTGTGTACCATGCAGCTACTTCATCTACATGTGTGACCCATGCTGTTGCTGTTATATTTGCTTTCTTGACTTGCGCTCACACATTTGGGAGAGTGGCATGCTACTTGGCTCTACTACTATTTGTTATCCCTGGATACATGAAGGGCTAGTTCCTGGGCAAATGGTGAAATGTGCCCCAGGGCAGCATCCTTCCCAGAGTGCCTCTGATGCCTCCAACCCTTTTGTACAGGTATTGTTTACATGTTAAGCTTTGGATATTTGTCTCACAAAATATTGTACATCCCATTGACCTTCCATTGTGTTGCAATGTAGGTAGTATGCATGGGTCCATCACAGGGATGTTTCAATGAAGGTGTGTTTCGGTTCAATGACACATCCATACATATCTGTCTTCAATGTCATGTCAGGCCGTGGCACGTAATCAATGTGAGGGTGTCTGTTTAAATATGTGTGATGTTGATGCAGAGTTGCTGTTGTGTGACACAGTGTTCTGTACACTTTCCTGACCCTGAAACTGGGAAGAGCAGACAAATGTTTTTGTTGAGTGTGTTGGTGCAGTGTCAGTGACCTGCCCAAAGGGGGCATCTTGTGACTTTGAAAGGGTCATTCATGAACGACTCCAACCCAGGACACAAAAGAAGTGTACTTGGTCCATGTGGCATAACCCACATACCATCTGGATTGCGGCGTGTCGATCAGTTGTTGAGTTTTGGAACACGGGTAGGTCTGTGGACTTACTGCCGATTGTATCCATGGTGGTGTGGATTTTATGTACCATGTATGTGCAGCGGCAGGACATGTGTTATCAGCTCCATGACAGCACAGGACGTGTAATGCTGCATGCAGGAGAGTTTTTGCCTTTTATGCCTCAGTTTCTGTCAGATGGGACATGGTGGTTGGACTGCCACAGTCACTTTGGTGGAAGGCAACATCATAATCTGTCCGGTGGAAACCATGACTTGACAGCCACATTGGCCTATCTTGCCACCGCAGTGGTCTGCGTTGCCTGAGGGTGCCAGCGGTCTTTCGTCTATGGAACCGCATTCATCATAATATGAGGGTCTAATCACCAAGCTGACGGAGGTCAGATGGCCAACGCTGCCATGGTGGTCCACTGATGGCCAAATTCGTAATCAGGCCCAAAGTGCCAAACAGACCCAACCAAATTATTAAAGTATTATTTAAAAAGACACTTTTCTAAGAACAGATCATCATTAAAAAGTGGCGCCTTGTACAAAACAGGCCACATGAGCTCTTATGGCCTCTTATTAGAGACAATTTTACTGTTGTGATAGGAAAAAAGTGCTACACTGATTTACCTTAGCTGGGAGGGTTTCAATGGCATTCATGGGTTTTCTAGATATAGGGGGTGATTCTGACCCCGGCGGTACTAGACCGCCGGGGCCAGGGTCGGCGGGAGCACCGCCAACAGGCTGGCGGTGCCCCGCAGGGCATTCTGACCGCGGCGGTTTGGCCGCGGTCAGAAGAGGAAAACCGGCGGTCTCCCGCCGGTTTTCCGCTGCCCTTCTGAATCATCCAATGGCATGGGCACTGCAGGGGCCCCCGTAAGCGGGCCCCACTTTGAATTTCACTGTCTGCATTGCAGACAGTGAAATTCGTGACGGGTGCAACTGCACCCGTCGCACCTTCCCACTCCGCCGGCTCCATTCGGAGCCGGCTTCCTCGTGGGAAGGGAGTTTCCCACTGGGCTGGCGGGCGGCCTTTTGGCGGTCGCCCGCCAGCCCAGTGGGAAACCCAGAATCACTGCAGCGGTCTAATGACCGCGGAGTGGTGTTCAGGAGGGGGGAACTCTGGCGGGCGGCCTCCGCCGCCCGTCAGAGTTAGAATGACCCCCATAGTCACCACATTTTGGTGTGGTCCTTTCAATAAATGGACAAAAGTTTCAAATGTTAAACCAGTTGAAGAAAACATTTAGCCACTTCCTGCCTCCATTATAGTAAAGTAATAAAGGTATGATGCTACCCTCAAAACTGAGCATATAATTATTCAACCAAATGAGGATACTTGATGACCATGACACTGCTCTAATCATTTTAGGAATCCAGAAATTCCGGAAAAAGAAAGGTTTTGCTATAAATAGCAATAAACTAACAATGAAAACTGAAAATAATGAAGCAACACTAATCATAAACCCACATATCTTGAAACCAAACTGGAAGGTAAGTAGTACAAGTAGGTTGATACCCTCAATATTGAGCAGAACAACAATCCAACCAAATGAGGAAACTTTGATGTTGTTCTAATCATTTTTAAAAATCCAGCAAAAATTTGAAAGATAATGGCTTTGTTGTAAAAAGCTGTTACAACCCAGTGGGGGTTGAGGCCTTTTCATAGTCTGGCTTCACAGCACAGCTGTCACTGGACAATTATGTGAGAACACCACAAGAGGGGTTTTGGCTCCTCGCACATGGTGGGAACCAGGAGTACATGTTTTGATTGGGGAGAAGTTGTGTGTTTCAAAACAAAGGTCTTGCTCACCACACAAGTGTGATCATTTTGTTTAATTATCCAACTGCCTGAGTCTGAATTTTCAAGTGCACATACATGCTTTTAAATTGTCTTAGCTAACTAGATAATGTATGGTGTTTTTCTCTGGGAGCAGTACAGATGGGAGGAGAGCAGCCATTAACCGATGTGGATTTTTAGGTCTGAGTTGACAGTTCAACCATCACCTGACCTTTTAAACCACACCAATAATATTCTACAGTTCTTTTATTCTACACAAATACATATCCATTCCCACACTACGTACATGTAGTGCTTCAAATTACCATGCAACATCCTTTTATTGCCCAACCTACTAATGTTGCCAATGCTTGTATTCCTGATGTCCTGGGTCCGACTACTGTGGGTCCTGAGCAACAGGGCGAAGTACTTTTCAGCAGTTGACTCTCAGAGGTAGTGTGGGTTAAGTAGTCCAAGGCTTCTTGGGGGTAGGTAGACACTGGAAGTTGAACACAGGCTCACAATTCAAAATACATTCAGCAGCAGCAATTAATGATTGCCCTGTCAAATCCTTGAAATTCTTGCTTTTATGAACAATGGAGTATTTATCTACCAACACAGAGTAAAATACTGCATTCACAAAATATACTCACAGCCTCCTGATGTAAGGACTCTAGTTTTTCACAGGTGAGTTCCTAAGTCCCACTCCACTCTCGCTAGTGGTAGTGGATATTCCCCATTCACTACAGGTGACATTCAGGATGAGTCCCACTAGTAGTCTGAATCTCAGGAATCCCACTTCAACTCTTATTAAAGTCAAAATTGGTTCAGTGCAGAAGCAACACATATGACAGGGAAGTTCCTCGAGGCAGCTCTCCTCTGGCATGCAAGGGTTACCCTGCCCAGGCCAATGACCTGATCCATGAAGCAGCCATCTCCTCACACCTCATTGCAGGTATCCAATCGCCAGACTCTCCCACTGTACCTTCCTCCCTCCAACACTCTCTTCTTCCTCACAAGGCACACTGGTCTGTGCAAGTAGGCAGGCACTGGTTCTCCAGGTGCTAGTAGCTATTGATCTTTCATTCCCTTTGTGATGTCTCCTCACCCAGGAAGAAGACTAACAGGCCTTGGCCTCCAGTTCTGGTCACAGGCAGAAGTCTTGTGGAGCTTCTCCTCCTCTCACAGCCTGACTGACTGCTTGACATTTGACAATTTGTGGGCTTCGAGCACCCATTCTGAAAGTCCATTTCCGGGTACCAAATGTGATTTAGAGTATGAGCCTTTGAAGTTTATTTTGGGGGTCTGCAATCATCAGGGACTACAAGTCCCAGCATCCTTTGGGCCCCTGGAGGCAGGTCCTTTCATCGCCAATATCATTGATTGCACCTGAGGTGGCTGTCAAGTGCCTTGGCCCTCTGCTATTTTGATTTAGTCTACAGTGTTAAGAACTTTGGGCTCACTTTTAGACCATTTTGTTATTTTGAAAGGAATTGCAGAAATTGGGGAACCGAGATCTCTTGTAAAACTGTCAGATCCTAGATCCTCTCTACAAGTACCTCAGCCTATTTATGCGTCTAGATGAAAGAAACAAAGTGAAAAATGAGAGTGTCATTCATCATGCAGACTCCCACCCTATTTCCTGTCCTGTTTCTGACCTATCCAAATCTAAGCCAAACACCAACAATTCCCCTATGTCCCGCGCTGTGGACATTCACCACGGCGACAGTCAACAACAGCCCGGCAGGAGACAAAGTACTGCCCACCATATTAAGACACAGGAAGCTGCCACCTTTTCCGGGGCGGTACCAGTGCCAACAAAAGCCTGGCGGAAACAGAGCTCAGAAGTGAAAGGACTCACTATTGAAGACACAGGGAAGCACCACGCCACCATGGAACCTGAACTGCAACTTTTCTCGATGATCTTCTATGTCATGCACCACCTGGAACACCAACGCCAACTAAGACGACGACGGTGAGTACAGCCGTCTAGCACACAAGGGATGGTGGGAGGAAAACGAGAGTGACACACACACACGCACAACACACACGCAACACTCACACACCATACACACAACTAGCAGCACTCGTAAACCAATGGCACACAACACATGGCATGGGGGAGGGGTAGGTAAGAGGTCAAATTGGGAAAGGAAATGCTTTTTAGGAACAGTGGGGCAGGAGGAGGGAGGAGTAATTGGAGTGGAGGTAGAGGGTGTTGTTGTTGGAGATGTATGTCTGCTGGACCTTGGGTGCAGGTGCATGGGCAGTATGCAGATGTGAGGTGGGTTGCTGTTGGGTGTGTGAATGCTTGCGTTTGTGTCCCTTAGGAGGGAGGTGTAGGAAAGTACCATCTTTCTTGGCATGTTACCCCCATTTTTACCTTTAAGTCAGTATGTTTTTGCCTATCTCACTGGGATCCTGCTGGTCAGGACCCCAGTGCTCATAGTTTATGGCCTAATGTGTGTGGTGTGTATAGTGTTTGACTGTGTCACTGAGGCACTGCTAATCAGCACCTCAGTGCTTATGCTCTCTCTGCTTTTAAGTTTGTCACTATAAGCTAGTGACTTCATTTACCAATTTCAATTGGCACACTGGACCCCCCTTATAAGTCCCTAGTATATGTTACCTAGGTACCCAGGGCATTGGGGTTACAGGAGATCCTTATGGGCTGCAGCATTTCTTTTGCCACCCTTAAGGAGCTCAGACAAACCCTTTCACAGGACTGCCACTATTTCACATCCATTTTCACTGGACTTAAATAACTTATAAGTCACCTATATGTCTAACCTTCATTTAATGAAGGTTAGGTGCAAAGTTACTAAGTGTGAGGGCACACTTGCACTAGCAAAGGTGCCCCCCATAGTCCAGGGCCATTTCCCAGGACTTTGTGAGTGTGGGGACGTCATTACATGCATGCACTACATATAGGTGAATTCCTATAAATAGCTTCACAATGGTAACTCCGAATATGGCCATGTAAGGCATTTAAGATCATGGAATTGTCCCCCTATTCCAAATCTGGTATTGGGGAGCCAATTCCATGCATCCTGCGGGCTCCACTATGGACCCCTAGTACTGCCAAACCAGCTCCTGAGGCTTGCACTGCAGCTACAGCTGCTGCCACCTCACAGACAGGGTTCTTCCCTCCTGGGGTCTGAGCAGCTCAGTGTGTATAAGTACTGTGTATAAGTGTAAGTGGTATTGCATGAGCTTTGCATGTCTCCTAGTTCAGCCTATTTTGCTCTGCTATAGCTACCTCTATCAGCCTAAGCTGTTAGAACACTACTACATTTCACTAATAAGGGATTACTGGACCTGGTATAAGGTGTAAGTACCCAGGGTACCCATTACAAACCAGGCCAGCCTCCTACAGGGAGGGACAGACAGGGTGGGAGAGGACAGAGGGGACGTGTACATGGCTGTTGTGGAAGTGTCTGCCAGTGAGGAGTGTGTTCTGCTTTGTGTGGTGATGCTGGTAGTGGATGTAGATGTAGTGAATGCAGGTGTGAGTGCGGACATGACTGGGAGGGAGGTGGAGGAGGAGGAGGAGGAGGAGGGGGAGACAGTGGAAGCAGTGGATGTTGTCGTGTCTGCAACTGTATGGTGTTTGCGTGAGTGCCTGTGGGATGAAGTGTGGTGCTTGTGTTTGCCCGTGACACTCTTGTTTGTTGCGTTGAGTGCATGCTCATCTGTATGTGTGCCTGGGATGGGTTGGGTTTGAGGGTAGTGGGACTGGGAAGTGGTAGTTGGATGGGGATTGGTAGAAACAGGGCAATGGCTGCCATCAGAGAGGAGACCAGAGCCTGAATCAATCTCTGTTGGGCTGCCAATCTACTGTGAATGCCCTCCAGGAATGCATTGCATTGCTGCATCTGGGATGCCAGCCCCTGGATGGCATTCACAATGGTTGACTGCCCTACAGGAATGGATCTCAGGGGGTCAATAGCCTCCTCATTCAGGGCAGCAATTCTCACTGGGGTGGGGCCTGAGGTGCCTGGGGCGAAGGAGATGCCCACCCTCCTGGGTGAGGTGGCAGGGGCAACTCGTTGAGGGGCTACTGGGAGGGCGGTAGTGGTATGGGGTGGCGGCTGTAGATGCAGCTGGGGTGGTCACAGAGGTGTCCTCCTCCACCAGGGAGCTCCCATCGCAGGGTGTTTATTGTAGTGGTAATAGGTAGTAAATGTTGCTTACCAGTGTCCAGTCCTCTGGCTACTCCAGCGAGTCCCTCAGGATGCAGTATTGCCAGTATTCAATCCTCTCATGCTGTGAGCTGTGGGGGAGGAGGTGGGGGTCCACCGCCAGTCCTCTGTATGGCGAGCTGGTGCCTTGCTGCAATGGAACGTACCTTCCCCCGGAGGTCGTTCCACCTCTTCCTGATATACCTGATAGCTCCATCTTCCTTTCAATGGAAATCTGCTGCACCTGTGCTCCAAAGAGCTGTGGCTCTACCCTGAAAATTTCCTCCACCTTGACCCTTAACGGGGGTGCCTTTGTGGTGCCATGGGTGTTGTGTGAGTGTGTTGGGTAATGTGGTGGGGTGTGTGAGGTGGAGTGCGTGAGGGGTGTATGGGTGTGAGTAGTGTGTTTGTCTAGTTGTCTCTGTGCTCTTCTCAGTCTCCTGGTAGCAATTGGTGTTGGTAAGGGGTTGTGGGTATTGTGGGTGGGTGTTTTATAGTGGTGTGGGTGTGTGGGTGTCTGGTGTGTGTTTTTGGTATTAGCCAATGTGGTGTTGTTTTGTATGTGGGTGTCCATTCTGAGCACATCGTTATGTACCGCCAATGGTTTACCGTTGTTGAATCTCCTCTGTGGTGATTCGTGGGTCATAATGTGGTGGGCATTGTTTTGATGATGTAACGGTATGGGTGTTGGCACCGCCACTTTATCACGGACCTTTGGGCTGGCGGATTTGTGTATGTGGCAGTATTCTGTCGGATTGGTGTGTGTGTGTCATAATATGGTGAACAGATATCCGCCACTGTGGCGGTATGCTGGTGGCTGTCAGAGTGGCAGTAAGCGGGATTTACCACCACTGTCATAATGAGGGCCTATGTGTTTAATCATATTCTGGCTTGTTGTGTTGGAAGTGGCCATCTTTCTGGTGGGCTTCCTTTCTGGGTAAGAGTGGCCTTAAAGTTAAAATATGCTTGCTTCCTATTGTCTCGCATGACATCCTTGGTATTACCAGGAGGATTTCGGTACATACATATTGTATAATGTCTATAATCAAGGGGTTGGGGTGAGACACAGGCGATGGAAGACCTTATTTCGCACAGAGACCTTTATGATACCCACGATTTTGTAATCATTGCAGGTGACTTTAACATCACATACAAGCCACTAGAGAATGACAGCGTTTCTTCCATTGTTGCTGAAGATGAGGAATGGGGCATTCCTATGCTTAATGCTACCCCAGTCAAATGCTGGAAAGGTGCTGCTTACCGGCGTCTATCCTTTACACTATCCCATAGCCTGAGGGCAAGTAATGGCTGCACATTATCCAATCAACTTGCTGCCCATGCTTTTAATCTACCCTGCCATACAAGCTGAATCGACAATTTTTTAATTACCCTTTCTCTCTGGGGCAGTTTGGTCGATTTGAAGGTCCTCAAGATGGTAGATAGAAATCATAATGCTGTTCATTGCTCACTGAAGGGTTTATGTAACCACTTAGTTAATGTCCCAGTATTACTTAATATCAATTTGCATCCCTTGAACGACAGGCATATGGGCAAGTGGGGCAGTGTTGCTGAGCATCTGGACTTCAAGGATAAATTAAACCAGGCTCTGATGTATGCTACAAACGGATTAGACAAACTTTTTTCCCCTCAGGATAGAAATTCTGCAATTGAATTGATTAATGGGAACCTGTTTAAAATCCAAGTTTTACTCAGCATCATGAACCCACTTGCGTGCCTGTTAAATCTGGCCGTTCTTGATTTACTTAAGACCATAGCCATAGGAAGAATGAGCTCCGTTGAGCTTTTGAATGTGGTGATATCAGTCTTATCAAAGTTAGGAGGAAAGAGTATAGACTGGCTCAAACTAAAGCACATCATGAGTGGGACACACACGTTTGGAAAGACATATATGAGGTACCTATTCCTAAAGGTACAAGAAAGTTTTGGAGTTTGGTGACCAGTGGAGGGCATCAATTACCAAAGGTTCTATCTAACGCCATTCCCTGCAAAATATGACATAAATACTTTTCTGCTGTTTATAACCATTTGTTGGGGCAGTCATTTGACGTATGGGTCTCACCAACCCCAGAGAGTCAACATTCTTCCCCCTCACTTAAGAATGAGATGAGTGAGACTCTGCTCAATAAAGGCTATAGTGACTGGTAAAGCCGCTGGGCCTGATGACGTCCTGGGTGATCTCCTTCTATCAGACATTGATGGTTGGGATTTGTATCTGAATAAATGATCAAACTGTATTCTGGAAAGGGAAAGTATCCCTTGTAGTTGGAAGGCAGCATAAAGTGTTCCCATCTATAAAAAGGACTTTGAGGATTCACCCTTTAAAAACAGACCAATAAGCTTAATTGATATAGCCCAAAAGGTCTTCTTCTAGCCAGATTTTAGGAAAACTGGAGTCTTGAATTGAGGACTATTAGCCCCTTTCATATTTCCAAGCAGGGTTCAGGAGATGAATAAGCAGTATTGACCAGGTCTTAAGGCTCCTAACAATATACTGGAAGACAGTAGTCCTCCAGAAGGCCCACTTGTACCTAGGCCCAGATTTAGGAAAAATGACACACAACTGCGCTAGTGCGTAAAAAATGTTAATGCCGGCTGATATCATTTCTGAGCACCATTCATGCATCATATTTAGAAAACAATGCACCATGGCGCAAAGGAAAGGTTAGCGTAAAGAAATGACGCTAACCTTTGCAACAAGTTGCAAGGCAAAAACAACATTAATGCTGCAAAAGTGGTGTTAGAATTAGCTCCATATTTGCAGCATTAGTTTACAAAACAAAATCCTGCGAGCAACATAAAAAACAAAAAGGGAGCCAAGATGGAGAATGCAGGCCAGGAGAGATCCCTGAGAGATCCCAATCAGTCCAGTACAAGCCAGGATTGAGCAGGGAATCCTAGGAGAAGGAGAAAAGAAAGCAGAGGTGTTGCTTTAGTGAGAAGGAGAGTGACAGTTTGGTCAGTGAGGTTATGGAGCACCAACACCAGCTCTTCGTCACCTCAAAATTGCCAATAGGTAGAAAGGAGGCCTGGTCAGTGCATTGCTTTGCCTACCGTGGCTCCACCCTCTAAGTAGAGCCCTTTCCCTGGCTCCTCTGAACTCCTGACCCCTGTCAGGAGTTTGAGGCCCTCCTCCACTTGCAGGCTTCTTCCTGCACCTCATCCCTGGTACCTAGTGGGAGAGCTCTGCTTTCCTACTAGGCTACCTTCTGCCTCTCTCCTCTTTTTCTGTGCTTTGCGTTGCTCTCTGATCCACTACTGTCCCTTAGTACTCCTTTTCCTCGTTTCTCTCTCACTCCGCTCTCTCTCTCTTTCTCTCTCTCACTTTCGCTCTCCCCGATGCTGCTGCCCCTTCTGTCCCGCCCCCTTTTTGGCACCAACTCCTTTTTTGCCCTGTTTTTCATGCCCCCCCAGCCTCCCAGCTGTCCTCTCCTTCCCCCCACCTCCCTACTTAATGGCAGCTGTTGCGTGGCTGCATGCAGTGGGTGCGCCGCTTGCACTCTAAAGGCAACCCCGTCTACGCCCATCCGCGCCTGGACCGCGCCCAGCGCCAGAACCCCTTGCTCACGTCCCCACCACCACCGCCACGCACGTCTTCACTACGACCCCGCCATCCTCCATGCCCTCAACACCAGCCGCTCCCCCGCCTGTCTTCAAGTCTCCCCGCAGACCACCTGCGGACCTTTCTGCTGCCGGAACTGCACCTTCACCAGCCTCCACGCGAACGACCCACCCATCAAGGCAGGATGCAACCATCTCAGATGTATCCTCCTCAACGCCTGCTCCGTCCACAAGCACGCAGTAGAGCTATGGAATCTACTCGACTCAGCCTCCCCACACATCGCCTTCCTGACCGAAACCTGGATGAACCCCTCGTCAGCACCTGACATCGCCATAGCCATCCTGGACGGCTACAAGATCACTCACGGGTACCGCTCCAACAAACCAGGAGGAGGCATACCCATCATCCACAAGAACACCCTCAGGATCACGACCAACACCAAAGAAACCCTCAGCACCAACAGACTCCTGCACTTCCAAATCCACACTGACCCAAACACCAGCCTCCGAGGGCCCTCCCCCGGCCCACGACAGTAGTTCAGCAACTCCATTACCAACCTCATCAGCACTCACGCTCTCGCATCCACTGACTACATACTCCTCGGAGACTTAAACTTCCACCTCGAGAACACCAACGACAACAACACCGCTACCCAGGCCCGACAACCTCTCCAACCTCTGCCTCAAATAGCTTGTCACAACACCAACCCACTCCGAAGGACACACACTCAACCCTATTTTCTCTGCCAGCAATCACGTCTCTTTCAGCCACACTACCGAACTCCAGTGGACAGACTACTGCTGCATCCACTTCTCCTTCAAGAAACCCACAACACACCACCACCCACAACGGATCTCCCACCGCATTTGGAACAAGGCCACCGAAGGCCAACTTATCGTGACCCTCTCCCAGAACCCACCCATTGACACCACTGACACTGATGGAGCTTCAGGCAATGGGTCAAACCCTGTGCCAATACTCTCGCTCCAATCAAGAATCCCTCCAAGAGACGCACTGCCAGAAAGGCCTTCTGGTTTACCGCCGACCTCCACGAATCTAAGCAAAGCTGCTGAAGGCTCGAGAGAAAGTGGTGCCAAGATCAGACTCTGGACAACCACACAGCCTTCAAAAACGCCATCCGCAAACAACACCAAGTCATCCGAGCCACCAAAAGAACCGCCTCCAAAGACTGAATCAACAACAATGCACACAGCCACAAGCAGTTCTTCAACATCATGAAGGAACTCTCCAACCCCAGCTCCAACGCCAACGCCATCCCGCCATCCCAAGACCTCTGCGACTCCCTAGCCTCCTACTTCCACCACAAGATTGCAGACATCCACGACAGCTTCAGCACCCAGACCCCCCCGGCAACCACCAACACCACAGATTCACCTCCGACCAACCTCCTGCTCTCCTGGACCCCCGTCAACGACAACCACACCATCGAAATCATGAACACCATTCACTCTGGCTCTCCATCTGACCCCTGCCATCACCATATCCTCAAAAATGCACCCCAACTACGGAAGATCATCAACAGCTCCTTCGTGTCCGCCACCTTCCCGGAGAGCTGGAAACAAGTCAATCTCAATGCCCTCCTCAAAAAACCCAAGGCGGACTCAAAGGACCTCAAGAACTTCCGGCCTATCTCCTGCTAACCTTCCCGGCAAAAGTCATCGAGAAGGCCGTCAACAGACAACTAACCCACTTCTTAGAGAAGAACCGCACCCTGGACCCTTCCCAATCTGGATTCTGCAGCAACCAAAGCCGTCCTCATCGCCACCACCGACGACATCAGAACCATACTGGACAGCGGCGATACCATGGCCCTCATCTTCCTGGACCTCCCAGCCGCATTTGACACCATCTGCCTCCGCACCCTACGTTCACGCCTCAGCACTGCTGGAATCCGTGACAGAACCCTGGAGTGGGTCACCTCCTTTCTTACCGGCAGAACCCAGAGAGTCTGCCTCCCCCCATTCCGCTCAGAGGCCACTGAAATCATCTGGGGTGTACCCCAGAGTTCGTCCCTCAGCCCGACCCTCTTCAACATCTACATGGCCCTGCTCGCTACCATCGCCTGATCCCACAACCTCAACATCATCTCATATGCCGACGACACCCAGCTGATCCTCTCCCTCACCAAGGACTCCACCAAGACCTACCTCCATGAAGGAATGAAGGCCATCACCGAATGGATGAAGAGCAGCTGCCTCAAACTCAGTTCCGACAAGACGGAAGTCCTCATCTTCGGCTCCACCTCCTTCGCATGGGATGACTCATGTTGGCCTGCCACTCTCGGAACCGCTCCGACTCCCACTGACCACGCACGCAAACTAGGATTCATCCTGGACCTCTCACTCTCTATGACCCAGCAAGTCAACGCCATCTCCTCCTCCTGCTTCAACTCCCTCTGCATGCTCCGAAAGATCTGCAAATAGATACCCACCAAAACCAGAAGCACAGTCACTCAAGCCCTCGTAAGCAGAATACTGGACTACGGCAATACCCTCTACGCAGGAACCACAGCCAAACTCCAGAAGAGACTACAACGCATCCAGAATGCCTCCGCACGCCTCATCCTGGACATCCCCCTCCACTGCCACACCACCTGAAAAACCCGCACTGGCTCCCAGTCAACAAGAGAATCACCTTCAGACTCCTCACCCACACTCACAAAGCACTGCACAACACCGGACCAGAATACCTCAACAGACTACTCTCTTTCTACACCCCGACCCGTCCCACTATTCCGCAGAACTACAACCGACTGTAGATCATTCTCACACCTCGCCACCAAAATGTGGAACACTCTTTCCACTTACCTGCGTCAGACCAAAGACCTCCTTACCTGCAGGAAACTTCTCAAGACCTGGCTGTTCGAGCAGTAGCAGAAACTCCCTACCACATTCTACCCCCTCCCCTCCTCAGCGCCTTGAGACCCTCACGGTTGAGTAGTGCACCATACAAATCCCCTTATTGATTGATTGAGGCCATATGGCAGGCCACAGTAGATAAAGTCAACAGTGTGCAGAGGTGAAGAGGACTGTCACTGATTTTAAGGCATGCTGGCACGATTGTGTTGGAAATGGGGTCTTTAGTTGGCAGTCAACTTGCACTCTGTCCAAGCAGAGACCCTCACTCTCATCAGGGTAAGTGAGTTATACTTCTCAGAAAACCCCTGCTCACCCCCTTGGTAGCTTGGCGCAAGCAGTCAGGCTTATTTTAGAGGCAATGTGTAATGTATTTGTACCAACACACACAGTAATACAGTGAAAACACTACAAAAGTGACACACCAGTTTAGAAAGATAGCCAATATTTATCTAAATCAAACAATACCAAAACGGCAAATATCCAACATACACAAGCAAAGATATGAATGTTTAAATTAAGAAGAGACTTAATCCACAGAAATTAATGAATGCGTTGTTTTTATACAAAGTAACTGGTATGTGTCAAAAATAAAGCCTCACAGGTGAGTGTGCATCGGAAAAGTAACCAAAGCATTGATTTCTGACTCACAAGTGAGGCTGCTCATCGATTCTTCTTCTGCCAGGTAGGGGATGCGTTGTCTTTTTTCACCCGCAAAAGAGCGATGCATCGATTTCCGGATGGGCAACCTCATGTCCATGCAGGTTCTTTGTGGTTTTGACACCCAGTGACGATGTGTGCGAAATCCCCACACACAGTGGTGAAGAGCCACGCTGCATGGGTGATACATCGATTTCAGTAGCTGCAAGCGAATGTTGTGTTGATTTTCTAGCCGCGATGCAGGTGGTGCATCATTTTTTCAGCCGCGAGGTGGGTGCTGCGTCGATTTTTCTCCCGCTCAGCTCTGGTGTGTGGATTTCAGCTTAGGTTCCACCAGCTTCTCCTTTCAAGGGCCCAGGGACTGGATAGGGCACCACTTGGCAGGGTAGGAGTCTCAGCAAGAGAGTCCATGTGCTGGCAAAGGAAGTCTTTGATAGACCTGAGGCTTTAGAACAGGGTCAAGGTCAGTCCAAGCCCATAGAGACACTTCACAAGCAGCAAAACACCACAAAGTCCAGCCTTTGTCCTCTCTCATGTAGAAGCAGCAACTGCAGGCCAACCCAGCAAAGCACACTCAGAGGCAAAGGGGCAGTACTCCTCCTCCAGCTCTTCAGCTCTTCTCCTTGGCAGAGGTTCCTCTTGATCCAAAAGTAATCTAATAATTTGGGGGTTTGGGGTCCACTACTTATACTCCTTTCTATCTTTGAAGTAGGCAAACTTCAAAAGGAAGTCTCTGTTGTTCACAAGATCCTACCTTGCCCAGGCCTGGCCCCAGACACATACCAGGGGGTTGGGGACTGCATTGTGTGAGGACCGGAACAGTCATTTCAGGTGTACAGTTTAGTTCCTCCCTCCCAACACTAGCCCAGGAGACTCATCAGGATATGCAGGCTACACCCCAGCTCCCTTTGTGTCACTGTCTAGAGGGAATTCACAAACAGCCCAACTGTCAGTCTGACCCATACATGGAGTCCACAAGCAGGCAGAGGCTCAGAATGGTTAAGAAAGAAAATGTCCACTTTCTAAAAGTGGCATTTTCAAACTGATAATCTAAAAACAAACTTTACCAAAAGGTGTATTTATTTTTTTAAATTGTGAGTTCAGAGACCCTAAACTCCATTTCTCTATATGCTCGCAATGGGAAACTATATTTAAAAGACATTTAAAGGCAGTCCATATGTTAATCTATGAGAGGAATAGGCCTTGCAACTGTGAAATACAAATCTGGCACTATTTCACTGTCAGGGCAGTTAAAACAAATCAGTACATGTCCTACCTTTAACATACACTGCACCCTGCCCATGAGGCTATCTAGGGCCTACCCTAGGGGTGCCTTACATATACAAAAAGGGAACATTTGGGCCTTGCAAGCGGGGAACACCTGCCAAGTCACACACACACACACACACACACACACTGCAGTAACAGGTCTGAGCCATGTTTACAGGGCTACTCATGAGGGTGGCACAATCAGCGCTGCAGGCCTACTAGTAGCCTTTGATTTACAGGCCCAGGGCACCTCTTGTGCACTTTACTAGGTACTTAACAGTAAATCAAATATGCCAATCACGAAAAAGCCAACTACCCATACACTTTACACAGGAGCTCTTGCACTTTAGCAATGGCCAGCAGTGGTAAAGTGCCCAGAGTACCAAAAACAGAGTCCAGGACACAGTCAAAACATGGGAAGCAGAGGCAAAAAAAGACGGGGGAGACCACGCCAAGGATGCCAGTTCTAACAACTACTGTGGGAATGGTAACCATGGTGACCAGTAATGTCAATAACGTGCTTCCATGCTGTTGTTGGCTGGGGCAAGGGGCCGGCAAGGAAAATGGTGGTGTGGGATCAATGCACCAGATACTTTGAAAGTTTGCCCGATGTGTGTTGCACAATGTTACACACAATAAACCACTACAATCTGCAGAATAACAAACTTGTCACACACCCACTTGCCACTTCCCCACTACTCTGAGTTCTTTGATTACACTTAACCAATTACAGATGTGCTGACCTTTTCAAAGCCATCAGAAGCTGGGTGATTCACACATGTGTTGCATGGGAATATCACAAATATACACATGGAATGCCTATTACATGCAGTGCGAGGGGGCAAATGGTAAATACGCTCCAGTAGAAGTCAATACATTAATATACTTGGGTAGAGCAGTATGATGACTGTATCTGGATATACTGGCACATAATTAGCCATTTATGAAGAAACACGCAGTGCAACAGCTCAGCTTGCTCCACTTTGCAGCATCAGTTCAAATGTGCAGGAATGTGTACTTGTCACAGAGAGTCAATGCATCCCTATACTAACCTTGGTAATGCCTAAATATATGACGGACCTCACCAACATTGCCAAGCAACCTGCATGGGGTAGGGGTGTCCCTCTTGCTGGACCTAATGCACTTCTGAAGGATGGAACACATCCTGCTGAATCTACTAACAGGAATGCTGTCTGCCACTTACAATGTTTGACAATGACGACAGCACACATTGTCACTAGTCCACTATGGGATTACTACTATGCCTGTCCTTAGTACCACAACTACAATGTCACCCCTGATGTTGTGTCCCAACATGATGCATCCACGCATCAACGAGCCTCAAAATGTATCAGGTCCGCCTCCCACCACACGTGTGTTGACAGAGTGATGGAAGTGGAAGGGCTTTCCACATGCATCCTCCTAGCCACTGAAGCCAGGATTAATGACAAAGTGGTGCAGCGCGGTGCAGCTCCAAAAATAGCAGTGCCACACTCTACCACTTTTGAAATGCAGGTATGTGCCGTATTTACAGGAATATGGCTCCCCCTGTGCTGAATGAAGCTGCATGCGCCAATGCAGGCATCCATGCACCATAGTGCAAGGGTGTCTAGTTTGAGGAAGATTGTTCATTCACAGGAAGAGACACCTTCCTGTGCAGAAACAATCATCCATGGCATTTTACTAATGCAATGTGTGCTGCATTCTGCAGCACACACAGAAAAAACAAAAAACAATGAGGAACAAACGCATTCCTCCTCATTTTGCCATGCTAATGCCACCCCTGGGGTGGTGTTAGTAATTGCTGCTGCCACAAATGTATAATCTCCTGCAAATCTGGGGCAGCATCAAAAGCAATGGAGTTTGTGGTGGAACAGCCACTGCAACACTTATTGCACAAACCTCTGATGCAGAAAACTGCATCGGATGGGCCCATCTGTACAAGGAGGCGTAACACCCCAAAAAGTGGAATCACACAGCCTTGTAAGTATGGAGCAATGAAAAGCGCCACCGGAGAGTTGCAAAAAGTGACACTCCGGTGGTGATAGGGCCTTGTAAATATGGCCCCTATAGGCATGTGTTCTGCATCCTGCACCACAAAACATACAACATACAACAACAGTACATTGGATATCATTGGAAACAAAACTTGCACTTGTAAATAAATCACCATAATCATGTGTTCTGCTTGTTTTCAGTTTTGCATCAGCTCCTATGAGTGTATGCATTTGTGTGAAGCTATGTCATTGAGTACATAACTAAATGACATGTGTGGCTTACTGTCAGACACAAAGACACACAATAGGACTCAAACATGATAAAGGTGACGCATAGTTTTGTGGACTACAACCAACTATCTGAGGCTTCAAATCATAAATCGAACAGAAATCTATGCTAGTTGACATGTGGCATGTGTGGTTCAGAACACCAGTAATTGGAAATTAACCTGATGATTGTACCTGTACAACAAATATGTGAGAAACAGAAGAGGCATATGTAAGACTGTTAGGGGCAGCTGTTAGTGTGCCAGTATCCAGTTCTCATATAAGGTCGAGTTTGATGTGCTAAACCTTTGTAGAATGGTTGTTACATACCTTAGGGATGACAATTGATGTTGCATTATTACCTGTCAAAGAATTAGGCGTCATTATGAACACGGCGGGAAACACCGCCGACCACCATGGCGGCGGTGAACAGAATCCCGCCGTTGGCGGTGAATGGAAACTCGCCATATAATGAACGAATATTCCAACCCCGCCAAAAAGCACCAGACCACCACTCCCCGCCACAACCCTGTTGGCGGCAATCCCAGACCTCCCCACCCCGCCACCGCCAAGCACACCCACATCCCGCCCTCCAAATAATGATGCACAAATCACCTTAGCGGACAGTGGAGGTCGGACGACCATTGGCGGCTGCGCCTGCCACGGCCGGCAAGTGGACTCAACAGGAAGAAGTGCACACATTGGATAGGCGTATGACTCACACACCTGACACACATCCAGAACCCCATAAAACACCCCCAGACACACCCCACAATCCTTTGCAACGAAACCAGGTCAAGAAGACAGAGAGCACCAGAGGCAGACAGCGAATGCCAGCTTACAGAAGACACACACCGACCCACAGCAGAGCACCCTCATCTCGTTTCCAGCCCCAACACCAATCACCACACTCACCATGTCACCCCCAAACATCCACGCTTCACCGAAAGGGAGTTAAGGACCATGGTGGACAAGATCTTCAAGGTGGAGCCACAAATATTTGGGGCCGAGGTGCAGCACACACCCATCGCAAGGAAGATGGAGCTATGGCAGACCATTGTGAACAGGGTCAATGCAGTGGGCCACCATCCACGCAACAGGGACGACATCCAGAAGAGATGGAACGACCTGCGGGGGAAGGTCAGGGGCACGGCATCAAGGCACCATATCGCAGTGCAGAAGACTGGGGGAGGACCGCCACCAACACCACCAGAATACACAGACTGGGAGGAAAAGGTACTGGCCATCCTCCACCCTGAGGGACTCACTGGACTCACTGGTGGAATGGACTCGGGTAAGTCATCAACATATACCCCATATACACCATACCTCTAATGCATGCACCACCCCACCCCACCCACACCCACCAGGACCAACACCCCACCCAGGCATCAGCCACTAAATCCCCCCCCTGCATGACCACAAACCCACTAACAGGCCCACATCCCTCCCCCTGTGCACAGTCACCTACCCCTGCATGTACCCACAATGGAACAACACCCCCCACCACAATGCAACCCAACAATGGCGCTAAATGCAATGTCAACCTCACAAAGGCACCCTGGAAGGCCACTGAAAGTAACACCAGCACAAAATAGCCCAGTCCTGTTCACCTCAAATGTTCATGCAGCTGTAACAGGCATGTTTATGTCCCCCAACAGGCACCACCACCCATACACCACTAACGGACAGGATAAGGAGTGCCAGTGCCTCCCAGGGAGACAGAGGCACCTCACAGGACACTGCTGAAGGATCCCTGGACACCGATGAGCAGGCAGGCCCCTCACACAGTCCTGGACTCTCACCATGCAGCAGCCCCACCCAGGAAACCACTGTCACCCCTACCACCCAGTCAAGACCAGCATCCCAGGGCAGGCATCCCCACACCAGTGTGTCCAGGCCACAGACTGGTGGAACACAGGTACAGAGGCCACAGTCTCCCACTCCCAACATGCAGGAAGGTGAGGGCCTCAGTGTAAGTGGTACTGCCAGACCTGTGCAGGGGACACAGGCACAGGGGGCTAGGGCAAGTGCAAGGGTTGCAGTGGGCCAGGGGGGAGGCCACAGGATGGATGTAGCAGCCCAGGACATGATATCAGCGGTATTGGGGGCCTACCAGCATACCCATGACAGTTTGGCACAGATTGTGTCCACCCTGGAGCACAGTCAGAGGATGCAGCAGGAACACCACCAACAGGCCATTGAGCAGTGGAAACAGGACAACACCACAATGGCCACCATAGCAGGAGCACTGCAGCAGCTGGTCCAAAACCAGTCTGACACCCACACAGGACAAGAGGCCCCCACAACAGCACCAGACAATCAGCATCAGATTACCCCATCAGCAGAAATTTCCCAGGAACTACCCTCACAGGAAACCCAAGGGCCTACCATGTCATCCCCTGAAGATCAACAGCAGGCGCCCAAACGTTCCATCAGGCCAAGATATGGCACTGAAACTCCAGCTAAGAACAAGACCCCCTTCAAACAGTAACTCAGCAACAATATGCACTGCAACCATCCACCCAATCACCAACCCTACATTGCTAAGAGGCAATATGAACTACTGTGAGACAAGATGGACCCATCAATACTACCAACAAGGTTGCCACCATGTTGGTCTTGAGAACACCCTCCCTTATGACTTGCCATCACTGTAAATAGCACTATTCACTCACTTTAACCAATATAACACATATCACACCTGTAACACTGTCCACTGTGTTAAATTGTGAACAAAGTGAAGTATGAATGCAACTGGCAGAGAACTACTTTATTGTCAAATCTGTGCATGGAGGGAGTCCTGTGTGCCTAAATGGTGGCAATGAGGAAAAGCATATAATTTCAATCTGTCCCATGCAGAAGTGGGCCATGTATTGCCTATCATTACCAACCCCCCCATATGACTGAGCACACTGACAGTATTTGTCACAAACACCAATGTCAGGCCCAAGTCCCACACATTTACTGGAAGTAGACTTGTATCAGTTGGTTCCTGAATTGACATCTTCCCCTTCCTCACCTCTCTGAGGTAGCTGATCAAGACCTACAGCACCCTCCACCTCCAAGAGGGGGATAGAATGTCTCACTGCCACGTTGTACAGCATGCAGCAGGCCACCACTATTCTACACACCTTATCAGGCCCATAGGCCAGGGAACCCCCAGAGATATGTAGACAACGAAATCTAGCCTTCAGACCTATAGTTCACTCTATCACCCTCCTAGTACGTCCATAGGCCTCATTGTAATTTCTCTCAGCATCCGTCCTGGGATTCCTCACTGGTGTCAGGAGCCAACGCAAGTTTGGATAGCCAGAATCACCTAGAAAATGGTGCAATACAGAGTTGTCATTGCTATGCCCCTTAGTCAGACAGGCTGGTTCTCTGCAAAGTGTCAGTTTGTGACAGGCACACTTACCTATGATCCACCCTCTGTCCTCTTGGAGTTGTTCCATCTTCTGTGGCACACCACTGTTCCTCAACACAATGTACTGGTCTGCAGTACATACCAATTGGATGTTCATGGAGTGAAAGTTCTTTCTATTTCTGTACAACTGTACACTCACTCTTGGCAGTATGATCGGTATGTGGGTGCCATCGATGGAACCTATAACATGGGGTATGTTGGCAAAGGCATGGAATTCTGACGGGATGGCAGGGAGGTCAGTACTTTGGGGAAAACTCACATAAGACTGCAGATGTCATACAAATGCATTCTGAAATCTTGTTAGTACCATGCTGATGATTGGCTGTGAAAATCCAGCACCCATGCCCACGGTCACTTGAAATGAGCCCGTGGCCAGGAAATGGAGTGCGGAGATCACCTGCACTTCAGCTGGGATGATATGCTGATTACGATTTCCCGGAGTTAGTGCAGGATCCAGTAAAGCACAAAGGGGGTCATTCTGACCCCGGCCGGTGGCGGAAGCCGCCGGCTTGGCTGGGACCGCCAGAATACCGCTGCGCGGTCAAAAGACCGCCGCGGGTATTCTGGGTTTCCCGCTGGGCTGGCGGGCGACCGCCAGAAGGCCGCCCGCCAGCCCAGCGGGAAACACCCTTCCATGAGGATGCCGGCTCCGAATGGAGCCGGTGGAGTGGAAGGGGTGCGACGGGTGCAGTTGCACCCGTCGCGATTTTCAGTGTCTGCATGGCAGACACTGAAAATCTTTGTGGGGCCCTGTTACGGGGGCCCCTTCAGTGCCCATGCCATTGGCATGGGCACTGCAGGGGCCCCCAGGGGCCCCACGACACCCCATACCGCCATTCTGTTCCCGGCGGCCAAAACCGTCAGGAACAGGATGGCGGTATGGGGGTCGGAATCCCCATGGCGGCGCAGCAAGCTGCGCCGCCATGGAGGATTCCCCAGGGCAACGGGAAACCGGCGGTACACCACCGGTTTTCCGTTTCTGATCGCGGCTGTACCGCCGCGGTCAGAATGCTCATGGGAGCACCGCCAGCCTGTTGTCGGTGCTCCCGCGGTCGTTGGCCCTGGCGGATTTTACCGCCAGGGTCAGAATGACCCCAAAGTTCCTGAATTGTTGCAGGTGTGAGTCTATAAGTGATTATGATGTGACGCTCCACCATGGTCCTCATATCCACAAGTGGTCTGTACACCGAAGGTGCCCTTCCTCGCCACAAGGGTCTGTACCTACAAGGGGGTTAAAAAAGGTGTGATGAAGACACATACATAGCCACACTTGTCATCAATTGTGCACTGCATTGTTCATTGTAGTGTCTCTACATTAACTGCTACCTGACAGATATACATGTACATCACAAGGAGCGAACAGAGTATTTCATGTGTGCTACAATACTGAATGGACAGAGGCCTAGGTGCTTCATGTGGCTAGTAGGGTCTGCATTCTGAGAAGTATTTAATTTTAGATGCGTAGGTCATGGCAAAATGTCTGCCCACTCTAATTCTGCCCTTTGGTTGTGGAAGTGACCTCATACCGCTAGCAGTTGACGTCACAGCGTAAGGCGGTGTTTACCACCGCTCGCACCCTCATTGGTTAACATGGATGCCAATGGGGAATCCTGGCATATTATGATCGCTGCCGGCAGTGACGGTGCACACCGCCACGGAACGTACGTGCATTCGTCATCGTTTATTCACTTGACTCCCTGATCTCATGCAGACAGGTACTCCACTGTGTGTACTGCTGTGGTATGCCTCTGGCTATGGATGTGCCTTGTGTTGCACCCAGGAGGAACTGGAGAAGCTAGTGGACAGGGTCCTGCCCCTGTACGCAAAACTGTGCGGACGGCCAGAGGTACAGGTGAGTCTGGGTTTGGGGACCACTGTGTGTGTGTAATGGATGGTGTTGATTGGACATATGTGTGCACCTCTGTGTCCGCATGAGCCATGGTACATGGCATGCTGCGTGCGTATGTCCTGTATGTCTGACAGTACTGTCCGTCCCATAGTGGACGATTAGCCAGCTGTTCCTATCGTGCAAGTGCCTGACCTCTGTGTTCCATTTCTGTGTCGCCCTTTTAGGTCAGCGCCCCCCAGAAGAGGGCACTTTGGTATGCCATCGCCAAGGAGGTGTGGACATTGGGGGTCTACAACCGGCGGAGCACCCACTGTAGAAAGAGGTGGGAGGACCTGCGGCTCTGAGCGCGTGAGATCAGTGAAGCCTAGCTGGGGAAGTCCTCCCAACATGGAAGGGGTGCCCATCCGGTACTGACCTGCCCTCATGCGACGGATCCTGGCAGTGGCTTACCCAGACTTGGATGGGCGCTTGAAGGCTGCACAGCAGTCACAAGGGGATGAGTACTCATTTCACATACTTCAGTCTGGAAGGATGTCTGGGTGTGCATTAGGGTTCATGCTGCTTAGAGGCAGGGACTTTGACTGGTGTCCATCAACTTTATGGTCCCCAAAGGGTGTAGGGGTGTCTTTGTCAGGTCTCCCATACGTCGCATCCTTAGGTATTCCAGGGGATGGGTGTAGAGCAGTACTCTGGTCAGTAGTCAGGGGCATGGCCATGGGCATAGTGTACGGTGCTGCGTGTTGGGTGTGTCTTCTGGGTGGGTGTATGTTTGGCCATTATGTACCTCCATTCAGCTATTTACAAGTGTCTCTCCTGTTTTGTCTCCCCATCCCTGTTCTCTTGTGTTGGTTTGGTACAGCATCAACATCTGGTGAGGGAGCTGAGGCACCGGCAAGTGGGGAGGCAGCGGCCCAGGGATCTTTGGAGGCAGAGACAACCAACGCCCAGGGGACCAGTGGGTGGGAGGGCGAGGGGAGTTCCACAGGGGAGGCAACTACCACAGGAGGTAGTGACTCCGAGACCTCCTCCGATGGGGGCTCCCCGGCGGTGGCGGACCCTAGGGCCCACACCACTACTGTGACATCTTCCGCCACCCCAATCCATCACCGCCCTCCCTTCTGCTCCCCACCGAGTTGCCCGTGCCCGCCCACCCACTAAGGTGGGCGTCTCCTTCGCCCCAGGCACCTCCTCCCCTGCCCCAGTCAGCCTTGCCGTCCTCACAGAGGAGGCTATTGACCTCCTGAGAACCATCTCTGTAGGGCAGACAACCATCGTCAATGCCATCCAGGGGCCAGCATCAGAGGTGCAGCAGACAAATGCATATCTGGATGGCATTCACGGTGCTGTGTCTGCCCTACAGAGATCTTTTCAGGCTCTGGCCTCCTCTCAGATGGCAGCCAGTTTCCCTGGCCATTCCGTCCCCCCTCCAACCTCCTCTACCCCTTCCAGCACCCCACTCCCTTCACCCATCAAAGGCACACATTCAGACATGCAGTCAAGCACACAAGAAACACACTTCTAAACACAAGCACCACACCTCCTACCACAAGCATTCACACAGCCAACAGAAACATGCACACACAACAACATCCACTTCCCCCAGTGTGCCCACCTCTTCCGCCTCCCTGTCTGTCCCCTCTACATCCACACCCTCATGCACTGCACCTTCAGACACTGTTGCTGCTCCTCTTCCTTCACTCACCACAATAGCAGACATCCATATATGCATCCCATACACCACACCTGCACTCACCACCACTATTGTAGTTGACACATCCAGCACACTCACCAGACTTGCACACACCCACACAACATACATCCACACTAGCTGTCTGTCTTCTCCCACTGTGTTCAACCCCCCTCCTCCCAAAACACACAAATGCACCAAGACACCCACCCATCAGACATCCACCACACCACAGCATACTGTCCAGTCACCTGCACCCACTACACGCACCCCTACAGCACATACATCCCCACCCTCTGCCTCCACTCCCATGCCCTCATCCACGACCACCCCAATTGCTCCGAAGAAACTTTTCATCTCCCGGGCTGACCTCTTCCAACCCACTGGCCCTCCCCGTCTTGTCCCCAAATGTGCTCACCTCATTGTCCTTTCCACTCCTTCCACATCACAGCCCACCCCTGTCTGCCCTTCACATTCCTGTGCCCCTTTCCCAGATAAGAAAAAGGCCCAGACTGAGCCGAGTCCATCTAGCTCCACCAGATCTAAACAGCCCCCACCCCCTTCAAAGGACAAACCCATCCCCCCTCCACCTTCCAAACAAAAGTCCAAGGCCCACCCCCGTCGCAAATCCACACCCCCACCATCCTCTGCCCCCGTTCCGTGCAGTGCCTGGATGCCCATATGTTTCCCCATTAGGTGGAGTACCATGCACTTGTGGGAGTCAGGTTGGGTCCGTTGTGGCCCATGGCAATTGTAGCCATAAGGACTGGCCATTGGCCCTGTTTGGACTGTTTGGCTCTGTCAGCTTCACATTAAAGTTTCTGTGTCGCCTGTGTTTCCACGGCACACCGTTCAACCCTGGTCTTTTGTTTCATTGTTCATGGGTGTGGGGCATTTGTATGTACTATGGTCAAGTTGGATTAGCCTTGTGTCGGGTAAGTACCTCTTGCTGTGGGGTGTATGACGTGTGCTGCTGTGAAGGGTTGGGGGTCATAGCAGGGTGGGTGGGTATGTGACTGTGCCCTTTCTTCCCTTGTTCAGTAGTTTGCGGTACTTACTATTGTTGTCTTCGTCGGCGGTCTCGGTCGTGGAGGTATATGGCAAGGAGCAGGGCTGGCATGATCTGCAGCTCTCTATCCATGTCTGCTTTGGCGAGTTGTGTGGGCCTCCGGTGAGTGTTTCCTTATATTTGGTTCATTTCCTTCTGGCTTTGCGTGGCGGTGGATCCCGCCCCGGAGCTGGCGGTGGACTGGTGGTTCATTATTTGATGGGCTGGTTAGGCCTTTCCGTCAGCCTGTGGGTGGACTCTGCCGTCGTCGTCGGCACTCCTCTACTGGTGGTGGGTGGTTTGCAGGATGCCTGTGGTTCGTTTGATTCATTATTTGGCGGTTCGGCCCGCTCCTCTGTTGGCGGTTTCTACCGCACCGCCGGATGTGCGGAACGGACCGCCATGTTCATAATGAGGGCCTTAGTCTCCAAACACAATTTGAGTGTCAGGAACTGCTATGAAATTTCTCTTGATAGCTGATGTCATACCACTGCCAATCAGACAGCTCCTTGGTCATAGGGGATAGACATAGTATTACATGTAAATCATTACTGAATGCATACCCTAAGGCATTCCTTTAACATGGCCAGTGCAGACATGAGAACACCCAGATGGTCAAACAGCATGGACACCTCATTGTCTAAAACAATTGTCACTTGTGATGAAAGTTGTATAATCCATAGAGTCATCAACAAAGAGAGGGATAGGGAGGTTAAAGGTCCAGTGCACGTTCTCACAGTAGGACTAGTCAATAACAAAAGGGTACACTGTTCCATGCATCTAAGGGGGCATTAAATGTCCAGGAGCAAGAGCCCTCACACATCCAGATGGATGTCATGCTTCATCATCGGGAAGCTCCTCGTCTGAACGGCGGTGCAATATCTGACGGGCTCCCCTTTCGGGGGCTCTTTACCGGAGATCTTTTAGAGGTGGCTGCCGTTATGGCCGTAATGGTCAGACACTCGTTATAGCAGGAGAGTAGATAGATTAAAATTGATTAGCAACCCCACAGCAATCTGCTTTAATAGTTATATCAAGAGGTTGCGACCAAGATTAAAAAACGTACAGAAAGTGGAGAATGAGGTTCATGCTCAACCACTTTAGCAATGCCTGGAGATCTTGGAAATTGTCACCTGACCCCTAAGGTCTGGTCATTAACTACTCTCCTGCTATAACGAGTGTCTGACCATTACGACCATAACGGCAGCCACCTCTAAAAGATCTCCAGTAAAGAGCCCCCGAAAGGGGGGCCCATCAGATATTGCACCGCCGTTCTGACGAGGAGCTTCCCGATGATGAAGCATGACATCCATCTGGATGTGTGAGGGCTCTTGCTCCTGGACATTTAATGTCCCCCTAGATGCATGGAACAGTGTACCCTTTTGTTATTTACTAATCCATAGAGTCGTCATGCAACATGACCTGATGGTAGGCCGACGTCAAATCCAACTTGCTGAAAAACTTTGAACCATGCAATAACATGACCATCTCAGTTACATTCAAAAAGAACACAATTCTTGGGAAAATCTATGTCCCTGTCAAAGGAGATAGTGTTCTGAGTTGGCCACACCAAAGAGATCTAAATATTATCTTGGATCCCAATTCTTCCACTCCAGTCATGATCAAAGATGATTTCATTGGTAATCTTTGGAATGTTTGCACAGGTTCTGTAGACAGTTCGGATCCACCTGAATTTGTAAAAGAATACAATGACGTGTTCAGTGACAAATTAAGTTGTTGAAAGCATTATGTCCATCGCATAAGAGTAAAAGAAGGATCAATTCCTGTAGTAGCTAAAGTGAGACACATTCCCACCTCAATGAAAGAAGATGTTGAAAAGGAAATAAGGAGGCTGTGTGATGAGGAAATAATTGAGCCTGTAGAATCTTCTGAATGGGTTTCTCCAATAGTGGTAGCGTGCAAACAAACATGAGAGATTAGGTTATGTGTGGATTTGAGGAATCTGAACAAATATGTGGTTAGTGACCAGTTTCCTTTGCCGAATATAACTGAGATGGTCATGTTACTGCATGGTTCAAAGTGTTTCAGCAAGTTGGATTTGACGTCGGCCTACCATCAGGTCATGTTGCATGACGACTCTAGGAATTCTACAACTTTCATCACACCTTTCGGAACCTTCAGATTTAAAAGGATGCCGTTTGGATTGGTAACTGCAGCAGCAGTATTTCAACAAGTTATGCATTATTTGTTTGGGTCAGAACCGGGAGTTAAGTTTTTTCAGGATGACATTTTGATACATGGTCAGACGGAAGCAGAACATGAGTTGAGAGTCAGGAAGGTTCTTACTATATTGAGGAAGCATGGTCTGACCCTAAAACCTAAGAAAAGTTCTTTCTGTAGAACAGAAATTGATTATTTGGGCCACAAAATAACCTCGGATTGAGTGTATCCAAAGGAAGATCTAGTGAAGAACATTTTAAAGTTACATGAGCCGGAAAAGAAAGAAGAACTATTGTCTTTTCTTGGGACGGTAGAATTCCATGCCAAGTTTTTGCCAAATTTGGCATCTAAGACGATGCAATTGCATAGATTGCTGAAGAAAGGTTGTGAGTTTGTGTGGAATTATGTCTGTAAGGAAGAATTTGAAAGCTTAAAGAGAGAGTTGTCAAATGTTGAGAGTTTGAACTCGTTTGATCCAGGAAGAAAATGTGTTGTAATGACAAATGGCAGTATGAAAGGTCTTGGTGCTGTTCTATTGCAGGAAACAGAAGAGGGGGTGCTCAAACCAATTGTATATTGTTCAAGAACATTGCGAGGAGCTGAAATCAACTACTCCACGATCGAGAAAGAAGCGTTGAGTGTTCATTGGGCAATTAACAAATTGAAAAATGTTGTGTGGGGAAGGAGTTTTCAAATTTTCACCGATCATAAACTTCTAGTGGAAGTGTTCACGAGTAAGGGTCTTGACACTATTTCCAGCAGGATTAGTAGGTGGGTTGTTGGCTTACAAGATTTTGCTTTCAATTGTTTTTATGTTCCAGGACCTACTAAAGGTATGGCTGATGGTTTGTCAAGACTCAGTACAGAAACAGAAGAGTATGAGGAAAACATTCTGGATGATGATGTGAGTGTATGTAGTATAACTGAAGGAATTGTAGGGCGAGAATAGTGGGTGAAAGCGATTGAAGAGGATTCTGTGTTACAGAGTGTGTGCCGTAGTCTCTGTGATGGATGGAGCATGAATGTAAAGCGTAAGAGGGAGTTAGAAGGTTATTGGAAAATAAAAGAAGAACTATCGGTGGAGGGAGGAGTACTTTTGCGTGGTTCAAGGTTGGTTGTTCGAGCAATTTTGAGGGAGAGAATAATTGAGTTGGAACATGAAGGACACCAAGGGATGAGCAAAACGAAAGCAAGAATTCGTCTCAATTATTGGTGGTCATGGATGGACCTCATGATTGAAACGAAAATCAGAGATTGTGTAGATTGTAGCAACAGTGACAAGGTATACAAAGTCAAAGTACCACCTATGGGTATTAGAGAAGTATCGCACAAACCGTGGGATGTTGTAGCTGTAGATGTGGTTGGACCCATTCATGCGAGAGGTGGATGTAGTTATATTTTAGTGTTAATCAATTTTCTAGGTGGGCTGAAATGTGCATCAGTTGCAGTATGGAGACCAAGAAGATATTGGATTTTTTTAGGTGGGAATTTCGCTTGTGAGGGTATCCTAATACCATTGTGACTGACAATGGACCTCAATTTGTGTCAAGGGAGATGGAAAATTACATTAAAAAAAGGGGCATTGAGCACAAGAAGTGTTCTTTATATCACCCTGAAGGGAATGGCACTGTGGAGAGGTTTAACAAATGTGTGAAGAAGTGCATACAATTGGAGGTTTGCAGCAAATAGGAATTGGAAGGAGTGTCTTAAGAATTTTTACTTGCGTATAGGTTCTCTCCCCACACTACCACAGGTAAAGTTCCTTTTGAATTATTTAGAGGACGCAAAGCTAACACATTGTTAGCACCTGGTTGGGTAAGTTGGGGAAAAAATGACTGTGTATCGTGGAGTGACATGAGAGAGAAGGATGAGCAGGAAAAGAAGTGTGTTCAAAGAAGGAAATAATATTTTTACAATAAGAAAAGCATGTGTGCGATTGATGTGAAAGTTGGGGATGAAGTTTTGGTTAAACAACCTATGCTTTGTAAAAGTGGAAGCAAATTCTTGGGTCCATTTGAAGTTATAAAATTGTTTAGGAATGCTGTGAAAATAAAAGATGTCAGAGTATGTAATCTCAATTATGTGGTAGTTTCAAAGAAATGTTCACAAGTTTAAATATCAGTTTGTATTTTGAAATTACTATACTTACTATACTATCTTATCGTTATGTCTGGTTATATGTAATGGTTTTCTTATTTTTTTTATTTTATTTTCCTTAAGGGGGAAGGTGTGTGGTAGCTTGAGGAGTGAAAGGAATTCTGTGCATGGGACTGATGTCATATCTGATGTCAGATCAGAGTGTTGGTGGGGAGAATTCTGGATTCTGCTGGGAGCTGTTGATGGGAGGCTGTCTAACTGTGTCGTGGATAAGGTACTTCAAATAAAGAACCTACTTCTCTAGTATTCAGATGTCTCCTTCATTACACAATTAAATACCTAAACTATACACTAACCCTGCACTGAGCAAACCTATACTAACTTATCGTAATTTACCCCTACAGCTATCTATTCTAACCTAAACTTTTCTTATACATGTAATGCCACACAATAAACATTGTGCCCCCCTCTCGCCCCCTTAAGAGACACTAGACGCGTGGACAACATGAACTAAAGCTACACATAGAATAACTAAACGTATTGCCTAACAAATATTTTTTCTATTTTTATATATATTATATAGAGCCCCATACATAACCCCACACCCACAATCTCCCTAAACAACAATAGAATGCCAATAACTCACCCCCAACCATACTAACCGTTGGACCTGGCCATTTTAAAGGGTCATTCCCCAAACTTTTTGCCTTTTTCCTCCTTATTTTTCTGGCCCTTGTTGGCTGACGTTAAGACTCTAAGCAATTTTTCACTGCTAATCAGTGCTAAAGTGCATGTGCTCTCCCTTGTAAACTTGGTATGATTGGCTTACACCTAATTGGCATATTTAATTTACCTATAAGTCCCTTGTAAAGTGGTATCCCTATACCCATGGCCTGTAAATTAAATGCTACTAGTGGGCCTGCAGCACTACTTGCGCCACCCACTGAAGTAGCCTTTCAAACCGGTCTCAGGTCTGCTAGCGCAGGGCCTGTGTGTGCAGTTTTCTGCCACAGGGACCTGGCATCTAAATTTACTTGCCAGGTCCAGAACTCCTCTTTTAATACATGTAAGTCACCCCTAAGGTACACCCTAGCTAGCTCTATGGGCAGGGTGCCATGTATGTAGAAGGCAGGACATGTGCACAGTAATGTGGCCTGTCCTGGTAGTGACAAACAGCCTATTTGGTTTCTCACTGCTTTGAGTGCTGCCTTCTCATAGGAGTACATTGGAAAAGCCCTGCCTTTTGTGTAAGGGGTATTGTCTAAATTATGAGGTGTAGCGTAGGCATGTTTGATATGGTTGTAATGGTGGTAAGAAATGCAGCTTACTGGTGTAGGTGCATTTTTTATTACTATTACAGAAATGCCACTTCTAGAAAGTGAGCATTTCTCTGTGCTTATGACTCTGGTGTTTTGCAGCTTGACTCCAATCCACGTCTGGGCAGAGTGACAGTTGGGCTTTGTGCATACTTTTCAGATAGCCTGTACGCAGGGAGGGTGAAGATGTCACAGAGGTGCATATACATACTGAATAGTCTTCCTGGGCTGAGAGAAGGAAGAGAAGGGGCACACCTGCATTTGTAAAGGGCTGTGCCATGGCCTCACACAATAGGGTTGTTTACCCTCAACTGATGTTTGGAGCCTGTGTAGGAAACTACAATCTTGCCTGGCATGTTGCCTCCATTTTTACTTATATGTATGTTTGTTTTTGCCTGTGTCACTGGGATCCTGCTAGCCAGGACCCCAGTGCTCATAAAGTGTGCCCTGTATGTGTTCCCTGTGTGGTGCCTAACTGTATCACTGAGGCTCTGCTAACCAGAACCTCAGTGTTTCTGCTCTCTCTGCTTTTAAAATTGTCACTGCAGGCTAGTGACTAATTTGACCAATTCTCATTGGCACACTGGGACACCCTTATAATTCCCTAGTATATCGTACCTAGGTACCTATGGTATTGGGGTTCCAGGAGATCCCTATGGGCTGCAGCATTTCTTTTGCCACCCATAGGGAGCTCAGACAATTCTTACACAGGACTGCCACTGCAGCCTGAGTGAAATAACGTCCATGTTATTTCACAGCCATTTTACACTGCACTTAAGTAACTTATAAGTCACCTATATGTCTAACCCTCACTTAGTGAAGGTTAGGTGCAAAGTTACTTAGTGTGAGGGCACCCTGGCATTAGCCAAGGTTCCCCCACATTGTTCAGGGCAAATTCTCCAGACTTTGTGAGTGTGGGGACACCATTACACACGTGAACTACATATAGGTCAATACTCTGTGTAGCTTCACAATGGTAACTCCGAACATGGCCATGTAACATGTCTAGGATCATGGGATTGTCACCCCAATACCATTCTGGTATTGGGGGGACAATTCCATGCATCCCTGGGGCTCCAGCATGGACCCCGGGCACTGCCAAACTAGCTCTCTGGAGTTTTCTCTGCAGTTACTGCTGCTGCCAAACCCTCAGACAGGTTTCTGCCCTCCTGGGGTCTGGCAAGCCCAGTCCTAGGAAGGCAGAACAAAGGATTTCCTCTGAGAGAGAGTGTTACACCCTCTCCCTTTGGAAATAGGTGTTAAGGGCTGGGGAGGAGTAGCCTCCCCCAGCCTCTGGAAATGCTTTGAAGGGCACAGATGGTGCCCTCCTTGCATAAGCCAGTCTACACCGGTTCAGAAAGCCCCCACTCCCTGCTCTGGTGCGAAACTGGACAAAGGAAAGGGGAGTGACCACTCCCCTGTCCATCACCGCCCCAGGGGTGGTGCCCAGAGCTCCTCCAGTGTGTCCCAGACCTCTGCAATCTTGAATGCAGAGGTGTGAGGGCACAATGGAGACCTCCGAGTGGCCAGTGCCAGCAGGTGACATCAGAGACCCCTCCTGATAGGCTCTTACCTGGTTAGGTAGCCAATCCTCCTCTGAGGGCTATTTAGGGTCTCTCCTGTGGGTTTCTCAACAGATAACGAATGCAAGAGCTCACCAGAGTTCCTCTGCACTTCCCTCTTCGACTTCTGCCAAAGATCGACCGCTGACTGCTCCAGGGCACCTGCAAAACCTCAACAAAGTAGCAAGAAGACTACCAGCAACATTGTAGCGCCTCGTCCTGCCGGTTTTCTCGACTGTTTCCTGGTGGTGCATGCTCTGAGGGCTGTCTGCCTTCATCCTGCACTGGAAGCCAAGAAGAAATCTCCTGTGGGTTGACGGAATCTTCCCGCTGCTAACGCAGGCACAAAATGTCTACATCACCAGTCCTCTGGGTCCCCTCTCATCTTGACGAGTGTGGTCCCTGGAACACAGGAGCTAGATCAAAGTATCCCCGACAGTACAGTGACCCTTCTGTCCAAATTTGGTAGAGGTAAGTCCTTGCCTCCCCACGCCAGATACTAATCCTGTGTACTGCGTGAACTGCAGCTGCTAGGGCTTCTGTGCACTTTTGCAAGACTTCCTTCATGCACAACACACCCCAGATCCCCAGCACTCCGTCTTGCATTGCCCAACTTGCTGAGTTGACCTCCGACTTTGTGGGACCCTCTTTTGTTGTGCTGAGACGACGGCAGTGCTCAGACTTTCTGAATGCCTGTTCCGGTGCTTCTGTGGGTGCTGCCTGCTTCTGCCTGGGCTCTCTGCGTTGCTGAGTGCACCCTCTGTCTCCTCCTCCAAGGGGTGACCTCCTGGTACTACCTGGGCCCTGTCAGCACCCAAAACCTTCAACCGCGACTCTTGCAGCTAGCAAGGCTTGTTTGCAGTCTTTCTGTGTGGAAACAACTCTGCATCCTCCAGCATGCAGTGGGACATCTTCTGACCAAAGGAAAAGTTCCTTGCACCTTCCGTTGTTGTAGAATGTTTGGCTTCTTCCACCCAGAGGCTGCCCTTTTGCACCTTCATCTGGGGTTTAGTGGGCTCCTGCCCCACCGGACACTTGCGTGACTCTTGGACTTGGTCCCCTTCCTTTGCAGGTCCTCAGGTCCAGGAATCCATCTTCAGTGCTTTGCAATCAGTTGTTATCTTTGCGGAATTCCCTTTCTCAAATTTACTGTCTTTCTGGGGTAGTAGGGTAACTTTACTCCTACTTTTCAGGGTCTTGGGGTGGGTATCTTGGACACCCTTAGTGTTTTCTTACACTCCCAGCGACCCTCTATACACTACACTAGGCCTGGGGTCCATTTGTGGTTCATATTCCACTTTTGGAGTATATGGTTTGTGTTGCCCCAGGCCTATTTTCTCCTATTGCATTCTATTGTGTTCTGCAGTGTTTGTACTACTTTTCTAAGTGAGTGTTTTACATACCTGATTTTGGTTTGTGTGTATATTTTGTGTATTTTACTTATCTCCTAAGGGAGTATATCGTCTGAGATACTTTTTGCATATTGTCACTAAAATAAAGTACCTTTATTTTTAGTAACTCTGAGTATTCTGTTTTCTTATGATATAGTGCTATATGATATAAGAGGTATAGTAGGAGCTTTGCATGTCTCCTAGTTCAGCCTAAGCTGCTCTGCTATAGCTACCTCTACCAGCCTAAGCTGCTAGAACACTACTAATCTAATAATAAGGGATAACTGGACCTGGCACAAGGTGTAAGTACCACAAGGTACCCACTATAAGCCAGGCCAGCCTCCTACATTGGTGGTGCAGCGGTGGGATAAGTACTTGTAACTGCTTTACCACTTTGTCATTGGTGCTTTTCATAAGAAAAACATATACCAAATACTTCAGAATATACACAGTAACCTAAACAGTTTAACTTTCCTTCTCTAAAACTTTCTAAAAAGTTTCTGAAAAGTTTCTCAAAACTTTCAAAAGTTTGAAAAAGTTTTTCTCTGTTCTTTTAAAAGTTCCAAAAACCTTTTTCTCTCTCTGTCCTAACCCTTTTCTATCATGTCTGCAGTAGAGCTTACTCCCACAGTTGTCCAGGCAACATATAGGAATCTAAACTTTAAAAGTTTGAGAGGTCTCTGCATTGAAAGAGGTTTAGCAAATGGTAAGAATCCTACAAAAGATCTTCTCCTTAGCCTTCTCCTAGAAAGTCACCAGAACCAGTCTGGCCCATCCCAGGATCAGGAGGTAGAGGAGGGGGGTACCCAGCCAGACTCAGAGGAGTCCTGAGGATGCTGGGAAGAGTCCTTCCAAGGACCAGTAAGCTAACAGGCCATCTAGTGACACTGGTAGTGGGAGGGGGTCACACATTAGTAGTGCACCTTTCACTCCTAAAGGCCATGTTACTAGAGCCCAGTCAGTTAGGGACAGGTCTAACTCTGCCAATTCCCACATTTCTTCTGTGTCTCACAATTCCTAATCCTCCCAAACTGAGGATAACTTAATGGAAATGGAACTCAGAAAGCTGAGGTTGGAAGAGGCTAGGCTGAAACTTAAACAGCAGTAGCTGGCCTTAGAAACTGAATCTCTGGATGTGGAAAGGGAAAGGCAGAGAGAGTGGGGTTAGTCCCCCATGGTGGCAGCAGCAGTGTTTTTGATAGTAATCCTGTTAGAGAGCAAGATTTCAGAATCCCGCATAAGACAGTCCCCCCTTACAAGGAGGGGGTGACATTAACAAGTAGTTTGCTGCACTTGAGAGGGCCTGTGTGGTACAGTTGGTCACTCAGAGGCAGTGGGTTGCTATCTTGTGGCTATCTTTCACTGGTAACAGTAGGGATAGGCTTCGTATTGTCAGAGAAAGTGATGCTAACAATTACAAAGTTTTGAAGGATGCACTCTTGGATGGATTTGGCTTAACCACTGAACAGTACAGGATTAAGTTCAGAGACAGCAGAATAGAGTCCTCCCAAGAATGGACAGACTTTGTAGACTGTTCAGTGAAGGCCTTGGAGGGTTGGTTACATGGCAGTAAGGTGACTGACTATGAACGCCTGTATAATCTAATCCTGAGAGAGCATGTTTTGAACAATTGTGTGTCTGATTTGTTGCACCAGTGTTTGGTAGACTGAGAGCTGACCTCTCCCTAAGAATTGGGAAAGAAGGCAGACAAATGGGCCAGATCAAGAGTGAACAGAAAAGTTCATAAAGGGGGTGACAAGGATGGCAAGAAGAAGGATGGTAAGTCTTCTGACAAGGGTGGGGACAAAGATAAAAAACATTCTGAGTCTTCATCAAGCCCACAAAAATCCTCTGGGGGTGGTGGGTCCAAATCGTCTTCTCACAATCAGAATAAGCCATGGTGTTATTTATGTAAAGTAAAAGGCCATTGGGCAAGTGATGCCACTTGTCCAAAGAAAAACACCAAGGCTCCCACTACCACAGCCTCAACTGCAACCTCTAGTGCGCCTTGTAATAGCAGTGGTGGTGGGAAGTCTTCTACAAATAGCCAATCCAAGGGTGTAGCTGAGCTCACTATTGGCAGTGTAGTTGGGGTTTGGTCTTGTTAGGGAGACCAGAGTGGCTGTTTTAGTCTTTGATGGTGGCATTGACTTTGCCACCTTGGTTGCTTGTCCCCTTAATATGGGTAAGTACAAGCAACTACCCCTAATTAATGGTGCTGAGGTTGAGGCCTACAGGGACACAGGAGTCAGTGTAACTATGGTTATAGAGAAACTGGTTCACCCTGATCAGTACCTACTTGGTCAGCAGTACCAAGTGACTGATGCTCACAATAACACAGTTAGCCACCCCATGGCTGTTGTGAATCTCATCTGGGGGTGGTTACTGGTCCAGAGAAAGTTATGGTAGCCAGTGAATTACCTGTAGATTGCTTAATAGGCATTGATTTGGAGACATCAGCTTGGGCTAAAGTGGAGTTGGAGGCTCATGCAGCAATGCTGGGCATTCCTGGGCATATTTTTGCTTTGACAAGGGCTCAGGCAAAAAAGCAAAAAGGACAGGGAAACTTGGATACTGGAACAATGGACCAAGTGCTCCCAAAAGCTAGGGGTAAGAAGGGTAAATCTTTGCCCACTATCCATCCCTCACCAGAATATTCCCCTTTTGAGGAAGAGGAATCCTCTCCCTGTACAAAACCTACACCAGATGAGCTGGCAGCAGACACTGCTGAGCTTTTGGGTGCAGGGGGGCCTGCTAGGGAAGAGCTGAGTGTGGCACAGCAGACCTGTCCCACACTAGAGGGTTTGAGACAGCAAGCTGTCAAACAGCAGAATGGGGATGTCAGTGATAGCTATAAGGTGTATTGGGAAGACAACCTCCTGTATACTGAATCAAATGACCCTAAACCTGGAGCTGCCAGGAGATTGGTCATCCCCTTGCAATACAGAGAGTTTCTTCTTACCTTGGCACATGACATTCCTTTGGCTGGGCATTTGGGCCAAAGTAAAACTTGGGACAGACTTGTTCCCCTGTTTCACTGGCCTCATACGTCAGAGGAAACAAAAGAGTTTTGTCACTCTTGTGTGACCTGCCAAGCCAGTGGCAAGACTGTTGGCACTCCAGAGGCCCCCTTAATTCCACTTCCTGTCATTGGGATGCCCTTTGAAAGGGTAGGGGTTGACATAGTTGGCCTCCTTGACCCTCCAACAGCTTCAGGCAATAGGTTTGTCCTTGTGGTAGTGGACCATGCCACTAGGTATCCTGAAGCCATCCCCTTAAGGACCACTACAGCTCCTGCAGTGGCAAAGGCCCTCATGGGAATCTTTTCCAGGGTGGGTTTCCCTAAGGAAGTGGTGTCAGACACAAGTAGTAACTTCATGGCTGCATACCTCAAAGCAATGTGGAAGGAGTGTGCGGTAACATACAAGTTCACTACTCCTTATCATCCACAAAAAATGGTCTGGTTGAGAGGTTTAATAAAACTCTCAAAGGTATGATAATGGGACTTCTTGAAAAACTCAGAAGGAGATGGGATGTCCTGTTACCTTCCCTCCTTTTTGCTTACAGGGAGGTACCTCAAAAAGGAGTGGGCTTTAGCCCCTTTTAACTCCTCTTTGGGCACCCTGCGAGAGGTCCCCTTGTACTTGTAAAGAGGGTTGGGAACAACCTTTAAAGGCTCCTAAACAAGACATTGTGGATTATGTACTTGGCCTAACATCAAGAATGGCTGAGTACATGAAAAAGACCAGTAAAAACCTTCAGGCCAGCTAGGAGCTTCAAAAGCAATGGCATGACCAGAAGGCTGTCTTGACCCAGTACCACCCAGGACAGAAGGTGTGGGTATTGGAGCCTGTGGCCCCAAGAGCACTCCAGGACAAATTGAGTGGACCCCATCTAATTGTTGAGAAAAAGGGTGAGGTTACCTACTTGGTAGGCCTGGGCACTGCCAGGAGTCCCCTTAGGGTGCTCCATGTCAAGCGCCTAAAACCCTACTATGACAGGGCTGATCTCACCCTGCTCATGGCAACTGATGAGGGACAGGAAGAAGAGAGTGACCCTCTCCCTGATCTCTTCTCACCATTGAAGCTGATGGCTTAGTAGAGGGAGTAGTACTGGCAGATTGTCTTACTGCTAAGCAGAAAGATAACTGTGTAAATCTTTAAAGTCAGTTTTCTCAACTCTTCTCACTAGGTACCACTACTTGGTGTGAGCATTCAATCAATACTGGAGACTGTTTACCTGTCAAAAGTAAGATTTATAGGCAGCCTGAACATGTCAGGAACTGCATGAAATAAGAGGTTCAGAAAATGTTAGACTTCGGAGTGATTGAGCCTTCAGAAAGCCCATGGGCTAGCCCAATGGTGCTTGTTCCAAAACCTCACAATAAGGATAGTAAAAGAGAGATGAGGTTTTGTGTTGACTATAGAGGGCTCAACCAAGTAACCAAGACATATGCTCACCCTATACCCAGGGCAGATGAGCTAATTGATACACTGGCTTCTGCCAAGTATCTAAGCACTTTTGATTTAACTGCAGGGTATTGGCAGATTAAATTATCAGAAGATGCTAAACTCAAAACTGCATTTTCAACCATTGGAGGGCACTATCAATTCACTGTGATGCCCTTTGGTCTGAAGAATGCACCTGCCACTTTTCAGAGGTTGGTGAACACAGTCCTTCAAGGGTTAGACGCTTTTAGTACAGCATAGTTGGATGATATAGCTGTCTTTAGATCCACCTGGGATGATCACCTGTTCCACCTGTGGAACGTTTTGGAGGCCCTGCAAAAGGCAGGCTTCACTATCAAGGCCTCAAAGTGCCAGATAGGGCAGGGGAAAGTGGTTTATCTGGGCCACCTGGTAGGTGGGGAACAGATTGCACCACTGCAGAGGAAGATCCAGACCATTATGGAATGGGCTCCCCCTACAACTCAAACCCAGGTGAGAGCCTTTCTAGGCCTTACAGGGTACTATAGGAGGTTTATTAAAAATTATGGCTCTTATTGCAGCTCCTCTTAATGACCTCACTAGTAAAAAAGATGCCTAAAAAGTTATTGTGGACAGCTAGCTGTCAAAAAGCTTTTGATGAGCTCAAACAGGCCATGTTCTCTGCAACTGTCCTAAAAAGCCCTTGCTACTCCAAAAAGTTGATAGTCCAAACTGATGCTTTTGAATTGTGGGTTGGGGCAGTGCTATCACAGCTTAATACTGAGGGCCAGGATCAACCTGTTGCTTTTATCAGCAGGAGGTTGACCCCTAGAGAAAAGCGTTGTTCTGCCATAGAGAGGGAGGCCTTTGCTATGGTCTGGGCACTGAAACAGTTGAGACCATACCTGTTTGGTACTCACTTTATTGTTCAGACAGACCACAAACCTCTACTTTGGCTAAGAAATTAAAGGTGAAAACCCTAAATTGTTGAGGTGGTCCATCTCCCTACAGGGAATGGACTATACAGTGGAATATAGACATGGGACTGCCCACTCCAATGCATATGGACTCTCCAGATATTTCCACTTAGACAATGAAGACTCATCTGAGCAAGGTTAGCCTTATTGTCCCTCGTTTGGGGGGGGGGGTTGTGTAGGAAAGTACCATCTTGCCTAGCATGTTACCCCCATTTTTACTTATATGTATGTTTGTTTTTGCCTGTGTCACTGGGATCCTGCTAGCCATGACCCCAGTGCTCATAAAGTGTGCCCTGTATGTGTTCCCTGTGTGGTGCCTAACTGTATCACTGAGGCTCTGCTAACCAGAACCTCAGTGTTTATGTTCTCTCTGCTTTTAAAATTGTCACTGCAGGCTAGTGACTAATTTGACCAATTCTCATTGGCACACTGGGACACCCTTATAATTCCCTAGTATATGGTACCTAGGTACCCAGGGTATTGGGGTTCCAGGAGATCCCTATGGGCTGCAGCATTTCTTTTGCCACCCATAGGGAGCTCAGACAATTCTTACACAGGACTGCCACTGCAGCCTGAGTGAAATAACGTCCACGTTATTTCACAGCCATTTTACACTGCACTTAAGTAACTTATAAGTCAGCTATATCTCTAACCCTCACTTAGTGAAGGTTAAGTGCAAAGTTACTTAGTGTGAGGGCACCCTGGCACTAGCCCAGGTGCCCCCACATTGTTCAGGCAAATCCCCCAGACTTTGTGAGTGCGGGGACACCATTACACGCGTGAACTACATATAGGTCAATACCAATGTGTAGCTTCACAATGGTAACTCCGAACATGGCCATGTAAGATGTCTAGGATCATGGAATTGTCACCCCAATACCATTCTGGTATTGGGGGGACAATTCCATGCATCCCCGGGGATCCAGCATGGACCCCAGGTACTGCCAAACTAGCTCTCTGGGGTTTTCTCTGCAGCTAGCGCTGCTGCCAACCCTCAGACAGGTTTCTGCCCTCCTGGGGTCTGGGCAGCCCAATCCCAGGAAGGCAGAACAAAGGATTTCCTTTGGAAATAGGTGTTGAGGGCTGGAGAGGAGTAGCCTCCCCCAGCCTCTGGAAATGTTTTGAAGGGCACAGGTGGTTCCCTCCTTGCATTAGCCAGTCTACACCGGTTCAGGGAGCCCCCGGCCCATGCTCTGGCGCGAAACTGGACAAAGGAAAGGGGAGTGACCACTCCCCTGTCCATCACCACCCCAGGGATGGTGCCCAGACCTCCTCCAGTGTGTCCCAGACCTCTGCCATCTTGAATGCAGAGGTGTGAGGGCACAATGGAGACCACTGAGTGGCTCGTTGCCAGCAGGTGATGTCAGAGACCCCTCCTGATAGGCTCTTACCTGGTTAGGTAGCCAATCCTCCTCTGAGGGCTATTTAGGGTCTCTCCTGTGTGTTTCTTACCAGATAAAGAAAGCAAGAGCTCACCAGAGTTCCTCTGCACTTCCCTCTTTGACTTCTGCCAAGGATCGACCACGGACTGCTCCAGGACGCCTGCAAAACCGCTACAAAGTAGCAAGAAGACTACCCGCAACACTGTAGCGCCTCATCCTGGCGGCTTTCTCGACTGTTTCCTGGTGGTGCATGCTCTGAGGGCTGTCTACCTTCATCCTGCACTGGAAGCCAAGAAGAAATCTCCGTGGGTTGACGGAATCTTCCCCCTGCTAACGTAGGCACCAAACTTCTGCATCACCGGTCCTCTGGGTCCCCTCTCATCTTGACAAGCGTGGTCCCTGGAACACAGGAGCTGGATCCAAGTGTCCCCAACAGTCCTGTGACCCTTCTGTCCAAATTTGGTGGAGGTAAGTCCTTGCCTCCCCACACCAGACAGAAATCCTGTGTACTGCGTGAACTGCAGCTGCTAGGGCTTCCGTGCACTTTTGCAAGACTTCCTTTGTGCACAGCACAGCCCAGGTCCCCAGCATTCCATCCTGCATTGCCCAACTTGCTTAGTTGACCTCCGACTTCGTGGGACCCTCTTTTGTTGTGCTGAGATGACAGCTGTGCTCAGATATTCTGAATGCCTGCTCAGGTGCTTCTGCAGGTGCTGCCTGCTTCTGCGTGGGCTCTCTGCTTTGATGAGTGCCCCCTCTGTCTCCTCCTCCAAGAGGTGACCTCCTGGTCCTTCACGGGCCCTGTCAGCACCCAAAACCTTTAACTGTGACTCTTGCAGCTAGCAAGGATTGTTTGCAGTCTTTCTGCGTGGAAACATCTCTGTATCCTCCAGCACGCTGTGGGACATCTTTTGACCAAAGGAGAAGTTCCTGGCACCTTCTGTTTTTGCAGAATCTTCGGCTTCTTCAACCCGGAGGTAGCCCTTTTGCACCTTCATCAGGGGTTTAGTGGGCTCCTGCCCCCCAGACACTTAAGTGACTCTTGGACTTGGTCCCCATCCTTTGCAGGTCCGCAGGTCCAGGAATCCATCTTCAGTGCTTTGCAGTCAGTTGTTGTCTTTGCAGAATCACCTATCTCGACTTTACTGTTTTCTGGGGCAGTAGGGTAACTTTACTCCTTCTTTTCAGGGTCTTGCGGTGGGGTATCTTGGACACCCTTAGTGTTTTCTTACACTCCCAGCGACCCTCTACACACTACACTAGGCCTGGGGTCCATTCGTGGTTCGCATTCCACTTTTGGAGTACACGATTTGTGTTGCCCCTAGGCCTATTTTCTCCTATTGCATTCTATTGTGTTCTACAGTGTTTGCACTACTTTTCTAAGTGTTTTACTTACCTGATTTTGGTTTGTACGTATATTTTGTGTATTTAACTTACCTCCTAAGGGAGTATGTCCTCTGAGATACTTTTGGCATATTGTCACTAAAATAAACTACCTTTAGTATTGTGTTTTCTTATGATATAGTGCTATATGATATAAGTGGTATAGTAGGAGTTTTGCATGTCTCCTAGTTAAGCCTAAGCTGCTCTGCTATAGCTACCTCTATCAGCCTAAGCTGCTAGACCACTACTAATCTACTTATAAGGGATAACTGGACCTGGCACAAAGTGTAAGTACCACAAGGTACCCACTATAAGCCAGGCCAGCCTCCTACAGCCTGTGCTGGAGGAGAGAAGGGGGCACTCCCAGATCCAGTTGTAACTGGTTGAAACCCCTTCTCCTCCTCATTGTAAAACACACTGTAATCTGAGAATAAGTACAGGGGAATTTTCCCCACAATTTAGACATTCTGGGGACATGAAGACTTGAAATTGGACACAGGACGCTGTTGAATGGACTCACCAGGACCCACCTTGGACTGCTGCTGCTGGGCTGACCTGTGACCTTCCTGGTCACTAGGAGGAATTGCCACCATCTGCATCCCTTGTGCTGGCCTACCGTTGGGGCCTGTTAGCCCTGTGCTCCCCCTCCTTCTGTCTCCAGTGGCAGTGTGCTGTGGCCCCTGACCCCTGTAAACTTTCCAGCATGAGGACTGCTTCATCTCCTCATATAGCGCCTGGAGGGCGCTAGCCTGTACTTCCACCTAGCGCCCTGTGCCTCCAGTCTGCATTGCTGTAGAGACCAAATCACCGTCGTGACCCGGGCTCTGTAAGGTTGCACCAGCGCTTGTAAGTGCTCTGCCGCCGTGGAAATCACTGCCGCACCCCGGGCGGCTATATTCGAGGAAGCGCGAGTGCTGCGCGCTGGCCAGTGCCCCCGGGGTATGAAGAAAAGGAAACCGGAGCAAGCGTGCTCCTATCGGGGCCACTGGGGCACCAGAAAGCCATAACTCAGGGCCGGATCACTGCTGCGGCCGGGACGAGGCAAAAAACACTTGCGCACCAAATCGGGTACAGGCGAGTGGAAGACAGCGGCCCCAGGAGGGAGAGAGACCTCATCGAAGGTCTCCTCCGGATCCCAGGGCCGCCCTGAAAGCAGGACTCAGGGAAGGCGAGGGGAACATCCCCCTTCCCAGTTGCTGCCTCTCCGGGCCCCACACAAGAGTCGGGAGAGGCCCCTATTGGTGGCCCCAAGATATTTGCTAGGTTTTGCCCCCCGTTGGAGGGCTTGTTGAGGCCCAGGGGGGCCCTCCAGAGATCATGGGCCTTAGGAGGGGCCCATTATAAGGCCATAGCAGAGGGTGCAGACCACCCCTCTCCTCCAGGAAAACACGTGGCCCCCGTTTTGCGCCGAGGAGCTCCGGTTGCCCCCCCTTGTCGCCATCTTAGCACTGGAAGTGCCCACCTCATCAAAAACAGGTACTCTTCTTAGGGACCATAGTCTTTCTATAGACTGGCTGGAATTGTTATGCTGTCCTGTTTTTATATGGTGTGACATATAAATGCTGATGCTTCTTTTATGGGACTGACAGGCTTATCTGTATTATGTGACTTGCCATAGGTTTTTATATTGCTCTTAGTCTAGGCGTTTATTATAATGTTTCATGACAAGTGAATTTATTTATTTACTGTGATTCCTGACTACTGCTTATGTTCCAGAATCCTGAGTACTTACGTGTTCTAATGTGGCAACTGTTTATTCTTGCAGAGTATTAGTAACTTGTGAAACGTTCTGACAACTGCTAAGGTAGCAGGGTATTACTGATATGTAGGCCCTCATTATGACATTGGTTGTAAGTGCAGCTTACCCCCATGCTGAGTGCCGCTTACATACCGCGACCACAGCGGTATACCGCTACGCGTATTATGACCCACACATAGAAATCTGCCAATATACAGACACACATACAAGTCCGCCAGCCCAAAGGTCAGTGATAAACTGGCGGTACGCAAACCTACACCGTTACCCCAACAGAAATATGCCCACACCATTATGAACCACGAATCACAGCGGCAGGACATTCAACTGCGGTAAACCATTGTCGGTACATACCGCCGCGCTCAAAATACACACAACCTAACAAAACAACACTACATTGGACAATTCAAACTACACATACCTGACACACATACACACACCACACCCACACACCCACACCACTATAAAACACATACCCACATTACCCACAACCCCTTATAACCCAAGAAAATTGACAACTGAGGGAGAGACACACTAGGAGCACCCACAGAATCAGAGCCACAGAACACCATCACCCATACACCATCCACACACCTCACAGCACACACCCCAATACATCACCCCACACACACCACTCACACTACACCCATGGCACCACAAAGACACCCCTGGTTCTCTAAGGAGGAGCTAAGGGTCATGGTGGAGGAAATCATCCGGGTAGAGCCACAGCTACTCAGATCACAGGTGCAACAGACGTCCATTGCTAGGAAGATGGAGCTATGGCGGAGAGTCGTGGACAGGGTGAACGCCATGGGACAGAACCCCAGATCGAGGGATGACATCAAGAAGAGATGGAGCGACCTAGGGGGGAAGGTGCGTTCCATGGTTGCAAGACACCAGATAGCTGTACAGAGGACTGGTGGTGGACCCCCACTTTCTCCCCCACAACTAACAACATGGGAGGAGCAAGACTTGGCGCTCATGCAACCTGAGGGCCTGGCAGGAGTAGCAGCAGGACTGGACTCTGGTAATTGAACTCTCTATTACTATCACCCCCCTACCTGCATGCCATCACATACCCCCACCCCTGCCCTCACTGCCATCACCCCACCACCTCACATGCACACCACCATCACAACCTACTCATCCCAATACCAAGCCCTGCATGCAACACCAATGCATGGACCCCCATCACAGACCTGCATGGACCCCCATCACCACAGCATGCACACTAGTGACAATCACTTAGCCAACCAAATCACAACTCACACAAGCCAAAGCTGTCTTGGTAATAACAACCATAGAGGTAGAACATACCCATGTACAAGATGTCACACGCAGAAACAAGAACACTGCATTTACATCCCCACAGGACCCCCACACAATGGGCCTGATTACAACTTTGGAAGAGGGTGTTAATCCGTCCCAAATGTGATGGATATCCAGCCCACCGTATTACGAGTTCGATAGGATATAATGGACTCGTAATACGGCGGGTGGTATATCCGTCACATTTGGGATGGATTAACACCCTCCTCCAAAGTTGTAATCAGGCCCAATGTCACCTGGGAGGAGAGGCCAGCAACATACAGCCCCCCCCCCCCCCAGAAGAGGCCCACAGTGATGACAGCAGCTCTGCACACCTGGTTCAGGATGACCAACCTGGCCCATTAAGGACCTCTAGACAGTCGGTGACCCAGGCACAGTCCCATACCACCACAGAGCCTCCCCCCTCAGGAAACCCCACCACAGCACCCACCCGACGGGCCCATACCTCTGTCCCCAGGGCACATAAATCAGCAGTGTGTCCACCACTGCAGAGTTGTTTCCACGCAGAAACACTGCAGGCAACCCCACAACTACAAGACAATCAGGGACCTGGGGTCAGTGGCAGGGGGCACACGGTTCAGGGGACAGAAGCACAGGACAACAGGGAAACTGGAGAACCACTGTGCGACAGGAGGAGGACAGGCCAAGGGAACCGACTCTCCACCAGGCACTCACCAACATCCTGGGAGCATCCCACCATTCCCAGGAGACCATGGGCCAGATACTGGCCAAGTTGCAGAGGACCCAGCGGCTGCATGAGGGACAGTACCTGGGGATCAGGGAGGACCTGAGACACATCCACACCACCCTGGTCACCATTGCAGGGGTGCTGGCAGACATGGCCAACACCATGATGGAGGCAGTGGTACACCAACAGGCCCCTTACACTAGTCACACCGATGAACAGCCCTCCACCTCCGCTGCCACTAGTTGACAGGAGGCCCGCCACAGGAACAACCATCACCCCTCCCCCTGCAGAAGGAGAACCACTGCGCAAAAGGTCCCTGCGATCCAGGCAGAAGCCAGAGAACATTGCCAAGACCCCCACCAGGAAATAAGACTCCCCTGAATGTCACCCTTATGTCCCACTATGTCACCCTGTCCACCTTGAATTGCCATTGCCCCACTGGCTATGCCCCCTTGGACAATGCATCTGTGATACCAATAGACAGGACTCTATCCTGGACATTCCTCCATAATCAGAACAGCCCATTGCAATACCCTCTACACTTATTATCACATAAATAAACACCCTTGGAACTAATACAAGTATGGAGTCTGTCAATTGATTGAAATATGTATTTGTTTAACAAGCTGTAAATATTGCAATTCAAATGTACAGTTATACATACATAGGTATGACATGTAGTGGGCAGCAGTAAACACACCAGGAGCCAGAGTGGGGCACAGATTTCTGAAAATAGAGATGCCAAAGGGGACAGTAAGTGGCCATTGAATTTGGAAAATCAGGCTGCCATGTACAATGTCCAACACAAAACTGCAATGGAAGGTAAAGTTACAGTGTCTTTCCTGTGCGTCACTAGAAGTACTGTTGAATTATAGTTGTTCTGTTGTCCACATCCTCTTCCTCTGCCTCCTCTTTGTCACTGTCCACAGGCTCCACCGCTGCCACACGACTATCTCCAGCCTCATCCTCCTGCAGAAAAGGTACCTGGCGTCTCAAGGCCAGGTTGTGCAACATGCAACATGCAACGATGATCTGGCACACCTTCTTGGGTGAGTAGCACAGGGATCCACCTGTCAGATGGAGGCACCGGAATCTGGCCTTCATAAGGGCAAAGGTGCGCTCAATGATCCTCCTTGTACTCCCATGTGCTGCATTGTAACGTTCCTCTGCCCTTGTCCTGGCATTCCTCACAGGGGTCATTAGCCATGAGAAGTTGGGGTAATCAGAGTCACCTGTAAATATCGAGGGATATCTGTTAGCCAGACACTCACCCTTAGGGCCAAACCCACACCCATATACCAACAGACACTGGGTGGGGACAATGGGCTCACCTATTAGCCACACCCTGTGCCTCTGGAGTTGAGAGATCACATATGGGATGCTGCTATTCCTCAAGATAAAGGCATCATGCACAAAGCCAGAATACTTTGCATTGACATGGGAGATGTACTGGTCTGCCAGGCACACTATCTGCACATTCAGAGAGTGAAAGCTCTTTCGATTTCTGAATACCTGTTTATTTCTCCAGGGGGGACAAAGGCAATATGTGTACCATCAATAGCACCAATGATTTTGGGGATATGTCCCAATGCACAGAAGTCAGCCTTCACCGTGGCCATATCCTCCACCTAGGGAAATACGATGTAGCTGCGCATGTGTTTCATCAGGGCAGACAAAACTCTGGTCAGCACGTTTGAGAACATAGGCTGTGACATCCCTGCTGCCATGGCCACTGTCACTTGGAAGGACCCACTTGCCAAGAAATGGAGCACTGACAGGACCTGCACAAGAGGGGGGATACCAGTGGGGTGGCTGATAGCTGAGATCAGGTCTGGCTCCAATTGTGCACACAGCTCATGGATTGTGGCCCTATCAAGTCTGTAGGTCTGGATAATGTGCCTGTCCTCCAGTGTCGCCAGGTCCACCAGGGGTCTGTACATGGGGTATGTCTCCATCTCCTATTCATCCTCACCGGTTGAACTCTAGGGTGAAAAATGGTGAGCAGATGGTCATATTCAAACATATACTCAGATTAATATGCCTTGCATTTTATTTACAGCAACAGGTCCATTGATGTGCCTATGTCTGCTGTGACGGAGTTAGGTGTTATGGGCTGTTCCCCCCTGAAATGGCGCCTGCCTGACCTGTGAGGAGGGACAAGTGTAGAGGAAGTAATTGTGCTGACGTTGTGCGCTCTTGCGGAAGGCGGTCGATGACCGCCGTGCAACACATCATTGGCTATCATTGGGGCCTACCGGTTCCAGGAGCCAATGGTGATGTACACCTGCGGTGACGGTACGCACCGCTGTGGACATGACCACCATTTTATATCTGTTCACCCACTTGCTCCCTGACATTCAACAGGAGAGGACCTACACTGCAAGTGCTGCTGTGACCTGTGTCTAGAACCGACCATGGCTCGGGTCTGTGGGGAAAAGGCCCCTGCCTTCACTTCCGAGGAGTTGGCGAGACTAGTGGATGGGGTCCTACCCCAGTACCCTTTACTTTATGGTCCTCCAGACAAACAGGTGAGTACACTGTGAGCACGATGCATGGGGCATGAATGTATGGAGTAGTGTGTGTGTAAGCCTCATGTGGGGGGACTGAGGGGTCCAGGGCAGAGTGCTGCATGCTTGGTGGGCAATGTCTGTGCGTAATGGGATGAGAGGGATATGGTGGGCCATGAGTATAACAGTCCAGACGGTATGACTAATACCTTTTCTTACGTATCTTTTTCTGCAGGTCAGCGCCCACCAGAAAAAGGGTATTTGGTGTGCCATCGCCAAGGAGGTGTGGACCCTGGGGGTCTTTGACAGGCAGAGCACCCACTGTTGAAAATGGTGGGAGGACCTGCACCACTGGGCAAGGAAGACGGCGGAAGCCCAGCTGGGGTTGGCCTCCCAACGAGGAAGGGATGCCGGTCGTACCCTTACCCCCCAGATGTTCCACATCCTGGCGGTGGCCTATCTGGAGTTGGATGAGCGCTTGAAGGCATCACAGCAGCCACAAGGGGGTAAGTACAGAATCGGAATCAAGAAGTTTCGCATGTTAAGGTGTTTCTTGGGTGGGGAATGTGGGTCTGTGGGTGCCCCTAGGCCAGGGCCAACATGTCAGGGTAGGTTCCCTGATGGGCAAGCTCCGATGCACTCCCACCCCAATAATGCTAGTGGGCATCTACTACTGGGTAGGGTCCTGTGGGTTTCTGGTGTGCAGCTAATGGCATTATACATTGTACCCCATGGCCTGGTGACTAGCATTGTAACTGGTATTGCATGGCCTAGTGCATAGGGCTGTTCCCTGTGAGTTGTGTACGCCAATGGTAGTGTTGTTGCTGACATTGACCAAGTGTATCCTCTGTCTCTTCCCCTCTTTTTGTTTTGTCATCCTGTCCTTGTGTGCATTAGCATCATCTGGTGGAGGAGCAGAGGCACCGGCGACGAAGGGAGCTGCATCCCACATGGGCCTGGAGGACGAATCCACTGACGGTGAGGGCACCAGTGGGATAGAGGGCGAGGGGAGCACCACGACAGAGACAAGAGGGGACAGTTCTGACAGCGACAATTCCTCCGATGGAAGCTCCCTGGCGATGGCGGACACCTCTGTGGCCACCCCAACTACAGGTACAGCCGCCACCCCTCGTACCAGCACCGCCCTCCCAACAGCTTCTCACCGAGCTTCCCGTGCCTGCTCACCGAGGAAGGTGGGCAGCTCCTTCGCCCCAGGCACCTCAGGCCCTGCCCCAGTCAGCCCTGCTACCCTCAGTGAGGAGGCTATTGACCTCCTGAGATCCCTCTCTGTTGGGCAGTCAACTATACTGAATGCCATCTAGGGTCTAGCAGGGCATTTTCAATTAAAAAATGCATTCCTGGAGGGTGTTGCAGCCCAACAGAGATCATTCAGGGCCCTGGCCAACTCACTCATGGCAGCCATTGTCCCTGTCTCTAGCCTCCCACTTCCAACTCCCTCTACCCAGCTCTATTCCCCTCAAACCCAGCCTATACCAAGCACACCTTCAGACCTGCATGCACCCAAATCAACACACAGAAGTGGCTCAGGCAAACACAAGCACCAGACTTCATCCACAGACACTCACACAAGCACCATCCAGATGCAGACACTGCCTTCCCTGTGCCCCCCTCCTCCTCGTCATTCACCTCCCTCCATGTAGCGTCTCCAGTCACACCTGCATGCACTACATCCTCATCCACTACCTCCATCACCAGCACGCCTATCACTACACCCCCCTCACTGGCAGGCACCACCGCCACATCCATGCACACGTCCCCTGTGTCCTCTCCCACTGTGTCTGTGCCCCCTCCTCCCAAAGTACACAAACACAAGCACCCACCCACCCAACAGCCATCCACCTCACAACAGCATCCAGCCCATGCACCTGCAACCAAACACAGCAGACATACACCTCCTAAAACCACTCCCTCTTCCTCCACTCCCAAACCTTCACCCTCTTCCAGCCCCAGTGTCCCTAAAAGGCTTTTCCTCTCCATCATTGACCTATTCCCTGCCCCTCCACCCGCCCTTCACTTCAGGCCCGGGTGGGCAGAACCCAGGCCAGCACCTCAGCCACCCAGTCCACAGCCACTTTAGTTTCTGCAGCTACTGCATGTGTGAGAAGCTCCAAGGAGGCACCCATCAGCACAGCCAGTGTGCCTGCACAACCTGCCAAGGGCAAGAAGGGGCCGCCAGCTAGCAAGGGCAGGAAGGGAACACCAGCCAGCAAGGGGAAGGATGCACCACCAGGCAGCAAGGGCAAGGATGCACTGCCAGCCAGCAAGGGCAAGGAGGCACTACCAGGCAGCAAGGGCAAGGAGGCACCACCAGCTAGCGGGGGCAAAGAGGCACCACCAGCTAGCCAGGGCAGGAAGGGAACACCAGCTGGCAGAAGCAAGGAGGAACCACCAGATGCCAATGGCAGGAAGGGAACATCGCATGCCACGGCCAATGTAAAAGGAACAGACGCCGCAGGCAGGATGGATCTGGTGTCTGGGGCTGGAGCAGCATCTGGGCAAACAACACCAGCCATGGCACTTCAGCTGTCTGGGGCTGCAGGGGAAGGGCTGGAGCCTCCCCTCACCACAGACAGCACCGCCACCTGCACCACTGCCAGCAGCACCACTGCCAGCAGCAGCAGCCCCAGTGGGCAGCCGCCCGAGGCTGCAGGGGAAGGGCTGGAGCCTCCCCCCCACCACTGACAGCACCGGCGCAAGCACCGCCACCTGCACCACTGCCAGCAGCACCACTGTCAGCAGCAGCAGCCCCATTGGGCAGCCGTCCAAGGCTGCAGAGGAAGGGCTGGAGCCTCCCCCCACCACTGACAGCACCGCCGCCAGCACCTCCACCTGCACCACTGCCAGCAGCAGCAGCCTCAGTGGGCAGCCGTCTGAGGCTGCAGGGGAAGGGCTGGAGCTTCTCCCCACCACTGACAGCACCACCGTCAGCACCGCCACCTGCCACCACTCAGCAGCCATCACCGTCGGTGAGCAGTGTGTAGTCGTGCCTACATGGGCTGTAGTGCATCCTGGCCCCTGCAACAACTGTAGGTGTGACACCCAGGTGAGAGACTGTGACCTTCCACCATCCAGGATCTGCATCACAGGGCACAAGGCCCCCTCCAGAACCAGTGGAAGAAGGCTTCCCTCACCCCCTCCTTGTCAGGATGAAGCACACTGGGCACAAGGCCCCCTCCAGAACCTGTGGAAGAAGGCATCTACCCACCCCCTCCTTGCCAGGATGAAGCACACTGGGCACAAGGCCTCCTCCAGAACCAGTGGAAGAAGGCATCCACTCACCCCCTCCTTTCCATGATGAAGCACACTGGGCACAAGGCCCCCTCCAGAACCAGTGGAAGAAGGCATCCACTCACCCCCTCCTTGCCAGGATGAAGCACACTGGGCACAAGGCCCCCTCCAGAACCAGTGGAAGAAGGCATCCACTCACCCCCTCCTTGCCACGATGAAGCACACTGGGCACAAGCCCCCCTCCAGAACCTGTGGTAGAAGGCACACACTTGAGAGACTGTGGCTTTGCACTCCCCAGGACCAAGCAGTGGGCAAACCACCCACTAGAGAGACTGTGGCTTTGCCCTCCCCAGGACCAAGCAGTGGGCAAACCACCCACTAGAGAGACTGTGGCCTTGCACTCCCCAGGACCAAGCAGTGGGCAAACCACGCACTAGAGAGACTGTGGCTTTGCACTCCCCAGGACATCGCAGTGGGCAAACCACCCACTAGAGAGACTGTGGCCTTGCACTCCCCAGGACCAAGCAGTGGGCAAACCACCCACTAGAGAGACTGTGGCTTTTCACTCACCAGGACATCGCAGTGGGCAAACCACCCACTAGAGAGACTGTGGCTTTGCAATCCCCAGGACCAAGCAGTGGGCAAACCACCCACTAGAGAGAATGTGGCTTTGCACTCCCCAGGACATCGCAGAGGGCATGTAGCCCCCTCCAGGAGCAGTAGCGTTGTACCATCTTCCGGCTGAGGTGCCCCCCTGTTCCTCTTCCCCCTGAGGTGCCTGTGTATCTTCGACCTGATGCCTGCGCAGTGTTCTCTCCGTATTGAGGCAGGAGTCAAGTGTTATGGCCCTGTGGGCCACAGACATTTTGGAGTAGAGTCCCTCCATTTGTATATATTGTACATATTGTTTTATGCTTTAAGGACGTATTTATCTACAATAATACAATAATATTACACTCACTTTAATCAATTCCTTTTGTCCTTGCGTTATTCCTGAGGATTACGGGGTGAATATGTAATGTTGTTGCATCTGTGTGTATGGTGTTGGGGGTGAGGGTGGGGGTGGGTGAGCTGCATGTTGCAAGTGTGTGTCACCCTCTTTTTCTCCCCCCTCCCTTGTGTGCTAGGTACCGTACTCACCATGGTCGTCTTCGCCATTGTTTGTGTTCCTGGTGTAGGAGGAGGTAGACCAGCATTGGAAATATGTGAAACTTGCGCTCCATGGCGTCGTGGTTCTTCCTTGATTGTCGAGAGGTGAGTCATTTCCCTTCTGTGTACTGTTTCCGCCGTGCTTTTGATGGTGCCTGGCTGTTGGCTGTTGGCTGTTGGTGGTTACCGCCGCAGTGCTTGTTGCTACAGCCGTGGCGGTCAGAGTGTTAAAGTGGCTGTCTGTGTTGGCAGTTTCCGCTGTGGTCAAAATATATTTTTTTTTACTGCCGGCCTGTTGGCGGTATTACCGCTGCTTTATCACCGACCGCAGGGGTTGTAATGAGGGCCGTAATGTTTGGTCTAATTATGTTTTGTGCAATACAGTTTATTTTTACATAGCTCAGTGTTGTGTTTACTTTGTGGTGTACATACTGGGTGGCGTGTGTTGTGTGTGTTGTGCAAACGCTTTACACATTGCCTACGGGTTAGGTCTGATTGCTCATGCCAAGCTACCAGCGGGGTGAGCAGGGGTTATCTTGGACGTGAAACTCCCTTGCACTGACTAGAGAGGGGGTGTTTTGCATGGCCTAGGTGCATACCCTAGCCAATCAGAAACCCCATTTCTAACACTAACTATGTCCATCTTCTCGAATGCACGCTTCTGTGCTGGGGTCATTGTGGCAGCTAAAATATGAGGAGAACATGACATCAAAAACTGAATTTGGTAGAGAAAGAACAAACATGCAATGTATACAGCATCTTCAGATGACCCAAGTCATCCACCAGACATACGACAACAATGTCAAGAGCCAAATCAATACAAATCTGCCTACCAGGCATGTACGGTATCATTATCATGTCACAGGGATAACGACTATCTAATGTTTCACATTAGGGCCCAGATTTAAGTTTGACTAGCGCCTACTTGCGCCACATTAGCGTCATCATTATTGTGAGGCTGAAGTAGCCCATCAAGGACAAAATCCCTGTGCCATAGTAACAAAGTGCCGCAATGGATGCATTGCACCACTTTGTCACCCCTTGTGTTACATTATGCCTTGGCCAAGCATCATGAATGCAAGGTGGGTTTCACCTGGTAGGGGGGCCTGGAAAAATGATGCTGGTGATTCTAAGAGATTCCACAGCATCATTTTTTTTCCTTTTAACACCTGCTCAAAGCAGGCGTTACGAGGGGGCAAACCATTCATTACAATGGGCCCCTAGGCAATGTTCAGAGTTAGTGCCAATATATTTTGTTCTAAGTCTGAACAGGACATCAATATCCGTCTACAAATTTTACCTTATTGCCCCCTACCCTGTGGCATGGTCAGCCCTGAATTTCTAATGTGTGACACATGGTGGCGGTAGGGGTGCGCTAAAGAGCACAGGAAAAGTGGTACTGCACTGGGTGTAGCGTCACTTTTCTTAAATATTTACCTATCTGTGCACGTCTTTTTACATCTCCTAAGTACCAGGTAAACACTTACCATTCACATCTCATACACACGTGATGTAACCATGCTCCATCATGAAGGTTAATCTGCACACATCTTGGTTGTTACAATCTGTACACATGTCCCACGTCCATCTGGAGAAAAGCTGAAATCTCTCTGTGTACTCATCTGACTGTATGTTCACCAAAAAAAGCTTCTTGCACGGCCTGTGCATCACTTCATTTCTGAAGAGTAGTGAAGCACCGGTGGTGCAAGTATCTCATTGATAAGCCCCTTAGAGACCTCCACCCATGCACATAAATTGTATCATGTCCAGAGTAAATTAGTGCAACGTGTGGCACACAGTGCAGCAGCATGTGCTGTGACAAATATGTTGGCAATATCCATGCACTTCTAAAAGCCAACATCTCTGACACATATCTTGACTGACATCACTGTATTTGTGGGCACAATTACTTTTTCATAATATCAACAGTTCCATTGCAGCACATGTTAGCACCTGTGCATCAATCAACTCGTTCCAAATCCTCAACATCACATCAGACATGATGTTGATACACAAGCATAGATGATGGTTTCTTATTTGTCACACATGCCATTACCACATGGCATTACACACATCATACCCTCTCACACACAAACCTGGATCTAGACATGTGACGTACAAGGTAACACTTACTGGCTGCATTGGGGTCTTCAAATCAGGAAACCTCTCCAACAGTGTAGGGTGGAGTTCCACCTGCAAGATATGACAGGAAAATATGACTTTGTGATTGTTGAACAAATAAAAGCATGGACAACTGCAAAACATTCAGCTTGTTTAGCTGAATGAGCTAGTCAAGTTAGTGTTAGGAATAAACAACTGCCAACTATTACATGTCTGTCAGAAAGACAAAGGGCCAGATTTAAAAGGCCCTAGCGACACCGGGTTGCGCTTTTCACTGCACCGTACATACAAGGAGCTGTAACAGAACGTCTTGGGGCATTACGCCTCCATGTAAATAAGGGCCATTATGATGCAGTTTTCTGCATCAGAGGGGCATGCAACGGGTGTTGCAGTGGGCGTCACATCACAACAACCATTACTTTTGACACTGCCCCAGATTTACAAGATATCATAAACTGATTGCAGCATCAAACACATCTTACACATTTTTGGGGGACAGGATACTGTCCATTAACAGAAGCATAGAATTTTGTAGTGAAGCTATGTGAATACGCAGCAAGCACTCAGATGCTTCACTCTTACAAACCCATACTACTACCACATGACTCCATTATCTGTGTGCTATATGTAACATATGGCACACCATGGCAGATATAAGGACACTGACATTGGTGTGCTCTTAGCATGTTTTGCACCATATTTGAAGGTTCTATACCTGCAAAGTGAAAATAGGCATTTTATTAACAATGGACTTGTCATGTAATCAACCTGCCTCAGGCACAAATGCAAGTTAACTCCAAAAAGAGGCACAGTGTAACCAAGTTTATATAAAGGCTCTTTTTTCATGTGCCACCTATGGCAGGGACACACAGTTTGCATTCTTGAGGCCTGGCGCTGCCATCGTGTGGCACCAGGCTTTCAAACTGCTATAATGCTTGTAACGGCCACATTTTGACACATGGTTAGGTAATGCTTGCCTCCATTAGCAACATTACCTTCAGACACTAAGACCCAAATGTTGCATTATGAGGCAATCACTCCTTCTTAACTTTGTGTGCTTGTCATGTTACTCTGCACAAACATGCTTCAAGGCATACACACACCTGTGACTAACAATACTGCTGTGTCAAATTTGTCATCACTCAAAAATTACTTAGCACATTTCCACAGTTGTAAAGCCCATGATAGACATGTACATTTGTGCCTGGGAAACATGAGCCCTTGCACCATTGCACATGTGTGTACGATTGTTGACACTTTAATGTGTATATGTAATACACAAGGTACACAGAGAGGAATGTTAAATTTGTCTGCAACCAGCACATTCCTGAACTCTCATAAATGCAGGTTGGTTGAGACACAAAACTTGACCCTTGTCATTACATGCTGCATTTATCCTTATGTCTTACTGTCATGCACATGGAAATGAGGATGTTGCAATGTAAAACGAGTGCTTACCAACAGGTCTGCCAGCCCAAATCACCAGGTGATCCAGGAGATCTCCTTCCCGGGCAATGAGGCCTGCCCACCAGTGTTTGAGCTGGTGGTTTGTCCACTCAACCAAAAAGATCCTGTGCAGCTGGTAGAGCACCTTGCCCTACCGCAGCTTCCTTGCCTCTGCTGGGTAGCCCATAGTGACTCTGCCACCCTTAGCCACCATGCTGGGGAGGTAGTGGCACGCTAGCCAGATGAACCCTCCCAGTTCATCACCTCTCATGTGATATGATCTCCCTTTCCTTGACATTTTGCAAGTTCCTTCCACTGCAGCAATAATGACACCCAAAATATATAGAAATACCCTATCTAATCCCAAAAAACACTAACAAACTACACTACCCCAAGGCAAACACCCGACAATACAATTACAATAACAGGACAATAAAGTACATAAAACTTACAAATATGGTAAATTAGACTTTACACAGAAAGCACCTAGCACAAAACTCTCCAAAACCACCACTACTCAACCAGCAAAATCTCCATACAGCCTTTCACAACCACAGACCAGAAGACGGTACAGTAAAAGTGAAAGTGATTTCACTTTAACATGTGTGTAGCATGGAAGTCCTGTTACATCACGTCCTGGGCGTGTGAGTCGCGTTTTTCTAATATTTTATTATGCATGACCGGGATGCATGGAATTTTTCTATGAAGGGAGACAAGGCCTGTTGGCTTAGCATTGACACGCAGGGGCCAGGTGTCATTTTAGGCATGTGTGTTGCATGAAGGACAATGGGATGCTCCTTAATTTTTGACACATACCGGGCATGCGTGGATTTTGGAGGGCAGGCTCAGAAAGCAAGACAGTTTAGACGTGCATGGTTCCAGGTGTCATTTTGGTGCTTTGCCATGTAGTGAGAAGAACTGCATACGTAAATTTTTCTGACACATAATAGCCATGCGTGGATTTTGGTGGAAAGGCTGACAGTGCCCCCAGATTCACATATCTTGTTACAGGAGCTATGCATCTACAAAGTTTTAAAATGTTGAGGTGTATGAAGACTCTTTGCCACATATATGTTTACACGTGTACTGAGTGTACATATGCGATTCTACTCATATTGTGAGTCTACCACGATGTCATGTCAGAATTCCGACTGTACATGTCAAAACCACAACACAGGATAGGAAGGGCCATGTGCAATACATGTTCAGGCATATGATACCCTTAACAAATCTTCAGCCAAGGATGCTGTTGACTAAGGCTAGGATAAGATCCTCTAAGTCATCACAATGTGAGTTCATCTATGTGCACACTATGGTGTGTTGTAAGGAGCACACTTAATAATGCAAAGCAACACATGTATCCTATAGTTTACCATGCATGCACAATGTTGGAGATGATGTGCTGACATGTGTCATTGTAGGTATATATGTGACATGTTTGTGTGTGAAAATATATGTATCATGTCTGATAAGTGCTGCATGATACAGTAGTGTGTTTAAGGATTAGACACAAACCAATTCAGCTGTGTCACACGTAGGCCATTGTCTCAAGGCTGTGTGCACATATCAGTGTAAAACATGTTCACAATGTGGGGACATTTTTACTAGTCATAATAAGGTGTATGTTATGATGTGACACATACATGTTTTATCATTTAAATTGCACTCATTTGTCTATCTGCAAATAGACAGCACCAAGACTGGTCCACATAGCTTGGACACGTGTGGATAACTTAAGGTCTTATGTATTAACGACATAATATTTGAATGCTCAATGAGTCAAACTTTATTGTTCTTGCCAGAGTGATGAAAGTGGATACAATCAGTATGGCAGGGCTGCTCTTATGCAGTGATGGCACCCTAGTCATCATTGCTCCTGCTGCACTTTGAATGGCCACACAGGCCCATTGTTGCATGTAGTAACACAGGTTGAGTGTGGTCCCCTCAGCTCAGTTCACTGTGCACAATCAGCGGGCTCCTGACTGTGTCAAGGGTCAACGTAGCCTCCTCTGTGGATTGGAGGGGCATTGGGTGGTGATCTGTCATCATCATGGTGGAACGTCAGCACTGAGATGAACAGTTCCCTGCAGACATGCACCTGCACATTTATGATCCCATGGCCAAGTATGTTTTGTTACCTTTGTGGTTCTTGATGTCAGGCATGCTCTATCATGTACTGGGGACAGGCCGCTTGTTTGTGTAGGACATGTTGTATCAATTCCCATGGTTTTACATCACTATCTATTAATAGCTGAGATTATTCCTAGGATGCCTGGTTAGGTCACTGATAGGTTGTGGACCTGGGTCATGTGTTGAGACCCATTGCACAGATACTGTCCTCCCTGGGTTTCTCTTCTTTGTGGATGACCACTATTGAATCCTGGTGCTGGTCTAACAGGAGTACTCCTCCCTTCTGGCTCTCCTCATACATCTGCTTCAGATGTGAGGCAAGCTTAGTGGTGGTCAACTTATTGAGTTCTATTGGTAAACTGTTGGGCCATGATGCTTTGCCTGGCTTCACATCCCTGATGGCTCGTACAATTTCCTCCTGGGAAAGTTCATCTTCTAAGGGTTCCCTATCCTCTGTAGGGAGGGTTGGGAGGGAGATGTCACCTAGGAGCTTGCCTGCTTTGCCTTTAGTGGCGAAACACCTTGCATAATAGTTTTCCCATAATAGTGGGCTAACTTTTGTGCTATGGATTCTCGACTACTAGCAAGTTCCCCTGAAACCTTTGGGATCCCAGAAACCCGTCTACCTGCTGCCTCCTACCTGTTCAGTCAGGCCAATATTTTCACTGTCTTGTCTCCCATTTAAATGATGTGGTGCTGTGTTGCTCTATGTTGCATTTTAGCAGCTTCCCAGGCACATCTCGGTATTCTTTTTGCTTAGGGACCAGAATGTGGGCTCACTCTGATCCCTCCTCATCTGGTAAGCCAGCCTCAAGGAACAGTAACTCACGTTCAAGAGCCTTCAATTTGTCTCTTTTTAGTTTTTTCCCTTGTGCCATCATGGAGAAACCGATCCCCTTGGCTACTGACTTATAGGCCACCCACAACGTGAGTGCAGCCTCAAATGAAGTGCTGTTTTCCAGAAAATAATGATTTGTTGCGGCTAACATCCCTTCTCTAATATTTTGGCACTTTAAGGTACCTAGGGCTCAATATAATGTGGCTAGTGTTCGGCCTCTCGCCTCGACCATACACTGGACACAGGGGAGAATGATCAGTAATACACCTGGCTAAGTTAGTACTCTCCCTGACTTTTAACAGCTGGAGAGTTGGCATGAGACAGTGATCAAATCAGGAGAGACTATCATGCACCCCCATGTAAAAGGATAAAGGGGGTCATTCTGACCCTGGCGGTAAAAGGCAGTTACCGCCGGTCAGAAGACCGCCATAACACCGCCGCGGCCGCGGTAACCCGCCAGGGTCATTCTGACCCACAACTGCCAAACCGCCAAAAACCCGACCTCCACTGAAGGCCGCCACATCAGCGGTCAGCGATAAACTGGAGATGACCAAACCTCCACCGTCACGCCAACAGAAATACGCCCATGCCATTAAGACCCACGAATCCACGTGGCAGTCTTTCAACCGCGGTATCCCATTGGCGGTACACACCGCCGCGGTCAAAATACACACACCTTTACAAAACACAGCCACATTGGATAATTCAAAATACACACACCTGATGCACATACAAACACCACTCCCACACAATCAATACGATATAAAACACACACCCACATCACCCACAAACCCCCACAAATCAAAATTCAGAGACAAGGCGCAATACACAGAGAGAGAGCACAGGGAACGCAAACCACAACACACACAGGAACCCAACATCATCCCCCACACTACATCTACGCACAAAACACCACACACCACTACACTCATCACCACAAACACCACCCCACACCTCATCCACACCACCCCATGGTACCCCAAAGACACCCCAGGTTCTCGGACCAAGAACTCAGGGTCATGGTGGAGGAAATAATTAGGGTTGAGCCCCAGTTCTTCGGCACACAGGTGCAGCACACCACAATAGCCAGGAAGGCGGAGCTATGGCAAAGGATCTTCGACAGGGTCAACGCTGTGGGACAGCATCCCAGAAATCGGAAAGACATCCGAAAGCGCTGGAATGACCTACGGGGGAAGGTGCGGGCGATGGTGTCAAGACACAACATTGCTGTGCAGAAGACTGGCGGTGTACCCCCACCCACTCCACCCGAATTCACAGCATGGGAGCAAGAGGTCTTGAACATCCTGCATCCTGAGGGCCTCGCTGGAGTAGGCGGAGGAATGGACTCTGGTAAGTCTAATCTCAACTACTTCCCCCCCAACCACCAGCATGCCAACCCCCACCCCCACCCTCACCCCCAACCCCCCAGCACATATCCTCCCTGCTAATGTCTCACCAGCACAACCCACCCAAACCAACACCAACCCCTGAATGCCAACACAAACCATGGACACCCATCACCTAAGCATGACCACTGCACACACCCATTCCCCCCCCCAAACCACCCTCACAACTCCTCCCACAAGGGAATGCCAGCACTGGGGGACAAGGGCACCCACAATTCGCACGCCATGGCACACACAGAAGCAATAACCATACTCTTTCACCCCTGCAGGGCCCGAACGCCAACACATCGGCCCGGAGGGTCCAGAAATGTCCATCCCACCCCCAGAACAGGACCCAGTGAAGACAGCAGCTCTGTCGACCTAGAACCTGATGACCAGCCCGGACCATCGGGGCCCTTTGGACAGTCGGTTCCCCTCAGGCAGCCACAGGCCACAGCAGACCTACCCCCCTCTGGAAACCCCAGCACAGCACCCACCCAGCGGGCCCATGCCTCTGTCTCCAGGACAGGTCAAGCAGCGGTGTGTCTACCACTACAGGGCACCCAGGGCAACCCACCACCCCAACAACAACAGGGACCTGGGGGCAGTGGTAGTGGGCACACCGTCCAGGGGACAGAGGCCCAGGAACAAAGGGGAACTGGGAGGGCTGCTGTGCGACAGAGGGAGGACAGGCCTAGGGAACCCACTGTCCAAGAGGCCCTCACCACCATCATGGGAGAGTACCACCACTCCCAAGAGACGATGGCGACGGTCCTGGCCAGGTTCGAGGAGATCCAGGCCATGCAGGAGGGCCAGTACATGGGGTTCCGGGAAGAACTGCGCAGCATCAGTTCCGCAATGGGTACAATCGTGGTGGCACTCAACCAGATTGTCACCACATTGCGGGACCATGTGGCCCCCCAAAGGGCCCCTGCCACTAGCATGGAGGAAGAACAGCCCACCACCTCCGCCGGCGCTAGTGGTCAGGAGGCCCCAACACAACAGCAACGGCCCACCCGGACCCCACCCCCTGCAGAACATGAACCACCCGCAAGAAAGGCCTGAGATCGAGGAAGAAGACAGAGTAGGATGTCAAGACCCCCGCCATGCACGGATCCCCCCGGATGTCATCCCACTGTCCCACTTGTTCACCCTGTCCAACCTTGAACTGCCCCTGCTCCACCTTCCACAGGCATATGGACAATGCACCTGTGCGAACGTGAGTCTGGACTCTGCCATGGACATGCCTCCACCATCACCCATCACCCTTTTTGAACTATACACCAATTTGTGCACTTCAATAAACACAATTATTGCACAAAAACCATCTGGAGTCTGATATTTATTTATTTAAACCAAATGTATTCGATATAACCAACCAAAAATGTCCAAATACATTGTGATGACAACATACCAGTGTCACCACGCGGTAGTCCATGGGGAAATAAACCAGAGGGCACTCCGTGGGGACCACATCACTGAAATAGGAAGGCAAATTCACAACTAAGTTACCATACATTGGGGTGAAAGGTCAGACAGTAGAGAGCCAGTACTGTTACAGATATAATAAAATGCAGGAGTAGATTCTTACCTGTGTGTTACTGGAAATACTGCAGTATCACTCTGTCCCTGTTGTCTGTGTCGTCCTCTTCGTCTTCCTCCTCTTCACTCTCCGCAGGCTCCACAGCGGCCACAACACCACCATCTGGACCATCCTCCTGCAGGAAAGGCACCTGGCTTCGCAAAGCCAGGTTGTGAAGCATGCAGCAGGCCACGATGATATGACACACCTTCTTTGGTGAGTACATTAGGGATCCACCTGTCATATGCAGGCACCTAAACCTGGCCTTCAGGAGGCCGAAGGTCCGCTTGATCACCCTCCTAGTACGCCCATGGGCCTCATTGTACCGTTCCTCTGCCCTTGTCCTGGGATTCCTCACTGGGGTCAATAGCCAAGGCAGGTTGGGGTAACCAGAGTCACCAATTAGACACACACGCTGTCTCTGTAGCTGTTCCATCACATAAGGGATGCTGCTATTTCGCATGACGTACGCGTCATGCACTGACCCTGGGAACTTGGCATTTACATGGGAGATGTACTGGTCAGCCAAACAGACCACCTGGACATTCATGGAATGATAACTTTTTCGGTTCCTGTACACCTGTTCATTGTCTTGTGGGGGGACCAAAGCCACATGGGTACCATCAATGGCACCAATGATATTGGGAATGTGTCCAAGAGCATAGAAATCACCCTTCACTGTAGGCAAGTCACCCACCTCAGGGAAAATGATGTAGCTTTGCATGTATTTCATCAGGGCAGACAACACTCTGGACAACACCCTTGAAAACATAGGCTGAGACATCCCAGATGAAATGGCCACTGTAGTTTGAAATGATCCACTAGCCAAAAAATGGAGTACTGACAGCACCTGCACTAGAGGCGGAATCCCTGTGGGTTGGCGGATGGGTGACATCAGGTCTGGCTCCAGCTGCGCACACAGTTCCTGTATAGTGGCACTGTTGAGTCTGTAGGTGAGTATGACATGTCGTTCTTCCATTGTCGACAGGTCCACCAGCGGTCTGTAAGCGGGAACATTCCTCCATCTCCTCGCAAGTCCCAGCGGACGGTGCCTAGGAAGGACAACATGGAGCAGCCAGCCCAACATGGAGCACAGAGTCAATCAACCCACAGGTAAGTTCCCACAGCCTGCACAGTACACAAATCTCTCTGGATTGAATGGCTTGTATGAGTGTCGATGCAAGGCCTAGCCATGTGTGACGCAGTAGGAATTAAGCCATGTGGGCCCTTGAAATGGCGGCTGCCTGACCTGTGAAGTGTGACAATGTGAAGTGAGGTCATTGCGCTGGTGTGGCACGCCGTGGCGGTAGGCGATCAAAGACCGCGGCGCAAAGCAGCATTGGTTAACATTGAACCCTATGGGTTTCAGGAGCCAATGACGATGTGCGCCGGCGGTCGCGGTACGCACCGCAGCGGTACGCACCGCCGCGGTACGCACCGCCGCGGGCGTGACCGCCATTTTCTCTCTGCTTAATCACACGAGACCTGAGCATCCACAGGAGAGGACCTATAATGCAAGTGCTGCTGTGACCTCGGTCTGGAAGTGACAATGGCTGCTGCGACTGGGGAAAGGGCCCCCGCCTTCAGTTCCGAAGAGTTGGAGAAGCTCGTGGAAGGGGTCCTCCCCCAGTATGCGCTACTCTACGGTCCTCCAGACCAACAGGTGAGTACACGGGGGCCAATGCATAGTGGGCAATGCCTGTGATGAGTGGGGTGGATGTACGATGGAGGGGAGGGGAGCAATTTACGAATGCATGGCACGACAGATGAGAGCATGTGCCACCTGGCAAGTTTGGGGAGGGGGGGCCACTCACATCGAGCATGCAGAAAAGTGATGATGTTTCTTTTCCCCCCCTGTACATGTCACATAGGTCAGCGCCCATCAAAAGATCGATATTTGGTGTGCCATCGCCAAGGACGTCCGGGCCCTGGGGGTCCACAACAGACGGGGCACCCACTGCCGCAAGAGGTGGGAGGACATCCGCCACGGGAGCAGGAAGACCGCCGAGGCTCTGCTGGGGCTGGCCTCCCAACCTAGGAGGGGTGCCAGTCGTACCTTGACCGCCAACGGTGTCAACCAAATGCATGCACTCAACTTGTCTTTATTTCTCCATCCTCCCCCCCCATTTTCTTTGTTTTTCGGTGAATGTGTGCATTAGCATCATCAGGCGGAGGAGAAGTGGCATCGGCGCAAGAGGGAGCTGCATCTCACATGGCCCCAGAGGGCCATGCAACGGACTCCGACATGACCAGTGAGACGGAGGGCGAGGGGGGCTCCACCACGGGGACCCGTGCAGACGTCAGTGACACCGACACGTCCTCGGATGGGAGCTCCCTTGCGGTGGCGGCAACATCCGTGCCCACCGATACTACAGGTACAGCCGCCACCCAGCGCACCAGCTCCGCCCTCCCAGCAGCCCCTCGGCCTTCGGCCCGTGCCCGCACGGCCAGGAAGGCGGCCATCTCCTTCGCCCCAGGCACCTCAGGCCCTGCCCCAGTCACCCCTGCTGCCCTCAGTGAGGAGGTCATTGACCTCCTGAGGACCATCATTGTTGGGCAGTCTACCCTTTTGAATGCCATCCAGGGTGTGGAGAGGGAGGTGCATCAAAGCAATGCATACCTGGAGGGCCTTCATTCGGGTCAGGCTGCCCATCAGCGATCGTTCAACGCTCTGGCCTCAGCACTGACGGCAGCGATTGTCCCTGTCTCCAGCCTCCCTCTTCAAACTCCCTCCACTCAGTCCCACTCCCCTGTTCCTCTGCCTATCCCATCCACACCTACAGACCAGCCTGCACACACCTCAACACCCAAGGGAAGCTCATCCAGACATAAGCACCACAGAACACACAAGCATTCACACAAGCAACATACAGATGCAGACATGCCAACAGCCACTACCTCCTCTGTGTCCCCCACCTCCTCATCTCCCTCCTCCCTCCCTGTGACGTCTACACTCACACCTGCATGCACACCACCATCAGCCAGTACACCCATCACCAGCACACCCTCCACACCAGTCCGCACACGTGCAGTCACCACCCCCACTGCCATGTACACGTCCCCTGTGTCCTCTCCCAGTGTGTCTGTCACCCCCGCTTCCAAACCACACAAACGCAGGCAGGCACCCAACCAACAGCCATCCACCTCACGTCAGCCTCCAGCCCAAGCACCTGCACCCAAAGACACCAGACTTGACTCTCCTACAACCACATCCTCTTCCTCCACTCCCATACCCACTCCAGCTACCCTTCCCATGGCTCCTAAAAAACTAATCCTCTATAAACTGGACCTCTTTTCCTCACCTGACCCACCCCCTCCATCTCGTAAGAGTTCCAAAAACACCTCAGCCACCACCAGCCCAGCAACTCCCAAGAACGTCGTGGCTGGTTTTTGGAGTCCGCCCTTTCTTTGTGCAGGGACATCGGCCAGCAGCAAAGGCACAGCCAGCCCCCCCCCTGGGAAGAGGAGCAAAAAACTGAAGGGCAGGCGCGACAGGCCTGATACGCCTGCCCCCAAGGAGGGTAGCCTTGCACCGTCACCTGCCACATCGGGTAAGGGAGCCAAGGGCCACGGAGAGTCTGCCAAGGAGGGTAAGGGCAGCAAAGCGCAAAAGGCAGGGAGCAGCCGACCTGGCCATGAGGGCCCCACCAGCCCCATTCCGGGGGTATCGGAGGAGACCCAGGGCCCCAGGACTCCATCACAGGAGGGCCCTGCACAGAAAGGTCCGATGCTGACTGAGCAGGAAGTATTGGCCAGGTGTGGTTCACTCGAAACACAAGACAGGCACCGCTGAACAGGGCCCCGCCAAGACAGGCACCGCTGAACAGGTCCCCGCCGTGAGAAGCACCGCTGAACAGGGCCCCGCCGTGAGGAGCACCGCTGAACAGGTCCCCACCGTGAGGAGCACCGCTGAACAGGTCCCCGCCGTGAGAAACACCGCTAAACAGGGCCCCGCCAAGACAGGCACCGCTGAACAGGGCCCTCCTGTCAAGCACCGCTCCGCTGGGCCCTCCTGTCAAGCACCGCTCCGCTTGGCGCTCCTGTCAAGCACCACTGGCCCATTGGCAGGCCCGGTTCTGTGTCGGGCAGGGCTTCACGAGGCACTCTGCCCACCATGCCTCCTCCATGACCAGTGGACTCTGTAATCCACCTGATGGACTGTGGCTTTGCACCCCCCAGGATGGCACAGTGGGCAATCCACCCACTGTAGAGACTTGAGAGACTGTGGCTTTGCACTCCCCAGGATGGCACAGTGGGCATGGAGGCCCTTCGTGGATCTGGCGTCGTGGACTCATGTGGCTGAGGTGCCCCCCCTTCCCTTCCCCCTGAGGTGCCAGTATTTTATTTTTGTGATGCCCCAGCAGTGTTCTCTCCAATGGACTCGATCTTGTGTGTGGGCTTTGCCCATGTGTTGCTGCACATTGGCCCACGGACATTTGGACTTTGCAAAACTGTGCCGGACTTTTGCTACTTGTATATATAGTTCTAGATGTGTAATAATTCTTTATATATTGCTAAGTTCGCTATACTTAATTATTGATATAATATAGTTCTATTTTTACAATCATTGCCTTTTGTCTTTGCATTTTTGTTTTGGGGGTTTGGGGGTGTCACTCTGACTTTTCAATCTGCATTGGTGTGTAGGTATTTCGGTGGGGGTGAGGGTGGGTGTGTGGTGTATGTGTGTGCCCGTAACCTTTCCTCCTCCCCCCTCCCCTGTGTCGTAGGTGCAGTACTCACCGTTGTCATCTGCGGCGACGTTTGTGATCCTGGAAGAAGAGCAGGAAGGCAATGGCTGGGAGGATGTGGAGTTCCGGTTCCATGCTGTCCCGATTCCGTGTGGAGTGTGTCGAGGTGAGCGTTTTCCATTGGAAATGTCTGTTTCCGCCGTGTTTTTATCGGCGGGGCTCCCGCCCCGGAAAAGGTGGCGGATTGGTGAGTCGTGATAGGGTGGGCGGTACATTGTCTGCCGCCTGGCTGTTGGCGGTGCCACCGTGGCGGTCGGAGTGTTAAAGCTGCGGCCTGTGTTGGCGGTTCCCGCCAGGGTCAGAATTCCATTTTTTGGACCGCCAGCCTGTTGGCGGGTTGGCCGCCGCTTTAACACTGACCGCCAGGGTCAGAATGACCCCCAAAGTGTTGGATTTCTGGATTAAGGGTCCACCATGCATCTTCCAGTCCCTGGGCAGTGAGGTAGTCTGCAAATGGTCATCTGACTGAGTCTAGGGGCCTTGGGGGAAGTTGGTGAACGCTATAACTCAGCTTTGGGTTAAAGTCCCTTCACATGAACAATTCCCCATCTAGAAGACTGTGTAGCAGAGTGGTCAGTGCTGGTAGTACAGAGTTGTGAAGTCATATTGGAATAAATACTGAATGTCTATTTAAGATGCCCCACACCCGGGTCCCAGAGAGCACCACATAGTGACCCAGCTGTTCAGGCCATATTTGCCAAATGACCAGGGGCAGTGTTCTCCACCCCAAGATTATGACTCCTCTAGAGAAGGTGGTATGGGCCATGTAAGCAGCCTTTGAACAGCCCCAATGTTCCAGGGCATGACCCCTCTTCAATCATGAATTCCCTCTCCCGGCTAAAATGCATCTCCAGTGCCACATTTACAATTTCACGAGCCCCTCTCATATCCTCTCAGGAAAATGCCCCAGGCTAGACACATTTTTTTTTTGCCCCGCATCTCCACTTCAAGTGTATCACAATTCTCCTTTGCGGTACTGCCACCCCGGTGCCTTTTGGAGCAGTCACAGTGTCTTGACCCTCCTGTCACCTGACATCCATCTAGCCAATCCTGACCAGCTTCTGGGCTTGATAAAAAGTGAGTTTTGCATGCTGAGACTAATCAAAGCTGCGCCGGATAAATATTGGAATACTTGTGGTCCTGATCCCTCAGAGCCTGCTTCACCTAGAGGAAACTGCGGCGCAGCCTCTGGATCCAAAGACTGAAATTGGGGAAGAAGGTTACCAGTGCTTCACCTGTATGCAATGGAGGGGCACTGCAAGCTGCTAGGAGAATCACATCCCGGTATTGGAGGTTCACAAGTCTTGCTATGATGGAACAAGGGTGTGCTCCAGACTTTGATGGTGCACCTGTGATGCGGTGTCCTCGCTCTACCTAAAAGATTTTGGAAAGTCCACATGATTGCAGCTGTTTCAGGATGAGATCTTCCATGAACAGGTCGATGGCCCGACCTTTGGTATTTAAAGGTACCACTAGTATCCATACATTATTTTAGCAGGAACAGCCCACCAAGTCTTCTAAATTCTCTCTTAAATGTTCTACTGTAGCTTCACATAATTTGCAATGCATGGCTACATACTCACATTTGCATTTGCCAACCTATGTCACATTCACAGTGAGTGTATTTTGGTACTGTGATTACTCATGTCAGTTATGAGTAGAGGGAGTGACACAATCAACCTTTCTGTGTCGTTCCTTACACATACAATTTGCCAAGGGTCTATGACTTGTTTGTACTTTGCTTGACTTACATGCACATTCCTAAATGACTGGGTGTGATACACCTAGACATTTATGTGTATTGGTCCCTGTATGTCACTATCTTGCTAAAACATGGAAGTGACACTGAGAAGTATGTTCTCAGTACTCATATGTGACATTATCATTCAGACTTTGCTAGGTTGCGTAACAGACACAAACCTGCCGTTGTAGGTAATTGCTAGCCTTTTCCTGCCTAGCCCATACATCTGTACAGCAGTCTTGATGTAAGTTTTCATTACTGCTACAGGCATATGTCAAGCCATATGTGTGTGACAATGTAAAATGTATTTGCTATAGACTATGCCTACATTCCACCCACACAATCATGTGGTAGTGAATTCTTTTAAATTGTTTTTTGTTCTTGACTATGGGGCAGATTAAATAAAAGTGTCATTGCAACCAGTGCAGGGACACTGTTCCTTTGGCCCTTAGCACCCCCCCTACCACCACCATGAGTACACCATACTTTGAAGACTGCTCACCATGGCACAGGGTAGGGTGCAATTGCGTCAATGTATTTGATGCAATTGATGTACTGTTCAGGGTTGGAGCTAACGTTTTGGCCCTAACTCTGAACAGTACTTAGGGGCCCTTTAATACCAATGATGTGCCACCTTTAAACAGCTGCTTCCAGCAGATGTTAAAAGTAGCTGCAAAATATGACACAGTTAATTTTCTTATATTCCACTGTACCATTTTGGCACCATCCATATTGTGGCACACGGTGTTACGAAGTGGCGCGATGCATGTACCATTATAAGTACCTGGTGCTTAGATTTTGGCATTGTTGGGACACATTGGCATAAGATCTATGATACCAATGTTGCACAAGGATGCACTAGGCTCTCTTAAATCTGGGCCTATGTTCCAAAGTTGTTTACTACTGTTGTGGTACAGTCATGCTCTCTGAGATATGGGCAACGTACAAATGGTATGTGATGGTGTAAATGAGTACGCAATGAGCATTCAGGGTTTACGTGACATTATTAAATTATTTACATGGTTATTCTTGGAGTACAGTTCTATGTGAAAAAGTTTTGCACAATTAGTTCTCTTCTGCATACACCAGCAGCAGTGTTTTGTTGTCCCCTTCCTTCAGTTGGACACCATTGTTGTCATCCTCCTCACTGGGGACATCTACTTGTTCATCCCAGGGGACATTTGTGGGCATAAAAATTTTATGCAATATGGCACACACAAGGATCATTTGACAGACAAGGAGTGGTGCATATACCTGTCCTCTTCCTGTAAGATGTAGAAACCTGAAGCTTGATTTGAGAAGGCCAAATGTCCTCTCCCCCACATTTCTGGTCCTTCTCTGGCTTTCATTGTAGGCCCACTCTGCATCTGTTGTAGGATTTCCAAAAGGTGTCATGACCCATGGCTGGATGCCGAAACCTTGGTCCGCTGCAAATGATTGTGTGAGCATGTGGCACATATTTGTTTTGAGTGGAGTGGTGAATCAGACTTGCATCTGGTATTGTATGTGTTCTTGTTCGGATTGATGGTTCGATAGGTATGTGGTGGTGCACTTTCCTATCATGGGTTGTGCCTCATGTAGCTGGTGATTGTAATTTAAATTCTTGTCTGACAGTTCACACATGCTAAATATGTGTGGTATTGTCTACATTTGAGCCTTGGGCCCCAATTTAAGAGGACCTACCTCCTCCTTGCACCACATGAGCAAACTTTTACACACACTATTGTTGGCCAACAAGGCTAAACACACAGTATCATTTTTACAAAGTGGTACTACCCAAACTGTGAAACACTTAGTGAACGTTTGTGCCACATTATGCCTGTGCAAGGCATCATGTATTCAAGGGGTCTGTTCCCCTGTTGGGACAAATGCAAAAATGGTGCAGAGGAATATGAGAGGTTCCAATGCATCATTTTGATCTGGTACTTTTGACGCCTGCAAAGAGCAGGTGTTAGTAGGGGGCACGCCTTTGCTTTTAATGGGCCCCTATGTACTGTGCAGGATTAGCACCATCAATTTGGCAATATTTGTACACAGTCCATCTATGGCATCCATTATGTTGACACTATTGCACCTACTCTGCACCATGGTGCGCCATATATTGAATACAGCACACACATGTTGGTGGGTGCTAAGGGGCACAAGTAAAGTGGCTGCCCAACTTTTCTGACATGAGGCTCTTAGTGCCTTCAATTTAGACCTGCAGAAGAGTGATGTTGTGGAAATGTGTGCCTATTTTGTGTGTTGTGTGCAATGTAATAAGTGTAGGGCCCTATGTGTTGCATGTGAATCCCACCCCTTTGGCCTTCAAATACCTCCCTTGCTCAAAGTGTTGTTGTTGGCAATTGCTGGCTAGCATATGTATGTACATGAGGTTCATATGCCCAGTTATAAAGAATGTATTGTGATGTATGCAAGCTTTTTCAGACAGCTGTGGGACAGGACAGGGCATGCTGTGCTTTTCAGCAGTGCCCTGCATCAGGAGTCCAGCCCTCCTATGTTTCATGTATCCTCATTCATGTGCATTTCTGGCCTCTGCCTGTACATTGTCGATAGTTCATCTGCCACAGTGTACTGTTGGTACCCTTGTATCATGGTATGGAGATGTGGGATTTATGGGTATGGTTGTTGGTGTGACGTGAGGTCTATTCATGCACATGATCTTTCATTGATGTTGATGTGGTATTTCAATTTGTGCTGCACTATGCACCACACAAGGGAAAGTTGAACACTATGGTCCTCATTATGACATTGGCGGTAAGTATCGCTCACCGCCATGCTGACTTCTGCAATTATACCGCCGCTGCAGCGGATCACCACTACCCAAATTATAACACACATAGCAATCTGTCACTATACAGCCACACACACAAGTCCTCCAGCCCAAAGGTCAGAGATTAACTGGTGGTAGCAAACATCACACCGTTAAACCAACAGAACTACGCTTACAACATTATGACTCACGAATCAGCGCGGCGGACATTCATTGGCGGTAAACCATTGGCGGTACATACCGCAGCACTCAAAATACACACACATACAAAACAACACTACATTGGACAATTCAAATTACACACACCTGACATCCATACACACACCACACCCACACCACTATAAAACACACCCCCACAGTACCCACAACCCTTTACAAATAAAAACAAGTGCCACAAGAGAGATAGCAAGACTACAGCCACACACCACCATCACCTATACACCATCCACGCACCTTACATCAGACACCCCAACACATCACCCCACACACCCTCACCCACACCACTCACACTACACCCATGGCACCACCATGACACCCCAGATTCTCTGAGGAGGAGCTGAGGGTCATGGTGGAGGAAATGATCCAGGTAGAGCCACAGCTATTCTGATCACAGGTGCAGCAGACATCCATTGCTAGGAAGATGGAGCTATGGTGGAGAATCGTGGACAGGGTCAACGCCGTGGGACAGCACCCCAGAACAAGGGATGACATCAGGAAGTGGTGGAACAACCCCCGGGGGAAGGTGCGTTCCACAGCAGCAAGACACCAAATAGCTGTACAAAGGACCGGCGGTGTACCCCCACCTCCTCACCCACAACTAACAAAATCGGAGGAGCAGTCTTGGAATTCATGCATCCTGGGGGCCAGGCAGGAGTAGGAGGACTGGACTCTGGTAAGTCAACTCTTTACTACTAATATCCCCCCTACCTGCATGCCATCACAAACCCCCACCCTTACCCACACTCCCATCACTTCACCACCTCCTACACACCCCACCATCACAACCCACCCCTCCCAATACTAAGCCCTGCATGCAACACCAGTCCATGGACCACGATCACAGACCTGCATGGACACCTATCACTAAAGCATGCACACTAGAGGGAAACAGCAAGCCCACCAAATAACTACTCACACAAGGCAAAGCTGCCTGGGCAATAACAACCTTAGAGGGCAATGCACTCTTGCACAAGATGTCACACGCAGAAACAATAACACTGCATTTACATCCCCACAGGTCCCCCAGCCAACGTCACCGGGGAGGAGGTGCCAGCAACATCCAGTTCCCCCCCACCCAGAAGAGGCCCACAGTGATGCCTGGATCTGGATGACCAACCTGGCCCATCAGGGATCTCCGGACAGTCGGTTACCCACGCACAGTCCCATACCACCACATAGCCTCCCCCCTCAGGAAACACCACCACAGTATCCACCCAACTGGCCCATACCTCTCTCCCAGGACTCGTCAATCAGCAGTGTGTCCACCAATACAGGGACCCAAGGCCACCCCACAAACACAGGACGATCAGGGACCTGGGTTGAGTGGCAGTGGGCACACGGTTCAGGGGACAGATGCACAGGACAACAGGGAAGCTGGGAGGACTGCTGTGCGACAGGGGGAGGACAGGCCTAGGAAACCAACACTCCAGGAGGCACTCACCAAGAACCTGGGAGCATACCACCATTCCCAGGAGTCAATGGGCCAGATACTGGACAAGTTGCAGGAGAACCAGCGGCTGCATGAGGGACAGTACCTGGGGTCCGGGAGGACTTGAAGTCCATTAACACCACCCTGGTCTCCATTGCAGGGGTGTTGGCAGACATGGCCAACACTATGAGGGAGGCAATTGCACCCCACCGGGCCCATACCACAAGCTAAACCGATGACCAGCCCTCCACCTGTGCTGCCGCTAGTGGACAGGAGGCCCTGCCACAGGACCAACGGGCCACCAGCACCCCTCCCTCAGCAGAAGGTGAACCACCCCGCAAAGGGTCCCTGCGATCCAGGCAGAAGACAGAGACTATTGCCAAGACCCCCGCTAGGAAATAAGACTCTCCTGATTGTCACCCTTGTGTCCCACCCTGTCCACCTTGAACTGCCATTGCTCCACTTCCTGTGCCCCCTTGGACAATGCACCTGTGGTCCACATGGACTGGACTCTATCCTGGACTTCCCTCCACCATCACCCCAGCCCATTGCACATCCGCCTCTACTTGTGAGAACTTAAATAAACACCATTTGAAAATAAAATACAAGTATGGAGTATGTCAAATGACTGAACTATGTATTCGTTTAACAAGCTTTAAACACTGTAATACAACTGTGCAGTAATGTATACATAGGAATGACCTATAGTTGGCTGCAGTCAACACACCAGGAGCGATAGTGGGGCACAAACATCTGCAAATAGAGGTGCCAAAGGGTACAGTGAGTGGCCTTAGAAGTGAGAAAATCAGCCTGCCAGTGACAATGTCAAACACAAAACAGTCATTTAAATGTGAAGTTACACTGTCTTACCTGTGTGTCATTGAAAGTATTGTGGAATTATTACACTTCTGTTGTCCTCATCCTCATCCTCTGCCTCCTCATCTTCACTGTCCACAGGGTCCACTGTTGCCACATGGCCATCTTCAGCCTCATCCTCCAGCAGAAAAGGCACCTGGCGACGTAAGGCAAGATTGTGCAACATACAGCATGCCACAACGTTCTGGCTGACCTTCTTGGAAGAGTAGCACAGGGAACCACCTGTCAGATGGAGGAAACAAAACCTAGCCTTGAGAAGGCTGAATGTCCTCTCTATCTTCCTGTTCACCATGTGCCTCATTGTAACGTTCCTCTGCCCTTGTCCTGGGATTCCTCACAGGGGTCAGTAGCCATGAGAGGTTGGGGTAACCAGAGTCACCTGCACATATCAAGGGACAACTGTTAGCCACACACTCACCATTACGGCCCACACCATACCCATACACAACATCCACTGGGTGGGCCTGTCCACTCTATAGGTGAGGATAATGTGCCTGTCCTCCATTGTTTGCCAAGTCCACCAGGGGCCTGTACACGGGGGGATATCTCCATCTCCTATTCATCCGCAGCGGTAGCAACCTATGGAGCAAAACGGTGAGCAGCTGGTCAGTATCCCATATTTCCAAACACTAAAGTTCATTGCATGTTGTGACTGTAACAGTATATTGTTGGTTAGGCCCAAATGGTGCTTATGGGTACTGTGACGCAGTTAGGTGCCATGGCCTGCCCCCCTCCCCCCGAAATGGCGTCCGCCTGTACTGTTGGGAGGGATATGTGGAAATGAGGTAATTCCGCAGATGTTGTGGGCTGTTGTGGGAGGCGGTTGAAAAACACCGTTCAACTCCTCATTGGTTAACATTGTGCCCTATGGGTTACAGTGGCCAATGGTGATGTCCGCCGGCGGTGACGGTATGCACCGCCGCGGACGTGACTGCCATTTTCTATCTGTCCACTCACTTGCTACCTGACCTTCAACAGGAGAGGACCTACACTGCATGTGCTGCTGTGACCTGTGTCTGGAACCTACCATGGCTCGTATCACTGGGGAAAGGGCCCCTGCCTTCACCTCAGCGGAGTTGGAGTGACTGATGGATGGGGTCCTACCCCAGTACCGAATGCTGTATGGTCCTCCAGACCAACAGGTGAGTACACAGTGAGCACGATGCATGGGGCATGAATGCATGGAGTAGTGTGTGTGAAGGCCTCCTGAAGGGGGTGGTTTGTGGAAGGGCACTGAGCAGCATGCTGCATGTATGGTGGGCCATGTCTGTGCGTAAGGGGATGTGAGGGCTATGGTGGGCCATGAGTGTAACAGGCAGGACGGTCTGACTGATACCTTTTCCTATATGTATTTCTCTGCAGGTAAGCGCCCATCAGAAAAAGGGTATATGGCGTGCCATCGCCAAGGATGTACGGACCCTGGAGGTCTACAGCAGGCAGAGCATCCACTGTCAGAAATGGTGAAAGGACCTGAGACACTGGGCACGGAAGACCGAGGAGACCCAGCTGGGGATGGCCTCCCAACGAGGAAGGGGTATCCGTCGAACCATGACCCGTCTGATGGCCCACATACTGGCGATGGCCTATCCGGACCTGGATGGGCACTTGGGGGCATCACAGCAGCCACAAGGGGGTGAGTACAGTACCCCAATTACTACTTGCACATGGTGGGGTGGCATCCAGGTGGGGGGATGTGGGCCTGTGGGTGCCACTAGGCCAGGCTAGACATTGCAGGGTATGTCCCAATTTGGGCACAGTTCTGATGTAAAATACCTCCAACAAAGCTAGTAGGCATCCACTACTGGGCAGGGGTCTGTGGGTCTCAGGTATGCTGCAATTAGCGTTAGGTGTCCCTGTCCATGGGCTGGTGACTAACATTGTGACGGTTAGTGCATTGTCTAGTGCCTAGGCTGTTTCCTGTGTGAGGAAGGGCAAGGAGACACCACCAGCTGATACAGGGAATGGCAAGGAGGAACCACCAGCTGCGTCTAGGAAGGGCAAGGAGGCACCACCAGCTGCTACAGGGAAGGGCAAGGAGCAATCCCCGGCTGCTGACAGGAAGGGCAAGGGGCCTGCACCAGCAGGCAAAAAGGACAAGAGGCCTGGTGCTGGGACTCAGTCGGAGCCCCCACCACCAACCATGGTGGTTCAGCTGTCCAAGGCTACAGGGGAAGAGATGGAGCCTCCCCCCGCCACTGCCAGCACCGCCATCAGCACTTCCGCCAGCACTGCCTCCAGCTGCAGCCCCAGTGGGCAGCCGTCCGAGGCTGCAAGGAAAGGGCTGGACCCCCCACCACTTCCAGCACCGACACCTGCACTGCCACTGCCACCACTGAGCAGCCATCACCGCCTGCAGGCAGTGTGTAGTCCTGCTTCCATGGGCTGTTGTGCAGCCTGGGCCCTGCAAATCCTGTGTGTATGACACCCAGGTGAGAGACTGTGACCTTGCACTCCCCAAGATTTGCATCACTGGGCACAATGCACCCTCCAGAATCAGTGGAAGAAGCCATCCACTCACCCCATCCTTCTCAGGATGAAGAACATTGGGCACAATGCCCCCTCCAGAACCAGTGGAGATGCCATCCACACACCCCATCCTTCCCAGGATGAAGCACACTGGGCACAATGCCCCCTCCAGAACTAGTGGAAGTAGTCACCCACTAGAGAGACTGTGGCCTTGAACTCCCCAGGACCAAGCAGTGAGCAAACCACCTACTTGAGAGACTGTGGCCTTGCACTTCCCAGGAGCAAGCAGGGGGCAAACCACCCACTTGATGGACTGTGGCCTTGCACTCCCCAGGAGCAAGCAGTGGGCAAACCACCCACTTGAGAGACTATGGCCTTGCACTCCCCAGGACCAAGCAGTGGGCGTGTAGCCCCATCCAGGACCAGTGGCGTTGTACCATCTTCTGGCTGAGGTGCCCCCCCATCCATGCCCCCCTGAGGTGCCTGTATATTTTTAGACCTGATGCCCCTGGAGTGTTCTCTCTGTGTTGTTGCAGGAGTGAGGTGGGGCCTTGGCCTATGTGATGTGGCCTTGTGGCCCACGGACATTGAGGACTGGGTAGTGTCCCTACATTTGTAAATATGTATGTACGTTTGGATTTTGATGCACTTATTCCTAGTATTTTTCCGTATTACACTCACTTTCTTCAAATCATTTTGTTCCATCTGTTTGTGTTTATGGTGTTGGGGGTGGGGGTGTTGCGTGTGTGTGTCACTCTCTTTTTCCTTCCCCCACCCTTGTGTGCTAGGCAGCAGTACTCACTGTGGTCGCATTCGCCGGCGTTGATGTTCATAATGCAGCAGAAGGTAGACAAGCATGGGAAATATGTGCAACACGGGCACCATGGCGTTGTGGTTGTTGTGGTTATTCACTGAGTCTCCACAGGTGAGCACTTTGACTTCTGAGATCTGTTTCCACCAGGCTTTTGATGTCATTGGTACCACCCCGGAAAAGGTTGCGAATAGGCCGGTCATAATAGTGTGGGCGGTACATTGTCTTCCGCCTAGCTGTTGCCGGTTACTGCTGTGGTGCTTGTTTATTCCGCTGTGGCAGTCGGTGTGTTAAAGTGGCTGTTTGTCTGAGCGGTTTCCGCCATGGTTATAATTCTATTTTTGTTACAGCCGGCCTGTTTGCAGTATTACCGCTACTTTATCACCTACCGCCAGGGTTGTAATGAGGGCCTGAGTATATCTGTTGAGTTTTGCTGATATGTAGATGGTGATCGGACCACTCAGCTGGCAATTAATACTGGTGCTGCCTGAGGTTTCCACAGCATGGTAAATGCAGGGCAGTGCCAATATGTGAGTTGTTTGATGGTTGGATGGCTGAAGCAATTCACATAGCAGAGCGATTATTTGATAAGTGTTATGTGTGTAGGATCTGTGTTTTGTTGGATACATGTAGTTGTTTGAGGGCTGCTTTTGTATTCAAAGGGGACGTTGCTCCACCTGTCCATCCTGTGATGAGACAGTCAGGTGGTGCCATTGACTTGTAGTTATGGGCGTATGTGAGGGTGATGTGCATTGAATGTGGTGAAGTGTGGCATGTGGCATATGCGTTGTGGTCTATACATCTGTGTTTCCCTGTCCGTGTGTGTTTAGTGTTGTGTATGAATTTTTGGTACTACCAGTTTGGTATGGTGCCTGTGTTATGATTTGTATGCTATCTTACCTACAAGTAGGCCACTGCCATATTGTTCATCCTTGAATTGCTGGTTTATAGTAGAGTGCCTAAAGATGTAAGCATCATGGACGCTGCCAGGATATTTGGTTAGGATGTTTGAGATGATTCCAGGGAGGTCCACGATGGCCTGCACATTGAGGAAGTGTGTATGTTTGTGGTTCCTTTTGAGGTGTTTGGTTGCAGCAGGAGGGACAATTTCAAAGTGGGTGCAGCCAATTGCACCCAGCACATGTGGGAAGCCAACAATTTGATAGAAACCTTGTTTGCTCTCCAGCTGCAGTACCTGTATATTAGGGAACCGGGTGTGGTGGGGTGAGAGTCCGATGATGACATCCAGGACCTTTGAGAGGAAGGCAGAGAGAAATGATTGTGAGATCCCACCCACTTGTGCCACAGTCATCTGGAATGAACCTGATGCCAGCAAGTGGAGGACAGCCAGGAGTTTGGTGACTCTGCACTCTTGCTGTGATGTCTGGTGCAATGTGGTGGAGCAGGCGTACAATGGACTCCAGCCTCACACTGTAGACTCTGATCACCTCTTCTTCCCTGAGTGCCAGGACCCAGTCCTTTGCATACGTCAGTTTTTCCACCAGGTTCTAAATATGGGGCTAGAGGCCTAGTGTCATTTTTTAGGAGGGAATGCCTACCTTGCATTTTATTGTCATTTAACAATGCAAGGTGAGGTGGCACTGATCTAGCGACAAACTATAAATATGGTGTTCTGTTAGTGCCAGTTTTGCTTAAAAAACCATGGTGCAAAGGTGGCACAAAGTTTTTTTTTAAATCTGGCCCTTAGTCTTTAAAATTTGCATGTGACTTACTCCCCTGAAGCAAAGGCTGGCCCTCTATGTAGTGTGCAAAGCTAGGCACACTGTGCAGGGGGTCAAGGCAACCACACTTTTAGGGGGAACCTGGTAGCATCCAATGGGACACCTACCTTTGGGTGGCTAAAACCACTACAGTGACCACTTCCTGTGGGAAGGGCCACTTCCCTATCCCTGATTGGCTATTTCCCCTCCTTTCAAGATGGAGGAAAATGAAATAGAGTGCCCACCCCACCCAGGAAGGGCATTGTTCTGAATCCCAGAGAGCAGGCGCTCACACCCCAGGGGTTCAGACTTGTGTCTGGAGGTGGCAGGATGGTTGGGACTGGCCAGTAACCATGTCAGGGTAGTTAGCTTTTGCAGGGGACAACTCTAAGGTGACCCATGGGTACATTTTATAATAAATCCAAGATTGGCACCAGTTTGGATTTATCATTATGAGTTGTTTGATACCAAACAACTCAGAGTTCAGAGTGGCCGTCTTGTAGCTGTGAAACTCGCATTGGCCAGTGTCGAGCTCATGCTTTTAAAATGGCTGCCCTGCTTACTCACTATGTCACAGGTTTGGCAAGGACACAGTGGGGGCATATTGCTCATGCAGCTATGCCTTCACGTGGAATACAGTGCACCCTGACTTAGGGCTGAAAGGCCAGCTAGAGGGGTGACTTACCTATATGGTATGCAGTGTATAGCGGACAGGCCAAACAGGCAGTGTGTCATGTTGAGTTTGCATTTTAGGATTGCACCAGATCACTCAGCCTGCAATGTCAGTGCTGGGTGCATCTGGGTGCATGGCCATAGAGGGCGGCACAGTCAGTGCTGCTGCCCTCAGTGGCCTACCCTAGTAGCCCATGCCCTGGGTACCATAGGTACCATTTACTAGGGGCTTATAGTGGCAGCTAAAGGTGTTGCCAATCAACTTTGCAATGTTTAGGGAAATAACACTGGCACTGAGAATGTGATTAGCAGGATCCCAGTGTACTCCAGTCCAAGTTGCATCCAGAAAGCAAGCAAAAAGGGGGTGGCTACTGCAACAAAGTGTCTGTTTCCCACACAACTCCCCCCACCCCAGCCCACAGGCCAGGAGACTCAGCCAACGTCTGGGAGAGGCGTCCTAGTCTGTCAGGCAAGGAGGAGAAGGAAAACAGGCTGGTTAATTGCAGGGCCTACACTGCCCCACCTCCTACTGTCCAGGTCAGTCCCACTGGGGAACTGTCCCACCTCAACAGCTGTAGGACCCAATCTGAAATGTCTTACACATGTACCGCCAGTGTCTGCATTTTTCATTCTGTCTTGGAATCAGAGGTGTCCACCTCTGCTATCCCTATCTCAGCCAGCACAACCCCTAGCTTAGCCAAAGAGGCTACCCATAACTGGAGTAACCCCACCACGACCAGTGGAGTCAGGGGGCCTAACTTACTGTCTGTCTCTACACCCTGCAGAGAACACTCTCCTTCCGCTCTCTTTTCTGTCAGCTGATGAGCCACCAACTCAGGCTGAGCAGGTGCCTGACTAGTCAGGCTTTCTTGGGGGTCAAGCTGGGCTTCACCAGTTCCAACAATGGAGTTCTTCCCTAATGGAGTAGAACCTCCTTGGCTCTCTGGTGCCTTAGTTAAAGGCTGCCCACTGTTCCTTTTCTTTTGATTTTTCTTTTTCTTCTGGGGCCTACTTGCAGTCACTGCAGGGACGGCACCTCCAGAGTCCTTGGGAGAGGACTGGCACTGGACCAGTCTTTTGACAGCTGGGGTACCATGCCCTAGTGACATCCCAGTTTTTATCCTGGTAACTACACTTGTTTTGTGAGGTGCCTTAGGGCCCACCCTCCTGGACAGATATTTGGGGGCCTAAAGACTCCTTTTCTTTATTTCTAGGGTGTTCTGCCTTTTTCTCTGGGGGGGGCTTCCCTGACTCTTTCTTTGGTCACCCCCTCCAGTTCTAGATTTGGACACCCTAGTTCTCACCCACCCAATGATCAGCCTTCCTACCAAACTCTTGGGAGAAGACTGGCCCCAAATCTACTAGGTACTGGTGCAACCTGTCACGGACACAATTACTCAAAGGATGTTCTTTCATCTTTAACTTGTACAGCCCTTCATAATCATGTATCTTGTTGCCTTCTAACCAACGACTTAGAATGTTTACTGAGAAGTCCCCATATTCTATCCACAACTGACTCTGGGATTTTTTAGTTCTCCTGTGCTTAATGCGGTATTCCTCAGTGGTAAATCCAAAGCCCTCAATCAGGATACCATTCCTGAAGTCATAAGAATTGGCATCTCTTTAACACAGTGTCAGGAGCCTATCCCTGCACTTCCATGAGAACACTTCCCATAACAGAGTGCCCCAGTGCTTCCTTTGGACATTCCTCCCAATGTAGGCTCTTTCAAAGGCAATGATCATTCCTAGATATCACCTCCTTCTTGGTAGGGGCACAAGTCCTTTTGGCAGTCTTAGGTACAAAGGTTTTTCTTCCTACCGACTTATTTGTATGCTGCCACCAGAGATAGGTCCTAGGCCCAAGTCTTTCCTTGTTTCCCTATTTCCAAGAGCTGCCTCTCTAAGGCCAGTTTCTTGGTCAGTCTGGCAATATCAAGGTCTGTTTCTGTGGGTGCACTAGTGATTGTGTTAGATGAGCTACCCTCATCTCCATTGTCCACAGGGTCTTCATCCACCACAAATGCATCATCAACATCTATTTAATCTGGGGGATTATCTTTTTCATTCTGGTCCACCAGAAACCTAAGTTTTGCTGCTTTGGGGCTCTTTCCAGTATGAATTTCATGCAGTCTACAGAGTCTCCTTAATTGGGTATATCTATAAACCTCATAAGGTTCCAGGGCAATCTCCTGGTTTCTGGTCTCTGTACCAGACATTTTTATTTTACTAAACTTGGGTTTTTAAGAATTTTGAATCACCTTTTTGGATAGGCCAACTAAACTAAGGACTTTTAAAACTTTTTCCTAAAGTTGTAGGGACCTAACCAGGGCCCTAAAAATTATTTTAAAAAATGTCAAAAAATGTTTAGTCAATTAAACATCAAAAATAAAATTTGGAGAGTTATTTGTGTGCTCACAAAATTGACAAAGTGTACCAGCAAATGCAAAGTCTTTATCCCACCTCCGATCCACCAAATGTAGGAGTCTGGCGCTCTATGTAGGGTGCAAAGCCAGGTACACTGTACAGGGGGTCCAGGCAACCACACCTAATGCTCTAATTTTTAAGGTAGCTTGGTCAAGCAGTTAGGCCAATCTTGGAGAAATGTAGAGCATTTATTGTACTCACAGTATCAATCATGAAACTCACATACTCAAAGGAATAACTCGAGACCAATACAAAAAAAAACTTCAGGTTTTTATGTAATTTTCAAGACCAAGATTATCAAAATTGGTTAAGTACTTTTTGAGATATTAATTTTTGAAGTTTAAGAAAAATAGCCTTTTTGTGAGTAATTACGCACCATCGGAATCAATGGAAAGTCACCTTTAAAAATACATATAAAATCGTACAGTTGATTTACCAAGCTCTTCTTTTGCAGGTTGGTTGAGGTCGTCATTGGGCACACTGTGCCAACTGTAGAAGTTCGGGCAGCTTCTGGTTCCAGCAGGAGCAGCAGTGAAAGGTCTCTGGAGAGGGTGCAGGGCCATTGCGAGTGACCACTTGGAAAAGCATTGCACAGGTATTTTCAGAGGTGGTTCCTTGGGGTCCCTTTTGAGTGTTAAGGTCACAAGGAGTGAGGGACCTTTACAGCGCAGCAGGTTCTTCGTTGCAGGGCACAGGGCGGTTGGGTGCAGAGCAAAATCGGTGAGCTAGTAGCTGTGCGCAAAGATGCCCCATGGAGCTGGAGGTAAGTCAGTTCAAGGGTTGTTTGAAGGACACCAGGGGCACTCTGGTGGGAGGTCCAGGGTGTTCCTGAAGTCCCTGAACTGGGGCTTCCTCCTGGTCCTTTTTCAGCCCAGGGCGGGATGGTTTTCCTGGTGTCTGATGTTAGCTGACCAATACCCAGAGTATTAATATGGTTTGAGTACTGGAGGGTGCAGTGCCACCAAACTTGGCACACTTGCAGGGTTTGTCCTCACGGTTGTTGGTGTGTTGTTGAGTCCAACTGTAAGTTCTGGTTCAGGAGAAAGTGGCTGGTCAGTGAAGTGACCCTCACTGGTTTGTTTTCTTCTTGTTGCAGAGTAGTACCTCCACTATGGAGGGAGTTCTTGGGTGATTTTTGAAACCGGGAAGTCCTCTGGGGTTCTTTAGATTTGTTTTCAGTTGTCCAGCAGCTCCTCAGCAGCGATTGTCAAGTCCTGGGTGCAGCTGGCAGGGTTTGGTGGCTTTTCTTTGTGCAGCAGGTCCACAGTTATTGTGCCTTGGATCTTCTTGGTGCAGGTTTTCTTTTTGTTTGTCGAATCTGATTACGTGGTCAAGGAGTGTCCATTAAATACTGAATTTAGTGGGTGTTTTCGGGGTATCATAATAGTGTTCAATGGGACACCTACCTTTGAGTGGCTACACCCACTATAGTGGCCGCTTCCTGTGGGAAAGGTCACTTCCCTATCCCTGACTGGCTATTTTCTTTCCATCCAAGATGGAGGAAAATGAAATGGAGTGCCTCACGGGCAACACCTTAGGGGTGGTGCATGCCCAGTGGGGCCACTCCTCCTACCCTTTGCTTTTCCCACTGTTGCACCTGCCAAAAGTAGGGGTTTGCAACAGCAGAGCAGGCCTGGGGGTCGCGTTTCAAGGACAGTAAACACAGAACAGGTGTTAATAGGAGGCATACCTTTATATTTAGTGGACCTCTATGTACTTTGCTGGATTAGCTCCAAAATTGTTGGCCCTAATCCTGAAAGTATACCAATAGCGTCAAAAATGATGATGCCATTGTCCCTATCCCTAACCTGGACCATGGTGCACCATATGTAAAATACGGTGAACACATGGTGGCTTTGGGGGAAGCAATAGGCCGCAAGAAAAGTTGCTCATCGTGACATGAAGCAACACTTTTCTTAAAGCTGGGCATCAGTTTCTTTAGGTGTATAATAATTCCATTTCCTCCTGGACACCCTGTCTGCAGTGCACTGCAGACACATCAGCAGCATCATTCATTTTTTAATGAATATTTCATTTGCCCTGGACCACCTTGAAACCATACTTTTTTTAAGGATTATTTCATTTACCCATTTACTCACTCACCTGTCACTGACTACCACAGATGTCTCCTTTAAAACAGATGGAGATAAAGCAAAGAGCTATATCTCTATGTTATATTGCTTGATTTGAAATTAAATGTTATCGTGTGGTTTGACTTTTCAAGGTTTGATTAAATTGGTATTTATTACTTAAGTAACTCACTGCACTAATATTGCATTTGCCTGTACTATTTATTTCAACCTGCGACAATGCCACACTTCACTAACTAAATATTTTTCTTACTTAGTAGCTTTTAGGTGCACAAGCGAAGATATGTCAAATCACCTGGAGTATTGACAAAGAGAAGGCCTGTACAGTGATTTCAGTCCCCCACTCTCTTCCTCTTGTGTAGCTTAGTGGCAATGCCAACTGAGATCTTTAAGATGGCCCCAAAGAAAGTTGCTCCCAAGAAAGTGGTCAGTGAGAAGAAGTAGCTTTCCAGCTTTGGCATGACAACTGCAAACTTTTTTGGGAGATGTGTGCCTGCCACCCCACCACCAGGGAGGAACCTGGGAGCAGCACTACTGCCTCTACAGCACCACCCCAACCTAAGCTCAAGAACATGTCTGTCAGTGAGGCAGCCACGCAATAATAGCAATGCTACTGAGCAGTGATGTTGAAGTTGAATTGGATTTGTCCCTTTTGCAAAGTAGTACCCAATCTTTTCAGGAAACAGAGCAAAGTGGATGGTAGCCGCAGCCAGCAATAGTAGAGCTTCCCAAATTTGGAGCAGTACAGGAGGTTGAGCTTGCTGCCGAGCAAGAACCTCCTCTTTTAGAATCAGTGGCTCCCAGATCTCCAGAATAATAGGGAAATGGAGTGGACTCCTGTGGAATCCAGAAGCTGCCAAGAGAGCCAAGGAAAAAGAAACGTTCCTGAAAGACTTACAAACATGGAAGGGGTTGATGAGGAGGATGACAACGATGAGCCATTCAGTGTGGAAGCTGGCACAGAGAAGTCCGACATTACTACTCAACCTGCTCCAAGGGATGTGGCACAGGTAGCACACCAACAAACACAAATGATGGACGAAATGCAAAAGCAATCAAACATTCACCCCCAGTCAAAGATCTGGGTTTAATCCATCAATTGTTTTGTTCACCCTGCCACCCCAGTTTGGACCCAGCCATTTGTAAATCAGTCTTGAACGTGTTCCTCATGGGAACAGTTTAGCCTGAACTGCCAGGCCAGGTCCTCCCTGGACTGGAAACAAGCATTCTGGGACCGTTTTCAGGGTATCTCCCTTCATCAGCCAGGCTAGCTTGAATCCAGTGACATAGTAAGCCCGGGACCACATCTGGGCATACCCGGCACACCTAGGGCGACAAAAGCGAAAAAACACAAAGCACTGATATTTGTAAATCGCCAGTGGAGACCTGAACCTACCTCTACCTCAGTAGAAGTATGCAGTGCACAGAGGCAATTGACGACAGGCCCACCTACCTCCAGTTCTTTTTCAGGCATTGGCAGTGGCCCACTGAGAAAGTACTCCTCCCCAGTTTGGGACTTTTTTGTATGCTTAGCAAGCCAGAATATAATGTTGCAATATGTTCAGTTTGCCACACAAGTGTTATTCGAGGTAAGCTAGGTACACATTATGATACTGGAGGCCAAACAACCCATATGAAAAAAATCATGCATCTGGTGGGAGCAGCTTATTAAAAAATTGCTGAAGGTGGTCATGGTGGTGAAGGTGAGGAGAGCCGGGAAACATCAGCTATAACTGGTCCAATCATGGTGGTAGGCAATTAAGAAGAGGGTGACACCCTTACGTAAAGCAGCCCTGTGCCCGGGTGTATGCTAAAAATCACCCTCCTCAGTGACCTCACAATGGCAAAGGAAGACTCAGAGTCAGATGGAGACACCAGGGCATACAGTAACTTCCCCACATTGCACATTGAGCCTACCACTTCTACTTCTCGAAGGTCGCCTGCAACAGTGGCCCCAGGAAAGAAGAAAATCCAGTCTACTACTACAAGCATATTTAGGCAGGAGGGGCCCTATGATCGCAACCACCAAATGACATGTACAATGGGAAGCTGGCAAAAATGTTAGTGCTGGACCTCCTCCCTTCGTCCTCTGTGGAAGGCGTGGGATTTTCCACATCTGCTCGAAATGGAAGGTTTCAAATTCAACCTATTTTGCCAGAGTTGCTGTTCCAGCACTGCATCAAGTTGTGCTATAATTGGTTGGACAAGCTTTGCAGCAATGTGTTGTCCCCACTATCCACCTGACAACAGACATGTGGACCAGTTGTCAGGCTACTGATACATGTACATCACTGCACACCGGATCTTTTTTGCGGGTTAGAGCAAAAGCTATCTACAGGATTTGGCCCTGAATAACATTTTAAGAGCATTCACCGGCATGAAATAGTAGCCATGTTTGCCATGATGAAATCACATACAGCTGCAAACATCTTGGATGAATTCAATAGCAAGGTGACTGAATGACTGTGATCCAGAGGTCTCTCAATTGGATTTGTTGCCACAGACAATGGTAGTAACGTAGTCAAGGCCCTGGTGACTTTTTCAGAGACCTGTGTTTGGCACACTGCATCAACCTGGTTGTGCAAGAGTTTCTCAAAAAAGAAGACATAGTCAGAAACATACTGACCACCTGCAGGTGAATCTGCACTGATTTCAGCTATTCTTTTAAAGCCCAGAAGCAGTTGTGGATTAATTAGCATGCTAACAGAGTACCAGCTAAAGCCCTCATACAGGAGGTGCCAACATGTTGGAACTCAAGCTATTATATGTTGCAACATCTGTTTGAGCAGTACAGACAAATCCATGACTATGCCAATCAAAGAGGAGGGGATGCAATTGGGAAAGCTCTGGCCATGGCTACGGAGAAATGGGGCCTAGTCAAATGCCTCACACAGATGCTGCTCGCTTTTGAGGCTTTAACAAGGGAAGTTAGCAAGGAGGACAATGGGCCAAGCTATCTCGTTATTGCATCTGCTACAGGACCAGCTAAAGAATATGTCTGAAAGGTATGCACTCTGAGGTGTGAGCAAAGACCCAGAAGCACATGCCTTAGTTGAGAGCTTAAGCTATCCCCTGATTTGTAATGCAAGGCTGCAAAATGACATTATCTAGTCCAAATAGTACATCTGTGCCACCCTACTTGACCTACGCTACAAAACAATTCTTCCCACTTTCATTCCTTTTTCTGTAGGGGATGTTTCAAAATACAAGAGGTTGAGACTTCAACTTCCAGTTAGGACACTCTTGTCTCACAGCAGCCAGCATCAGCAGCAAAAACACCAGCAACAACAGCAACAGAAGAATCAGACCCAACCTCTGCAGTGGCTTGATTTCAAGGGCAAATCTCAAGTCTAGTGCAGAGGTGAAGACGAAAGAGGCCAAGCAAGTGGCAGCACCAATTACCAATAGGAGGATGTTCTCGGAGTGTCTGGATGACCCAAAAGAGGTCTATACAGATCAAAACCCATTTGTGTATTGGTGTGTGAAGATGTGCCAATGGCTGAAGCTCAGCAGGCTGGCAATAAAGTATCTGGCTTGGTCTGTAGTGAGGGTGTCTGCTGAACATGTGTTAAGTGCAGCTGGCCCAGTTGTTACAGTGAGAAGGACCAGCCTCTCACCTCAAAAAGTGGAAAGATTGACCATGATCAAAATGAACCAACATTTCATACCATCTGAGTATACCATTTTCAAAACACCACAGGAGAAGGAGGAGAATGATTCGTCAGACTCAAGTGTGTTAGCTGACACACTCTACTTCCATGACTGAGTATGCCAGTGCCACCATAGAACTTTTTAATACTTTCTAGTGGAACATTATGTTTGAGGTGGATTTATGCTACCCCACCTTTTTTAGTCACATTTACAGCCAGATTGGAGGTGGATCTATGTGCAGTGAAAAAGCTTCCACATTCCCTTTCCAGATATTGAAGATAATGCCCACCTCCCTCACATTCCATTACCTATGCTTTTTTGCATCACCCAGCAGGGCTGCCCCAAAAGATCATTGATTAAAAGACTACCAATGCCACATTCCAATGTTTTGCTGGCATCAAAGAGGTGATAGAATTTTGCATCTCCCACCATGCTTGGAATGAAAGAGGTAACTACTAACTCTTGCACCAATGCATGATGATATATTGAGTGATTGTAAGTGATGACTGATGTATCTGGTGACAGTCGGTGAGGTAGGGAGTTTAACCAATATGTAAACTTGATTTTGGTGATGTACAATGTTTGGGGGCTGATGAGTGATCACTTTTTCCTGAAAGTAATTGTCCTTTCAAACTTAGTGAAATTTACCTGCAGGGTCCACTCCATTCTTCTGGTTCTTCAGAGACCAGACCAGTCACTTTAGTTACCAAACACAAATCTACACAAAATACTCGAATTACCTTCTACTGACAAAGATGTTGTTTGTGTGTATCCAGGATTTTGTTGGCAGAATAAGCAATAACCTACTAGTGGGCAATATAGTTACAGAGGGCAGCAGAGCAAGGGTATAAGTAACTGACATACACTTTTTTTTAGCAGACTTTAAAAACAGGCTACACTAAAAGACAGCAGTGCAAACTAAACCACCAAAATAAAGATTTGATTCAGAAATGAAGCAAAATAAATTATCTCCTTTTATTATTTACAAATAGAAAACCCACCCTTTCTACCGACAATTGGGCCACCCCCCAAACAAAACACCCTTTCCCCATCCAAAGTCCACAACGAATGTCCACAACTAAAGTCCAAAGAAAAGTTCCAAAGAAGCCTAGTCCCAACTCCCATTCCCACCCTCTCCACCCACTGTAAGTGTCCCTCCTACCAAAAACAAAATTTGAAAGAATTGTCAAAAGAGGGCATTTTCCATGTGGCTCCAGAGATCATCAAGGGTTGCCTGAATGTGTGCCACCTGGTGGCCATGGTGCGTGTAGTGTTGCAGGACGTGATGCTAGAAATTGCGGTCCGAGCGTGAGGGGGAATGACAGCAGTGCTGAGACATGGATGGGCTGACACCAGCTGGCAGCAGTGCTGACAGTGCGGGTGGGAGGCTGGAGGTCCTGGCAGCTGGTTGGAGTAGCTTGAACCAGCGGGCATGTTGACAGCTGCCTGGGCCTAATCCTCCTCCTCACGAAGAGCCACCAGCCACTGATATTCAGTGCAGATGGCCTCCAGCCTTCAGTCTCTGCTACCACAGCTGGGCTACTATCTCCTGCCAAGTAGGAGGATGTCCACCAGGAGTAGCTATAGCAAGAAAGACAAACAAAAATGCCAAGTTATAAATAGTGCTCTGTGCAAACTTTTTTTTTAAAGTAGAGTGTTACAATAGCAGTAAATTGCTGGTCCCCTAGTGCCACTAGAATTTCATGTGGCTGATTATGTGTCACAGGGCCATTTTTTAACCACACATGCATCACTGTAGTTGACGAATGTCAAAAGGGTAAAATTTGAACTGGCATGGACCTGTTATGAAAGCCATGAAATATTAATCACTTGTACAAAAAAGGGATTTTTCAATATTTTTTTGGTTGGCTCAGGAAAACTTTGGAAAGAATAAAGGACTGAAGTACTAGGAGGTGAAAGAGTAGACACTGGGAGGGAAGGGAAACACACCTTGTTTTAAGTTTGCAATGCATTGACAACTTTGGAAATGCTGCATTAACTGACTATAGATGCACATTGCACAGATAACACTACTGTACTACTGAACTGAACCATGCTGCAGTTATGCCACAGTAGCATGGGTGACTAATGGGGAGCGAGGTATGATGATGGTTGGGAGGTTACATATCTGCCTTGCATAAGAACTACAGTGAGTTAAGGAAAGAGCCAGAAAATACCCCCCACTTTGAACCACAGCTTTAAAAGCCATGCAACCCAATCAAAGTAGGTGAACAGACATGTCCCTCTCGAGAAGAGCTCCCTTATTTCTTGATCCAAGCAATTATCCATTCATCTTTTAATTCGACTATTCAACCTTTGATACACACCATTTAAGCTTTACACTCTCATCCATTTTTTCACCATTGCAATCCAGCCATCCATTTATTCATCCATCCATCCATACACTCACATGTCCAGTATCCATCCTTTTAGCAACCCTTTCAACTATTTATCCATTTACCCAGGCATCGTTCATTACCATCCGTCTCCACCCGAGCATCCTTTTACGATCCACCCTTTACCCAGGAGGCATCCATTCACCCCTTTCATCTATCCTTTCACCTACCCAGGCATCTCCTATCACTCACCTATTCATCCTTTTCTTTCACCCACCCACACATCTTTTCACTCATAGACTATTAAACCTATTCTTTCTTTTAGCCGTCAATCCTTCATTCGCTTTTTCATTAAGCCATCATTTATAGCATCTTCTCGTTATGAGCTTTTGACTGCTGATTTGCAGAGAGAAGAGGCCAATAAGAACCCAAACCCTGCTGTAGCTGCTATACCAGGTGGTTCACAAGCAACGTCCTTGCAGTGAGTATACTAGTAACTGTCAGTGAGCAAGAGCAATAGGATCTCTTACCAATGCCCGTTCCTTCTGCCACCTGTTCCCCCCCTCTGACCGCTGCCACATCCAGTGCGCTGGTGCTATCGCTGGCCCCTACACTGGTGGTTGATGCGCCTGGAAAAAATGTTACGCATTATAGATTTCAACAAAATACAACTGCATTAGGTCACTACAGTTCTACCTTCTCCTATCATTCACTTTAGGAATTTTGTCAGTTAATTATGTTGGAAAAACCGGGTAGCCAAATCAACCGTAAATATTTTGTAATGAAGGGGCAGAACTAAGTCACTGAAACACAATAAAGGGGTGGAATATTTTGGTAGTCCAGGAGGACCTTTGATGAGGTCTTGGTTGACAAATGCAATGGGCATGAGCAAGGAATAAGACCAACACCTGCTAGCTGTCATACAAATTAAATAAACTAAACCTGGGCTCAATCCCTGATATTGTGCACGGAGCAATCAGGCTTAAACTAAAGGCAATATGTAAAGCATTTAAGCAGTGCATAAACAGTAGAAAAATATGTAGACAATACAATACAACTATACAAGTAGTTTTACAATAAAGAGAACAAACAATTAGTAAAATAAGACCAAAACATCAAAATTCCACTATAGGGAAGTGGAGATATGAATTAAAAAAAATTATGTGAAAAAGTGCCAAGAAAAATAAAGTACCCAATGTAAGTCAATAGTAGTGGTAGTCTGGTACAAAAGCGCGAATTCAGGCCAAACATGATAGAGCCTGGGCTGGATACACCAAGTCTGGCAGTCATAATGAGCCTGGGAGTCAAAAGTTTTGAAAAACCTTTTAAGTCCCACTTCAGAAAGGAACTTTTCATACTTTCTTGAAATAAAACATTGACATTTCTTTCAAATGCCAATGCAGAATGGGTCTTTGTCAATTTTTGAAAAGAAAAAGCCTCTCTGCTCTGGGTGTTGCTAAAACTGTAGCCTTGGCCATAGAACTGAAGGTCAAGTTCCTGAAGCAGGTTGGTTCTGCTGGTGCTCTGCAGCTTTTGAGGATCCCCGCTAAACATTTACCCAACTCAAAATGGGGCTTAGTCATTTCTTCAGAGGTGAGGCAATCTCTTCATGGGGCAAAGCTGAAATGCAGTCCAATGTTGGGGAACTGCCAATAGGATACTTTTTTGGATCGGTGCCGCTGAAGCACTGCAGGTCTGGAGGTAAAGTTTCCAAAAGATTACAAGCTTTCTTCTAGTGCCTATAAAACTTCACAAGTACACTATTAAGGCACCCAGGACCTCAGAAAAAGGCACTTACAGACTTGCAAGATTTCGGACATTTGGCAACAGCAAAGTCCAGCTCCTATCTAATACCTGGTGGTCATCAGGGATTTTTTATGGGGCCATTCTTTTCAGCTTTTTATGTTCATGAGGCCACCCAGGGAATCAGCATTATGATCCTTGGAGATCTTTCTGTCCTTCGAATTCAACTGGAAGGAGGTCCAATTTCCTCAGGTTCATCTAATAAGTCACAGATCCCATGTACAGCAGGTTCAGTCCTCCTGGTATCCCTTAACAAGTCCAGCAGTTTTGTGAGGACGGCTGGGTGAGGGTATTTCTTTGTAGGGTTCAGCAGCCAGTGGAGTGGTGGACTGCCTAAGCACTCCCTGTCTGCCTCTGACCAATGGAGTAAAGATACCCAGACGCTGTTCTTCCGACTTTGTCATAATTCTTGTTTGCCCTACTACAAACAGGCCTAAAATGTCTTTGCCCTCACTCAACTTTGACTTTGAGGTCTGGGGTTGCTAGGGGAGTATACTATGGGAAGTGTCCTTACATATCCAACACTAAAATTCAGTTTGAAGCTATCCCTAAGCCCACAAGAAAAACTGAGACAGAAGCCTAGTAAGACAAAGCAGTGTCGGTCCTTCAGTTATGAGACTGGAGATACGCATGATTTGTGATCTGGACCTGTTGGTTCCCTCTCAAAGATTTACATGTGTCTTTGACAGGCATGTCACGTGGGATTTGATACCTGACCTAGTGGGTTGACTACAGGTCATAGGTCAAGGTAGAGGTCTGTATCCTATATGTTGCTGGCCGAGCATGGGGCTCATTAACAGTTTCCTCAGCACACAGAGCATGGGTTTTCTGCGTGTTACAAGATCTTGAGCTTTCACTGTGACTAGATGCCATTTTCCTAGCTTTTCACAACAATCATGATTTTGGGGCATAGGTCCACATGAGGGACATGGTGCTAAACAGTGGTTTATAGGCTTTTTGCTTTTACATTCCCTGTTCTCCGCTTTCATTTTTCCATAGGTTCTCTACGGCTCTGACTTGACATCGTTTATGACGCATGCTCAATACTCAGAATTTTGATTTTTTGGATCCGTGCATGTATAATTTATTCACAGGGTTTTTAATTCTTCCATGGTCCTGAGGAGTCCCATACTTGACAGAGGCCGAAACGCATTGACATCTTTAATGGAGGAGTTGCTTCAATTTAGAAATGAATTCTAGAGGATTTGGGACTCACACTGAATAATCTGAGGTCACAAGTGTCCTCAGTTTGTAATTTCCTATGAAACTATGGCCCTCATTATGACATTGGTGGTAAGTGCTGCTTATCGCCATGCTGACTGCTGCCAACATACCGCAATCCACAGCAGTATACCGCTAAGCGTATTACGACCCAAACATAGAAATCCACCACTATACAGACACACACACACAAGTCTGCCAGCCCAAAGGTCAGTGACAAACTGGCAGTACCAAAACCCACACCGTTACCCCAACAGAAATACGCCCACAGCATTATGACCCACTAATCACCGCAGCGGACATTCAACCGCGGTAAACCATTGGCGGTACATACTGTTGTGCTCAAAATACGCACACACTAACAAAACAACATCACATTGGACAATTCAAACTACACACCCCTGATACACGCACCACACCCACACGCACAAACCACTATAAAACACACATCCACATGACCCACAACCCTTTACCACTACAAACAATTTACAATAGAGAGAGAGAGAGAGAGACACGCCAGGAGCACCAACAGAATCAGAGCCACAGAACACCATCTCCCATATACCATCCACGCACCTCACAGCACACACCCCAACACATCATCCCACACACCCTCACACACACCACTCACACTACACCCATGGCACAACAAAGACACCCCAGGTTCTCTGAGGGGGAGCTAAGGGTCATGGTGAAGGAAATCATCCAGGTAGATCCACAGCTATTTGGAGCACAGGTGCAGCAGACATCCATTGCTAGGAAGATGGAGCTACGGTGGAGAGTCGTGGACAGGGTCAACGCCGTGGGACAGCACCCCAGAACAAGGGATGACATCAGGAAGAGGTGGAACGACCTACGGGGGGAGGTGCGTTCCGTGGTTGCAAGACAACAGATAGCAGTACAGAGGACTGGCTGTGGACCCCTACCTACTCCCCCACAACTACCAACATGGGAGGAGCAAGTCTTGGCAATCATGCATCCTGAGGGCCTGGGAGGAGTAGCAGGAGGACTGGACTCTGGAAATCAAATCTTTACTACTTTCACCCCGCCTACCTGCATGCCATCACATACCCTCACCCCTACCCTCACCCCCTTCACCCCACCACCTCACATATACCCCACCATCACAACCCACCCATCCCAGTAACCAGCACTGCATGCACCACCAATGCATGGACACCACTCACAGCACTGCATGGATACCTATCACCACAGCATGCACACTAGTGACAATCACTTAGCCAAACAAATCACAACTCACACAAGCCAAAGCTGCCTTGGCAATAACAACCATAGGGGGAAACATAACCATGCACAAGATGTCACACGCAGTAACAATAACACTGCTTTCACATACCCACAGGACCCCCACACAACGTCACTAGAGAGGAGATGCCAGCAACATCCAGTACCCCCCAGAAGAGGCCCACAGTGATGACAGCAGCTCTGCACACCTGGATCTGGATGACCAACCTGGCCAATCAGGGACATCCGGACAGTCGGTGACCCAAGCACAGTCTCATACCACAACAGAGCCTCCCCCCTCAGGAAATACCACCACAGCACCCACCCAGCGGGCCCATCACTCTGTTCCCAGGACATGTCAATCAGCAGTGTGTCCACCACTACAGGGACCCCAGGAAACCCCACAAACACAGGACAATCAGGGACCTGGGGTCAGTGGCAGTGGGCACACAGTTCAGGGGACAAAGGCACTGGACAACAGGGAAGCTGGGAGGACTGCTGTGCAACAGAGGGAGGACAGGCCCAGGGAACTGACTCTCCACAAGGCACTCACCAACATCCTGGGAGCATACCACATTTCCCAGGAGACCATGGACCAGATTCTGGCCAGGTTGCAGGAGACCCAGCGTCTGCAGGAGGGACAGTACCTGGGAATCAGGGAGGGCCTGAATGACATCCACACCACCCTGGTCACCATTGCAGGGGTGCTGGCAGACATGGCCAACACCATGAGGGAGGCAGTGGCACACCAACGGGCTCCTGACACTAGCCACACCGATAAACAGCCCTCCACCTCCGCTGACGCTAGTGGACAGGAGGCTCCGCCACAGGAACCACAGGCCACAAGCACCCCTCCACCTGCAGAAGAACCACCCCACAAAAGTTCCCTGTGATCCAGGCAGAAGCCAGAGAACATTGCCAAGACTCCCACCAGGAAATAAGTGTCACCTAAATGTCACCCTTGTGTCCCACTATGTCACCCTGTCCACCTTGAACTGCCATTGCTCCACGTGAATGGAAACCTGCCCTATAATGAACAAAAAAACAACCCCGCCAAACATTCCCACACCACCACTCCCTGCCAGGACCCTGCCAGGACCCTGTCGGCGGGAATCACGGCCCACCCCACCATCGCCAAGCACACCCACATCCCGCTCTCCAAATAAAGATGCACAAATCAACTCCGCGGACAGTGGAGGCCGGACGACCATTGGCGGCTGCGACCGCCACGGGCGGCAAGTGGGTCCAACAGCAACCAGTGCACACATTGGCTAGGCCTAGCACCCACACACCTGACACACATCCAGAACACCATAAAACACCCCCAGACACACCCCACCATCCCTTGCAAGGAAACCAGGACCAGAAGACGGAGAGCACCAGAGCCAGACAGAGAACGCCAGCAGACAGGACATGCATAGCGACCCACACAGGTGCACCCAAACACCGTCCCCAACGCCATCCACCACCCTCACCATGTCCCCCCCAAAAATCCACACTTCACCGAAAGGGAGCTGAGGACCATGGTGGGCGAGATCCTAAAAGTGGAGCCACAAATATTCGGCTCCGAGATGCAGCACACACCAATCGCCTGGAAAATGGAGCTGTGGCAGACCATCGTCAACAGGGTGAATGCAGTGGGACACCATCCACGCACCAGGGACGAGATCCGGAAGAGAAGGTACGACCTGCAGGGGAAGATCCGGGCCATGGCATCCAGGCACCACATCGCAGTGCAGAAGACTGGGGGAGGGCCGCCACCAACACCAACCGACTACACCGACTGGGAGAAGGTACTCGCCATCCTGCACCCAGAGGGACTCACTGGACTCACTGGAGGAATGGACTCGGGTAAGTTGTCTACATTTACTCCATATACACCATACCTGTAATGCATGCACCACCCCACCCCACCCCACCCACACCCACCTAGACCCACACCCCTCCCAGCCATTACCCACCACATCCACCACCCTGCATCACCCACATCTCACTACCAGGCCCACATCACTCCCGCTGTGCACAGCCACCCACCCCTGCACGTTCCCACAATGGAATAATAACCCCCACCACAATGTAACGCCACCACTGCCACTAGATGCTATGTCCACCTCACAAAGACACCCCTGAAGGCCACTGAAAGGCACACCAGCACTAAATTGTACAGTACTGTCCACCTCAGACCGTCCTGCATATGTAACAAACACTTCTGTGTCCCCCAACAGGCACCACCACCCATGCAACCCTAATGGAGGGGACAAGGAGTGCCACAGCATTCCAGGGAGACAGAGGCTCATCACAGGACACTGGTGAAGGATCCCTGGACACTGATGAGCAGGCAGGCCCCTCACACAGCCCTGGATGCTCACCATGCAGCAGCCCCACCCATGAAAACACTGTCACCCCTAACACCCAGTCAAGACCAGCAGGCCAGGGGAGGAGTGCCCACACCAGTGGACCCAGGGCACAAACAGGTGGACCACAGCAACAGAGGCCACAGTCTCCCACCCCCAACATGCAGGAAGACGAGGGCCGCAGTACTAGTGGCACGTCCAGACCTGCGTAGGGGACACAGGCACAGGGGGACAGGGCAAGGTCAAGTGCCCCAGTGGGTCACGGGGTAGGGCACCGGATAGATGCAGCAGCCCAGGACGTCACTTCAGAGGTATTGGGGGCATACCAACACACAAGACAGGTTGGCACAGATTGTAACCACCATGGAGCAAAAACAGAGGATGCAGCTGGAACACCACCAACGGGCCATGGAGAAGTGGAAAGAACACAATACCACAATGACCACCATTGCTGGAGCACTGCTGCAGTTGGTCAACAAACCCTCAGACACCCACATCGGACAAGAGGCCCCCACAACAGTCCTAGACAAACAGCAACAGTTGTCCCAAGCAGCTGAAACAGCACAGGAAAATACCTCCCAGAAATCACAAGGGCCTACCATGTCACCCCAAGTAGCTTCACAGCAGGCGCCCAAACGTAGTCTCAGGCCAAGATATGGCACTGGAAACCCAGCTAAGAACAAGCCCCCTACCAACAATTGACACAGCTGCTACTGTCAAACAACCATCCCACCCATTCACAAACTGCACTTAGCTGAGGGCTAAATGATGTGCAGAACTACAAATAGGACCCACCCATGAAATCAAACAGGCCTGCCACCAAGTTGGTTTTGAGGACAACCAACCATAATGACTTCCACTACTCTGCATAGCACATTTCACTGTATTCCACCAATAAACAAGATATCTCCCCTGTAACACTGCCCTCTGTCTTCAGTGTTGAACAAAGTGGAGTAATGATGCAACAGGCAGGGATAAACTTTATTGTCAAATTGTGCATGCTGCTGGTACAGTGTGTTTCTAAAAAGTCAAGAAGGGAATGCTTATGTTGTCTGTCTGTACCATGCTGAAGAGGTCCATGACTCGCATATCATGACCAAATCCCCCTAGTTGACATGGCACACTTACAGTATCAGTCACTAACCACATATACAGGCTGAAGTCCCAGACAGTTATTGGAAGTAGAGTTGTATCAGTTGGTTTCTGGAATTTACATCTTCCCCTTCCTCATCCTCACCATCACCCTCCTCACCTCTCTGAGGTAACAGATCAGGACCTATAGCACCCTCCACCTCCAAAAGGGGGATTGAATGTCTCACTGTCACGTTGTGCAGCTGCAGCAGGCCACCACTATCCTACACACCTTATCAGGCCCATGGGCCAGGGAATCCCCAGAGATATGTAGGCACCGGAATCTAGCCTTCAGGAGACCTATAGTACGCTCTATCACCCTCCTAGTACGTCCATGGGCCTCATTGTATTTCCTCTCTGCATCCGTCCTGAGATTCCTCACTGGTGTCAGGAGCCAACGCAAGTTTTGATAGCCAGAATCACCTAGAGAAATGGTCAATACAGAGTCGTCATTGGAATGTCCTTAGTCTGACAGGCTGTTTTTCAGCAATGTGTCAGTTAGTGACAGGCACACTTACCTATGATCCACCCTTTGTCCTCTTGGAGTTGTTCAATCTTTTGTGGCACACTACTGTTCCTCAAAACAAATGAATCATGGACTGAACCAGGGGATATTTACTGGTCTGCTGTACATACCAATTGGATGTTCATGGAGTGAAAGTGTTTCCTGTTTCTGTACACCTGTTAAGTCACTCTTGGGGGGATGATGGGTATGTGGGTTCCATCGATGGCACCAATGACATTGGGAATGTTTGCAAAGGCACAGTCGTCTGACTTGATGGCAGGGAGCTCAGCACTTTGGGGGAATAGCACATAGGATTGCAGATGTTGTACAAATGCATTTAGAAATCTTAAACCTGGCTGAACATTGGCTGTGAGAAACCAGCACCCATTCCGCTGTCACTTGAAATGAGCCTGTAGCCAGGAAATGGAGTGTGGAGAGCACCTGCACCTCAGTTGGAATGGCATGCTGATTACGATTTCCGGGAGTCAGTGCAGGATCCAGTAATGCACATAGGTCCTGAATAGTTGCACGTGTGAGTCTGTAAGTGATAATAATCTGACGCTCCACCATGGTCCCCATATCCACAAGTGGTCTGGACACAGAAGGTGCCCTTCCTTGCCACAAGGGCCTGTACCTGTGAGGGGTAAGACCAAGGAGTCATATGCACATATACACAGACATATTTGCTAAACACATTCACTGCATTCTTCATAGTAGTGTCTGTACAATAAATGCAACCTGACAGATGTACATTGTCATCACTAAGAGGGAACTGAGTAAATCATGTGAGATAATATACTCTATGGATAGAAACATATGTGATTCATATGGCTAGTAGGCCCAGCATTGTGACTAAATTGAATATTGAGATGCGTAGGTGATGGCAAAATGTCTGCCCACTGTAGTTCTGCCACTTTGTTGTGGAAGTGACCTATGACCGCTAGAGGTTGACGTCACAGCGTTCGCCGGTGTTTACCGCTGTTCGCACCATCATTGGATAACATGGATGCCAATGGGGAATCTTGGCGTATCATGATCGCCGCCGGCGGTGACGGTGCATTCCGCCGCGGAATGTACGCGCATTCGTCATTGTGTGGTCACTTGACTCCCTAATCTTGTGCGGACAAGTACTCCACTCAGTGTACTGCTGTGGCCTGCCTCTGGCTATGGATGTTCCACGTGCTGCAGGGGAAAGGGCCCCAGCCTTCACCCAGGAAGAACTGGAGAAACTGGTGGAAGGGGTCCTGCCCCTGTACGGCAGACTCTACGGCTGACCAGACGTACAGGTGAGTCCGGGTTTGGGGGGCAGTGTGTGTGTAATGGATGGAGTGGATTGCTCTGATGTTCGTTCCTGTGAGCCAGGATGGGGCTTGGTGCATGGAATGCTGTGTGCCACTGTCCTGCATGTCTGGGAGTACTGTCTGTCCTATGTCTAACAGTCAGCCAGCTATTGCCATCGTGCAGGTGCCTGACCTCTCTGTTTCTTCTCTGTGTCTCCCTACTAGGTCAGCGCCCACCAGAAGAGGGCACATTGGCATGCCATTGCCAAGGAGGTACGGACCCTGGGGGTCTACAACCGGCGGAGCACCCACTGTCGGAAGAGGTAGGAGGACCTGCGGCGCTGGTCGCGGAAGATCAGTGAGGCCCATCTGGGGAAGTCCCCCCAACGTGGTAGGGGTGCCCGTCGGGCACTGACCCCCTTAATGCGAAGGATCCTGGAGGTGGCGTACCCAGACCTGGATGGGCACTTGAAGGCTGCACAGCAGTCACAAGGGGATGAGTACTCACGGCCCATACTTCAGCCTGGAAGGATGCATGTGTGTGCGATAGGGCTCATGGGGCTTAGAGAAGGGTTTTGACTGGTGTTCAGCTACTGTCTGCTCCCCAAAGGGTGTAGGGGTGTCCCTGTCAGGTTTCACCTACCTCAGCTTCAATGCAATGACAGGATATGGGTGTAGGTCATTATACTGCTCAGTAGTCAGGACCATGGTCATGGGCCTAGTGCACGGTGCTGTCTGTTGGGTGTGTCTGCTGGGTAGGTGTATGTCTGGCCATTGTGTATCAGCATTCAGCTACTTACAAGTGTCTCTCGTGTTTTTTCTCCCCATCCCTGTTCTCTTTTGTGTGTCTGGTACAGCATCAACATCAGGCGAGGGAGCTGAGGCACCGGCTAGTGGGGAGACAGCGGCCCACGGATCCTCGGAGGCAGTGACAACGGACGCCCAGGGGACCAGTGGGTGGGAGGGCAAGGGGACTTCCACGGGGGAGGCTACTACCACTGGTGGTAGTGACTCTGAAACCTCCTCCGATGGGGGTCTTCTGGCGATGGCGGACACTAGTGGACAAATCACGACCGTGAGAACTTCCGCCACCACCCATACCATAAGTGCCCTCCCTTCTGCTCCCCACCGAGTTGGCCGTGCCTGCCCACCCAGAAAGGTGGGCATCTCCTTCGCCCCAGCCACCTCCTCCCCTGCCCCAGTCAGCCCTGTTGCCCTCACAGAGGAGGCTATTGACCTCCTGAAAACCATCTCTGCAGGGCAGACAACCATTGTCAATGCCATCCATGGGCTAGCATCAGAGGTGCAGCAGACTAATGCCTATCTGGATGGCATTCACGGTGCCGTGTCTGCCCTACAGAGATCTTTTCAGGGTCTGGCCTCCTCTTGGATGGCAGCCAGTTTCCCTGGCCATTCCATCCCCCCTCCAACCTCCTCTACCCGTTCCAGCACCCCACTCCCTTCACCTGTCCAAGGCACACATTCAGACACGCAGTCAGGCCCTTCAACACACAAAAAACACACTTCCAAATACAAGCACCACACCTCCCACCACAAGCATTCACACAGCCAACATACACCTGCACACACAACAACGTCCACTTACCCCAATGTGCCCGACTCTTCCGCCTCCCTGTCTGTCCCCTCTACATGCACACCCTCATGCACTGCACCGTCACTCACAGTTACTGCTCTTCTTCCTGCACTCACCACAATAGCAGACAGCCATACATGCACCCCATACACTGACAATACATTGACAATCACTCTCCCGACTTGCAGACACCCATCCAACATACATCCACACTAGCTGTCTGTCTTCTCCCACTGTGTCTACCCCGCACCTCCCAAAACATCAAAACGCAGCAAGACACCCACCCGTCAGACATTCACCACACCACAGCATATTGAGCAGTCACCGGCACCCACTACACGCATAGCTACACCCCATACATCAACTCCCTCCGCCTCCACTCCCATACCCTCATCCACGCCCACCCCAATTGCTCCCAAGAAACGTTTCCTCTCCCGTGTAGACCTGTTCGACTGGCCCACCCCGTCTTGTCCCGAAACGTGCCCACCTCCTTGCCCTTTCTGCTCCTTCCACATCGCAGCCCACCCCGGTCTAGCCTTCCCATTCCCGTGCCCCTTCTTCACTTAAGAAGAAGGCCCGCTCTGAGCCTAAGGCATCCAGCTCCACCTGTGCCAAACAGCCCCCGCCCCCTTCTAAGGAGAAGACCACCCCCCCTCCAACCTCCTCACGCAAGTCAAAGTCCTACCCCCGTCGTAAATCCCCACACCCACCACCCGCCCCCATTCCGTGAGGTGCCTGGATCCCCCTATGGTTCCCTGTTGAGTGGAGTACCCAACCCTTGTGGGAGTCAGGTGTGGTCAGTTGTGGCCAAGGAAACTTGACTTTTTATGGACTGGCCATTGGCCCTGTTTTCATCATTTCGCTCAGTGAGCTTCATAATAAAGTTTCGGTGTGGCCTGTGTTTGGGCTGCACGCAGTTCCACCCTGGTGTTTGTTTAAATAATTTATGGCTGTGGTGCTATTGTATGTCCTATGGCCAATTTGCTGTGGCCTTCGGTCGGGTACGTCCCTCTTGGTGTGGGGTGTCTGACTATTGTTGCTGGGTAGGGTTGGGGGCGTTGCGGGGTGGGTGGAGTGGGTGGGTATGTAGCTTTGCCCTTTCCTCCCTTGTTTTGTAGGTTGCAGTACTTACCATCGTCGTCTTCGTCGGCGGTCTTGGTCGTGTAGATATATGGCAAGGAGCAAGGCTGGCATGATCTGCAGCTCTGTCCATGGCTGCCGCTCCACGTTTTGTTGAGGTCCGGTGAGTGTTTCCTTCTATTTGATTTATTTCCGCCTGGCTTTGTGTGGCCATCGTTACCGCCCCAGAACTGGCGGCGGAATGGTGGTTCATAATTTGATGGGTGGGTTGGGCCTTTCCAACGGCCTGCGGGCAGCCTCTGCCTTCGTCAGCGGGAATCCTTTTCTGGCGGTGGGTGGTGCGCGGGATGCGTAAGTTTCGTTTGGATCATTATTTGGCGGTCCGGACCGCTCCTCTGTTGGCGGTTTCTACTGCCACCGTCGGCGGTGCAGAACGGACCGCCATGTTCAGAATGAGGGCTATAGGCTGTGACATCCCTGCTACCATGGCTACTGTCGCTTGGAAGGACCCACTTGCCAAAAAATGGAGCACTGACAGGACCTGCACAAGAGAGGGGATACCAGTGGGATGGCGGATAGCTGAGATCAGGTCTGGCTCCAATTGGGCACACAGCTCTTGGATTGTGGCTCTATCAAATGCCTGACCTCATTGTCGCCAAGTCCACCAGGGGTCTGTACACAGGGGTATGTCTCCATCGCCTATTCATCCTCAGCGGTTGAACTCTAGGGTGAAAAACGGTGAGCAGATGGTCATATTCAAAGATATCCTCAGAGTAAAATGCCTTGCATTTTGTTACAGAAACAGTATGTGAACATGTAGGTCCTTTGATGTGCCTATGTCTGCTGTGATGCAGTTAGGTGCCATGGCCTGTTCCCCCCTGAAATGGCAGCTGCTTGACCTGTGAGGAGGGACAAGCGGAAATGAGGTAATTCCATTGACGTTGTGTGCTGTTGCTGGAGGCGGTCGACGACCACCAATGCAACACCTCATTGGTTATCATTGGGGCTTACGTGTTCCAGGAGCCAATGGTGATGTACGCAGGTGGTGACGGTACGCACCACTGCGGACGTGACCGCCATTCTCTATCTGTTCACTCACTTGCAACCTGACCTTCAGCAGGAGAGGACCTACACTGCAAGTGCTGCTGTGACCTGTGTCTGGAAGTGACCATGGCTCGAGTGTCTGGGGAAAGGACCCCTGCCTTCAATTCCGAGGAGTTGGAGAGACTAGTGGATGGGGTCCTACCTGAGCACTGTTTACTGTTTTTTCAGAACACTGAGCACGATGCATGGGGCATGAATGTATGGAGTGCTGTGTGTGTGAGCCTCGTGTAGGCAGGGGTGGCTGAGGGGTGCTGGGCAGAGTGCTGCATGTATGGTGGGCAATGTCTGTGTGTAAGGGGATGGGAGGGATATGGTGGGCCATGAGTGTAACAGGCCGGACGGTATGACTAATACCTTTTCTTACGTATCTTTTTCTGCACGTCAGTGCCATTCAGAAAAAGGGTATTTGGCGTGCCATCACCAAGGACGTGCGGACCCTGGGGGTCTTTGACAGGCGGAGCACCCACTGTTGCAAACGGTGGGAAGTCCTGCACCACTGGGCACGGAAGACGGCGGAGGCCCAGCTGGGGATGGCCTCCCAACGAGGAAGGGATGCCCGTCGTACCCTGACCCCATGATGTTCCGCATCCTGGCGGTGGCCTATCCAGAGTTGGATGGGTGCTTGAAGGCATCACAGCAGCCACAAGGGGGTGAGTACAGTTTCAGAATCATGAAATCATGCGTGTTGAATTGTTATCTCGGTGGGGGATGTGAGTCTGTGGGTGCCCCTAGGCCAGGACGTACATGGCAGGGTAGGTTGCATGATGCTAGTGGACATCTACTACTTGGCAGGGCCCTGTGGGTTTCAGGTGTGCTGCTATTGGCTTTAGGCATTGAACCCCATAGCCTGGTGACTAGCATTGTAACTAGTAGTGCATGGCTTAGTGCATAGGGCTGCTCCCTGTGTGTTGTGTATGCCAACGGTGGTGTTGTTGCTAGCACTGACCAAGTGTATCCTCCTCTTCCCCCCTCTTTTTGTTTTGTCACCCTGTCCTTGTGTGGATTAGCATCATCTGGCGGAGGAGCAGAGGCACCGGCAATGGAGGGAGCTGCATTCCACTTGGGCCGTGAGGCAGAATCCACTGACAGTGAGGGCACCAGTGGGACTGAGGGCGAGGGGAGCACCACGGCGGAGACTGGAGGGGACAGTTCGGACAGCGACGCCTCCTCGGAGGGAAGCTCCCTGGTGGTGGTGGAAACCTCGGTGGCCACCCCAACTAGAGGTACAGCTGCCACCCCTGTACCAGCACTGCCTTCCCAGCAGCCCCTCAGCGTGTTTCCCATGCCTGCTCACCCAGCAGGGTGCGTATCTCCTTCTCCCCAGGCACCTCAGGCCCTGTCCCAGTCAGCCCTTCTGCCCTCAGTGAGGAGGCTATTGACTTCCTGAAATCCATCTCTGTTGGTCAGTCAACCATAGTGAATGCCATCCAGGGGCTGGCAGGGCATTTGCAACAAACAAATGCATTCCTGGAGGGCATTCACTCTGGCGTGGCAGCCCAACAGAGATCATTCCAGGCTCTGGTCAACTCCCTGATGGCAGCCATTGTCCCTGTCTCTAGCCTCCCCCTCCAACTTCCTCTACCCAATCCCAATCCCCTCAACCCCAACCTATCCCAAGCACAACTTCAGACCAGCATGCACCCAAATCAACACACAGAAGTGGCTCAGGCAAACACAAGCACCACACTTCATCCCACAGGCACTTACACAAGCACCATCCAGATGCAGACACACCAACATCCACTGCCTCCACTGTGTCCACCTCCTCTTCATGGTCCACCTCCCTCCAAGTAGCGTCTCCACTCACACCTGCATGCATTACATCCTCATCCACTATCTCCATCACCATCACACTTGTCACTACACGCCCCTCACTGACAGTCACCACCCCCACATCCATGCACACGTCCCCTGTGCCCTCCCACACTGTGTCTGTGCCCCCTCCTCCCAAAGTACACAAACGCAAGCACTCAGACACCCAACAGCCATCCACCTCACAACAGCATCCAGCCCATGCACCTGCACCCAAACACAGCAGACAGAAAACCGCCTACAACCACTCCCTCTTTCTCCACTCTGAAACCTTCACCCTCTTCCAGCCCCAGTGTACCTAAAAGGCTTTTTCTCTCCACCCTTGACCTATTTCCTGTGCCTCAACCCCCGTCATTCACTTCGGGCCAGGGTGGGCAGAACCCAGGCCAGCACCTCAGCCACCCAGTCCATGGCCACTGTAGTTTCTGAAGCTACTGCAGGTGTGAGAGGCTCCAGGAGGCACCACCAGCTAGCAAACGCAAGGAGGCACCAACAACTAGCAAGGCCAAAAAGGGATCACCAGCTACCAAGGGCAGGAAGGGAACACCAGCTAGCAGAAGCAAGGAGGCACCACCAGCTGCCAAGGGAAGGAAAGGAACACCAGCTTCCAAGGGCAAGGAAAAAGGCACAAACGCCGCAGGCAGGATGGATCTGGTGCCTGGCGCTGGAGCAGCATCTGGGGAAACAACACCAGCTATGGCACTTCAGCCATCCAAGGCTGCAGGGGAAGGGCTGGAGCCTCCCCACATCACTGACAGCACAGCCACCTGCACCGCCGGCAGCACTGCCACCTGCACCGCCAGCAATACCACTGCCAGCAGCAGCAGCCCCAGTGGGCAGCAGTCCGAGGCTGCAGGGGAAGGGCTGGAGCCCCCCCCATCACTGAGAGAACCACCACCTGCACTGCACCTCCACCTGCACAGCCACCTGCACCGCCAGCAGCACCACTGCCAGCAGCAGCAGCCCCAGTGGGCAGCCGTCTGAGGCTGCAGGGGAAGGACTGGAGCCTCTCCCCAACATTGGCAGCACCGCTGCCATCCCCGCAACTGCCACCACTGAGCAGCCGTCACCGCCGGCGGGCAGTGTGTAGTCGTGCCTACATGGGCTGTAGTGCGTCCTGGCCCCTGCAACAACTGTAGGTGTGACACCCAGGTGAGAGACTGTGACCTTGCACCATCCAGGATCTGCATCGCTGGGCACAAAGCCCCCTCCAGAACCAGTGAAGGAAGGCATCCACTCACCCCCGCCTTGCCAGGATAAAGCACACTGGGCACAAAGCCCCTCCAGAACCATTGAAGAAGGCATCCACTCACCATTGGAAGAAAGCATCCACTCACCCACTCCTTGCAAGGATGAAGCACACTGGGCACAAGGCCCCCTACAGAACCAGTGGAAGAAGGCATCCACTCACCCCCTCCTTGCCAGGATGAAGCACACTGGGCACAAAGCCCTCTCCAGAACCAGTGGAGAAGCCATCTACTTGAGAGACTGTAGCTTTGCACTCCCCAGGACAAAGCAGTGGGCAAACCACCCACTAAAGAGACTGTGGCTTTACACTCCCCAGGAGCAAGCAGTGGGCAAACCACCCACTAGAGAGACTGTAGCTTTGCACTCCCCAGGACCAAGCAGTGGGCAAACCACCCACTAGAGAGACTGTGGCTTTGTACTCCCCAGGACATCGCAGAGGGCATGTAGCCCTCTCCAGGAGCAGTGGCATTTTACCATCTTCTGGATGAGGTGCCCCCCTTCCCCCTGAGGTGCCTGTGTATCTTCGACCTGATGCCCCAGCAGTGTTCTCTCCGTATTGAGGCAGGAGTTAAGTGTGGCCTTTGCCTATGTGTTATGGCCCTGTGGGCCACAGAAAATTTTGGACTGGGCATTGTCCCTCCATTTGTATATATTGTAGATACTGTTTTGTGCTTTAAGGATATTTTTCTCGAAATTTATATTATTACACTGGTTTTACTCACTTCCTTTTGTCCTTGCGTTATTCCTGAGGGTTATGGGGTGGATATGTAATGTTGTTGCATCTTTTTGTGTGTATGGTGTTGGGGATGGAGGTGTTGCGTGTTGCGTGTATGTGTCACTCTCTTTTTCCTCCCCACCTCCCTTGTGTGCTAGGTGCGGTACTCACTGTGGTCGTCTTCGCCGGCATTTGTGTTCCTGGTGTAGGAGGAGGTATACCAGCATGGGGAAGATCTGCAGTTCGGGCTCCATGGCATTGTGGTTCTTCCTTGAGTGTCCAGAGGTGAGTCGTTTCCCTTCTGTGTACTGTTTCCACCGTGCTTTTGATGGCGTTGGTACTGCACCGGAAAAGCTGGCGGATTGGCTTGTTGTAATACTGTGGGCTGTACATTGTCTTCCGCCTGGCTGTTGGCGGAAGTCAGGCGTTGTGGCAAAGTCGGTGTATGACTTGCAGACACAAGTTATGATGTGATTAATTCTGAATTCAGGTGGAATGATACTGAGGTGGAGGAGATTTTGCCATTCAGACAGATTAACAATGTATTTGCTGCTGTAAGAAATATTATGCATTTCTAGTGACTAATTGATGTTCTCACTGATGTAATATCAAAGCAAAACACAAACGCTGTGGGATAGCGTAACTGGATGGACGGAATGCGGAACCAATCAAACATTCCCCCCCAGTCACAGATCTGGGTTTAATCCATCCATTATTTTGCTCACCATGCCACCCCAGTTTGAACCCAGCCATATGTAAATCAGTCTTGACCCTGTTCCTCATGGGAACAGTCCAGCCCGAACTGCCAGGCCAGGTTCTCCCTGGACCGGAAACAAGCATCCTGGGACCGGTTTCGGGGTTTCACCCCTCATCAGCCAGGCTAGCTTGATTCCAGTGGCACAGTGAGCCCGGGACCCATGTCTGGGCATACCCGGCGCACTTAGGGCGGCAAAAGCAAAGCAAAACACAAACGCTGTGGGATAGCATAACTGGATGGACGGAATGCGGAACCAATCAAACATTCACCCCCAGTCACAGATCTGGGTTTAATCCATCCATTATTTTGCTCACCATGCCACCCCAGTTTGAACCCAGCCATATGCAAATCAGTCTTGACCCTGTTCCTCATGGGAACAGTCCAGCCCGAACTGCCAGGCCAGGTTCTCCCTGGACCGGAAACAAGCATCCTGGGACCGGTTTCAGGGTTTCACCCCTCGTCAGCCAGGCTAGCTTGATTCCAGTGGCACAGTGAGCCCGGGACCCACGTCTGGGCATACCCGGCGCACTTAGGGCGGCAAAAGCAAAGCAAAACACAAACGCTGTGGGATAGCGTAACTGGATGGACGGAATGCGGAACCAATCAAACAGTCACCCCCAGTCACAGATCTGGGTTTAATCCATCCATTATTTTGCTCACCATGCCACCCCAGTTTGAACCCAGCCATATGCAAATCAGTCTTGACCCTGTTCCTCATGGGAACAGTCCAGCCCGAACTGCCAGGCCAGGTTCTGCCTGGACCGGAAACAAGCATCCTGGGACCGGTTTCGGGGTTTCACCCCTCATCAGCCAGGCTAGCTTGATTCCAGTGGCACAGTGAGCCCGGGACCCACGTCTGGGCATACCCGGCGCACTTAAGGCGGCAAAAGCAAAGCAAAACACAAACGCTGTGGGATAGATGTAATATGCAGCTTTTTGATTGCTATCCACTACATACCACTTGTTGTCTTTTCTGATTGTTGCTCAGGTATAGTGGGGTCATAAGGCCACACCCCTATTTTCTGATACTCAGTGTACTCCAAAGGACATCAGGTAAGTACACACATAAGGTAGGGAACACATGTATTGCCACTTAACATTACAACATATACTTGTGTTCACTCACATTACACTGTCACTCACTATGTCACTCATACTTAAGTCTCTACATATACATAAGCAGATTATGCCCACTGTAATGTGACACATAGCCATACTGCATACACTACATCCAGGACCAATGTAAGAGTGTAGAAGGTGCTATTCCACCATTTTACAGTCTTTTACATTGGTCCCCACTCAATAGGCTACTTATGTCAATCTGAACTGATGCATTCCTCAGATATTATAAGCATTGCTGAAGTTGTGTTGGTTGCGAGACCACCTTCAGCAATGCACCACTTTTGAGGCTGATGCATTGAGGCAGAGTTTCAACTGATGCATCAGAATGTCTGACGCATCCTTGGGTCCTTAGGGCCATGGTGCCTCATATTGTAAATACAACGCATCCATGGCGTCATAAGCTGTACTGACGCAGTAAAATTTATTGTGATGCATTGCTGACACAGCGATGCATCAGTTCTTGTAAATGGGGCCCTCAGTTTTTTAGTTGCCTTTGAGAGGAGACTTGGAGGATTATCATTAGAGTTATATCACCACTTCCCTGAAGGGTTTAGGATTGTGACACAAGGTGCCATGCAAGATTGATCCACAACTGCATGTGGCCAATCTGATGTGGTTGGTACCTGTTGGTGTGAAATTATTCACTGTGACTTTGGAATGATCTGAAGCCAAAATTATCCAGCAGGTCAAAATCCAAAGCAAAAACCCTTGCACTCTTTGCATGGTTGAAAAAACTATGCAGAAAATGGCAGCCAGCACATTGTCTGCCTCCAGGGTTAAATATGGAGATTGATGGCCCAAAAAAAAAAGTATTAATGTCAGTCCTACATCAAACAGATAGTCCAGAAGAATTCAGGAAAGAGCCCAAGTAACCCAGATGTTTTCATAAAATGTAGTGGGTGATTGCCTTAACTGGAACATAGTCCATAAAGTCCTTCCAGGCTGGTCAAATGGGATTCCTCCCATTTGCCATAGGCAGCCTACGCTGGGGGGTATTTTCCAATACAAGGCACTCCATGTCTCAAAATATTAGTAATTTAGTGGTATCCAGCAGAGCAAAGTAAAACATCTATCCCAACACTTAGAATGGATCCACTTGGTATTCACCGTACTTTCAATTAATTGAGAAGCACCTACATCTGGGTATACAAGACATTTTCCAATATCAGCCAAGCAGACTGCTTACAGTAGACTAAACATGCATTAATGTTGGAAGCCAGATAAGAAAAGTATATTGGCCAGCTCTGGGCGAAGTAAATAGAGAAGCATTTCAAGCAAGAGATATGTGCATCTTTCCCACTGTTCCTATGCAGGCAGCACAATGTCCATTTCGTCCACAGTTTCTGATCTTGTTTTGAAAAAAGAGCCAGACAGGAGTATGGGAAGACAAATCTTGGCATACCATTTGTAGAGACATTTTACCAGATTTTTTACATCAGTTCCCACACTCTACTCTCCTAACTTTCCAAAATTCTGACACTTGAGTAATGTAAAACTTAGGGGCATATTTATTTTTTGGCGCTAAAACATTGCAAACTTAATTCCATTTTTATATTTTGACGCTAGACCAGTCTAGCGTCAAAATAGTGGCGTCATCGTCATTTTTTGATGTATGAACCTACCTTACATCAATGAGATGCAAGGTAGGCATTCCCATCCAAAAAATGACACTAAGCCCTTAGTGGCATATTTATCCACCGTGCAAAAATGATCCACGGGTGGGAGGTGGACCCAAATAGTGATATTAAGCTTGATTAACATCATTATTTAGCGCCTGGGACTGACCAGGCTTAAGGTACCTGTGGACCCATTTCCATGGCTAAACACCAAGCAATGGGTCCACAGGTGCCCACTCTAGCCCCAGGAACACTCCCACCCACACCAGAGGAACACCAAAGGATAGGGGCCCCCATCCTGGGTAAGTATAGGTAAGTAATATATATATTACTCTACTAGAAAGAGGCAAAGCAGCTTGAGAAGCAGGTTACCTAAGAAGAGAATAGTCATTGAAACGAAATATAGAGGTTATGAATTCAGTGTTGGGAACATAACATAATTTATTGTCAGCGTTACAACAAATGAGTGAAGCTAATCATGTTGTAGTCAAGCCAGAAAGGTATCTGCTTAGCTTCTATTTGCCGGTGAATGGAGTATTTGTTGATGGTGAGGTCACTGGAAGACCATGGAGCCAATGGGGTTTTTCTCCCATGAGTACATTGAAAATGGTGAGAAGGATATTGATGTGGACATTGAGGGTCGTGGTGCTGATAGGATAGAACTTGAGCTATAGATTGTCATTGAAGAATCCCTTGAAGAATTGTAATTCTTGCTGATCTCTTTTGGATTGACTTTACCATTTTGGCATGATTTGAAGAAGTATGATGGGGATGGTACAATGATGTTATAATAGGTTCATCAGAAAAGTCAGAAAACATTTTAAGTGGCCTGGTCAGTAACAATCTTAACTACCTTCTATGATGTCCTATTGCCCTGCTTTGCTGTGTTTTAGCATAAAGAATACATTTTTAGGAAGAAGCCCAGGCCACCTGAAAATAAGGCCATAGACTATGTTGGTCAACACATGGAGGGCAAGGCTGCCCACAATGAAGCCATTCCTACAATGTTTTTTACTTAAAGTGACTTTGAAAGGGATTGCAGGTCCAGGTTTGACAAAGTTGTTTCTGCACATTTGTTATTTAGGGATCACATGAGATCACAGACATAACAGGGTCGCATGAGAGCTACAAAAATTCGGCCAGCATCTTGTTACCCAAAGGTATTTCAACAGTGTCCCATTTCCATGTTCCTTCCTAAAAATTATAGATCAGGTATGTTGGACATGGCCCTCTCTGCAGGGTCACCCCATTGCCTTTTACCCTTCACTATTTGCTGAATTTGTTTAGTTGGCCTTAGAACTGCTAACCAGTGCTAAAGTGTTTGTGCTCACTCCCCTAAACATGGTTTGATCGGCTTATACCTGATTGGCATATTTAATTTACTTATAAGTCCAGTGTAGAGTGGTATACCATATACCCAGTGCCTGTAAATTAAATGCTACCACTGGGCATGCAGCACTTATTGTGCCACCTATTTAATTAGCACTGCATAACATATCCCAGGCCTGCAATTGCAGCATGGAGGCAGTTTTGAACTTCCATGTTGACTTGGAATTAAACACCTCTTGCCAAGCCTTAAATTCTACTATTACTACATAAATGTCACTCTAAGGTAGGCCCTAGGTAGCCCATAGGGCAAGGGGTCTGTGTAAATAAAAGATTGGACATGTACATTTAAGTTTTACATGTCCTGGTAGTGAAAAAATCCTAAATTCATTTTTCACTACTGTGAAGCCTACCCCTCCCATAGAATAATATTAGAGATTCCCTGTTATATTTAATCAGTGGTAATTCCTAATTGGGAGCAGGTAGCTATGTCCTGTTTGGCATCTATAATGTTGTAATGATAAACCCTCTCTCATGGTAGAGTTAGATTTTTATTAAAATTTTGAAAATGCCACTTTTAGTAAGTTGGCATTTTCCTGGCTTTAGCCCTTTGTGTCTGCAGTCAGTCTTGGGTCACATGACTTGGTGTGGCTGACAGCTAGACGTTGTGAATTCCTCCCAGACAGTCACACAATAGTGGGATTAGGTGTGCCTCAATGGTCCATCTGCTGGCATGATCAGGGAATGGAGCTGAGCACAGCTTCACTTACAACTGAATAGCCTGTCCTCTGCCTTCAAACAAAGGGCCTAACAGTTCTGTATTGTCACCAGCTTGAAGCCAGGACAGGGGAGTCTGGAAATTCCATGCACTTCAAACAACCTTTCCAGAAGCTATCCCCATCTTCTAGAAGAAGGGCACCAGGGTATAGAATTATGACCTTCAGACCCACTCTTCAGTTATCTACTGGACAGGTGGAAGGACTCTCAGAGGACTGCTTGCTGCGGTGACCTGATGTGCACTCTGTCAGATTACTGCTGTACCTGGAAGGGCTGCTTTGCCGCTGAGAGCCTGCCTTGAACTCTTAGACACCAGCCCTGCTGTTGAGCCCTCCATCTTCACCTGCAACCAGGGCTACCAGAGTGACTCTAACAGCTAGTTTTCTGGCCTCCTGTTCAGAGGCACAGGGACATAAAAGGCTCCCATCATCTTGACCTGCACCTAGACCCAGTCAGAGTGAGTCCTGACCACCCACGTGGTGTTCTACCAGTCCTGGTCCCGTGGTGGTGGTGCTAAAGGTGCCCAGATGGCCAATTCCCAAAACTGATGGCTTAAAAAATCATTGGCCAAAAACTGCTCAGAGATCCAGGAGGAGGTTTGGACCAACCTGCTCGCCTATCCACCTGATGTGTATTGCCGGTTGAATTGACTTTGCGGCTTCTCCCACTACGTTCTTCCCTGCATCAGCACATCCTTTCCAGCAGCCCTTCGCGTAAGTAGTATCTGACCTTGTGGAGATGTTGTCAGCTACAGCCCTCTACCTCATCTTGCTGGAGTTTTGTGCTTCTATTTCGACTACTAAGTCTGGGCATAGAAATCTTCACCACGGCTTCGACCTAAGACCATCCAACGACAAAACTCTCTCCTCTGACACATCCTACAGCCTTGCTCTGCTGAACCTTACCTTCTCAGACACTTTTTGTCAGAATTTATTTTAAGTCCGAAGGTAAGCACTGACTGTGCCCAATCTACTTCTTGTATCTAAACTTCTATCCATCGCGGTTTGCCTTAACTTTTGAATTTGACTCCTTCTCGTGCAACTAGATATCCATGTTTGGTGCTCTGATCTTTTAGGCACTAGTTTTCACTAAAAACTTTTAAAGTTAATGAGCCCTATTTTACTGATTGGATTTTTGTCATTTTGGTGTGTCATAAAGAATGTACTCCATTTTTCTAAATTGGTTAGGGATTATTCTTGTGCTGTGTTTACACATTATTACTGTTTTTTTGCTCCATAAATGCCTTACACATTGCCTCTAAGATAAGCCTAACAGTTTCTTGTGCCAAGGTACCCAAGGTTAAGCACAGGTTAATTTACTGACTTTTTGTGGTTCACCCGGCAAGGGATGTGGCAGTTGCCTGGCAATGGCTCACACCACAGTCAACCCACAACCCAATTTAGGGTGAGAAAATGCTTACCTGAGATAGCAGTGTCATCTGAAGGCAGATATTCAAGTCTGCAGAAGCTTCATTTTTCGAGAGCTGCCGCAGCAGCATCAGTCACCACTGCAGAAAAAAGAGAAGTTTGAACAAGTACATATTTGAAACTCAGGTGAATGACAGTTTGATACAATTGTGAAACTTGCGAGAACAATTATAGAAATTTCTGGAAAAAAAGGATTTGGCTACTAAGTGGCAATAAGCAAGTATTAAACAGATAGAAACTGTATGAAAAAGACACAAATATTTGAGGTGAAAAAAAAGCTTTTAACAAAATACATTTTTACATTGTTTTAAATTCCAAATTGATGTTTAAAGACAGATTATAATCCAAGGGCTAAAGTCTAGAAATCAGTGAGAACAAGAGATTTAAAGAGTGTCTTAAAGAATGAATGGGGTGCCCAGAGGACTAAAAGAAACATCAATAATGCTTTAGGAACAGTTGTTGAATAGTTCTCTCATCAAGAAATTCAGGTTGACAAGATGAATGATCATTTTGAGGAACCATTCACTTTTCTCCCTGAGGTCTGTTTGATATTCAATTTCTGTATCAAGTTGTGTTAATTAGACGTAAAGGAAATCGGCATCCCATAATGTTTTTATATTGCAGCCATGCAGAATATACACCTTTAAGTCTCATTTTGTTTACCAGCTTTTCCATGCTCACCCTCCTACGTGCCAACCAGTGATGTTTTAACAGGATACTGATACCATGCCCAGTAAAACTCCAGCTACTCTTAAAGGGTTGACCAAAGCCTTCTGTATTTGTACATGAGGGCAAATCCTATCTCAGAGAACCAGTACACTGTATAATGAGGATTACTACCAAATAGTAAAACTGAAATTCTGGTATAGATGTTTCCTTTCATAATGCTTAGTCAGCATTTCCCAAGTGACCCTGAACTAACCTCCAGCTCAGATTAAACTGCTGCAAGCATCTCTCGACTGGTAGAAAAATCAGTTTGGCAGCATTATGGGAACATTTAAGAACATGTACAGAAATCTGGCAAACACCATCATAATAAGAAAATAATCTGTCCATTAATCAATTTGGGTAACTTAATCCAAAAATCTATAGAATTATCCAGAGACCCACCACTATCTCAAACTTACTTTGGATGAAGAGGTCCATTCTGAAGCTATCATTAATCTCCACACCGTTTATGCAATCTTCTTTCCATAAATCCCAGATATTCCCATATTCACTGGGCACTGTCTTTTAAGGGCACGTCATCTGATTTGGTCCAGCTGATTGCCAGCAACAACAGTTTGCCAAAAGCAACAACATTTTCCACAATTGGTGTAAGATTCACTTTGGGGACCCTGAAAAACAAGATGAGGTAAATGTATTTTCTTCTGTAAAATGGCCAGTCCTTATAGTGATAGTGTGTTGGAAAGAGGTGGAGTAGGTGTTTCTCATTCTGATAATGCTCCTATACTCCAACCCAGCAGTGTGAGTGCATGTAGACCGATCTATGTGTGAATGATTTCAGTTCTTTTGGGTTACTAGGCAGGAAAGCTCCCTGCCTCCTTTGTACATCGCATAAGTGGTTGAGACACTGCCTTGTCTACTTAATGAAAAGCACTTATCGAAGGGGCACTTTAAACCCTTGAACATGATATGCATGAATGCAGGAAATATTTTGGGCTCAATTTATCAACACAGTTGTACATAAGTGTAGGAAATTGGGTGAATATTTGTACAGGATGTGGGGCCTGAGCAAGTTGTAGGTCCTCAATTTCCCCTTACTGGGAACCAAGACCCCTGCTGTAGTACTTGACTCTCTTAGTATAGTGAATGCCTACGCAGGGGAGATGGTGTGGGCTAGTAATGATTGGCCCACAATAATAACACTCAATAAATGATGGTCGAGTTAGTGCTTTTTCTTTTGAAAAAGAAAAGTATATTTATCACCCACCAATACTAAATAGTACACATTAGCTTACAAATATATACATATAACAGATTAAAAATACCTTAGATGACATTCTGCAATCAAATTTGACACTTAAAGGGTAATGACCCACAAATTCACAGTAACCCCCACCTATACCAGACAGCACATCACAATGTAAGGGAGTGTCACTTTAGATAAATCAGGCAAATTGGCTTTCACAGGGGTCATCACAGCATAAAAGCTAAGCTTAACGGCTTTATCAAAAGTACACTACGTTAAAAGACAAGCAAACCACTTGTTAAACATCATCACCCTTTCCCTATAGTCATCAATCATGCCAAAGTGCAATTGTTAATGTCAATAAAGCGTTGTCAATAAAGCATTTTAACATTGTCCAAAATCACTGTGTCCATAAAGGGTTAATAACGCATAAAAATATATATATATATATATATAACTTGTGCCTGTGTCTTCTTTTATATACCTTTGGGCCACATAAAATACAGCCATAGAACCAACCCCCAGAATGTGCTGAACCCTGAACTGTAAAGCAAAATCTCGAAACTCAGGAGTGCTTGAAATAATGATGAAATTCCTAGAGGAGTCATAACTTCCTGGACTCTAGAAATGTAGGCTTGGTTGTTAATTCTCTTGTTAGGGGGACTATTCAACTCTTTCAGCCTCTCACAACACTTTCCAAACTCATTAGTGGAGCCCCTGCCCTCCTGGACCCACAACAGGAACCAGCAAAAATATGTAAATTGGCCCCACAGGGCATTATGTGGCACTCCCTCTGTGCAGAACATTAAGGGCCATCAAGGCGGCGTCCTAACTCTGTCATATTAGGCTGTTTCCTCTGGGCTTACCAGCTGAAACCATCATATTATGACATTTCCGCTGGTCGACCCGGTGGAAACAGTGCTGCCGCATTGGCCTCAGCACCTTTAGGGAGTAGAGGCCAATGCCGTCGCACACAGCACCCTCGGAATGCGCACTGTCTGCTGTAGAAGACAGTGTGCATTCTGAGGGTGCTGGCATGGGGGCTCTTGCACTTCCCAGACCTGGACATTGGCAGTACTGAGCCCCCTTGTGGTCCCTCACACCACCTTTCTACCAGCCTTTTCATGGTGGGGGCCCCGCCATGAAAAGGCTGGCGGAAAGCAAAGTCATGATCAGCACGGCGGTGTCCAACTCAGTACCACTGTGGCTGACTGTTAGAATTGGGGCCTCTAGTTGGCAGCCATTTACACCCGGTCAAAGTAGGAACCCTCCCTCTACCTAGGGTAAAGGAGAAACCAAGCTCAGATAACCCCTGCGGCACCCTTGGTAGCTTGGTACAAGCAGTCAAGCTTATCTCAGAGCAATGTGCAAAGTACCAACACTCACAGTAACACAGTGTAAACACCACAAAAGGACTCCACACCAGTTTGAAAAAAATATATACCTAAATCAAACAAGACCAAAATGACAAACCAAATCCAACATACACAAGAAGTGATATCCATTTTTAAAGTAACAAAAGTCTTAATCCATAGAAATCAATGAATGCGTTGTTTTAGCACAAAGTACCTGGTATGCATAGTAAAAAAAACAACACAGGTGAGCGTGCTTCGGAAATGCAAGTGATGCTTTGATTCTTTACTCGCAAGTGAGGCCGTGTGTTGATTCTTTCTCCACCAGGCAAGCAATGCGTTGATTCTTTGCCCATAGGGAAGGGATGCATTGATTTCTGGACAAGCATCCTCAGGTCTGTGCAGTGATGTTGAAGATTTTGATACCCAGGGTCGATGCATGGAAACATTTGACGCACTGTGCGAAGGGTCCGTCTTGAGAACAGGCACTGCTTTGATTCTTCAACTGTGAGCCAGCCACTGAATTAAATTTTTAGCCATCAAACTATGCTGGGTCGATTTTTCTTATGGCACACAGCGGTGCATGGATTATCCCCTGCATGTTACCAACTTCCACGCCTAAGGACCCAGGGACTTGATTTGGTACCTCTTAGCAAGTCAGGACTCTCAGCAGAAGGGTCCAGGCACTGGCAGATGAAGTCTTTGATGTCCCTGAGACTTCAGAACAGGCATCAAGCTCAGTCCAAGCCCTTGAAGAAACTTCATCAGCAAAAGTTCAGAAAACAACGTCCAGTCCTTTCCCTTTTCAGGCAAAAGCAGCAGCAGCAGGCCAGCCCAGCAAAGCAACAGGCAGAGTGGCAGATCCTCCTTAAGCATCAAGCTCTTCTCCTTGGCAGAAGTTCCTCTTGATCCAGAAGTAATCTGAAAGTCTGATGTTTTGGGTTCACTACTTATACTAATTTCTGCATTTGAAGTATGCAACCTTCAAAGGATAGTCTTTGTAGTACCCTCCCTCTTCCTTGCCCTGCCAGAGACACACACGGGTGGGTGGAAACTGTATTGTGTGACACAGGCACAGCCCTTTCAAGTGCAGGTGTTGCTCCTTCCTCCCATTCTAGCTCAGGTAGACTCATCAGGATATGCAGGGCACACCTCAGCTCTCTTTATGTCACTGTCTAGAGTGAATTCACAAACAGCTCAACTGCCAGTCTGACCCAGACGTGTATTCAACAGCCAGGCAGAGGCACAGAATGGTTAGGCAAGAAAATGGCCACTTTCTAAAAGTGGCATTTTCAAACAGGCAATCTAAAAACCAACTTCACCAAAAGATGTATTTTTAAATTGTGAGTTCAGAGACCCCAAACTCCATATCTCTATCTGCTCTCATTGGAAAACTCCACTTAAAAGATATTTAAAGAACATCCCTATGTTAACGTATGGGAGAGACAGGCCTTGCAATAGTGAAAAACGAATTTGGCAGTATTTCACTATCAGGACATGTAAACGCCAACAGTATATGTCCTACCTTTTAAATACACTGCACCCTGTCCACGGGGCTACCTAGGGCCTAACTTAGGGATGACCTACATGTAGTAAAAGGGAAGGTTTGGGCCTGACAAGTAGGTACATTTGTCAGGTCGAATTGCCAGTGCAAAACTACACACACAGACACTTCAGTGGCTGGTATGAGGCGTGTTTATAGGGCTACTCATGTTGGTGGCACAATTAGTGCTGCAGGCCCACTAGTAGCATTTGATTTATAGGCCCTGAGCACACATAGTGCACTTTACTAGGGACGTACCAGTAAATTAAATTTGCCAGTTATGGAAAACCAATTACCAATATTTTTTTAGACAGACAGCACTTACACTTTAGCACCGGTTAGCGATGGTAAAGTGCCCAGAGTATCAAAACTGAATTACAGCACAGGGTCCAAAAACAGGGGATCAAAAGCAAAAAAGTACAGGGAAACCACGCCAAGAGCTGCCAGGTCTAACACTGACTGCGACTTTAACCACTACACCCATCATGATCCCTGATCCCAGCAAAGGCGGCGGTCTCCTGGCAGTCCAACCACCAGGATCGTAATCTGGCAGTCGTACCACCAGGAGTGCGACGGTCTGACTGCAACCGCAAGTTTGGTGCTCTGAGGACTGCCAAAGTCATAATGAGGCCCCAAGTATTAACTGAACAGCATTCCTGCTGCTCAGGAAAGCTGCAATCCATATTTATTTTTATTTTTTTCTGGTTTGCCGGGTTCCACCTTGCCTCCTTGTTGGGACAGCCCATGGAGCCCACCTCAGGCTTCTTCAGCTGGCTACCTGCCCAGCCAGCACTTCTTGTTGGCAGCACAGGAGCCGGCAGCATCCTTTTCCCCTGCCATGCTCAATCAGGCAGGGTGCTTTGTGAAGGCTGCCTGCTCCCCCTGACATGGGCACAGGTCATGGGGTCCCGGGTACCTTTTCTCTTTTTTTGGGTGGGTGGGAAGGCGCTTCCTCAGTCTCCATTGTGGTAGCCTCCTTGAAGATGGTCTGGGGAAGGGTCCCAGTGTGTGCCCCATCACTAGGCAAAAATTTGAGAAACTGTCTAGTGCATAACCCCAGGCCCTGGCTCACACCTGGAATCATTTTACACCTGTGCAGTGGTATCCTATATACTTCAAACCTCACTGGGGGTCTAATGTCAACAACCTTAAAAAAGGTCAAAACTCATGTCCTTTTGGACCGATTTAGGAGATCCTTGGCTCATTGTTCTCCTGATGGTGAGCTCTAGACACCAGAGGCAGTTCCAGAAGGCCCCCTGGACTCCAGGATGATGTAGTTTGCAAGGTGCTGGTTCCTCTGGATCTCTGTGAGAGCTTTTCTCCTGGTCTTTGTTCTCTGGTGCTCCTCTCCTCTTGCTTGGGTGCAGAAGCCCAGAACTTCCACCCAATTGGTCCTCAGGGGGCCTAAGGGGGCCAGCCTCACTGACCCTAAGGTCAACTGGGGGCAGAGTCCTTAGTCCTTTTGAACAGCGGCGGGTTTGCCTTCCTGTTGTCCATGGCTGTTACCACGGTCACAGTCCCAGCACAAAGCACAGCAAAAAAGCACACTCTCTCCTTGTGCAAGGATTTTTAAATGAGTATAGAAGGTTCTATAAGCGAGGCATCACTATCCAGTCATAGGGTGTCACATTCACCCGTGAGGGTCTCAAGGTACGGGAGGAGGGGAGGGGCCTCATCTGAAGAGCCACGTCTTGAGGTTCTTCCTGAAGATGGTGAGCGACGGGTTTTGTCTGAGGTGCAGGGGGGATTGTTCCAGCTCTTTGCTGCAATATAGTTGAAGGATCGTCCTCCGGTAGTGGTTTTGCAGATGTGAGGGATGGTGGCCAGAGCTGAGGGATCTGGTGGGGGTGTGGAAGGAGACGTAGTCGTTCAGGTAGGCTGGTCCTACGTTGTGTATGGCCTTGCATGTGTGGGTGAGTAGCTTGAAGGTGATTCGCTTCTCGACCGGTAGCCAGTGGAGGGTCCTCAGGAGTTGGGAGATGTGTTCTTGGTGAGGGAGGTCCAGAAAGGGTCTGGCGGCGGCGTTCTGGATGAGTTGTAGTTTTTTAATGTTTCTAGTTGAGGTGCCGGTGTAGAGGTCATTGCTTTAGTCAAGCTTGGTAGTGACTAATGCGTGGGTGACTGCCTACAACAGACTGCTGGGATCCATCTGAAGATCTCCTGAAGTTTGCAGAGTGTGTGCCAACAGGAGGAGGTGACTGAGTTCACCTGTGGTTTATGGATAGGGAAGAGTCGAGGATGATTCCTAGGTTGCGGGTGGGCTCAGTCAGTGCAGGGGGGCGCTGAGGGATGTGGGCCACCAGGAGTCATCCCAAGCTGAGGTGGCGTTTCCAAAGATGATGAGTCTCAGTCTTTTCGGAGATGAACTTGAGGCAGCTTTCTCGGATCCAGGTGGCGACTGCTTCCATTCCTGAGTGACAATTCCTTTTGGCCGTGTCTGGGTCTTTGGTGAGGGAAATGATGAGTTGTGTGTCTTTGGCATATGACGCAATGTTTATACCCTGGCTTCTGACAATGGCAGCGAGAGGGGCCATGTATAAGTTGAACAGTGTGGGACTCAGTGAGAATCCCTGGGGGACTCCGCAGTTGACTCCTGTGGGTCTAGAAGTTTGGGGCAGGAGTCTGACCCTCTGCATCCTCCTGGAGAGGAAGGAGTGGATCCATTCCAGGGCTCTTCCGTGGATTCCTATGTCGTGGAGCCTGGTGCACAGGGTGCTGTGGGAGACTGTGTTGAAAGCTGCTGAGAGGTCAAGGAGTATGAGCGCTGGGGTGCGGCCATGTTCTAGGAGTAATCGGAAATCGGTGGCAGCCAGGAGGGCTGTCTCCGTGCTATGGTTGCTGTGGAAGTCAGACTGGGAGCTGTCCAAGGAGTTGTTGGCCTCGATGAAATTCTGTAGTTGTGCGTTTATTGCTTTCTCCATTACTTTGGCAGGGTAGGGTAGCAGTGAGAAGGGCTGGAAATTCTTTACTTCTGATGGTCGGCCGGAGGTTTCTCCAGGAGATGGCGTATTTCAGCATGTTTGCAGTCATTGGGGAAGGTGCCAGTGTTGATTGAGCAGGTGATTGTGTTCCGGAGCTCGGGGTAATGGCTCTGATGCGAGCAGAGATCCTTGGGGGCTCCGGAGTGGGTTATGTTCATGATGTTGACTGTTTCCTCTCATCTGGGAGTCCTCCTTTGTTCAGTGGGCGTGGGCTGGCCCCATTCCTGGTAAAGTATGACCTTTAATTAAAAGATGCTAATTTTCTTCCCCACCCCTTCCTGCTAAGCATCTGAGAGAAGCACTTTTGTGTATGGAGACCTTTGTTCCCTCTGCTGGGAAGCAGAGTAATTAACTTGGCCCAGCAGGGTTACAAAAAATCGGGGCTTTGATGCTGAGCTGAACCACGGAAATATGAAAATTCTGGATGACCCATAAAGTTTAAATGTATGATCTAGGGACCTGCATAGTTAGACTGGGCACACCTGTTTCACCCCAGTTTCATACCTCAAAGGACTTTGCAGGTCTAAAGAAAGCGAAAGTAGACTCAAAGACAGATTTCCCCCTATGTGTATAACAAAGTGTAACTACAGACAAAACAGTAAACCAAACTGACTTTACAGATGTGTGCACAATAATATTTTAAGGCCTACAGCAGGTCAATATGTAACTCTGCAGAGTCCCTCCTGTGCCAGGCTGCCTGTGTGCACTTATCGAGCTGCACATGTCAGTAGTCTCACACACACAACCGGCACCCATCTGCACACCCATGTGCAGACGAGTTCATGCGTAACCAGCCAAGTGCCCTTTACCCTAGCTATATAGCAACAGCCTTATCTTAAAAGGTGGACATTGATGTTAAACACGTGCAGTTCATATGCCATCTGATTACTATGTGTAAAATGCCCAAAATCGAGTGATCAAAGAAAGCAAAAAAATGTGAGCATATTAAATGGGCAGAACCCATTCTGCAACAATTAGGATTCAGATTTACACATTTTTGGTATTCAAAAATGTTCCTAGAAGTATATCTGGAAAGCTGTACCAGTGGCAGGTTTTTAGGCATACTTCTGAGAATGTCATGTGACTTTTTGCAAAGGCCCCTAATCCCTCTATGCATAGTTCTCCATGCAGAGAATGCTGCTCAGGGGAGACATTTTTCTCCATGGAGAACGCCCTTCCCCTAAACGCCCCAGCACATCTGTGGGTGATCTGTTCTGCTTCACATTCTGGAGGGAGAGTTACTCCAGTTCTTAGCTGGAGGAAATACCAAACTATTTGCAGCGAGGAAAGGGGTCAGAGAGGAGTTTGAGAATGTCCACAAATATACTTTTGCGGGGATTGTCAAACTTCGAAAGCAAACTGTGCCTTGTAATGGCTACATTCCACCCCTTGAATGTGATTCACTAACGTGGATTTCTCTGCATTCGTGGCAGAGAATTCCAGAGTGATAAAAGGTCATTTTGCCTGGAATCCCTTGGTAGATGCGTGACAAGCATAAAAAAGATAAAATTGGTTGCATATTTACATTTATAACCGAACTCTCAGTTATGAATAGGGCACGATGGTTTTTAATCTGCTGGAAATTCAAAACAGATTTATCTGTAGGCAGATTATCAGGATTCTGAAGAATTCTTATGAGCCAGTTTGTTCTAAAAACGCATTGGCAGCCCTTATGGCAATATGAATTGAATTTGTAGATAATATTCTTTGCTCAGTCCTTCTTGTCATTTTGTAGAGCGTTCGCCTGCAGTTGGCTGTAGTATGATATTGTCGCATTCCAGTGAATTATTTTATTCCTGCTTTATAATTACTGTTCTTGTTACAGTCTCTATTTATAGCTGCAAGGAGCACATATTTACCTGCAGTATTTACGACTAATTTTACAGGGAATGAAGAGGGTCTCCAGACGCATAATGCCTGTGGGCAGAAGATAGGCAGTGTGCAAATCATAACAAGAAAGCACTTGATTTTAATGTGGCAATATATGCATATCACTGGAGCAACCAAAGACTCCAGTACTCTGCTTTTAATACAAATGTGGTGATTTATGATGTCAGCTCCTTCAATACGTTTAAGAAACCTGAGTCTCACCAAAATAACCTCGGCTCACAAAAGGTAATAATTATATGGGCTGCTTCCTGGTTAGCGTAAATTGAAAGGCAGCAGATTATAACGCTCCCAGTCAGATGGCACGGCTAGACTTTTTACTGTTTTATACTTTGGGCCAGATGTAAAAAATGTTGTCGCAGAGCAGCGCCACAAGCCTTCTTGCTGCGCTGCCCTGCGTCAAAACAAAGGGCAGGAATGTGCCAAATCTACGAGATATGGCACATTCCTGTCCTTTTCCCCTGTGCTGACTCACAAATTACTGCCATGTGCCAACGCAGGCACCTTCATCCACAAAAACAGTCCCAAGAAGGGTCTTCCACTTTGTATGTGTGCTGCAAAATTCAGCACACATAGAAAGATGAAAAAACTGAGAAAAAAATATATTTCTCTCCGTTGTGTCACTTCTACACCAACCCCGAGGTGACGTAGGGTTTTGACGCATTCCCAGGTTTACGAAACCTTGTAAATCTGGGAATGCGTCAAAATCCACGGGTGTTGCGTGGGAACACCCACACAACACCCATAGAAACGCCTCCCTGAAGCAAAGTAAGGCAATGCAGCAACTTGTGCTGAATTGCCTTACTCCATATCTACAAGACCATGTAAAGCCACCTTGTAGATATGGGTCAGCAGCCTGCACCACCAGTGTATCAGAAAAAGTGACGCATCAGCAGCGCAGGCCGTTTTTAAATCTGGGCCTTTGTTTTTACTGTTTTGGTGTACTTTGGCACTAGATTTTGTACATTCCTCAGTCAATTCAGGCATTTGACTCTGTGTGCTCCCCTGATTACTCTTAGAGCAACAAATGCAAAAAGAACAGTTGGTGGACGAATGCTGACCAATGCAAACATTCACCCCCAGTCACAAAGATCTTGGTTTAATCCATCATTTTTTATGCTCACAATGCCATGCTAGTTTGGATCCAGCCATATCCAAAACAGTCCTGACCCTGCTCTCCATGGGAACAGTCCATCCTCAACTGCCAATCCAGGTTCTCCCTGGACTGGAAACATGCATCCTAGGAACGGTTTCAGAATATCACCCTTCATCCGCCAGGCTAGCTTGAATCCAAGGGTGCAGTGAGCATGGGACCCACGCCTGGGCATACCCTTCCCAAATAGGGTGAACAATGCAAAAAGAACAGATAATGGACAGAATGCTGAACAATTCATGGTAGCATGATGAGCAAGATAATTGATGGAATAAACCCAGATCTGTGACTGGGGTGAATGTTTGATTGGTTCTGCATTCATTGCTTCATATGTGTTTCTTTCCTTTTGTCATCCTAAGTGCATTAGGTATGCCCAGACGTGGGTCCTGGGCTCACTTTGCGACTGGATTCAAGCTAGCCTGGCTGATGAAAGGTAACACCGTGAAACTGGTCCCAGGATGCTTGTTTCTGGTCCAGGGAAGTCCTGGCCTGGCAGTTTGGGCTGGACTGTTCCCATGGGGAACAGGGTCAAGACTGATTTGCATATGGCTGGGTCCAAACTGGGGTGGCATGGTAAACAAAAGAATTGATGGATTTAACCCAGATCTGTGACTGGGGTGAATTTTTGATTGGTTTCGCACTCCGTCCATCATTTGTGTTTCTTTGCTTTTGTCCCACTAAATGTGCCGGGTATGCCCAGATGTGGGTCCTGGGCTCACTATGCCACTGGATTGAATCTAGTCTGGCTAATGAAGGGTGATACTGTGACACAGGCCCCCCCCCGGATGCTTGTTTCTGGTCCAGGGAGTTCTTGGCGTGGTAGTTTGAGCTGGGCTGTTTCCATGGGGAATAGGTTCAAGATTGATTTGCACATGGCTGAATCCAAGCTGGGGTAGCATGGTGAGCAAAATAATTGATGGATTAAACCCAGATCTGTGACTGGGGTGAATGTTTGATTGATTCAGCATTCTGTCCACCATTTGTGTCCCAAATGCCCCAGTTTACTCTGGCACTTCATTCTGAGTGTTAGCTAGTCCTGCACTGCTGAGTCTTAGATCCACCTGAGCATTGCCTTCTGACCCTCCTTCCCGGTCCACATAGCTCTCACCATCAGCAGATCTCAACTCTTACAGTCACAGTGTCTTGAATTCACACCATTACATAGATGGCCACAGTGATAACTTGCATCATCATGACAAATAAGTAATAAAGCACCCCTTTCCAGCTCCATTAGCTTTATCATCATGAGTAGTGAGTGCACCAGTAGCCATTTCCTTCCTCCAATAATTTGCCTGAATATTCAATGTGGAAATATATAGGAACCTACCTATTCATCTTTCTCTTATGCTTTGCATCATCAAACTCTCTCTTTAAACCAACTTTATTACCTAATGTAGGATCATCATTCAATCAAAAATATGTTTATCCATTTGTACAAATAAAAGGAGCTAGGGGAGATATAAATACAGTATGCAGTGGTACCATATGAAAGGAATCCAGATCAGGGGGACCTACAGCAGGTAGGAGGTACTAGGCTCCCGTTGTTACAACTGGGGTCTTTGCCACTGGTGTCCTGAAGCCCCCATACTGAGGAACCCTGCACCCCTTAACGCTTGACTGTCAGGGTAATGAGGAAGACCATCCTAAGGCTTACTCATGGGAGGTGCTGTGGGCTAAAGTTTCAGAGCTCAGCAATGCATCATCAACAATTCGACCTGCAGCCAGTGCCTTTTCTTATAAAAAAGGGAAGTATTTCATTTTACAGCATACCAAATATTACGTACAAAGGAACAAATGTATAAATAAACTGAGAGTGAAAATAGTAATTGTGACACCATCTGAAGTTCCTCACAGCCAACAGTGGGCACCCACTGACGAAATGTCCAACAATTCAGGTACCCCCTAAATGCACCCTGTGTCCTTGAGGCTGGAGAAACCTCTACTTATCTGTACACCAGCAAGCCCTGAATTCTAGAAACACAAATTTTTAATTGGCCTAAAACCCTTGAGGTTTGTATTTATCAGACGTCTGGGCTACAGCCTTTGTGAGGGTGTCACCACAATAATTAAAGGCAAAACATAAACCCCAAACAAAATGCAAATCAATGCTGTAGCACCTCATGATGGCACCAACCTTCAGTGACTTTAAACAACATATGATTCGCTGTTAACATCATGCATGTCAAAACAATTTCGATGTTTAACATTACACAGGATATATTTATTTCTTCTGCCTTGACCCTAACTATAAAGCAAAAACAAAACCTGGCAATCAAAAGCCTTGCACCCAGTACCATAAAACTAAAATCCCAGCACCAGTTAATATGTTAGTAAACATATTCTCACACTTCAGGCTTTCTACGACCCAAGAGTCTTGGGAACCTGCAACAAATTTGTAAATAAGGCTCCTGTGAGATGTGTGGGGGCCCACCTCTGTTCCTAATTGGGAACCAAAGCAAACCAACTCCATGTCCAGTGCCCCTGCTCTCTGGGGTACAATGCACTAAATATGCACATTTTGTTAAGCAACTGAGGGGCCCTATGGGGCAATACCACCGCTAATTGTTTTCAGGATACGGTGCTGTCATCTGATGCCACCACAGGCTTTATATTTTTATTTTCCTGTTTTTGGTAAGTAGAAAAGCACTCTTGGGCGTTAAAGGTTCTTTTTTTTAAATAAAGCGAGTGCCCTTGAAACACATTGGTCACCTGTCGGACTGATACTGGGGCACAAGGGAGCATAACAACTCTCACAGTCCTAGCTGGCTCCCCAATTGCCTGGCACTTCAGTTCCTAGCGCTGGCTTGGAAGATAGCTTTCTCTTCATCTCTTGCTTGGATGCTCTGAAGCATGGGTGGGAGAGGTCAACTGTCCCTGCACCTGCACAAGAGACTGCAACATGGCAGTGTCAGCCCAGGCTAACCCTGCACCTCAGAGGTCACGACTACAAGATCCCAATGATACAGGCGCCTATTTCTTATTGGAACCTGGCAGTGTGCCCTGAAAATGGTAAAATGCAAAGGAAGAGTGAAGTTCCCCATCTCAGGCAAGTTTCCATACGTGGAGGCCCCTCCTAGAAGATTTTTAATGAAACCGCAGGATACATTTTAGTTACCTCAGCCTGGAGGTCCCAGGGCCCTGTGGGCATCTTTCTGGAGCAGGGGAAATGAAGGCAGCGATCTCAATCTCCTGTGGGCCAGTTCCCATGGGGTTTGATGTGTTTTGTTTTTTTTAGCACACTGTATCCACTAGGAATGTTGGATTGAGGCTACTTAGTTTCTACATTTTTCGAGCATCAGATTAACTGCTCTTCCTCCAGTTAGCTGCCTCTGCCTAGCAGCATGTCCTCTGCCTCCCCCAAGACCTATACCACAGTCCGGGCTCCTGTCACACCTCTTGGCATGAGATCTTCCTCTGCAACACTCTGTGGCCTGCACAAGGCCGGTTACATTACCTGACAGCACTCACCAGGCCCCCCAGCCTATTGCCAATTACATGGCACCTCTGTGTCCAGCAGGGTCACTGAGTCCCCCTTTCATGTATAGTCTTCACAGGACTAGTCCAGAGACATTCCATACCTACTCCCTCTTCTCGTGTCTCCAGTAAGACCACCCTCTACTGTGCCCCAGAAGACTTGGGGAGGCCAGTGCTACTGACCCTGGAGATACACATCCAGCATAGCCAAAAGTCAGCACAAGTCTAGTGTATCCCCGACTCCAGACAGAGTCTTATGCATGTAGAGTCCTTCTGCCCTTGCCTTCTTATGTTCCAGTACATCTCAGAGATCTTTCTTTGAGCAGTGATTAAAAGTGAAAGCTGGAGAGTTACAGAAGGCAAGAGTATCTGCCCAATCCAAAGAAGCTACATTATCCCTCCATCCCTGAGCCATCTGCCCTGAATAGCGTGATTGGATTTTCAAGATGACAGAATCAGCACTTGGTCATTTACATCGCCTCTATAGCATATAGCTCTGTCCCTATTCGATACGTCAAACTGGTCCACTATCTCCAAAACTTCAAAGGTTAGCCTGTACTGTGAGCGGTGTCAAAGGTCTGTTTGCCTCTGAGGAAAGGTATGCCCCGGCTTCTCAGTAAACATGGGTTAATTATCCCTTACACATTTTACCCTCACCATCTTCTCTCCAGGAAGATGGCTTGATTTCCCTCAAAGTGGCCTATTACACGTGGGTGGCTTTGATCCACCCATGGGCCAGCTGAGTAATTAAAGTGGTCAAGCAGGATAGTTCAAATCCAATTTCTCAATGGTGTCTGATTCAGTAAATTACTTCAACACCCGAAGTACACGAAGGAGTGCAGATATGGTCCGAGGTAATAATTGTTTTGCACTATGGACTTTTGTTAACCTATAGAAAGAGATTTTAAGCTTGTCTTTAGATTGAGCCCATTTGAAGTTGATATTTTGGTGAAGCTTTCACCTACAGTGTGACAACATCAAAGCAAAGCAGACTTACAGTGAAGCACTAAAGACACTAAAACATTATAGGCTCACAGTATAGCAGAAAGGCAATAGGGATATTTGTTTTGGATACCAAAATAAATGATATGACCTACTTAAGCCGTAATCAATTTATTTACAGGCCCATCTGAAACAATATACTTATACCAAGATACCATACTGAGTTAAACAGTAGTCCCACTCCCTCAGCCAAAACATCAGTGCACTATTGCAGATCCTATTACCCCAGCTGTGCAGCAGCAGACCTTATCCTAAATGGTGGCACAAGTGGTTAGCAACCAAAGCCCTTTTACCAGTTGTTCAGTGAGTTAGAGCCAGTTAGTGAGACTCATTCACAGCAGAGAGCCAAAAACCAAGTGGGTAAAAATAAAACAAATCTAGGTGGGTTGAAGCAGATCAAACCCCACGTGATCACAGCACAGTAAAGTGAAATGCATACATTTTGTTCAAAATGGTTTAGGGCTCTCCCTCATGCTACCTCACCTACATCATACGTTGCTGTACTCCCTATAGGAATCTGCATTCTTCATACCAAAACTTACTCCCTCAGCAAATCCTCAGTGTGAGTCTTTCAGGTTCTGATCTGTTCATCTGGTAACCCCCCATGATCCTCCTTCCTGATATGCTTGCCTGCCCCACACACTCCTCAAGTTGAAAACAATTCTAAATAACCTAATTTGCACAACACATCCTAATTGTAGATACGCCTATATGTAACCTGTCAATTTGTTTTGCAGATCAGCTCTCATAAATTAACATCGTTATACAAATGTTTCAATCATCTTGTATGATTCACATACTCTACTGTAACTACAGTTCATGCTGTGCACCATTTCCTTCTTTATGTACAAATGTATTTGTGCCCATGTCAAATAAATAACAAACAAAAAATATTTCAATCTAAGAGGTACCATTTACCATTCCTGAGCTTTTGCTAATCCTTGTTTCCAGAAGATTCCCGATCTCTAGCTTATCCTTGTTCCTTGAACTAGCACTGCCTGCAGTTCCACCTTGATTCCTGAGCCAGCAATATTTTAGTGCATCCTTGATCTTTGAGTATTCTCTCTTTCTGTAATTACCTTTTTTCTCAGTCCCTGCCATTCTTTCCCTTTGCTTTAGTTCCAGTTTCTACTTTGCTACCTTTCTTTCCTTCTGGTCGTGGCTTCCATTTCTCTTCTGCTGTTTGTCACTTGCTTTCTGCTAATTGGGCCCTTTGTTTTCATTCCTTTCATGTTAAGTCCTCCTCCTTTCTAGCTTGTCTATCATGCCTGTGTATTTTAGTTCTCCACCTTTGCCGTTAAAGCCTTGCATGTTCTTGTTTGATCTTGAGTATTCTTTAACACACCTGGCAACCTAGGTGGTGTTTCTCATCCACTGTGAGCATAGTGTTTATGTTACGTCTTTAACTTCCCTAAAGGTATCAGTTCCACAGACCCTGCCTTTGCACATCCTATATGCGGGTGTTTGCAGACAGTACCTCAAGCAGCAATTGTGGATGAGTAACTTGTTGAGCTTCAGCCTTTCCCTGTGGAGCTCCTGCATACTGTACTTTGCAGTCTCTCTGTTGTTACTATTGTTTTATGCATGTCTTGCACACTCTGGGTATTAGCTATTATGATCCCTGAATAGCATCTTGAGTGCCTGTTCTTTCTAAGCTTCAACTTCTTGTTACAGTATGCAGAGCTTTCCCATTGCATCCCTTGTCTCTGCTGACTTCTTAAGTCGTCTTGGCCACCTATGTACCCAATATTCTGTTAACTTTGTCCACCCTGCCACCAGTCCTTGCCTGAGTTCCTTCAATAATTATCAACTACTGCTTCCACTAGGTAATATCCAAGGGAATAGACAAAAAGTATTCTGTTGGTAGCAACATAATTAAAAAAGAATCCAATCACTGCTGTACAATAAAATTATTTAATCACCGAGTTGGCAGTAAATGCTTATGACAAACACATCAGAGAAGGAAAGGTAACTAAAAAAATCAAAGACCACAGGATTAGAAGTAATTTTTCAAGCCTGAAGAGCTGTTCAATAACTGAAAAATCCAAGTTTTTGAGAACAGGTAACATCCACTTGGAGATCAGCCTAGTACAGATATGGAAAAAAAACACAAGAATTGTGCCACATTTTTCTCCAGGCTATATTTCACCATCTGGAGAAACAGTACAAATTTGCAGTTATTGTCTTTCATCTTTGAATCTAGAAGTGGCAGAGTGCCAACTCTAAAATGACTTTGCTCGATCCAATAGAGGTTGTATAAGGGGAAAACATTTTATCAGCATAAATTTGACTCAACCATATGTCCAGTAAGATGTTTATGAATCATATTGGTTGTTATATTTTTAGTGATGTTAAAGCAGTTGTCATGAGTGCTGTAATATATAGGGTAATTAGCAGTGCATGGTGAGGGGTGCGTTTGAAGTTACCTTAGGGCACCAGTTAAAGTTGCTTGAAAGAACTCTAACTATGGCTTCTGAATTTCTTTGTTCATTTTATGAGTAAAATCATGACCTAACTATGAATCAATGAATTTCTAAGTTTAAAAAAAATTCTATTTCCTAACTATATTGCCCCTGTAACCTTTATTTTTTTCAGTTAATTTCTATGTTTTTTTTAAATGTAAAGACATTTTCATCACTATACCACTATACTGTGCATGGCAGTTGGCCTGCAACCAACCCCTATAGCTATCCAACCCTGCACTGTACATGGCCTTTGGCTGTGCGCAGTGGGGGTTGTCCACAGGGCCTGGCCTGTGGGTAATCCCTGGGACCAACCCTTATAACAACCTAACCCTGCACAGCCCCCTCCCCATGCCAATCTTAGCCCCGGGAACCCCTTCCCCTGGAGTCCAGACTAACTATTAAAAAAAAAATTATCCCCCCTCCCGAGGCGGATCTCAACTCTGGGCATCCCATCCCCCAGGGTCCGGCTATGTGACCTGAGTGCCCCCCTGGGCACCCTGTCACAATGTTGGGGACCATGGGGGGAGCCTGAAAGCTCCCACATCCCAGCTGGCTCCCCACCTCCTGTGGAAGCCAGCATTGCTGTCACCGACAGGGGGCTGCTGTGAGAGAATTCTTTTCCTCTGTCTCCCTGCCTGCATCTCTGCAGGAAGGGAGACAGAGTAAACCTCTGCTCTGATGAAGGGAGTGCTGACTTAGCAGCAGCTTCAAACTGCTGCTAAGTCATTGCAAACAGCTGTCCTCCCAGGACATAGCAGGAGCTGGCCTGTGGTGGTCACCAGTGCCATCAGTGGCTCCTTGAGGGGGGCACATGGTCTCTCTCCACCTTAGAAAAGCCACTGGGAGGTGGTGGTCTTTGGGGCTGCAGGTTGATTCAAAATGGACCCCCTTTCTATTTTTTTTTTTTATATTTGCCCTACGGAGGCAGTGGTCCCTGGGGTTGCAGCTCCTCCACAACCAATGTTGTAAATGCCCCAGGGAGATGGTTCATGCGGTCCCCCATATCATGATATATTAAAGCCCCAGGGAGGTGGTGGTCCCCAGGGCTGTGGGTGGCCACGCAGCCCCCCGCATCATATTTGTTAAAAGCCCCAGGGAGATGACAGTACCCGGGCCTGCGGGGGGGGGGGCCTCCATTACAAATAATAAAAGTCCCAGGGAGGTGGCGATCCCCAGGGCTCGGGGTGTGGGGAGGCCCCTCACCTTACTTTTGATTAGCACCCCAGGGAGGTGGCAGCCCCAGGACTGTGGGGGGGGGCGAGCGCACCCCACATTACTTTTCTTTAGTGCCCCAGGGAGGTGGCGGTCCCCGGGCTGCAGGGAGGCCAGGGTCCGCTGCATTTCTTTTTTCAATAGCCCTGGGGAGGTGGCAAAGTCGTTGCGACCTCACATATACAAATTTGCTTTCCCTTTAATATCTCCTAAATTACTGGATGGATTTACACCAGATAAGTGAAAGAACATGTGTACCAAAAGCTAGCTTTCTGTCAAACTTGGTTTAATTCCGTCCAGTGTCTCGGACTGTAGCCTTGCTCAAAGGTCCTATGGGAATTTATATGGGAAACACAACTTTTTTAACTCCCCTGTTTTCTTGGCCCCTGCTGGACGGATCACCCTGAAAATGTCCATACGCAGCAAGAATCACAGGGCCCTTTTTTTCTAATGTTTTGTGACGATTCATCAGACAGTGCCAAAGATATAGGCAAGTCAAAATACGCTTTTTCCCTGGAAACATGGTCCTAACTATAACTACCTAGTGGCGAACCTCACTGGGTTATGTGTATATATATATATATATATATATATATATATATATCCACCCACTCAAGGACCCAGACAAACACTCTCACACCCAGACAAACACTCTCACCAAGACAGACACTCTCACACACAGACAAACTTTCACATCCAGAGACACCCTCTCACACCCAGAAAAGACCCTCACACCCACTCTCACACCCAGACACTCTCACATCCCCCTCACACCCAGGTACACATTCTCACACCCACTATGACTCCCAGACAGACACTCTCACACCCACTCTCACACCCACAAAGATCCTCTCACACCCCATTCTCACACCCAGACAGGCACTCTCACACTCAGAGACACCCTCTCACACCGTCTCACACCCACTCTCACACCCAGACAGACATTCTTACACCCACTTTCACACCCAGGGACATCCCCTCACATCCAGTCTCACACTCAGACAAATGCTCTCACACCCACTTCCACACATAGCTCGCACTGTCAGACCCACTCCCACACCTAGGTACACTCTCTCATACCCACTGTCACTCCCAGACAGAACCTCTCACACCCACACTCACACCCACATAGATCCTCTCACACAAAAATGCCATTTGTGATTGAATACATTCATTAACAAATGGCTAAATGCTATTTTTCAGTGCTTTACCCATATTACATGATAGTTTTTCAGCAGAAAGCCATAGCATAATAGGTGCATGGAAGTGGATTCACAGATATGTAACCATCCTCTCACAGCCGCTCTCACACCCAGGCAGATAATCTAACACTCACGCCCAAAGACAATTTCTCACACCCAGTCCCACACCCAGACAGACACTCTCAAACCCACACTCACACCCAGAGACACCCTCACACCTAGATAAATACTCACACACCCACTCTCACACCCCGATAGACACACTCTCAACCCCCATCACACCCAGGTTCACACTCTGACACCCACTGTAACTCACAGTCAATTTCACACCCACTCTCAAACCCAGACAGACACTCTGAAACTCACTCTCACACCTAAAGACACCCTCTCACTCTCAGTCTCACACCCAGACAGACACTATCACACCCACTCTCACACCCAGAGACACCATCGCACACACACTCTCACACTCAGACAAACATTTACGCCCACTCTCACACACAGATATAGCTAGGAAATAGAATTTTAAAAAAACATAGAAAGTCACTTAAAAAAAAAGTTTACAGGGATGTTAGATGTAGGCTTACATTTTAAACAAATAAAACCATAAAAATTTGCCTGTTATAGTTAGCGTTATCGCAAGTAAATATAACTTGTATCCTAAGGTAACTATAACTCGCGCTCTCACCATGCACTGCTAATTACCCCACAAATTACAGCACTCATAACATCTCTGATAACATCATTGATAATATCAATGTAATATTTGCAGTAACATTTTTGATGAAAAAAACGTGCATAGTAGGCGCAATTTACAGTTATCTTAGGGCAAGAGTTATAGTTATTTGAGATAACTCTAACTATAAAAGGTGATTTTTTTATGGTTTTGTAAGTTAAAATGTGAGCCTAACTATAACGTCCATGTAACCTTTGTTTTCGTAAGTGTACATACATACATAAATATATATACATATATATCTATATATATCACATAAAAAAACTTGAGGTAATTATAACTCGCAAGCACAATTTTTCCATCAAAAATGTTACTGGAAATATTACATTGATATTTGTATGCCAAGGGTGCGAGTTATAGTTACCATGGGACGAGTTGTAGTTACTGGAAATAACTTTAATTATAACTGGTTTTCTGCGAATAATTTCAGAACCTAACTAAAAATCCCTGTAATCTTTGGTTTTTCATGTGAATTTCTATGTTTTTTTAATTCTATTTCCTAACTATAACGGCCCTGTAAACTTTTGGTAATTTTTATTACTATACGTTCATCGAACCACTGCTCTGCACAGCCTTTTGTGGCCAATCCATGCAGCCAACCCCCCCTAACCACCCAACCCTGTGCTGCGTATGGCTTTTAGCCTTATGCGACGGGAGGTGGCCACAGGGCCTGTCTCTCTGAGTTTGAGAAGAGATGTGAGAGTGTCTGTGTGGGTGTGAGAGGGTCTAGTTGGATGTGAGAGTGGGTGCGAGAGTGTCTGGTTGTGAAAGTAGGTGTAAGAGGGTGTCTCTCAGTGTGGCAGTGGGTGTGAGAGTGTATCGGTGAGTGGGTGTGTAAGTTTCTGTGCAGGTGTGTATGTTTCTGTGTGGGTCTGTGAGTGCATGTGTGAGAGTCTGAGTGGGTCTGTGAGTTAGTGTGTGAATGTCTGAGTGGTTCTGTGAGTGTGTTCATGAGTGTCTAAATGGGTCTATGAGTGAGTATGTGACTCTGAGTGGGTCTGTTAGTAGGTGCACGAGTCTCTGATTGGGTCTGTGAGTGGGTATGTGAGTGTCTGAGTGGTCTGTGAGTGGGTGCCTGAGTCTCTGAGTGGGTCTGTGAGTGCAAGCATGTGTCTGTGAGTGGGTCTGTGAGAAGGTGTGTGAGTCTTTGAGTGGGTCTGTGAGTGGTTGCATGAGTCTCAGAGTGGGCCTGTGAGGGGGTGCCTGAGTGTGTAGCTGGGTCTGTGAGTGGATGCATGAGTGTCTGAGTGGGTCTGTGAGTGGGTGTGTGTCTGTGTGCGTGTGTCAGTAGCTGTGTGAGTAACTCTGCCACAAAAGAACCTGCCCTTTTATCCAACAAGAGTCCAGCAATATCTACCAATGTGGAGTTCTTTCTGCTTTCTTGGGTAAAGGCCCAGTATGTATTCTATACTACAGTTGTGTAATGGAGCAGAAGGAAATGTCACCAGTGACCTTGTGTGCGTTTTGGCAACATGATTGTTCCTGTTGCCTTTTTCTCTTGAATTCTGTGATAACATGAATCCTCCTATAGAGATGCCAACAAGACTACAAAAACGTAAATCTCCACCAAACCAGGGTCCTTCCCTTTATCTATATGAAGTAATTGCTTCTTTGTTTTGTGGTGCTGTCCTAATATTCCTTGGCATCAAGAACCCACCTTCAACATCAGTGGGAAATGCACTGGGGGCCCTATGGGGCATCTTTGTAGGCTTGTTGGCCTTTCTATAGGAGGATTCATGTTATCACGGAATTCTGGAGAAAGACGCACAAGGAACAATCACATTGCCAAACGCATACAGGGTCGCTGGAGACATTTCCTCAAGGCCCATCAGACATCTATAGTGTAGAATACACACTGGACATTTATCCAACGAAGTAGCACTTACTAACTAACATGTGGAAAGTACTCCAGTTTGATAGACATTTTGTGCAAAACTGTGGACTCTTTTTGGATAAACGAGCAGGTGAACTTCTGTTCTGGCCATAATGCTAATTTCACAGAAATTAAACTTCAACAGGAAGCACTTACAAATATAAGTATAGCAGGTGCCCCACGTGAAGCTCCACTTCTGGAAAGGACAAAGTTCTAACTCCTGGGCTTGGCGAAGGCAAAGCAAGTGAAAAACAATCTGATATCCTTTGTGGAGGTGAATGCATCTTTGACCTATTGGTGCGCAATCTGGATGTGACTTTGATAAGTGGGTCCTTTCTGGTCCTCTCCTTTGGGGCGGCGCTGCCCCACTCCCCTGCGGATTTTGGCCCCAGGGACCCCATCCCTCAGGATCTAGCTCTCTTAAATGGAGGAGAGGGCCACATGACCCCCTCCCTAGGCTGATCTCGACCCCGGGGACCCCATCCCACGGGGCCCAGACATCTCTCTTGGGTGCCCCGTTGAGCACCCAGTGTGCAAAAGGACCGTGGGGGAGCCTTAAGGCCTCCTTGATCCCAGCCGGCTCCCCACCTCCTTCCGTAGTCGGCATTGCTTTTGCACACCGGGAGATGCTAAACATGCAGCTCCTTGTCTGCAAAAGCAGTTGTTTCATCTATTTTCCTGCCCATGTGTCTGCAGTCACTGAAAGAGATGAAGCCTTCGCTTCCAGCAGTGAGAGCACTTTGACAGCTCTTGCCCGTTGGAAGCGAAGCATTTGCTTTGACTTGGTGGGAGCTGTCAAAATTCATGCCATGTCAGAGCAAACAGCTATGTCCCAGTGGTGGGCTCCCTGGGGCATAGCAGGAGCCGGCCCTGGGGGTGGTGGTCCCCAGGGCCATTATTGGCTTCATGAGGGGGGGGTCACCTGGCCCCCCACAACATTTTACCTTAGCCCCAGGGAGGTGGTGGTCTCTGCACATTTTTGCATCACAGCCCTGGGGAGGTGGGGATCTCCTCGCTGTTTGCGACATGCAAAAAGCACATCGCGATGCTCATTCCCATTCTGAGAGTCGGTAACCTGGTTACCGACTCGCAAAATGGAAATGCGAGTCGCAAATAGGAAGGGGTGTTTCCCTTCCTATTTGAGATTCGCATCACGATGCAGAATTGCTTTGTGACCGCGAACGCAGTCGCAAAGCAATTCGCAGTTACCACCAGTGTCACACTGGTGGTAACCCATTCGCAAAAGGGAAGGGGTCCCCAAGGGACCCCTTCCTCTTTGTGAATGGCCCTGAAAACATTTTTTTCATAGCAGGCAGTGGTCCTATGGACCACTGCCTGCTCTGGAAAAATGAAACAAAACCGTTTCATTTTTTCGTTTGTATTGCAACTCGTTTTCCTTTAAGGAAAACGGGCTGCAATACAAAAAAAAAACTACTTTATTTAAAAGCAGTCACAGACATGGTGGTCTGCTGTCTCCAGCAGGCCACCATCCCTGTGAGTGCTGCGAATCGCAAGGGGGTCTCAAATTGCGACCCACCTCATTTATATTAACGAGGTGGGTCTTTGCGACCCCCTTGCGATTCGCAGATGATGTCAGGGACACCATCCTGCATCCGGGTTTGCGACTCTCAAATTGTGAATCACTCAGACTCGCAATTTGCGAGTCGCAAACTCGGAATTTCATACATCTGGCCCTATGTCCCTAGTTATCTATATTTTTTAATCTCAAATTACTCCAGAACTACTGAATGGATTTACACTAAATCACAAAAAGAACACTTTCTAGGCCAAGAGCTAGCTTTCTGCCAAATTTGGTGTAATTCCGTTCCGCAGTTCGGGATGTAATTGTGTCTAAAAATCCTTATGGAAGAATAGTAAATCAATACCTCTGTCTGTGCCTTTATTTACTCTACATTTGTTTTCAATATTTTGGTCACAATATTGTAGCCACTTGATATTCCTTTCGTGATTCCAAACTACAACACAATTACTGAACTGCTACCAACAGAATCATTAGAGAGAGAAGTGAAACATTGGGAGCTATGGAGATCTGATTTTACAATTTTTTCTTTACTGTTGGAAGACATTTCCAGAATAGAGGAGTTTTTTTAATCTCCTATAGCGCCCAATAAATCTGTCTACTGCTCAGGGCCCCATTCTTTTTTTACTCATAAGTGACTAGTTTATGAATTCAATAACCTTTACTGCTAGTGACAACATATGTTCCTCATAGTACTTTCCATGCTGATGGACACACAGGCTTTGTAGCTTTCTGGTTGTCATCTAATCAGAAGCGCATGTCATATGAGCAATCTTCAGAAGCTAGAAGCGAAATTGCTTCCACGGGGTTGTGCATCTGAACATAGTTATTTGGTCAATATCTAAAAAATCACCACCTTCCAAAAATGTTGAATTCAGGCTATAGATATGTGGTAAGGTTTTCGACAAAACCATAGGGTCCCACTCGACACTTTTCAGATTAATAAAGGTCACTAGATTGATTAGACAAGTAGATTTACATTCACTGGAAAGGAAGTTTTGGAATGCAGAGGGTTCCATAGATAGCATTAAAGGTTCATGGGCACTGCCCACATGCTTTTGAGATGGGAGACTGCCCATAACTCTTGTTTTTAATGTGTCAAGTGTATACAATCACAATAATGTTCATATGAATTTCTAAAATTGTCAGTCACTAAAAATACACATCTAGGTTTCCTTCCAATCTACTCCCTACTTCTATGAATCAAGTCATCAGGTAAAGTTAGGACTGCGATTTACATTTAGTTTTGAGGCTTCTGTTGTAGAAACTAAACAATCTTATCTCTTAGCTTAATAAATGGAGCTGCTGGCTATCAGGCCACTTACTCGGTAGAACTGTGAATGAACAATTAAGATCAACACTAAAACACATGGTTAGTCCGCCTGATGGAACAGCTCTTCAGACTGAGGATATCGAACACAAGCCACATTCCAGGAAATTGTAACAACATAAGAGCTACAGAATCTGAACTAATGAGCTCTGTGAATGAAAGATCATCTAGAGATAATATATTGAAGTTTCCAGACACAAATGGGACAGGTAGTCAATGAACTTGATTTCAATCAGAGGGGGTATGTGGAAGCACATCACCCACAGCAATTCCCCAATTGTGACTAGTTGACAATGATCAAGACGGCTGCTTGCCTGGACGATATTATCTGAATTAGCAATGTTAGCAATACAAGTAGGGTTGCATTTCAGTTGTAATTTCGTTTGTTTGGGTGAGGTAGACCTGAAATCGATGCTCAGTAGACCATCTGATGTGACAGTGTTTTGCTGCTTACAAAGCTGGAGGTAATATAAGATGATCTTTAAAGGTCTGGCTGAAAGAGGGGTGGCTTATTCTAGCCACTTCCAAGTGCAGATGTGCCTGCGCTTGGCGGTGCCTATGCCCCTCCAGAGCTTCTAAGTTGTGCTCGTCTATGCTGGGCACGGAACATTCTTTGTTATCAGGAAAACCCTGAATGAGGAGCAAGCACAGGGAGAGTGGCATCAATGGAATCCTATTACATACAGGCTTAGCTCCTATAACATCTCAGACTTCAAGTAAGAAGAGTGATAGCAGATGGTAGGGGAAATCAAAATGACGAGGGCTCTGTGTCACCAATCACAGAAAAGGTTCTGGATATCCTAGTCTTCACTAGAAGTGCAAGCCACCACCTAGCTGCAATCAATGTTGAAAGCAGATAGCTGGACGGTTGTGGGATGGATGAAATGAATAAATGAATGATGAATGAATGAATGAATGAAGAGAGCACACAGCTAATCCACAGAGAGAGTCACGGCGCTAAAGAGGCATAGCAAGAAGAGACTGCAACCACCCACACTAGTAAGATGTAAATGGGTGGTTTTGAAGCACTTTCCTGGATGAAGGTTCATGAGATATGGTGCAAAGTAAGAGCTGGTTTTATTCTTTAATTGCACAGACAGTGAATGGATGCCCCCCTTCCTGATGTGATGGAATCTACGCACCTTACCTAACATGGCAGATGTTAACCAAACAGTTCCAGGCAGTCCTATCAGTGAGATACTACAGGCTACACTTATGAAAGGCCTGGGACATGTAGAGGCTGATTTATGAGCCCCTAGTGCCTCTTTGCGTCACATTAGCATTATATTTTTATGCTAGTGTGGCCCAATGAGGCCAAATTTGCTGCACCAAATTTACACTGTGGCGCAATGCATGCTTTGTGTCACTTTGTAACCCTTTCCACTACATTATGCCTGCACCGGGCACAATGTATGTAAAGGGGACATTCCCCCGTTAGGGGGGGCTGAAAAAATGGGGCAAAGGAATCTAACAAATTTCTTTGTGTCATTTGTTTCTGCACTTTTAACGCCTGCTCAGAGCAGGCGTTAAAAGGAGGCACACCATTGTTTACAATGAGCCTCAATGGGCTTTGCATGATTAGCGTCAACATTTTTGACACTAATCCTGTAAAGCTCCGAACTAATGTCAAAAATGTTGATGCTAGTTCTCTGATTACCGCCATGGTGCACCGTATCTTAGATACGGCACACACATGGTGGTGTTAGGGGTCGTGCTACATGGAGCAAGGGAAGTGGTGCTGCACTGGGTGCAGCACCACTTTTATTAAATCTGGTATTAAGTCTCTGAAAACTCAGCCTCCACTAAAGGTCTCTGGGCACAGAATGGCAGGAGAAATGGATGGGAGGAGCAAAGTGATCAGGGTACTACACCTCATAAACCACAACACTTGTTGCTCAGCTGAGTCATTGCTATATCATGCAAGACCCCCATTGACATGATAGGAGCATAAAGTCAGGAAGGAGCCAGATGTTGGGACATGTAGCTCCTGATGTTTGTCCTTCCAGCTATTTCCCATGAGTTCATCTTCCCAGATTAGTTATAGCTTCAGGCGTGGAGGCGGAGTGCAGAAGGCAGGGTTTAAATTTTACCTGCTGGAAGCTCATATAACAAGTTTCCGTTTGATCAAATATAAAATCTATGCACAGGTAAAACATGTGGTGAAGCCGTCCTCTGTAACAAGATATCTGAAGTAGTATTTACCCCCTATGGTCACCCATTTGTTGAAGCTCATTTGGTATGTATTATTTTCCAGGACTCTGCTTCCTCGTGCTCTCTAAAGAAGATCGGGAGGGAAGGCACAATAAACGGGCACTTTGAGAGAAAAAGAGTTATTAGGACAGGTTTGTAGACTCATATTAAGTTGACAAACATAATTAAACGAGCCTGGCCTCACTAATACAACATAATTCCTAACACCCCACCTACCTTAACCCCCCCAAACAAAACAGTACCCCAACTACCCCCAAAGCCAAGCAAACACTCATTCGTCCTAATTACCTTCCTTCCTACTCTGCCCCACAGAACTCCACCCCAACCATCTGTCCCCTGCATTCCCTGAGCCCCGCTAACCCAGCCAGGCCCCCAACCCTTCCATCCTGTCTTGTGCTCTCCCTTTTCTGCATCCTGTACTAAGTGACAACTAAGTCTGCCAACCTACCCAAAATCTAAGACTAATCAATCCTCTAATTTGAGGGAGGGAGTGAGGGGAACACAATTGGACAACGCATAACTCCAGGACCACCTGTGGTAGAATGGGGATTGACCTAAGTGATAGTGACCTAAAATATCACCCTAACCCCGCCCCTGAATCTATACTACCCAAAGGCAAACCCTGCATGCCCTGGCTTGTCCCACCTGCCCAAATATCCCTGGGGGTGGCACCCCAGGACACCACTTGGCAGGAAGGCATAATAACCAGGCAATTTGAAAGTAAAAGACTGCTTTATTAGGACAGGTATGCAGATTCATAAACAACCCAGGCCTCACTAATACAACAGAATTCCTAACACCCCCACCTTTAAATTCCCTCCCAGACAAAACAGTACCCCAAAGTCAAGCAAACACTCATTCCTCCTAATCACCTTCTTTCTTATTCTGCCCTGCAGAACTTCACCCCAACCATCTGCCCCATGCATTCCATGAGCTCCACCTACCCAGCCAGGCCCCTAACCATTCTGTCTTCTCTTGAGTTTTTGCTTTTCTGCCACCAAGAAAAAAACTTGCACAGATGTTTTTTTTTGTCCTCCCTGTCCCACAATCTGGTCTGCAGAGAATCTAAAGTGTTTTTGTAGGAATGACGCCATTATGGACTGTCGCCAAACAATCCTACCTAAATGAGAGAAGGAGAAAACAACTTAGGAATGTGACTGTCAGCAAAACAGCCTTTGATGTGCAAATTCATAAGCGTAGAACAAGGTATGTTTAAAGAAAGGAATATTTCATAGGAGGCTGTCGCTAAACAGCAGTCAATATCAGCCTTTCCTGTGCAGCAGACTAGTTAAGACATCTTTTATCTCCAAAATGTATGTCTTTATCTAAAAAAGATAAATGCATCCCATCTTGCAACAATTCAAAATAATAAATAATGTCTCGTTTTCTAACCATCCCAATCCTTTGGTCTTACAATTTCTGTGCATGTCCCTATTTACTTCCCTTCTTGCTTTCTCTACAGCTGCGTTTTTGAAAGCTCCCCTCCATATCCTCCATGGAACAGAAGGTGTTCAAATTATGTGCATTCCAGACCATGACCTGCTTATTATATCCAAATCTTCCCTCCTGGCTTTAATCGACCCCAAACCAGATTCCTTGACCAAATAATTTTCCCTGAAGGTATCAAGTTGAAACATCAGGACAAGGCCTGTTACCAATCAAGGAAGTAATTGACCCCACTTCATCCCCCCTAACTCCACCAATTCAAATGGACATCCTTAAATCAAAACCCCAAATTGTTCCCAGATGGCCGCTTCCCAGCATGCTTCTCCGCCCACTTCACAAAGGAATGCCTTATGATTCAAATAGTTAAGGTCGCCCAAACTGGTCCTGCCACACAACCTAGAATAAGCAAGAACAAATAGCCTTCCTTTTAAAACCTGTCTAAGCTTCTAATGTAGCACAGCCAGCAGTTAGAGGGCCATCTGTCCAACATTCTCACGGACAGAAAACCCCAATCTCGCAGTTCCTGATGCTGCAGCAATATGAAATGAGTGTATCCCAAAATTATCTGGGATTTCCCCACTAAACAATAACACTTTTCTCATACCTGCTAAAACTTGACCTGCTGTCAATCTAGTTCCATCCTGGTGCCAAAACCGAAAACCCCTTGAGTCCCTCTGTCTGAATTGATACCATGCCTCTACTGGGCATGTAAGGCCCCTAATGCTGTGAAACAGAATGTGGCTGCCCTTACCTGTTTGATCCATCTTGGAATGAGTTAAGAAGATTCTGATAGTCTCACCTGTCAGCTTCACAAGCTTGACCGCCAATCCGCCTTCCTTTTTGCCTCCCAACAGCAAAATTGGAGTAACAGTGCTAGTGCAAACCTTGAACTAACTTAATCAACTTACCCATGGTTATCGGTTCTCTCACCACAGACCTCTTCGGGAATTCCCTTGCCCACCCTGCCAATATTCATTTCCTCAACTCACCTGCGGACGATCCATAACCCCAAAACAGCTTGCCATAAAAAATAGTGGCCGCTAATATCCCGCTATGTTAGTGGTAAGTACCTTTTTGTCTATGTTAAATATAATGAACCTTACTTCTTCATTGTGCCACATCTGAAAAGCTTTATCACAATGAGGCCTAGAACAAGCTCCACTTCCCAAAACCTCAGCCTAGGCTCTTCTGTATGCATCCCGGGTACTTGGAGCAATAGATTTTTCTACTAGGTCCAATATCCTCATTGTGCCAGGTCTCAAACCTCCTGAGGTACCATTGTCTTCAGCAGAAACCGCTCTGGGCACCAAACCACAGAATCTCTGCCACTGCAAATGAGATTAAGCGTCCGCAATGTTATTATCTTTACCTGGCACATGCTAATCTCAAAAACAATGCTGTGCTTAAAGCATCCTAACATGAAACGCTGTATGAGTTTGAGCAACCTCGTGTCTTTCACTCTCTGGCCATTAACCTAATCAACCACTGTTCTATTGTCCACGTAGAAAAGCACAGATTTGTACGCTAGTTGCTCCCCCATACTGCTAGAGTGAACTAATAAAGGAAAGAACTCAAAGAAGTCAATACTCCTACCTTCTGTCTTCCAGTGTTGCAGCCATTGTTCCACACACCATTGTCGCATAGGCTCTCATTATTCTAATGAGAATACTGGATTTTGAGTGGCAGAATCACCTGCGGTGTGGGAGACTGAGTCTAACCCACTACAGGTGACACCTGTCGCTCCAATCTGGGTTCTGCTCCGGCTAACTAGCACTGCCTCATCTCTACCCAAGGGCAGGGATGATTGGGCAGCTGAGCGCATGACCTAACAGGTTTCTCAGTGAAGCCGTGGTCACTCAGGTCTCATCCGTTTCTCTCAGTTACATTAGTCTCACATACACAATGACAAACAGAAGCAGTATATATTTCAATAATGCTTTAATAAAGCGACTGCATCTTAGGTAGAATAGCGTGGACTGCAATAACCAGGACGGTACAGCATGACAAGATTAAAATTGTGACAAGGAGAGTAAAACATAAAAATAATGCTACCATATTGTCACTAGAGTTAACAGACTAATTCCTACCTAGGCTATGATAGAGCACAGCGTGTTAAGCTCTAATTCTGCCCTCCAAGTTCCCCTGGGAAGACATCATCCCCAATACCTGAGCAAAGGCCTGAAGTCTGTAAAGACAGCTGTAGCGAAGCATTCGGCAATCACCATACAGTCGTGGTTCTCTGGCTGGAATCTCCCTCTAACGTGTAAGGGACAGGGAGGTGTTTTTATAAGAAAACACCTGGTGTTCTAAGAAAATGTCCCTAAGTAAGGATGTGTATTTTCTATGAATGTCAGAGACTAAACTTATACCACGTTCACCCGTAACCTATCTCACTGCAGCCTTGAAAGAAGCACAGAGTGAGCAAGAATGTCTTGTTTGAGAACAGAGTGCTGGTCTGGGCAAAAACAGTCAGATAGGGAGAAAATAAAACAAGACTGTAAAAGTGGCTACTGTAACAAGAATAAAGCAAAGCCGAATAAAATACATCTAGGTTAAAGTGCACATCGACAGGCCTAGTATGTTAAAATAACGTGCATGAAGCTCTAAATAAAATGGCTACACAACACCCTCCCCTTGTCGGGTGAAGGTGGTTCAAAGCCTAAATATTCCTAAAAGCTACTAACCTCAACCCAAGATATATATGTAAAAATGTCAATAATGACAAGATAAAAGGACAATTTAAATCTGTTAACTTGTGGCATATAAGGGACCGAATTTCAAGAGCCAGAGTTATTTTTAGAATTTCCAATCGATTCCGGGACAATGGAGGACAGGAAATTTTCCACTTCGGCAGGTGTTAAAGTTGGAAAGGCATCGCAGAGAAGGACCAAGGAGCAGTCCTGTTCCATAGCCTGAGCCTCAGCCAAGGCAACATTCTGTGGTGTGCCCAATGATGAGTGAAGAGCCACATCCTCCAGGAAGGGCAACTCATAAGTAGCTTCCTGCAGCAAAAGCACCCTCAACGCGGATGTCTGGTAATGAGCCCTCAGCATGAATATCAACAGATCAGCATCCAAAGAAAGCAAGCGCTGCGTAGAAAGACAAACTTCCAGTGCATGTTCTAAAGAGCACCAGAGGCACCGAAACATGGGCTGCACACAATGTAAAACCGGAGGCAGTCACACTCCAATTGCTCCAGGAGTGTTGCTCCAAAATACTGCATCATGCGTTTGTGACACAGCTGCGCTGATGGGAGCGCTATCATTCCTTCTAGTTGCGGCGGGGCAGCCATTGCACATAAAGAATAGCAACAGCAAAACACCAACTATAATAGCCAAAGTTATTGGAGATCCCCTGAAAATACTGGAGAATATTGAGTGGATGGCTGATGGTATTAAACCGAATATGGAGGAGAAGGTGTGAACGAAACCAGAACCAACAGCCTTAAAGAAATGTGCGATTCCAGTAGTACCAGACGCATTAAATATACATCCCACAAGTTCACCAAAGTGTCTCGGAAAGTTGGTACTTAAAAGGGACTGTACCTCTGCTGACGACCTTGCCACCTGAAGTGCGTAGGTCTCGCGTGCAGATGTAAGAGCCACATGCTTTTGAAACAATAAAGCCTTGAGTCTGCTCAACTTGTCAAAATTAACATTAGAAATAGCAGTATGAGGCCGAATGTCTGCTACCTCTTTTGCTTTAGTGGGAGGAAAAAGTACGTTCCTGCAGCATGTAACAATCTTAGAGACCGAAATAACATAAACTATTCCGGCTCACATCCCACAACAGTCTTCCCCATTGAGGAGAACATAGCTGCTGTTTGAAAGCACCTGGAACGTAGGTCTAATCAAGGGGACCTGAACTCCCTTCAGATAACAAGCCAAGTTTGCTGCAGACGCGTTACATGCCTCATGCAAGGACAGCAGTTTACAAACCATCGAATGGCTGACAGAAGTCTTGCATTCATCACCGCTAAGAAAGACTTGTTTCATGCCACTGAGACATTTTTATGCGAAGGGTAGCTTCCACACCTCATGGATGCAACTATATCCCAGTTTTTCGTATCTGCCTACCGGAATGTGTTTTAAACAGGATGTGAATTGTAATGTGGAAATAGGCAGATTAATGACCCCGTGTATTAACCACTCAGCAGATGGTATTTCAGCCACAGTAAAAGGCATTTTTTCGAATTTTTCGATGTTTAGCATGACGTAAGTCATTTCTTTCTTAGCCATTAATTGCTGTTGTCGCGTTAAATTAAAAGAAGAAAATATTTCCCTCGCACTGACATATTGCTGGGGAACGTGACCCGCCTTCAGTGTTTGAAGCGTCCAACCCAACTGCATGATGGACCTTAGCTGACTCTGTTCATGATGTAAGGAAGACATATCTGTTTGTATAATGTCTATAGCAGAAGAAACAATGTTATTTAGGGTATATATTCAGTCGGACAGGATATTAATCCCATTATCTACAACAGCTAACACCTTCTTCAAATTTTCCTGGTTGATTTGCCTTAACCGGGCAGCTGTTCTTGTTCTGAAAGCTTTGAAATTTCATAATATACTTCATATAAGAAGCGTTTGCTCCGTTGTTTTCTGGGGCCTAACAGGAGATCTTGTAAGTCGGTGTTATTAGACAGGAGACTGGGGTGTTCTACAACTGCGTCTAGTGAGGAAGTCTTTAACCATTGCTGGCAGAGTTTCCCTACACTGTACGTTGTTACTATACCTGCATTTTCGGACGATATATAGTGAGGGTCCAGCCTATTTGTTCTAAAACCCCCAGAGGAGTTAATAAAACGTTTGTGATACCCATTGGTATCTATTGGCCACAATAACCACCCACCAAGACGTGTCAGTGAAACATTAAATGTGCCATTCTGGACCCATCCATCGAGCTGATCTTCAGTTACATTTATATATTTTTGCCATTTATTAAATTTTGCAGGGGTAGGTCTACTGGGCGTGTTCAATTCCTTAATCTTTGCGAAGCTTAAACAACTAGTTTGCTGTACACTTTCATTTAAAAATATCAATTGAACAGGTATCAGGCATGCTCCAAATAAAGCTTCCTTCCCCCGTATTTGCCAATGTCTAGTTCTCCACACACTCTTCAAGTCAATCGACTTTAGCCAATATTCATAGCCTTCTATAGTCAACCGGGAAACAAAGGAATCCGAAAATATTAATTTCGTATTTGTCAATAGTATGCGTATGTTTTCTGTAGGTGGCAATTTAAAATAATACGACTGAGCATTTTTAACATTGTGCCCAGAAAAATATATAAACTTTTCAGAATACATTTTAGAGCTCCCTTATGGTGGAGTCGGACAATGTTCCCATTGTGTATAATTAAAAACAGTATTTGGGCTGCTTGCTATGTGGATGAAATGGTGCCCATAATAATTATAGCAAAACATATCACCATAATTTTCTCTAGATTGATAAACATCTTCGTTTTCAATACAGTATAATACTGCAATTCAGTCATCATTGAATCAACTGTTTTCACATCCCAATCACCAGAAACAACCCCGGGTATTATTATATCGTTCATTGAAAGTTTAAACACATATGGTATTTGAATGACCTCCGTAGGTCCGTATATATCAAATATTACTTTATCCCAAACAATCCCATCAGGAATTGGTAGAGTGGAAATGTTCACAAAAGACAAGTCTCTGCGGACCTTGTGAGAAGAAAAATGTGGTTTTAGGACCTCATCTACCTGTTCAAATGCTGATTGTTCAGGAAGAAAATGACCATGTATTAATAAAAAGAAAGTGATGACAAACCCAATCCAAACCAGGAAGGCTAGTACAGTCAAAGAAAGCCACAGATAGTTCCATGGAAGAATGAAGTAAGTTACTTTAAGCCAATTTATCAGCTTACGTGGTTTTGACAGTTCAGGTGTCGAAGAGGTGAATGAGTCCAAAAAGTCATCATTGATGTTGGCAAAGTATCCAGAAGCAGTTTGTACAAAGGCTGGAGCCATGTTTGTTGGTGGAGTTGGTGTTTCCCGTGGTGCACCGAATAAATAGCACCATCCGTCTGTGTCAAAGCGGTATCAAATCGATCAGTAACTTCCGTACTATTTGATGTCAGTGGAACTAATGCAAAATCATTTTCCATCCTCCCCAAGCCCGGAGAGGTGTCAGTGTTGCTGCTTACAACTTGTAGAGGAACTTCTTGACCAGTAGTGAGAGGGATTCGGGAACTACTGGCTGTTCCTTTTGGTCAGCTTTGCAGGATCGGCCACATGGTGTAGTTTGACAAAACGATTTTCTTTGGCACCTGCCACCGGTGGTAGAATGACAGTTCTGGCACCATGTATTCCCAAGACTGGGACTGGTGCATGAAAACAAGGACCAAATTCCTTTTTCACAGCAACCTTTTCACGTACTAGATCTCCAAATTTAGGAGTCCAGTCTGTAGGCGTTACAGATACATCCTTAACTCCTATGGAGGCAGCACTGGCAGAAGAGTTGTCGTCACAGAACTGTTGTAATTCCTGTAAGACAGTGACACATTCATTTATGTCAAAAGATGTTTTTGCCACCTCCGCACTAGGACCATCAGGATCTGGAACATACATTTGAGTTCCAAACAGGCACTCATAAAAAGTACAACCCCTCCAGGGACCTTCTAGGCAGATTGTTAAGGGCTTTCTGTACTCCATACAGGTGATTAAGCCAACTAAGACCTGTACCTGACTCTGGCTGTTAAGGATTGCTTTAAATCACGGTTTAATCGCTCCATGACACTATTTCCCTCAGGATGAAATGGAGACGAGTACTGCAGTTGGACCCCTAACTAAGCCATGGCGTCCCTGAAAGCCCTTGAGGCGAAAGCAGGGCCCTGGTCCAAGTGGAAAGCCGCAACTGCATATGTACAGATAAAGACTCGCAAATCTTTAATAACAGTCCGAGCGTCAGACGAGCGTTGTGGCCACACCCATAGAAATCTGAAGCAGGAGTTAACAGCGACTAGGATATTTTTGTATGCACTATTCGGTGTTAGGGGACAGCAATGGTCCAAGTACACACATTGTAACAGTTTTATAGAAATTAGGAGGGGTGTCTGGGGTGTGCATTTAGCAGTGGAAACTTTGATTTGTTGGCAGATGTCACAACAAAGGACATACTGTTTGGCCTCCTTATATAGGCCTGGCCACCAAAAACGGGCTTGTAGCAATGATATTGTAGCTGCCACACCAGCATGGGCAGATGCTGCCCCTTCCTGCGCTGCTTTAATCAACTTTGGTCTTATATCTTTATTGGGAATTTCACGAAACCATACGCCTGGAATCTTAACTTTAGCATTAAGCCAGCCTCCCATTCGGTAGGAAAATTTAGCAGGAAATGCTTTTGGATAGGGTGTACCATCAGCCGTAGCTTTCAAGTCAGCCCATATGTCTGCGTCCTGTTTCGCTCCTGAGCGGGTTACTGCAGCAACAGTAGCCTTAGCAACTGCTGACTTTGCGGCTTCATCAGCCAGTGTATTCCCATCCATGTGTATTCCAACGCGCTGGTGTCCAAGTGTATGCACAACATGGATATTTGGTAGCGTTTCCTTCAGATCTGCTACTTTCCCCCACAGTAATCTGTGTTTAATGGTGTTGCCTTTAGAATCTCTGAACCAATTGTGGCCCCAATAATGCAGGTATTCATTGAGGGACTGGACACAATAATACAAATCACAAACAATCAGTGTATGAGGTGCAGGATCCGTATGTTCCAGTGCCATCACCAGAGCTTTCAGCTCTGCGAGTTGTGCTGTGCAATCCCCTAGGGTTTGCGTAACTGTATGTAAGGGACAAAATGTATTATCCTCCATGTAGCCACTTACGACTGCGCAAGCAGCGGAGTATTGGTGCTTTGTGCCAATTGCAGGTTGTGCGGAGCCATCGGTGTACATGACTCTATGATATTGTTCAATAGGCAGTGTGTTTGCCGGAACTGGATATTCTAGTTCGTATTGCAAAAATTCTTGAGTTTGTAATTTTGGGTCAAAAATGTAATCTACATCAGTGGCTGTCAAAGACGTGGCCCACTGGATCAAACGTGGATGTAATGCTTTTGCATTAAGAACGTTGGCTTTTGTGGAAGCCTCTAGGGCTGAGATAGGAGAAACAACAATAATGCTTTTGCCCTGGGCTAGAGGTCTTTCTTCAATTACAGCCATTTGAACAGCAGTGAGAACTTTCTCAGTGGGAGCAAAGAGTTGTTCTGCTGCAGAGAATAAATGTGATTTGTATGCTATCGGGATGGTCTCACCTTCATTAAAGGTTACATAGATGAAACCGATGGCACCAGCAATTACTTTGATGACCAAGTGTGTTTTTGTTGTCTCTTGTGTGTAGATGTTGTGCTTCAAGCATGTCTGTCTGTAAATCTCTGAGAATGCGTTGGTGTTCGACTGTCCAAAATTTACTTGAAAAGTCAGGACGTATTAAGTCATATAAGGGTTTTATGCGTGACTCATAATCTGGAATGTAAGTTCTGCCAAAATTTAGGAAACCCAATAGAGATTGGAGTTTTTAATTGTATTTGGAGGTTGTAATTGTGCGCATTTTTCCAAGAATTGCGGCTCTAGGCTCTTCCCTTCACTCAATAGCTCATATCCCAGAAATAGGACGCTGAGGAAGGCCATTTTTTTTTTTTTAAGTTTAATTTGTAGCCAAATTCAGCAAATCCCACAACAATGCGGGCTACCCGTCTTAAATGATGTAGTAATTCATCATCCGTAAGATAGATATCATCTACATAGGACAATTTTTCAGGGTCAATGTTGTGTAAAATTGCAGTCACACAAGCTGCGAACAGTCCTGTGTTGTTCTTGTACCCCTGAGGTAAACAACAGAATTTTTTCTGAGAACCTAGTGAACTGAAACTTGTTAAGTCTCTACTCTCAGGTGCTATATTCTGGAAGAAGAAACCATTGGAAATGTCCAGTGTTGTTTTGTATTTTGTGCACACTATGTTGTTCGTAAGTGCTGTGCTATATGAGTTTTGTATAGCAAATGTGCGTTTATGACTGTTTAAGTGTCTGTAGTCTAAGATTATTCTATATGAATGGTCCGGTTTAGCAACAGGGAATAGAGGATCGTTCATTGGGGGGGACGCAGAGTTCAATTACGCCCTGGTACTCTAGTTGTGTGAGGATTTCTCTCACAGGTGATTTCGCATCCTGTTTTATTGTATACTGAGGTTGAGGTTCATTTTTAATAGGTATTACGTGGTAGGGGGATTCTTTATCCCATCCTACATGGCTGGGATATATCGCAAGTGCCTGCGCCAATGCCCAATCAATGGCGTAGGATTCAGCAAGTTCCTCCAGAACAAGGGGCGAGAAAGAGGGTTTAATAACCTCTTCCCCATATGGGCAGGTACGGACAAATTCAGGTGGCCAATCTTGTTCAGCCAATAACATATCATATATATTTACCGTGCGATCCCAAAAGGTTGCATCTATTGTGCGTTCAATGTCTCCTTCTAACTGTAATGTTACTTTATACACCCTATCAGGCGTGGAGACTTGCATGTCCGCAGTTTCTACTTATAGAAAGTCATCAGTTGCTTTCACCTCCAGATGCTCTAGAAGACTCTGGCGAACTATTGTGACCTCTGCCGCACTGTCTAGCAGCACTAGTGCCCACTTCCTGTTCTTCAAGAGGACCCTCTTCTTGAGCGGCATGTAGTATTGCAACTGCTGCCACCTTTATCTTTTTAAATTGGGGTTTTTGTTGAGGAGGTTTCTCTTCCTTTTTTACAGAAACCACTGATGAGCGTTGGGATTCCTGTCTCGGTTTCACGTACTCTGTTCTTTGTTCCGATCGCCCATCAGATCTATCAGGTGTTTTTATACTATCTCTATTTTGGAGATTATATCTATTCTGTGGTGCCTCCATGCGAGAAGATTCTCCCCTCTTTTTTAGGGGTTTGCTGTTTTTTTATCCCAGCGTTTCTTATTACCCTCTGGAGCTTGCTTGGAAAAATCTTTATTAGATTTGCCCTGAAATTGTGGTTTAGTTGGACTGGACCCTAGACTATCTCGAACAATGCTAGAATAGGTCTCTGCGATAATCCTGGGCAGCTCCCATTCCTGATCCTGTTGAGGAATATCACAGAGCTGCATGCGCACTGCTAGTGCGACTGCTTCTTCTTTAAGATTGCTTAAAATAATGGAGGATACTGTGGCAAAATTGCCCATCAGTTGCATCCACAAGTCTAGGGCCGGGCCAGCCCCGTATTCATCTTGAATTTGCTTCAACACTTGCGGTAAATTGGCAAGTTTTGGTGTACCATGTGCAGTAGTATAGAGCACGGCAAACACTGTGCCCCAAGTATTACAGTTATCTACTGTGGGGACCATCCCAAGTGGCAAGCACATCATTAGAATTCTATGTTTATCCCAAGATCCTTATGGGGAAATACCTCTTCCAGTGCATTTATTTATGGTGCTAACCAAAACTGAGTTTCCTCTCGTTTGGCGGGTACTTTACCCATAATTGAATGTACAGTTGCAGGGTTAATACCTGGCATCACTGCATGTGGTTGCGCTGGAGCAGCACGTGCTGGGTTTGCATTCAATGTCTGCATTAAAAACTGTACTAATCGTCTGTATATTGCTGTCAATTCAGTATATAAACGACAAACCTCAGCTACTGATAAATTTGCTACTGCAGGTTGAGGTGTATAAGTGTACAATAAAAGCCAGGTAGGACCATCATTACTTAGAGGACATAACCGAACTGGTAAGATTGTGTGGGGTAGGGCACCATCAAGCTAAATATTATGTTCTTGATAAGATAGAGGTATTTCTAAATATGCATATGCTCTGTATTGTCCAGGTATGTTAGCAAGTGTATAGTGATGAAATGTGTTTGTGTTCCCATCCATATGGGACCCAAGAATAAAATAGTTCTGTTCTATAAGCTGCATCTGCGTCAACAACAAATGTGACTGGACCCCCTTGGGCCGGTAGGCCATTTGCCAATAAATGTGCAGTCAGTGGTTGTCTCATATTTACTGCAATTGCTACCTGTTGCGGATTCGCCATAATTGATGATAATTTTGTTCAGAGAAGGCACACCAAATAAGGATTATCCTTTTAGAGTTCAAGCTTGAACCACCTCCAGCATCAGATAGGATGACCTACTTAGCCAAGGAGGAAATCCTCAATACCACGGACGTCTCTCAGTAGATAGTACAGAGGTGTCATCAGATAGAGAGACAGAGATACTCAGGAGGACCTGATAATTAGAGCCTGACCAAACATTGGCGGCGCCATGTCACGTAGGCTCTCATTATTCTATGAGACTACTGAAGTTTGAGTGGCAGAGTCACCTGCGGTGTGAGAGACTGAGTCTAATCCACTACAGGTGACACCTGTCGCTCCAATCCGGGTTCTGCTCCGGCTAACTAGCAGTGCCTCATCTCTACCAAATGGCAGGGATGATTGGGCAGCCGAGCGCATGACATAACTGGTTTCTCAGGGAAGCCGTGGTCACTCAGGTCTCATCCGTTTCTCTCAGTTACTTTAGTCTCACATACACAATGACAAACAGAGGCAGTATATATTTCAATAATGCTTTAATAAAGCGACTGCATCTTCGATAGCAAAGTGTGGACTGCAATAACCAGGACGATACAGCATGACAAGATTAAAATTGTGACAAGTAAAACATAAAAATAATGCTACTATATTGTCACCAGAGTCAACAGACTAATTCCTACCTAGGCTATGATAGAGCACAGCGTGTTAAGCTCTAATTCTGCCCTCCAGGTTCCCCTGGGAAGACATCATCCCCCATACCTGAACAAAGGCCTGAAGTCTGTAAAGTCAGCTGTAGAGAAGCATTCAGCAATCAGCATACAGTTGTGGTTCTCTGGCTGGAATCTCCCTCTAATGTGTAAGGGACAGGGAGGTGTTTTATAAAAAACAGCTGGTGTTCTAAGAAAATGTCCCTACGTAAGGATGTGTATTTTCTATGAATGTCAGAGACTACACTTATACCACGTTCACTGGCAACCTATCTCGCTGCAGCCTTGAAAGAAGCACAGAGTGAGCAAGAATGTCTTGTTTGAGAACAAAGTGCTGGCCTAGGCAAAAACAGTCAGATAGAGAGAAAATAAAACAACACCGTAAAAGTGGCTACTGTAACAATAATAAAGCAAAGCTGAATAAAATACATCTAGGTTAAAGTGCACCTCGGCAGACCTAGTATGTTAAAATAACGTGCATAAAGCTATAACTAAAATGGGTATAGAACACCATCTGCTGTCCCAAAATACTCCGAAGCCTAGGGAACCTGCAGCATTAAAAAATATCTGAACCTGCTACTGAAAATCCTTCTCCATTAACCATATTGACACCCCATTGAAACCTTTAAGGAAGACTAACCACACTTCTAAATCCACCTTCAAGGCTGCAGAAAGTCGCACCCTGTGGTGAGGTGGATATGCACCTGCCATCACAAAACCTAATCTATGACAGAAGATTCTTCCTGCTCTAACTACCCGACAAGCAAAATTGAGATGACCCAATAACTGCTGCAGTGCCTGACTTGTATCTTGTAAGGCCTGGTGTAACAAACTGACCAATTCTTGAAACTTTGCAGCTAGCGAACTTGCTTCCATCCCGATTGTGTCTAACTGTATTCCCAAGAATACAAGTTATGCACTGGAGCCTTCCATTTTTTTAGGGGTCAATATGACCCCTAACTCTTCTGCCATTGCATGAAAAACCTGCATTGCAGATTCGTAAACATTGGTATGGGCCCCACCTATAAAAAGGAAGTCATCTAGATAATGAGTAACTCTTTCATGACCATTATGAGCACTAAAGCACCATTGCAAGAAGGAACTGAGCAACTCAAACCTGCAAGAAAAAGCACAACCCAGAGGAAGAACTTTGTCAATATAGAACTGTTGTTGGAAGTAAATTCCCAGTAGAGGAAAGGTGGAGGGATGCACTTGGAGGAGACAAAATGCAGATTTGATATCACATTTTGCTAATTCAGTACCTACTCCAGTCTGATGAATGAAAGCCATGGCCACATCGAACGAAGCGAACTGTACTGCCGAATCATCTCTCGCAATTAAATCATTTACAGAATCTCCATCAGGCCAAGACAGATGGTGGATAAGCCTAAATTCACATGCCATTTTCTTAAGTAATACCCCAAAAAGAGAAACCATAAGGTCAGGCAAAGGCCAAGAATTGAAGGAACCTGCCATTCTGCCTTTCAAAACTTCTTTTTTCAATTTAGCTTTATCCACCATCAGATGTTGTCTAGCTGAGAGCAAATTTTCTGCAAAGCGTCTGATCCTAGGGCCCTGATATCGAAGAAGACAAAAACACAACTCAAAACACCACTGTAGTGTCACCGCCGCCTCTCTGTATGGATAGAATGCCTGCCAGTTCTTCAATGTTTCTAATTTAACCGGAGTAAAAAAAACCATTTCTGAAACCAGTGAACCTCCAACATCTGCCATGGGTAGCTGGCCCTCTTTGTTGCTGCTACCCTAACACTGAGGTACCTTGTGTCTCCCACCACACTGTTGAAGTTCCAGGAAGCCCCAGAGGCACTACCTTGTCTCCTGTTCCAGTTTCCCACCCCTCCTGGGTGGGTTTCCCTTGAAAGGCTGGTTAGGTACTCCTAAACTACTGGCTGTATGCATGGTGGGTTGTGGCCTCTGTGGATACATGCACCGAACCCACAACTCATTATCAACATCTCCCCAGCGTTTATCCGGCTTCAAAACTATTCTAGCCCTAAGCTTCTCAACATAATGAAGCCAAGCATGAGCTTTTCTAATGGTATCCATGTATTTAAGTATGACCACTGACCAAACAGGGAGTTTCTCAAAGTAGACATTCACAAAGATAGAAAACGCAGCGGTCCACGTGTCTATGTTAGTTGGAACCCTTTGGCGTCTAGTTAACTCCTAAGCTTCTTCCCTAGAACCTTATTTTGCCTGTAGCTCCCTATGCAGTAGATTATATAGCTTGATAAACTCACCTTTCCAAAATGTTTTCCTTTGTTGCATTAGAAAGATGAGCCCCCAATCGCATGGACACACCCATGTAAGGAAGCCTACAGAAAATGGCTGTTTTATCAGACTCCCCTTTTGTCCCTTCAGATTTGCTGTCACACTTCAATGAGTCCTTTTCTTGTTTTGTATCCGTCCCTTTGGCCTCCCCCACAGCACCCCTGTCCTTCATACCTTTTGTCCTCTCTGCATGATGCCATTATCTATTTTATAAATATCCAGTTTTGATCCTGTCCCCTTCCTTTTCCCCCTCCTCAACTTCAGTGCCAACCCCTTGGTCAACTCCTAAAGGCACAGTCTAAACATCAACATTCATGGCATGTAGTTTATGTCCAAATGCCCAACCTTTCCACCACTGCAACTCACCTATTTGCAAACAATGCTTTTGCTGTGTCACATCTGTGTGGTCCTGTCCACGTTGCACTGAAAATGTTGATAGTTGCCCAACTGATTTGTTTTTCTAGATCCCTTCCTATAGAAGGATAATAGTACAAGAGAAATTAGTGTTCCCCTCCCCACCTAAACTCTTATTTTTTCCTACATCTCGGTGTTTCCAATGTGGAATTTCCCGTTCTTCCAACTCCTCTTCATCCTCCTCATTGTCCAACTTGCTTTCCATTTCCTGATCATCCACCATTGCACTCACTTCAGGCCTCTCACCATTCCTCGCCCCCCACTGTAAAGTCCCCAATCAATGTTAATGCCACTAGTTGATTTTATTTGTGGAACTCCATCCCTGGCCATCAGGAAGGTCACCTCAGACCTATCCCCCGCTTCATACCGGGTTCCAGAGGTTGCTCCCAACCTCCTTGGCTGCCTGTCGTCACAGCTCTGTAACTTCTGTGGCATCATCCCCAAGCTGCCCATCAGGTCGCCCCAACCTGTGGGATGGGTGGTCCTGGGTCCTAACTTAGGTTGTATCATCTGGTCACTACCTTGATCTAATCTGTGATCAACCTAAACCCATCTACCTTTTCCAGCTCCTTCTTTCCCTACATATTGTGAACCTACACTTCTACCTGTTGAAACTGATCCTGCCCACTATCCTCCATAACTCAATTTTTGTAACTGCGGTTCCATCATGTCATGTGGGCTGCCTTGCTGCAATTCTTGCCTCATGACTCTCGGGGAGATAATATGTGTTTGGAGCAAGCCAGAATGATCCTGCCCCATTATATTCATATCCTGGTGTTTTACAGTTTTTTGTCTTTCTTTTGTAAACTGTACCTCGTTAGTATTCTTATCTCTGGGCTCGTGCGCTGCTGATCAGCAAAAGACTGTAGTTCTTCTTCCCTATCAGTGGTTCTCACGTCATGTGTACTTGCGTCTGAATCATCGCACGAGCACACTGCTGCCACTCTGTTTTTTGTAAAGCGCTCAAGCCAGATGGCCGCTGCTTTACACTGGCAGATCTCTGACATTCCTGAGCGTGAACCGGAGCCCTGGGTTGCCCTCCTGTGTACTCTGGCTATTCCATGGTAAGCTGCTGTTTAATCTCCCTTCCTTCCACCAACACTGTCTCCTGGGGTTGATCTTTGTGCGCTATTTTTGCCCTGAGTGCTGCTTATGATAGGAGCATGCCAATACTGCACTGGCTACCCCACTCGACGCTGAGTGCTTCGGGTGGGTTAAGCCCAACCAAGCTTCTGAAAGCATGTGGGCTGCAACAAATCCTCCCTCCCTACCTCAAACACTGTTAATGTCTCCCTCATCGCCTGACTTCTGTCCACCATATTAACCTTAAAATGCAGCTTATTAAAACAGATAACATTTACCTCACCACCTCGCTGAGTCAAAAAGGCCTTAAACCAGAACACGGTGATGAACAGATGTCAGGGCACTCATGAATCAAAGCTCAATCCTTAATACATGTTTTTAGTCCAATATTATTGTTTAGTGCAGGTATCAACAGATTAGCAGTCGGACCGGGATTTGTGAAAGAAACAGAACTCAATTTATTGTTGAGATAGAAAGTTCATCACAGCAACAATAGCCGTCCTTGGAACAAATATCCATGGAGCAAAAAACAGCCAACACGTGTTTCATCCTATGAGACATTAATCTCAAAGACTTCATCAGGGCTTTACTAAAGAATCGTAAAGCTAGTGAATCCAAATCATCTGACAAGTCCAAGTATCTTATTTTGTCAAAATAACTGATTGTCAAGTAATATTGAACCGTAACGTGTAGAGCAATCTATCAGTCATGAAATCATAATGGTAAGAAGACGCGTTCAGATAATCATGCGGCGTTCCTGTGTATCAGTGAGACAAGTAGAACACAATTGGAAAATGATGAAGCAGAAAAAGAAAGGCTAACAAACATTCATATATCATGTAACAAAATCGTATAAGGCAATGTGATTTTAGTAAAGAAAAATAATGTGTGTAGAAAATGTGCCCACAAAGTAGTTCGCCATTGGTATAAACGAGCTTGATTAATCATGACGAATCGACAATGTAGTAATCCGTCATAATTGCAGATGTATTTTATGATTTTCTCGTTAAAACTGTTATATGCTTAGCTTAAATTTTGCAGAGGCTTTAGCCTAGTCGCCCGGTCTCAATTTTAAATGCGTAGTTTTCTCTTGTATTAACAAAGACATGTCTTATATCTTTAAAGCTGTATTTTTCCAGTAGAATGACTAATACACTTATCTCAAGGTTTCGTGCTAGGCAAGTTTCATCCCCTTTGAAGCAAGGTCAGTTTCTGCAGGTGCAGACAATAAAGACAGTGATACAGAATTAATTGGCAAACTTTGTTGCTACTTGTGTTCCAAAACTCCAAGGACACCTTATGCATAAATGAGTACTAAGAGAAAGACACTATTCATTGGTCAAAGAGAAACTACCCCATGGACCCTCCAAAGGAAGACCCTGAAGGATTTGGAACGTTTTCTTACTTAAACTCACCGGACAAAGAGAAGTCAGCCATTTTCTTTGATGCCATTTTGAAGTCAGATTCAAGACGCCATTTTAAATGACACTTTGATGCTTTTTCTCTATCCCAGAGAGAGAGAGAGAGAGAGAGAGACTTTAAAGAATTCTCACCCTAGAGACTTTAACTTTAACTTTACCCCGTCTTGCCCATACGATAACTTTTTGCCCCATTCTCCTTGCTGCTGCAAGGAAAACGTGACTTAAACTCTGCCCCTTTGAATTCTGCCCCATGCTGATCAAACGGGTACCTGAAGGACGAAGACTAACCTGGAATGTTGATTGTATTTGGTAATTATGAAAGGATAAATGTATTATTCATTGTATTTTCCTTCTTAGGTACCAACTGCTTATTTTGACAGAGCCTAAGCTAGAAGTTTTCTAAATTTATGTTGATTAAATTCTTTTGCATGAAGCCCCACATGCCAATGCTAGTCAGAGGGTAGTTGAGGTATTCATTTGATGCACCATGTTGAATTGAAATCTTGTTATGCTGACCAATGTATGCAATTAGTCAAATTCAGTTACTTTTATTAGTGATTTGCATTGCTATAACCGAGTGCATTATAATCCAGATTTTGCGTAGATTGCGTTTCTTCCGTCGTTATGGACCGCTAGTAATGTTCGTATACGTAGATCATTTGATTTTGAGACTTACTTATATTGTATTAGCTTTGTTAATATAGGGAAATAAACTCATTAACCTTTAATAAACAGGTGTGGTTATTCATGACTGAAAGGTCATGGTGTGTTTAATTACTGATTTTCAGTTTGAATAATTTGTTGATTGACTATTAATCGAGCATTGGTTATTGGTTATAAATGATTATTGATTATTGATTTGAGGGATCCGACAATTCTTTGGAAGAGGAGAACCCAACCCGGTCAAAAGGTTCACCGACCTCCGGCGTGTCCAAGTATAAGTAATTTATACGTAATAAGTAATATAAAAGGAATGGACGCGCTATCAGTAGATGGTAGCAGAGAATGGTTTGGCCCTTTGAGACCCCATCCGAACAATAGACGGATTCAAGTTAGAATTTTCTTGGATAAAACAAGTTGGAGAGATGATGATGCCCTAAATCGCCAATGACTTTCCCGGAATCTCGGAGCTTGCGAATGGAGGAAATGGAGGTGAGAGAATGTTTTCGACATTTCTAGTGACGGTATGAGTGAAGTTAGGGTTTTGCGCTTGCATAGCTTATGCCGCAGATGAATTGTGAAGTTTATGAGGATTTAAGGGGGTTAAGAACTCCAATCAAAATTTTAGAGGAGAGATACTCCAAAGTGTGAGAGTAGGGAAGTCGTCGAACTTCATATGAGTGTAGCGCTTTGTGCAGGAAAAATTGTCCACGTGTTGTTGATGTTGAGACGGGCCCTGCGAGGTCAAGAGACTCCGGAGTATGTTGAAAAGTGTATGAGACACTTGATTGATGTTGTAATTTGTTCGGTTTAATAGGTTGATCGGGCGTGGTCAACAAATCAGTACGAATGTTGAGGAATAAAAGAACATTTTTGACTTTGAGATTTGACGAATTCCTAGGTGCACTAGAATAGTTCATTGATCAGTTGAGAGTAAAGTTTGCAGGTCAAATTTTGCTTGCGAAAGTGGGAAACCGAGAAAGATGGAATAACTGCCGAGGCTAGTGAAAAATCCCTAAGGTTTCTGAAGCGATTGTATTACCTTCCTGTAGTAAACTGACAGATTTGTTTTCTTCTTTTTGGTTAGTGCTCGCGATATATTGCAGAAATTTGTTTTGAGTGAAGTTGAATGAAGGAGGACAAGCAGCGAGACCTTATCAGCCGCAGTGTGTGAATGTGACGTCACTAGGAGCCGCGCTGGGATAGGTTGGTTGGTGAGAAGGGTCGCGCACGGATTGGACGCAGTCCGTGAAGCACAATTGGTGGGGAAAGGCAAGCGAAGAGTATTCTGGGAATTAAAGTCACTTATTGATTACATTTTGAGAAAATAAAAGATAGAAAGATGACATTTTTCAAAGCACTTAAGAGTGCCTTGAGGGGAGATGTATATATTAAAGCAAATGTAGGAGAAGAAACACCGCCTGAGGATACACCGGCTTACATTGTAATTGAAGAAAAGGGTGTCGCACCACGTCTTTGGTTAAAGCAATGGTGTAAATTAACAGAAAAGCATGGAAGTGTAGCGTTTCCTATTCATGGGACGTTTAATTTAAGAATTTTGGAGAATTTGAGATTTGCGCTATACGACATGAAAATACCCCCAAGACCAGCACAGTTTGAAGCATTAGCAATTTGGGAACAAGTGGCTAGAAGGCAACTACAAAAGAAATTTGAGACAAGTGAGAAAAGTAGAAAAGACACTAGCGGATGCTAGATGGGATAGTACTCAAAAGGTTTGGAGATCAGACATATTGCAGGGAATTAAATTGTTTCCAGCAATTACTGACAAAGCAGAGATGGAAGGAAGGAAAGCTACCCATAAAATAAACAGGAGTCAGTCCGGAGATAGAGAAAACAAGAGAAACTCAAAAAGGTCAGACAAATCAGACGATGAGGAGTTCATTCTGCAATTGCTAAATGACCGTCCACCACCATATGTGGAAAACGAAAATGGCCCAAGCACTAGTACTGCCCCTCCAGAACCAATACAGGGTACTGTAGACCCGAATTTGAGAATATTGCAGAGGCAAAGTAATCCCGATATGCCTTTTATACCAGAAATACCACAAATTCAGAGAATATATCCTGACATGACTAAACTGAAACCTGTTAATGATTATCAGCCACAGGTCCAAAGACGCTATTATGATGAGCATAATTTGGAAATGACTTCTAATTTAATGGTGCAGGGAGGACAGAATTACCAAAGACCGACATTGATTCAACCCAAATCAACACAAATTTTGATGCCTCAAAAGCAGATGTAAGAAGTGCCAAAGTACATTCAAACAGCAGAAAACCAGTTATACATGCCAGCAATGATGAACCATAATGTAGGAATTAACATGCCACAGAATTTGGGGAACAGACAGAATCTGGACGCAATATCTTTGCCTATCACTGCAGGTCCACCAGTACCATTATATATACAGGCAAAGCCGAGTGTGTGCGATCAAGGGGTAATAACACAAAATAAGACAGGAAGGAGATACATAGAAAATACTCAAGAAACGACTCCCGTGGGAACAATGTCAAACAGATCTGGGTCTTTGTTGGAATTTAGTCCAATTCCAATCTGTGTTCCGTCAACTGTGGTAAGTCCACCACTGATAGTACAGTTAACTTCAAAAACAGAAACATTACAGAAACCATCCTTAGCAGTAGACGTAGATGCTACATTGATGGGACTGCACGCACAACAGTTAACACAATGGTTGAACAGCCTGAACTCCCCACAGAGTACACCCAGCGGGAAAGGAGAAGAATATTTTAATCAAATAAGATTGGGCATGGAAGCAGGTGAACTCGTAGATGGATCAATGGGTCTGAACAGGTTAGAATCATAAACAGAAGAAGAGCTGAGGTACATTTGTCCTAGAATTACAAGAGAAGTAAGCAGCATACATAGGAGGTTACAAGAAATTGCAGACAGACACAAAATAGACATAAGTAAAACCAAGCATTTGAGCAGAAGTTACAGGTTAGACTTTGAGACAAAAGATTTTGAATACATGAGGTCTGCAGGAATGAAAACACACCTTAAAGAGATACTGCAAAGCGTGCAGGTTTGGAGATGTTTAGACAAATGGGAGAGTAGGTGGGTTAAGAAAAAGGATAAGAAGAAAGAAAGTACCCCAGATCGGAATGAGAAAGCACAACAGAATGATGATCTTATAACGATGTTACCAATGAGAGAAACAGCAGGGGGAAAACTTGTCCATGTACCATGGCACAGGTGTGATATTCAATCCTTTACGGATGATTACCCTAAGTGAAGAGAGAAACCGATTGAATGGTATCAACAAACAGATAGATTTGTGAAACTCTCAAAATGTCTTTGGGAAGACCTGAATACTTTATTCGAAATTGTAGTTCCGGCAGATTTGTGGGAAGATTGTAAGAGGGCTGTAGATTGGCCAACAAGTGAACCAGAAAGAGATAGAGACACAGGTGCACCATCGCCTAGGGTAATGAGCATGTACCATAAAGTGATTGAGTACCTGAAAACTAAAGTTGCGTCGAAAAATGTAGATTGGCAGAAGATTGACAGAACAGCACAGGAGGTCAAGGAGTCGATAAATGCATACTATGAGAGATTGTTGAAAGCATTTAAAAATTACAGTGGCACGGAAACGATTGAGGCAAAGGACATGCTCCATTTTGTATTCAGATTTTTGGAAGGATTGAGACCAGAAATTAGCCAAATGATTAAAATGCATTTGATTTGTTGGCAGTCAAAATCGATCGATGAGGTGTTGAACTATGCAAAATACTGCAGTGATGAGATTGAGACAAAGCAGAAAAGGTTGAAAGAGAAAGTGATGGTAATGCAGATTAGAGCAGCTCAGTCAGGTTTACAAGGTTTCCAACAACAGTTGCCGCAGCAGCAACAGCAGGGAAATGCTATGTTTCAGCCACAGATGAGAGGCAGAGGCCGAGGAGGTTTTGTGAATAATGGTCCTGATTTAAATACTGTTGTGATTCCTAATGGTATACAGGCAATGAAGATGGTGATGCCATGTCACACGTGAGGAATCGTCGGACATTGGAAACGGGAGTGCCCAATGTTGGTGCAGGAAGGTGTAGGTCATCAAAACAATTATGTCAATACATTTCAGAATATGAGAGGACCAAAATTGAGAGGTCCAAACCCAAATTTCCAGAAAAATGTAAATCAGATGCAGGGTCTACAACCCATACAACAACAGCAGGTGCAAATGCCCCGTGTACAAATGGCACAGTTGCAGCCAATGCAACAGCAGTTTCCTTTGGTACCTAATCAGCAAATGCAAGTACCCTTAGCACCAATGAATCAGCAACAAGTAATGCTTCCTCAACAGGTCACGGGTCAAGGAATGAATCAAAATGACACAGTACACCAATTCCCGTTACACAGTGAGAATGGAATAAACAATGTATGGGAGAGTGAAAGTTCAGATGAGGAGGGAAATTGTATGCTTTCAGCATCTTTGGAAGTTGATCAAAAGAGACCATATGTGGAAGGAAGAGTTATGGGTCACAGTGTTTCATTTTTGGTTGACACAGGAGCTACACGCTCTACAGTTAGAAGCATCGAAGTACCAAATTTGCCACTTTCAGGGAGAACAGTTCAAGAAGTAGGAGTAGCAAATAGGTATCTGACAAACCCAATTACAGATCCAGTGCAAGTCAAAATTGGAAACTGTCAAGGGTTGCATAAATTTGTGGTGTGTGACTCAAGTCCGATATCACTGTTAGGGAGAGATTTATTATGCAAATTAGGATGCTCGATTATGTGATCACATAATGGAATAAAAATTCAGACAAACAGTGATGAAGAAGAAGAGTACAGTTTAGAAGAAGACGAAATGGAAACTGTTGATGAAGAATATCCCCTGATTACTCTTTATCCTATGTTCACTGAAGCAGATATTCCAGCTGATTTACAAGAAACAGTTGGAAAGGAAGTGTGAGATCTGTCAGGGAAAGAAGTAGGATTGGTCAAAGGAGCAGAACCAGTGAAAGTGACTGTAAAACCTAATGTGAATTTTCCTCAGACTCCGCAATACCATATGTCACAAGACACTGTCATGAAAGTCGCCCAACTCATTGACGAGTTTGTGAAACAGGGAGTACTGAAAGAAGTACTAAGTATTCCATGTAATTCGCCAATCATGGGACTAATAAAACCAAGTGGAAAGGTCCGAATTGCTCAAGATTTGAGAAAAATAAATGACATAATAGTCAAATGTTGTCCTGTAGTACCAAATCCAACTGTAATAATGTTTCAAATTCCCTGTGATGCAGAATGGTTCTCAGTCATTGATTTGTCACAAGCATTCTTTTCTGTGCCTCTTCATGAGGACAGCCAATTTCTCTTTTGCTTCAAATTCCTGGACAGAGTCTGCAGTTGGTGTCGAATTCCTCAAGGGTTTTCGGAGTCACCATCAATTTTCAATCAGATTTTGAAGAAAAATCTGGAATCATTGGAATTACCCTTTGAATCAAACTTAGTACAGTATATTGACGATTTACTGATCGCATTCAAAACAGAAAATGACTGTACAGTTGACACTATTGCCCTACTGAACCATTTGGGAAGGAATGGACACAAAGTGTCTCCTTCGAAATTGCAATTCTTCCAGAAGAAAGTGAAATATTTGGGTCACCAAATAGAAAAAGGGTCGAGAAGAATCATGAAAGAAAGAATAACGAGTGTACTTCAAATGAGTCCACCCAAAACAAGAAAAGAGGTGAGCAAGTTTTTGGGAATGGTGGGCTACTGTCGCCAATGGATTCCCAATATCTCGACTCTAGCCAAACCTTTACTGAAACTGACCCAGAAGGATGCGCATGATGAAATAATGTTGAAAAGAGATGAAATGGATGCCTCTATTGAATTAAAGGAATGCATGTGCAGAGCTCCAGCTTTAGGTATGCCTGATTACACAAAACCTTTCATGTTGTTTTGTCATGAACGTGATGCATGTTCCTTGTCTGTCTTGACTCAAACCCATGGTGGCGTAAACAGACCAGTAGCATATTTTTCAGCTACTTTGGATCCAGTCACAGCAGCCTTACCAGGATGCTTTCGTGCTGTAGCAGCAGTTGGTATAAGCTTAAATCAGAGTGAGGGAATAGTAATGGGACATCCCTTAACAGTTATGGTCCCTCACTCAGTCTAAATACTTTTGACATGTTCCCGAACACAGCACATGACTGGTGCTAGGCTTACAAGGTACGAGACAATAATTTTGGGATCACCTAATGTGCAGCTGAAAAGGTGCACTACGTTGAATCCAGCAACTTTGTTTCCCAGTGAAAATGTTGAAATTGAAAACGCCGAAGACATCGAACACGATTGTCTTCAAGTGACTGAATTTTGTACTAAACCAAGACCTGATATCAAAGATACTCGATTGGAAGAAAATGATCAAATTATTTTTGTTGATGGTTCATGTTTAAGAGATGCACTAGGAATATTGAAAGCAGGATATGCTGTATGCACAATAACTGGTGTTCTAGAAGCATCTTGGCTTCAGGGAGTTTACTCTGCACAGGTAGCGGAACTAGTAGCCCTTACTAGAGCTTGCCAACTTTCCGCATTAATGAAAGTCAACATTTACACTGACAGTCAGTACGGATTTGGAATAGTGCATGATTTTGGACAATTGTGGTCACAAAGAGGCTTCATGACCTCTCCAGGATCACCAGTGAAAAATGGTGAAAGAATAAGAGAATTGTTACATGCTATCCAGTTACCAGGAGAAGTAGCAATGGTAAAATGCAGTGCACACTGAAAATCACAAGACTTTGTTTCTTTGGGAAATGGATATGCGGATCAAGTCGCAAGGTTTTGCGCATTGAACTGTATATTGCTCAGAGACTAATGGAATTTGATAAATGAACCAGAACTTAAACCAAGTGAAGCCTTTGCTCTAAAAGTTGTAGACACAATAGAAGAATTAAAATTCCTACAAAATAATGTTAGTAAGGATGAAAAGCTCTCAAGGAGTAAATTACAATGCGTAAAGAAACCAGACGATTTGTGGGTTTCAAGTGAAGGGAGATTGGTTTTGCCAGACAGTGTTTTGATGCAATTAGCCAGGCTATATCATGGACAAGCCCACCTTGGAAGGTATGCCATGATTAGATTATTCAAAATTGATTGGTTTAATCCCAAATTTCGCCAAGTTGCTGAAGCAGTTTGCCATCGTTGCGTCATTTGCCAACAAATGAACGCAGGAAAGGGAACCGTAGTAAATTTGAGCCACATTGGAAGAACAGGTGGGCCATTCAGCAGGATGCAAATGGATTTCATTCAGATGCCTATGCATGCAGGCTTGAAATATGCGTTGGTGATTGTGTGTATTTTTAGTCACTGGATTGAAGCATACCCTACACGCTGAAATGACAGTCTCACAGTTGCAAAACTACTCTTGAGAGAACTAATACCACGTTTTCGGATTCCCGATCTCTTTAGAATCAGATAGGGGAAGTCACTTCAATAACGAAGTAATCAAATTACTATGTGCAGCATTGAACATTGAGCAAAAATTGCATTGTAGCTATCACCCTGAAGCATCAGGACTAGTGGAGCAAATGAATGGCACGCTGAAATCAAGAATGGCGAAAATATGCGCATCCACAAATTTCAAATGGCCTGACGCGTTGCCCTTGGTGTTAATGTCAATGAGAAACACACCTGATAGAAAAACTGGACTATCACCGCACGAAATTCTCATGGGCAGAGCCATGAGACTTCCAGCAGTTCTAGCAAATGCTCTTGTAAATATTACAGATGATATGGTATTGGACTACTGCAAAGGTCTGGATGATGTGGTCCGCTCTTTCTCTCACCAGGTGGAGGCAACCACCTTGCCACCGATCCAAGGTCCAGGACACGCCCTGAAAGCAGGTGACTGGGTGGGGATAAAGAAGCACGTGAGGAAGTCGTGCTTGGAACTCCATTGGAAAGTACCCTTTCAAGTGATTCTGACAACTACCACTGCTGTGAAGTGTGCGGGAGTTCCCAACTGGATTCACGCCAGTCACACGAAAAGGGTGACGTGTCCCACAGAAGAGGAAATTGAAGCACTGAAATCATCAACAGCTGACAGGAAAGTACCAGGCACTGAGACAGAACGAAGAGAGCCTGAAAGCGAACAAGAAGAAATTGAAACAGAAGAAATATTCTCTGAGGAAGACTAAGTCGATCCTTTTGAGGACAACAGGGAAGAAGCCTCAGGAGGTGACAAAGATCCTATCTCAAGTAAAGAAGCAGGAGAGCCTAATAAGAGGAGGGCTTTCCCAGAAGCAGACGATACAGGAAAAGAAGGAGAAGACCTGACTGACCTCCCAGGTGAAGGAGACAAGACAGAGCTAAGTGAAATTGTTCCAATTCTTCCAGAACCGGTTGCAGGTCCATCAGGTGAAAACACCGTGAAACGGAGACAAAGCATATCAAAGACTAAAGAAACATTGAATGAAAACAAATGGCCAAAATTGAATGAGAAGAGAAAGGAAGTGTCTATCATAACCACATCGAATTAAGAAAAAGACACAGCCAAAGAACAAGACATAAGCGAAAGGGAATCGAAAGGAGATGCAAAATTGAAAAGGAAAAGAATACCGAGCAGAAAATATTCTGGTCCAGAATGGGCATACACAGCCACTAACGATTGGTCAGACAAATTTCTATCTCTTAGTCTTGAAAACGAAGAAGCAGAACGACACTTTGGTACTTGAAAAGTGAAATTTCATGAACATTACCGAATAAGACATTGATAACCTGATTGACTTTTGAAACCGATTTTGAGACAAAGCTGCTAAACCGATAAGAGACTAAGCTGCTAAAGAAAACCGTATGAACTTTGACCTCGTTCATCTTTATATATATATATATATATATATATATATGCGAATTTGATTTTATAACGTGTCTTCAGCTTTCTGATTCTATATAGATCATGCCAGGCAGTACTACACAAGGACATAAAATGAAGTATTGTAAATACATGTGTATAGGTCTAATAATTGCATGCGTACTAATAATTATGGCAATAATTCTTGGAATGCATGGAGGGAATGAAAGAGATGCGAATGATGCTTCTACTCTTAAAACTACTACTGAATTAGCTCCTTTGAAGAAACTCGAACAAGACGAAAAATATTTACATGACAAGAAAGAACTTTCTTCTAACGTTTTCTATCGCTTGCTGAATGAGTATGTTGAGACAATGGACGCGAAAGACTGTTATGTATGTACACAAATACCTACCTCAGTAATAGAAGGGGGGACATATCATAGCATGCCTCTTACGTATGGAATAACATGTAGCTTGCTACTAACCAGATTTTATGGCCAGGAGTATATTCAATACTTCTATTCCAATCATGATGTCATATTTTCATAGGTCCCCATAATTGAGTACTTGAGTAAAGTAGCAAGAGATTATTATATAAAATTAGTTAGGGGTTTCTTTGAACCATTATCACCTTTTTCCACAGTTCACAATCATAAAGAAAACCTTACATGCTTGCTTTCACCAGTAGAGAAAAGCTTTTTAGATCACACTGAAGATAGAAGGAAAATGGTAAAGGAAAAATTAGAAAAAGAATTACACAAAAGGACATCTGTAGATAGCTATGCTTTTGCCGCAATAAAGACACAAGGGAAACTAGTTTTAGATGCAATACACATCGGGAAACTTTGTATATATAGACCTAAATCATACTATGACACAATCTTTGTAGGAACGAGTGAATGTAAACATGTATTTTTATTCCAGAGTAAATGGACGTTCATGTTAAATGGCCTAGATCCAGCTACTCCAGGAGTATATTATATTTGTGGACTCAATGCCTATTATCGTCTTCCAAAGGGATGGTATGGGAGATGTTATTTGGGAATAGTATTTCCAAAGAATTATCAACTAGACGACTTAAAGAACTTTCCAAAGCTGTCTGAATTACATCGTATTCAGAAAAGGGAGACAGCTTCTGGTGTGGTAGGAGATATATTTGGAGCAATGATTCCTTCGATAGGAGTTATATTGAATTCAATCAAAATACGAAAGTTGTCTACTATTGTGGATAACATGCTGACAAAATTCTCAGGAGCAATGATCCTGATGGATACTGAACTTGCTGCAGAAAGAGCTATGACTCTTCAAAATCGGCTTGCTTTAGACATTCTTTTAGCAAAGAATGGCGGCGTTTGCAAAATGCTTAGTGCACGTCACTCTTGTTCATGTATACCAGACAACAGTGGGCAAATTAGAAATATGCTTACAAATTTAACTAACGATAGTGCAGATTTGAAAGAATTGAAAGAACCAGGAGTATGGGAAAAGGTTGGAAAAGGATTTGCTTCCGTGGGAAATTGGCTCAGCAACATTTGGAACGGATTATTACTGAAAATAGTAAAAGGAATATTAATAATATTTATTTGCTTAATAGGTATTTGGAGAATATGGAAAGCTATTAAAATATTAAAATCAAGAAACAAGAGAAGAATAGAAAAGAAAGAACAAAAGAGAATGGTAGAAATCTACAGGGAAAAATCAAAGGGAGTGAAGAGAAAAAGGGAATTGACTGAAATGGCAAATTACTAAAACAGAATTTTAATGAAATAAAATTTGTTGTGGGAGATTTAATGTGATGACATAATTAGTCATCAGAGGAGGGATTGATTAAGCAGAAAAAGAAAGGCTAACAAACATTCATATATCATGTAACAAAATCGTATAAGGCAATGTGATTTTAGTAAAGAAAAATAATGTGTGTAGAAAATGTGCCCACGAAGTAGTTCGCCATTGGTATAAACGAGCTTGATTAATCATGAAGAATCGACAATGTAGTAATCCGTCATAATTGCAGATGTATTTTATGATTTTCTTGTTAAAACTGTTATATGCTTAGCTTAAATTTAGCAGAGGCTTTGGCCTAGTCGCCCGGTCTCAATTTTAACTGCGTAGTTTTCACTTGTATTAACAAAGACATGTCTTATATCTTTAAAGCTGTATTTTTCCAGTAGAATGACTAATACACTTATCTCAAGGTTTCGTGCTAGGCACTTTTCATCCCCTTTGAAGCAAGGTCAGTTTCTTCAGGTGCAGACAATAAAGACACTGATACAGAATTAATTGGTAAACTTTGTTGCTACTTGTGTTCCAAAACTCCAAGGACACCTTATGCATAAATGAGTACTAAGAGAAAGACACTATTCATTGGTCAAAGAGAAACCACCCCATGGACCCTCCAATGGAAGACCCTGAAGGATTTGGAACGTTTTCTTACTTAAACTCACCGGACAAAGAGAAGCCAGCCATTTTCTTTGATGCCATTTTGAAGCCAGATTCAAGACGCCATTTTAAATGACACTTTGATGCTTTTTCTCTATCCCAGAGAGAGAGAGAGAGAGACTTTAAAGAATTCTCACTCTAGAGACATTAACTTTAACTTTACCCCGTCTTGCCCATACGATAACTTTTGCCCCATTCTCCTTGCTGCTGCAAGGAAAACTTGACTTAATCTTTGCCCCTTTGAAATCTGCCCCATGCTGATCAAACCGGTACCTGAAGGACGAAGACTTACCTTGAATGCTGATTGTATTTGGTAATTATGAAAGGATAAATGTATTATTCATTGTATTTTCCTTCTTAGGTACCAACTGCTTATTTTGACAGAGCCTAAGCTAGAAGTTTTCTAAATTTATGTTGATTAAATTCTTTTGCATGAAGCCCCACATGCAAATGCTAATCAGAGGGTAGTTGAGGTATTCATTTGATGCACCATGTTGAATTGAAATCTTGTTATGCTGACCAATGTATGCAATTAGTCAAATTCAGTTACTTTTATTGGTGATTTGCATTGCTATAACAGAGTGCATTATAATCCAGATTTTGCGTAGATTGCGTTTCTTCCGTCGTTATGGACAGCTAGTAATGTTCGTATATGTATATCATTTGATTTTGAGACTTACTTATATTGTATTAGCTTTGTTAATATAGGGAAATAAACTCATTAACCTTTAATAAACAGGTGTGGTTATTCATGACTGAAAGTTCATGGTGTGTCTAATTACTGATTTTCAGTTTGAATAATTTGTTGATTGATTATTAATCGAGCATTGGTTATTGGTTATAAATGATTATTGATTATTGATTTGAGGGATCCGACAATTCTTTGGAAGAGGGGAACCCAACCCGGTCAAAAGGTTCACCGACCTCCAGCGTGTCCAAGTATGAGTAATGTATAAGGACTGGACGTGCTATCAACAGCTCCTACCTCCAGGACCACCTGTTCTAGGAAGGGGATAGACCTACGTGACAGTGATCTAAACTGTCACCATAACAATGCCCCCCCCCCGAATCCAAAGTACCCAATGGCAAACCCCACTTGCCCTGACTTGTACTACCCACCTGAATTTCGCCGGGGGCTATGGCACCCCTGGAACCCCACTGTGTGTTCAGACCTAGTCACCAGAATGGCTGCAAGTTGAAGGTGCCTTCCCCTAATAAATTGCTGACTGGAGATATCTCTGTCCCTAGGGACTCATGGGTGAGCTGGGAAGGTGAAAAGAATATTAATGTAAAATAGTGCAATGTTCGGCATAGGGGCAATTCGTAACGGTATTAACGTTGTCTGTGCCACCCTCGTTGGGAAGTACCATAATGAATATATTGAACCGAGGCGCCATCTTAGAGGAGTTTAAAACCTAACCTTTAGTGGGTAAATATCAACACGGTCCATGTGCTAATCGTCCAAACTGCAACATTAAACGAAAAATTAAAAAATGATAACCTTAACATAAAGGGATGGTGTACTACATGTGAGGCGTTATTATCTCTTATTAAATCTCTAATATTTACAGCAATTTACTTTAAAAAGCAATGCAATTTAGCAAATATTAGAAGCCCGCAGCATAATTATGCACAGCATGAAAAATGGTGGACGCTAGCTCTCCATGAATTTAGCACAAATGAAATGCTCTGCTGACAAACATTAAGAAATTGAAATCCAAATGATTCGCCTTTTTCCTTGATCGTCTAGAAGCACAATGTGTGTGAATCACGTTTGGTTTATGCTTAGCATTAAGAGAACATAAATACTGTGTTATATTTGATATGGGGTTTAAAACAACAACGAAATGAGTTTCATTAGAGTGTTCAAATATGCCTTTACTATTTAGGATTTTTAGTATGCCAGAAACTCATTTTTTGTGTGAGGTATTTCATAAACAAACTGAGCTTTGCTCTCCTTGAGGTACTCGCACCACTCCTGAATTGGCAGATATGCAAAAAAGTGCCTTGATAGTGTACTATGGAAGCCCATCCTCATATGAATTAGAAATTTACTGTCACTGTAGCAGGCTTGTCATATAGTTGTCTGTATATATGGTATAATAATGTATTCACACCGTATTGTACTTGTATTGCGAGCCACCAAAATGATCTGTGACCTTAGAGAGGTACGAGGTTGGAGGCCGTGGACTCCAAAGTGACTTGCAATGGCCTCACAAAGTAAGGAAGGGTGTATTTGATTGATCATAATGCACAGTGATACCATCATCTTTCAACAAACCACTCAAATCCATGATGTCTTGTTCTTCCAAATGAAAGAGGTAGCATTGTTGCTGACATGAAGAGTAAAGGGGAACTTTGAGATTCAAAAAAAAGCAGTTGGCAATTGTTCCAGAAAAGACATTGGAATGATAGATTAAAAAGGTGCTGATACTTGGAATGTGTAGCAAAGGGAAGACAGAGTTTTATTTTTACTGTAATGACCTGCAGTGTGCAAAAGATAAATTTGTTGCCATAAATACACTCTTTATGCTACTAATGATTTGATTTAGGGAAAAAGATCAAATGAAAAGACAGTTTTCCTTTGTTTTTCACCTTTGCTGCTGGCCCTAGCTGGAGGCAAATAATGTTAGAGTTCACATGTAATTGCTTATTACAGTTGGTGCAGCTACGTCACTGCATTATTACAGGCAACTCAATAATCGCCTGTGATAAGGAAAGTAGAGACCAGTTTTTATACATCGGTTGAAGACTCCAATGTATTATAAGTTAGTAGGCACATTTCTACACATGCACGTACACAGCACAGTTCTTAAATTAGTGAGATGTGTCATTTACACATTCTCATCTCAAGTTATAATTTTGGGAAGTTATCAGGAACGTGTAGGAAAGTACCATCTTTCACGGCATGTTACCCCCAAATTCTGCCTGATTGTCAGTGTGTTTTGACTGTGTCACTGGGATCCTGCTAGTCAGAACCCCAGTGATTATGGTTTGTGGCTTGCTTGCCAGTGTACTTGCACTATTTTCTAAATTGTCACTGGAGTCCTGCTAATCAGTACCCCAGTGCTCATGCTCTCTCTGCTTTTTGTTGTGTCACTATAGTCTAATGACTCCATATTTCACTCCAAATTGGCATACTGGACCCCCCTTATACGTCCCTAGTATATGGTACCTAGGTACCCAGGGCATTGGGGTTCCAGGAGATCCTTATGGGCTTCAGCATTTCTTTTGCCACCCATAAGGAGCTCATACAAACAATTCCTCAGGACTGCCATTGCAGCCTGAGTGAAATATTGTAAGCACTATTTCAGAGCCATTTTCACTGCACCTGGTCACTTCTAAGTCAAATATATATCTAACCTTCAGACCCTGAAGGCTAGGTGCATAGTACCTGTGTGTGAGGGCACCCCTGCAACAGTGGATTCAAGCTAGCTTGGCTGATGAAGGGTGATACTCTGAAACTGGTGCCAGGATGCTTGTTTCCTGTCCTTGGAGAACCTGGCCTAGCAGTTTGGGCTGGACTGTTCCCATGGGGAACAGGGTCAAGACTGATTTACATATGGTTGGGTCCTAACAGGGGTGATGTGGTGACTCAAATAATGATGGATTGAACCCAGATCTGTGATTGGAGATGAGTGTTTGAAAGGTTTCAACACTCTCTCCATCATTTTATTTTGCTTTGTGATGTTGCCATGTGAGGTGTCTAACAACTGGGAATTGTACCCCAATACTGATTCCGGTATTGGTTGCACAATCCCATGCACCCTGGGGGATCCCCCATGGCCCCCAGTACTGCCATACCAGCATTCTGAGGTTTCCAATGCAGCCCCAGCTGCTGTCAACTCAAAGACAGGCTTCTGCTCTCCTGGGGCTTGAGCAGCCTCTCCCTTTGGAAATAGGTGTTACAGGCATTGGAGGGGTATCCTCCCAGAGCCTCTGGAAATGCTTTTAGGGCACAGATGGTGCTGTCCTTGTATAATCCAGTCTACACTGGTTCAGGGATCCCCAGTCCCTGCTCTGGCACAAAACTGGACAAAGGAAAGGGGAGTGACCACTCCCCTGTCCATCACCACCCCATGGGTGGTGCCCAGAGCTCCTCCAGAGTGTCCCTGGGTTCTGCCCTCTTGTTTTGAGGATGGTAAGGAACTCTGAGAGCATCTGAGTGGCCAGTTCCAGCAGGGGATGTCAGAGACCCCTCCTGATAGGGGCTTACCTGGTTAGGTGACCAATCCCCCTCTCAGGGCGATTTAGGGCCTCTCCTCTGTGTGTTTCCGCAGATTCGGATTGGAAGACTCCAGCAGGACTCCTCTGCATCCTTTGCTTCACCTTCTACCATCGGATCAACCGCAGAACTGCTCCAGGAACTCTACAACTTGCAACAAAGTATCCAAGACAGCTACTGCAACTCTGTAACTCCAGCTCCTGCCACCAACTGCAACAGTTTCCAGGTCATGCATGCTCGGAGGACTGCCTGCCTTCCTCCTGCACCCGAAAAGCTGAAGGGTACTGTGGGTCCCCTCTCATGACAACGAGCGTGGATCCTGGTACACAGGTGGTGGACCAAAGGGCCCCTGACTGTCCAAAGGTCCAACTGTCCAAACTTGGTGGAGATAAGAGCCTGCTGCCCCGTGCCAGACAGTACCCCTGTGCACCACATGTTTTGCAGCTCCTAAGGCTTCTGTGTGCTTTTCCAAGGAATTCTTCATGCACAGCCAAACCCAGGTCCCCAGCACTCTATCCTGCGATGCGATGCTCCCTGAGTTGTTACCGGCATTGTGGGATCCCTTTGTGTAGTGCTGCAATGACCACTATTTGTAACTCCTTTGTCCCCGTGTTCTGGGACTCCTGTGGGTGCTGCCTGATCTTCCGAGGGCTCTCTGACATGCTGAAAGGCCCCTCTTTCTCTTTAATCCGAGTTGAGACCCCGAGATCCCTCCTGGGCCCAGGCAGCATCTTTTCCCTCCTAAATGTCCCTTGCGTGAGCCAAGGCTTGTTGGTGGAATCCAATGACAAAAACCAGCCTGCATTCATCTACTCGATGTGGGACATCTCTTGCACCAAGCAGGAACCCACAGCTGTCTTCTTTGGTGCATCTCTGACTTTTTCTTCCAACCTGAGGTTTCACTTTTGCAACTTTATCCGGGTTAGCAGGGGCTCATGTTCTCCCTGGACTCTTCAGCAGCTCTTGGACTTGGTCTCCTCTCTCCGCAGGTCTTCAGGTTCAGGAATCCATTGTTGGTATCTTTCAGTCTTGCTTGGTTTTTGCATTATTCTTTATCACGACTTCTAGTGTGTTCTTAGGAAACTTGCTGTACTTTACTCCTGCTTTCCTGGTCTCTGGGGTGGGGTACTTTACTTACCTTTGGTGTTGTTGTACACTCCCAGTGCCCCTCTACACACTACTGTTGCATAGCTGGGAAAACAACATTCACATTCCACTATTTTAGTACATAGTTTGTGTTCCCCCTAGGCCCATTGTAACCTAAGGTGTTTTGCACTATTTGCACTATAGTATGACTGTTTACCTACCTGATTTTGGTTACTAGTGTACATTTTATGTATAATACTTACCTCCTAAGGGAGTATAGCCTCTAAGATATATTTGGCCTTGTGTCACTAAAATAAAGTACCTTTATTTTTGGTAACACTGAGTATTGTCTTTCATGTGTGTAAGTACTGTGTGACTACAGTGGTATTGCAAGAGCTTTGCATATCTCCTAGTTCAGCCTTGACTGCTCTGCCTACAGCTACCTACAGACAGCCTGTCTTCTAGACACTGACTACATTTCACTAATAATGGATAACTGGACCTGGTATAAGGTTTAAGTACCTTAGGTACCCAGTACAAACCAGGCCAGCCTCCTACAGAACCATTTGCTGTCTCCTTTAGAAATATAATTTTTTTTTCACAAAGAATCAAAACAGCCGCATTTTTCAAAAAGAACTTCGTCATATATAGTTTTAGATAATCTTACTTTAATATGACAATTTATTTGATGTAGAGCAAATTATGTATGATGGAATAGTACAAACGTGGTATCTCAAATAAATAATACAAATAGATGTACTTTTTTCTTACTGAAAAACTGATGTCCGATAAACACATTTGCTGTAACTTGACTGATAGCTATAAACTAAAGCATTACATTTGTGGGGCGAGTATTGCAGCAGCTCGGATTATGTATTGCCTTTTTGTCTCGAGTTGTTTGACAGTCATTAGCAACCTTTCGCACCCTGTTTGTAATGCTGAAAGCTTGATGATAAGGTGACATTAATACTTAAGCAACCGGACTGAGTCAGAGGAGCGAACGCTAGCAATATAGAACAGTGAAGTCCAGCTGAAGCATAATAAGCATGTTATTTTATAAATGTTTTTTGGATATAAATCATTAGTGTTAGTTAGCACTTGTTTCAGGTAGAAGAACGGCGTAGTAACTTTTTCTTTGTATGTCTTCCCCTCTATTAACTCAGAAATAATGGGCTTCTTTTTTAATTGCTCATTCTTGCCCACTGCTCGAATTATAACATACTGAAGAGAAAAAAATAATTGTTTTTTAAAGTCGTTCCCCACTCCATTGTCACAACACCTGATTATCAACAATTTTTGCATATTTTTGCTTGCTAAGATTTAAGACTTCGAAGTAAGCACCAGTAGCAGAGTAATGGAGCACTGGCCCCTAGTACAAACAGAAAATATGCCTCATGTCATTCTAGTGAGGTGTTGAAATGAGACAAACTAATGTTAAAACAAGCAGAACAAAACACTGAAAAACACCAGCTGTAGTTTAGTCACCTAACTATAAGTATAAACGTTAAAAATAATGTTTCTTAACATGTCATGAATGATGTGTAATATGTGAGCTCATAAGCAGTGCATGACGAGGGCATATATTATAGATAGTTGATTAAACTGTAACTGGAGCAATTCAGTAGATTTTATGGTAAGACCAAAGGCTAACATTTTTGCAATCTCCTTTACTGCTGCCCCTCACAGCAGCTTCTTTAAAGAACTTAGGGCCAGATTTACAAGAAAGTGGCACATTTGTCCCAATGCACCACTTTTCTTGTGCCGCCCCTGCCCCATCTAACAACACCATGGTTGTGCCACAATTACAATACAGCGCACCATGGCACTCGTTTCCACAATAGTGTCATAATTTATGATGCTATTGTGGTGCTTTGCGCTAGTGCAGCAAAGCACTTTGGAGGCCCATAGATTACTATGGGCCCGTCACTCTAATGCAGGCGTTAAAAGTGATGGAAAAAATGTTGCAGTGAAATCTTGTAGATTTCAATGCGCCCGTTTTTGTGGCTTCCCTGGGTGGGAAAGCCCCCCTTGCATACATTATATCTGACGCAGGTATAATGTGGCGCAAGGAGTTACAAAGTGGTGCATTGCTTGCATTGTGCCACTTTCTAAATATGGCCTGTGGAAATGCATCCATTACTTACGTTAATGGCATTACTCCTAGTCCTACTCCCTCGCCTTCCTCATTATCCAATGAGGCTCCCTGCCGCCCCCTAGACCCCTCCCTTCCCCTTAAACCCCCCCCATCCCCAACACCTCCTGTACATAAACAAGCACAAGCAGCAACTCAGACGGTTTGTACCGGGAGGGCGGGAGGGAACGGAAAGACAGGCGAGGGAGTAGGACTAGGAGTAATGCCATTAACGTAAGTAATGGACGTATTACCTCCCATCCCTCCCTAGCCTTCCTTATAATCAATGAGACATAGCAAGAAAAAACAGGAGACGGACACTGAGTTGCAACAAGTTTAATCACAACCAACAAAGGACACCGAATAACCACCCTCCTATTACATCATAGAGGACAAAACACAGTGATCCAATACCGACTCCAAACTGCCCAAGTCCGCCAGTCTGTAATGACGAACAAAGGTCGAAGGTGAGGCCCAAGTAGCAGCCCTGCAAATTTGCACCACAGAAGCGCCATGAAGCTCCGCTACTGTAGCAGACATACCCCTGGTAGAATGGCCCTGAATCCCTTGGGGCGGAACCACCCCTTTCAAAGAATAAGCCATCAAAATCAGAGAGCAAACCCACGACTCAAGTAAGCCATGGACGGCTTTTCCCCTGTTGGATCCGGACCGAAATTCACAAACAGCGAATCACCTTTCCGGAAAGGAGCAACCACCCGTAGATACTCCACCAAGGCCCGTCACACATCTAAGGAATGCAACCGAACCTCCTCATCGGAGGAAGGCTCTGGACAAAAAGAAGGAAGGATAACCTCCTGGCGAGCATGGAAAGACGTATTCACTTTGGGAACAAACGAAGGAACCGGGATAAGCACCACCTGATCCGGAAAAACCTTACAAAAAGGAAAAGAGCAGGCCAAGGCCCCCAATTCCCCCAAACGGCGAGCCGAAGTTATGGCCACCAGAAAAAAGTTTTCAAAGAAAGATGACGCAAGTCACAGGAACCCAGAGGTTCAAAGGGAGACATAGTCAAAGCATCCAACACCAACGAAAGATCCCATGAAGGAAAGGACCGCACCGGACGAGGAAACAAGTTAAGAAGGCCTTGGAAAAACCGAGGCATCAAATGACCCTCATCAGACAGATTACGCCATGGATCTCTAAAAGACTGAATCGCCGCCCACTGCACCCTCAGGGAAGCCACAGACAAACCCAACTGGGCTTCCTCCTGTAAAAACTGCATCACCTCAAATAGAGAAGCAGACGTAGGATCTAACCTATGCCGGAAACACCAAGAAGAAAAAACTTTCCACTGCCGACCATAAGACATCAAAGTGGAACGCCGCCGGGAAGCCAGTAAAGTAGAACTCAAAGCTACCAGAACCCCCAAACCCGTCAAACCCCTTCGTTCAACTTCCAGGCCGTCAAGTGCAACCGCCTCAATGACCCCATCGGGAGGCAAGGAAACTCCAGAGGTGACGGACAGAGAGGAAGAGTCCACACGTGATCCGAAGCCATCAACCGAAGCAACGGAAACCAATTTGCCCTCGGCCAGTGGGGCGCGATCAAGAGAACCCTGGCCTTCAGAAGACGTACCCTCACCAGAAACGCACGGAGCAACTGGAAGGGCGGGAATGCGTACAAAAGACCCTGAGGCCAAAGACACGACAACCTGTCCACCGCCCAAACCTGAGGACAAGGAAACCGGGAGCAAAAGCTGCTGAGTTTCGCATTCTCTGGAGATGCAAACACATCCACCACCGGAAGACCCCACAGGTGAAACAGGTGACGAAACAGAGACAATCGGAGGGAGAAAAGCTGAGATGAAGGAATGACCCTGCTCAGAAGATCCGCCTGAACATTGAGCACCCCTTGAATGTAGGTGACTCGCAGGGAAAGAACCCATTTTTGTGCCCAAACAAAAATCTTCCTTGAAATGCGGAACAGCGCCCACGACCTGGTCCCCCCCCTGCCTGTTCACGTAAGCTTTGGTCACCAAGTTGTCTGTATGAATAAGAACCGCTAAACCTTTCAGGGAGTCCTGAAAATGAAGCAGAGCTAGAAGCACCGTCTTCAACTCCCGCCAATTCGAGGAACGTCTGGCTTCCAGAGGCGACCAAAACCCCTGGACCTGAGCCGACCCCATCCAAGCCCCCCAACCTGAAAGGCTGGCATCGGTCTTCACCACCACCGGGAGAGGAGGAGATAAAGACACCCCTACACGAAGATGAGCTGGCACCAGCCACCAACCCAACTCCCTGCGTACAAACCCCGACACCGGAATCCGTGCCCGAAGAGAACTCGACCCCGGAGACCAATGAACAAGGAACCAGTTCACCAGGCAAAGAAGATGGAACCGTGCCCATGGCACTAGAAAAATCACTGACGCCAAATGACCCTGCAGGCGCAACCACTGAAGGGCTCTGGGAGCTGGCTGCGACAAGATCGACCCCACCAGAGACTGGAGGCCCACTAACTGCTTCTCCGACACAGTCACCATGCCTTGAAGATTCAGAAACCGGGCCCCGAGAAAAACTAGATCCTGGGAAGGAACCAAATCTGACTTCCCCCAGTTGACCAAAAAAAACGTGGTTTTGTCGGACCAACAGAACCCGGGCCACATGCCTCCGCAACATCACCTGAGAGGGCGCTTGGATTAGAATATCATCCAGATAAGGATGTATAAACACCCCTTCGGAATGTAGAAGAGCCACCAGAGGGGCCAGCACCTTGGTGAAAATTCGGGGAGTGGACTTGAGGCCAAATGGAAGAACACAAAACTGAAAATGGTCCTGGCCCACCGCAAAGCGTAGGAACCTCTGAGAAGACAGAGCCACTGGAACATGCAGGTAATCATCCTGCAGATCCAGAGATGCCAGGAATTCCCCTGGACTGACCAGAGGAAAAATCGCCTGAATGGAAAGCATACAGAAATGCACAGTCCTGATCCAGGAATTCACCCTCTTTAGATTGAGGACAGGACGAAAGCCCCCTGACACCTTTGGAACTAGGAACAAGACGGAATAAGTGCCCAGACCTCTCTCCCCCACAGGAACATGGGAGATGGCGCCCTTGAGAAGCAAGTCCCAGACCCCTTCCAACAACGCCTGCCTCTGGGCCCCTTCCACAGGCAGTGGAGTGGGACGCACCCCGGAATCTGGAGGCACAACTTCGAAATCTATGGCGTAGCCATTGTTCACAATGTCAGGCACCCAGCGATCGCTGACCCTCTCCTGCCAAACGGAAAGAAAGTGCCTCAGCCATCCCTCAACCGGCCCTATGCCAGGCCCACAATGATTGTCAGGACCCCTTCTTGAATCCTCCCCACCCCAAAGGAGCTGACTTTTTAGGAGAAAAACGGGGCTGAAAACGACGTTTCCTGAAAGAAAAAGATTTGGAATCCATTTTGGGAGAGGATCGCGAATGCTTCCGCCAACCCTTGCCAGAAGAAGGACCACCTTTGTAAGGCAAGGCGTGTTTCCTCTCCTTAAAGGCTTCGAAAGCATGGAAGGCAACTCATCTCCAAATAAATTGCACCCTTCAAAAGGCAGTCTCAGGAGAGCAGATTTCTCCCCAGGATCTGCCTTCCACATCCTCAACCAGAGGGACCTACGAGCCCCAATCAAAGCTCCCGACGCCACAGCCGAAGTACAGACAACATCAGAAGACATGTCCGCCAGTAACCTGGCCTGTTGCTCCATAACAGCCAGAAGTTCGGAGCACTCCAAACCGTCCTGAACAGCCACCGCCAGCTTGTCAAAATCCTGCACCAAAGATTGTGCCGAATAAGCAGAAAAAATACTCGCTCTGAGGGCCAAATTCTCCACCACAAATGCCCTTTTAAGACCAGAATCCACCTTACGGTCAGTGGAATCAGTAGGAACACAATCCTCCGGATTGACCGCCGTCTTGCCAATCAGAGTTGCCAAAATGGAATCCAGTTTAACTGAGGGTGACAACACATCTTCCCCTTCCAGCAATTATAGCTTCTGAAGGAACCTTGGAACCAGAGACTTGTCCACATCCTTCCACTCCCGGAGTACCATATCCTTAACAGGGCCCTGAAAAGGCATGGCAAACCTCGAAGGCGTTTGATGCTGAGGGAACAAGTGCAAATCCGTCCCCGTAGGTTGAAAACAGGAAAACCTAAATGGTCCCGAACATGAGACATAACCTCCCACATCTCTTCCCTGGAGACATATTCCCCCCCAGAAGAAGTAGAAGGTGCGTCATCATCATCACAAGAAGAGGACCCTTCCGCAGCCCCAGGAGGACGGGCAGTCGAAGAACGTCCAGGCCTGGCCGCACCAGCTTGGAGAGCATGCGACACAGCCACCTCAATCATGTCCTGAACCTCTTCTCTGGACATGTGAGGCTTTGGAGCCCCCACCGCTCCCTGGCGACCCCCAGGAGTGGAGAGGGGAACCTCAATATCCTCCCCTGAAGAAGAGGAAGAGGAAACAATCCGTCGTCGCTTTGCAGGAACCTTCGACATAATCCCAACAAGAAATGCAGGCCAGAGGTCCCAGTCCCCACTAAATAATGGAGAAAGCCCCCACCCCTAAAAAAAATTGCAGCAAATGAAAAAGCGGCAACAATTAGCCTCAAACAACTAAAACGCGGGCAGAACGCCCGTCCTACCGTAAGAAATGCCGAAAAACCACAACCGGCACATCAGCTCATCCCTGTGAGCCGAAGATCCGGAAGTACAGCCCCAGCCACAAAGAGCTGACCGACCTCGTCAGCTGACTCCCAGGACGCGTCTCCAAGGCAGCAACGCCTGCCTCCAGAAGACGCGACCGCCGGGAACTCTCCACGAGGAGCTCCGCGCTTCGTGGAGAGTATAGCCGATGTCCCCCAGGCCTCGCTGTGGAGGAAGAAGAAGGTAAGTCTAGTGGGGCTAGACAAAAAAGAACAGGAGGTGGTGGGGGTGGGGGTGTTTTTTAAGGGGAAGGGAGGGGTCTAGGGCGAGGCAGGGAGCCTCATTGGTTATAAGGAAGGCGAGGGAGGGACGGGAGGTAATGGTCCTTAATGTCACATTACCATGAAAAAAATGATGCTAGTGTGGGGCAAGGAGGCATAAGGGCCTTGTAATGCTGGCCCTTAGAACACTAACAACAAAAGCATTATAAAAGGCTAGAACCCCCAGCCGTCTCCCTTCTTTTTTTGTTGCAACTCCATGCAGATAATTATAGTTTTCTATAAGTAAACTTATGGCCTCGTAGCGGCACACTGCGCACCCGAAGCATCATTTTTTTTTTACGCTCCGGTGGTGCAGTGTGCCAGCCCACATTTACAAGGCCACGCAAAGCCACCTTGCGTGGCTTTTCACGGCCTTGTAAATATGGATCACTTTCATGCATAACACTGCGTGAAAGGGGCATTCCATGGGTGTTGCTTGGGGTGTTCCCACGCAACACCCATGGTAATCGGGAGGAATCTAACGCATTCCCAGATTTGCAAGTCTGGAATGCATCAGATTCCTATACTACCTCAGGGGTGGCGTAAGAATGACGCAATGGGGAGAAATACCTTTATTTCTCCTCATTTTTTACGCTTTCTATGTGTGCTGCAGTATGTAAGAAACATGGATAGTGTTTGAAATTACTTTTGATGGGTTTATGTGTTTAAATCTCCCCACTACTCCTTCCCCTGTAGGTCAGATTAAAGGGGGTCTGACGGCCTGGTTTAAGGTTAATATTGGATGTAACATTGTTCCTATTATGACAGAAAAAGACGGGGTTCATGCCTTGACCTACACTAGGGAGCTCGATTTAGGGTGTTGCATTGAATTTTTACAACAATGATTTTGCAACTGGGGCAATTCAAACTTTATGGTATTATTTTCCTTAATTGAATCTTTAGTCGAGAAGGAGGTACATGGAGGGAGATCACTTAATCTTCTTTGCTAGGGGATTTTAATGCCAAGCTGGGCATCCAACCTCACCTAAAGTCACTTCTTTTTGATCCTGTTAATAAGGTAGTGAATTTGCAGCTAGGGACACTAGGGGTCGCCCTTTATATTCCCTCCTGCCGTTCTATGATTTAGAAAGTGTGATTCCTAACTCTCACACATTAGCAATTCCCACATTCACTGTGATGGGTAATGGCACAACGATTGACTATGTTTTCGCCTCTCTGAATCTGCAACCATTGATCACAGGGGACAGGTCATCCCCTCAATCTACAGTGATCATAATCCTCTAGTTTTTCAAAAAGCATCAGCAAAGTACTATTGGGCCTTGACAGGCATTAACTACCAAGGTAAATGGGCGAAGGCTGGTTTGGCGCTCTGTCTACATGAACTTAATTATGAATCAGGTCTATAGCAATTGTATGGAACTAGTAGCGCCCTGTCTCATGAAAGAAGGTGATCCTATTATTATGTTATACAGCTTGGTCAAACTCATGACTCGCATAAAAGATTTGCTGACCAGATCCACTGAGAAAACCCCTCCCTTTAGCAAGTCATGGTTCGACAAAGACTGCAGACAGGCAAATATTATCTTGAGATAAACCCTAAAGCAAATTCCTAGGGTTCAGGGTGTAATTTCGGACTTTACGAAGGCTTATACCCTAGCCTTGAAAAAAGGAAGCCAGCTTTAAAAGAGGAACAGTGGGAGGCCATTGTAGTTGCTTGTCAAAATAAAGATCACCATGAATTCTGGAAGGCGTTTTTTATATCAGCTCTTCTAAAAAGTCCCCAGGCCTGGGTCGGATTACCCTAGATTTATTTAAAGCAGAGGCCAGGTTCTGTTCTCCGGTTCTTACCAGTATTTATAAATCTGTCTGCTGGTGATGAAGCAGAAATGAAGGTTTTACACTTATTAACGCATAAACGTAGTGTTGAAATAATCATGTGTGACTTTAACCGAACTAATAAAGATTGTACGGGGACAAAATGTGCCCTTAGAGTAGTTTGGCAACATTTATAAGCGTGCTTTATATAACGTGGTGTATTAGAATTGCACTAATCCGACATAATCGTAAACGTGTGCTATGATTTGCTTGTTTGAAATGCTTTAGCTTAGCATAACTTTAGTAGAGGCTTCGGCCTAGTTGCCTGGTCTCACGGTTTAGATGCTCGTATTTTTCCAATGTGCTATTAAACGTGTATTTTTGCTTGAAGCTGTACTTTTCCACTGAGATCGTTCACATGCTTATCTTAAGGTTTCGTGCCAGCCTGGCATATTTTCGCTTTACTCCAAGGTCGATCTGCAGGTGCGGACAATGGAGGCTCTGAAAGTGAGCTAATTGGTATAAAATGTTGCAACTTGCGTACCCATCTCCAAGGATAATGTATGCTTAAGTAAAAGCTTGAGAACTGTCGTTTTTGATTGGACAATTTGAAGCTAACCTATGAACCCTCCAATGGAAGACCCTACTGGATTTGAACTGTTGTCTATTTAAACCAGGTGCACGAGAAGAAGGTAGCCATTACAGCCATTACCAGCTCGATACCCGCCATTTTGCAGACTTCGTAGCTATTATGGCCCACCTTGCTGCGACGCCATTTTGAGAGACTTTGATGCTTTCTCTAATCGAGAGAAAGAGACTTTAAATGATTCTTGCACTAGAGACTTTAACTTTGATCCCTTGCATGAAGTAATAGTTTTACCTTGCCGCCGTGAGGCAATTGCCCCGTCCACCCTGCCCCTTTGCCCCGTCCCATGCTGATCGAGAAACGGTACCTGTGAGACGAAGACTTCCTTGAATGCTGATCGTAATTGGTAAATATGAAAGGAAATTGTACAATTGCATTGTGTTTCCTCTAGGTAACCAACTGCTGATTTTGATAAGAGCCCTAGTTAGGAGTTTTCTAAATTAATGTTGCTAAATTGTTTTTGCATGAAGCCCCACATGCCGATGCTAATTTGAGGTTAAATGAGGATTCCTTTTGTCGCACGATGCAATTTGAGATCTTGTTATGCTGACTAAATGTATGCAATTAGTTCATTACAGATTATCGTATTAGTGATTTGCATTGCTATCATCGAATGCCTCGTTATTCAAATGCTGCATAGATTGCACCTGTTTCGCCGTTATGGACAGCTATTAATGTCCATATATGTTTATCATTTGGTGTTAAGACACATCTATATTGTGCTAGCTTTGTTAATATAGGGAAATAAATTCACTAACTTTGAATAAACTGGTATGGTTATTCCTGACTGGAAGGTCAGGGTTCGCCGAAATGTATTCTGGATTAATTGTTAAGTGTTATGTCGATCAGGGTATTGCGTATGTTCGTTATTGATTATTGACTTGATGCAATTGATCGATATAGAGTACGGAGAGTTCCACTTAGTCAAAAGATTCATCGGCCTAAAGAGCGTCCAAAAGTACCGGTAAAATTACTAGTACGGAACGCTCTATCAGTAGATGGTAGCAGAGGACGGTTTCGTCTTTTGGGACCCCGTACTATTAAAGTACATGGTGTTGAATTAACGGTTTCGATTTGTGAGATCCCTCTTGAGAAGTTGAATTAGATTTTTTTTGGATAAAACTGATTGACAGAATGATGATGGGCTAGGTCCACCGCGACTTTCCCGGGATCTCGGAGCTTGCGAATGGAGCGAACGGAGGTGTGGAATCAGCGTTGGCGGTACTAGTGATGGTATGAGAGAAATTAGGGTTTTGCGCTTGCACAGCTTATTGCCGCAGGGTGCGTGAAAAGGTTGCGAGGAATTTTTTTCTTTTAGAGTACAGCGGAGGTGCGACTCCGAGTGTAGAAGTAGGGAAGTCGTCGAACTTCATAGAAAATAGCAGAGGTGCGACTCCGAGTGTGAGAGTAGGGAAGTCGTCGAACTTCATGTGCGTGTGGCGCTTTGTGCATAAAAAGGTCCACGTGGTTGTTGTTGTTGAGACGGGCCCTGCGAGGTCAAGAGACTCCGGAGTATGTTGTTTTATGTTGTGGTCTGGGCGGTTTAGTAGGTTGATCAGGCGTGGTCAACGAGTCGGTACGTGTGTTAAGGGAGTGAAAGAAACTTCGACTTCGGGCTTTGACAAAATTCTAAGTGCACTAGAATAGATCATTGACAAGTTGAGAGTAGGTCTGCGGGTCAGATTTGCTTGCGAACGTGGGGACCGAGAAAGATGGAATAACTGCCGAGGCTAGTGAAAAATCCCTAAGGTCCTGAAGCGACTGTGTTACCCTTCCTGTAGTAAACCGACAGATCTGTTTTATTTTTGGTAGCTCGCGAAACATGCAAGAAGTTGTCACGAGAGGAGGTGAGTGAAGGAGGACTAGCCGCGAGGCTTTGTCAGCCGCAGTGTGTGTGAGTGTGACGTCACTAGGAGCCGCGCTGGGATAGGTTGGTTGCAGAGAAGGGTCGCGCACGGATTGGACGCAGTCCATGGGGCTCGATTGGAAGGGGAAAGGCAAGCGAAGAGTATTCCGGGAATTAAAGTCACCTATTGATTGCAAACTTTGTGAAATAAAAGACGAGAAAATGAAATTTTTTAAAGCATTAAGGAGTGCGATAAAGGGGGAGTCTTACATTAAAGCGAGCGTAGGAGAGGAGACGCCGCCCGAGGGTACACCAGCTTACATTGTAATGGAGGAAAAAGTGGTAGCTCCGTGCCTTTGGCTAAAGCAATGGCACAAGCTGACAGAGAAACATGGGAGCGTAGCGTTCCCGATTCATGGGACATTCAATATAAGGATCTTAGAGAATTTGAGATTTACGATGTACGACATGAAGGTACCTCCAAGGCCAGCACAATTTGAGGCTCTAGCGATTTGGGAACTGATGGCTAGACAGCAACAGCAAAATAAGTTCGAGAACAGGATAAGAAAAGTAGAAAAGACACTAGCGGACGCTAGGTGGGATAATGCACAGAAGGTGTGGAGGTCAGATGTATTGCAGGGGATAAAATTGTTTCCCGCAATTACTAAGGAAGAAGAGGAGACAGGTAAGAAAGCTACCTGTAAGACAGACAGGAAGTGTTCCAAGGATAGAGAGGACGAGGAAAAGTTGAGAAGAGAAGAGGAGTTAGAGGATGAGGAGTTGATAATGCAATTGCTGAACGACCGTCCACCACCTTATGCAGAGAGTGGACAAGGTCCAAGTACCAGTTCTGCCCCTCCGGCACCGGTACAGAACAGTGAAACCCAGAGTTCAGGAGCATCATCGGGATCTAAGGACCCGAGTCTACTGTTCACCCCGCAGATACCGCAGGTTAGGAGAATATATCCAGATGTGCCCATGTTGAAACCAGCAGAAAATTATCAGCCGCAGATCCCAAGGTACTACAGCAGTGACAACGGTACGGGAATGATTCTAGATCCAACCACAATGGGAGGACAGAATGGTCACAACCCAACATTGGCACAAGCTGAATCAACCCAGTTTTTGATGCCTCAAAAGCAGATGCAGGGGGGAACAGCACATGCTCAGATGACGGGGAGTCAGATGGGCATGCCGGCAATGATGACCCGTAGTGTGGGGATGAACATGCCTCAGAACATGGGAAATGGACAAAACCCAGATGCGATATCGCTACCCATTACTGTAGGTCCACCGGTACCTTTGTACAGTCAGCCTAATTTAGGTATGAGCGGTCAGGGATCAATGCTGCAGAATGGGACAGAGAGGAGGTGCATAGAAAACACTCCAGGGATAACTCCGATAGCGGCTCAGCCAACTGGATCTGGGACCTTGATGGAGTCTAGTCCCATATGTGCTCAGTCAACACTGGTGAGGTCGAGTCCCCCACTGGTGATACCGCTGTCATCGAATACTGAAAAGTTGCCGCAACCATCAATGGCAGTCGATGTGAATGCTACACTGATGGGGTTGAATGCGCAACAGCTGACACAATGGTTCAACAGTCTAAATTCCACACAAAGTTCAGCCAGTGGGAAGGGAGAAGATTATATGAATAGGGTCAGGTTGAACATGGAAGCACAAGAATTGGTGGAAGGGACTATGGGTGTGAATAGGTTAGAGTCCTACTCGGAAGAAGAGCTGAGATATCTATGTCCCAGGATTACGAAGGAAGTGAACAAGGTACATAAAAGCTTGCAGGAAATAGCTGACAAAAACGGGGTTGACATAGACAAGACAAAACACCTGAGCAGAAGCTACAGGTTGGATTTTGGGACCACAGATTTTGAACACATGAGGTCAGCAGGCATGAAGGCGCACCTTAGAGAATTGCTGCAGAGTGCACAAGTGTGGAGGTGTTTAGACAAGTGGGAAAGCAGGTGGGTAAAGAGAAAGGAAAAGAGGAGGGACAGTGCTACAGGGCACAATGAGAAAAGACCACAGAGTAGCGAGGCAGTAACCATGTTACCAATGAGGGAGACAGCAGGGGGAAAATTAATACATGTACCATGGCACAGAAGCGACATTCAGTCATTTACGGATGATTTTCCCAAACTGAGAGAGAAGCCGATTGAATGGTATCAACAGACTGATAGGTTTGTGAAGCTTGCAAAATGTCTCTGGGAAGACCTGAACACCCTCTTTGAGATTGTGGTTCCGGCAGATTTGTGGGAGGATTGCAAAAGAGCTGTAGGTTGGCCGACAAGTGAACCAGAGAGAGACAGGGAGACGGGTGCACCATCACCTATGGTGATGAGCTTGTACTACAAGGTGATTGAGCATTTGAAGACGAAAGTTGCCGCGAAAAATGTGGATTGGCAGAAGATCGATCGAACGGCCCAAGAGGCTAAAGAGTCGATTCATAGTTACTATGAGAGGTTGTTGAAGGCGTTCAAGAACTACAGTGGCACAGAGACAATAGAGGCGAAGGACATGCTTCATTTTGTATTTAGATTTGTGGAAGGGCTGAGACCAGAAATAAGTCAGATGATAAAGTCGCATTTGATTTGTTGGCAGTCGAAACCTATTGATGAGGTGTTAAATTATGCGAAATACTGTAGCAATGAAATTGAAGTGAAACAGAAAAGGTTGAAAGAGAAGGTGATGATGATGCAACTTAAAGCAGCTCAGACAGGTCTGCAAGGTTTGCAAGGGATGCAAGGGTTCCAACAGCAGGCACCGCAATCGCCGCCGCAGTTGCAGGGAAATATGATGTTTCAGCCACAGTCCAGAGGCAGAGGTAGAGGAGGTTTTGCGAGTAATGGTCCGGATTTGAACACTGTTGTGACTGGTGTGCAGGCAATGAAGAAGGTGATGCCGTGTCACGTGTGCGGAATTGTCGGTCATTGGAAACGCGAGTGCCCGATGGTGGTGCAGGAAGGTGCAGGTGCAGGTGTTGGTCAGCAAAACAATGATGTCAATGCATTTCAGACAATGAGGGGACCGAAAATGAGAGGTATAACCCAAATTTTCAGACCGTAAATCAGTTGCAAGGATTACAACCTATGCAGCCACAGCAGATGCAGATGCCTCGTATGCAGATGACGCAAATGCAGCCAATGCAACAGCAGTTTCCCATGGTACCTAATCAGCAAATGCAAATACCTTTGGCACCAATGAGTCAGCAACAAGTGATGGTTCCTCCACAGGTCTCGGGTCAGGTAATGAGTACAAATGGCACCGTACAACAGTTCCCACTACACAGTGAGAGTGGAATAAACAATGTATGGGAGAGTGAAAGCTCAGAAGAGGACGGAGATTGTGTGCTTGCAGCATCCTTGGAAGTTGATCAAAAGGGTCCGTACGTAGAGGGAAGAGTAATGGGTCATCGTGTCTCATTCTTGGTTGACACAGGAGCCACACGTTCAACTGTTAAGAGCAGTGAAGTACCAAATTTGCCACTCTCAGGGAGGACAGTTCAAGTGGTGGGAGTAGCAAACAGGCACCTGACGAACCCAATAACAGATCCGGTACCAGTCAGCATCGGTAACTATCAAGGGGTGCATCAGTTTGTGGTATGTGACTCGAGCCCGATAGCACTGTTAGGAAGAGACCTATTGTGCAAATTGGGTTGTTCGATCATGTGTTCGAACGAAGGAATAACAATCCAGACGAGCAGTGAGGGGGAAGAAGAGGACAGTGTAGAGGGGGATGAGATGGAAACTGTCGATGAAGAGTATCCTCTGATTTGTCTTTTCCCGATGATAACTGAAGAAGATATTCCAGCCGAACTACGGGAAACAGTCGGAAAGGAAGTGTGGGATATGACAGGGAAAGAGGTGGGATTGATGAAAGGAGTGGAACCGGTGAAAGTGACTGTAAAGCCCAATGCAATCTTTCCCCAGACCCCACAATACCACATGGCACAAGACACCCTCATGAAAGTTGCCCAACTTATTGACGAATTTGTAAAACAGGGGGTACTGAAAGAAGTGTTAAGCAGTCCATGTAATTCACCAATAATGGGACTAATAAAGCCAAGTGGAAAGGTCCGACTTGTGCAGGACTTGAGGAAAATAAATGACATCATAGTCAAGTGTTGCCCTGTCGTACCAAATCCAGCTGTGATAATGTTTCAAGTCCCTTGCGATGCTGAATGGTTCTCAGTCATCGACTTGTCACAAGCATTCTTTTCGGTGCCTCTTCATGAGGACAGCCAATTCCTCTTTTGTTTCAAATTCCTAGACAGAGTATACAGTTGGTGTCGAATTCCTCAAGGGTTTTCTGAGTCACCGTCAATCTTCAATCAGATTCTAAAGAAAGATTTGGAAGCATTAGAATTGCCGTTCGAGTCAACCCTAGTACAGTACATTGATGACTTACTGGTTGCATCAAAGACAGAAAGTGGCTGCACAGCCGATACCATTGCTCTGTTGAACCATTTGGGAAGGAATGGGCACAAGGTGTCTCCTTCCAAATTGCAGTTCTGTCAGAAGAAAGTGAAATACTTGGGTCACCAGATAGAGAAAGGGTCACGGAGAATAATGAAGGAAAGAATAACGAGTGTACTTCAAATGAGTCCACCAAAGACAAGGAGGGAGGTGAGGAAGTTTTTGGGAATGGTGGGTTACTGTCGCCAGTGGATTCCCAACTTCTCAACTCTAGCAAAGCCTTTATTGAAACTGACCCAGAAGGATGCCTTGGATCAAATTGAGCTGAAAGGAGATGAGATGGATGCTTTTGTTGAACTGAAAGAATGCATGTGTAGGGCCCCAGCTTTAGGTATGCCTGATTACACAAAGCCTTTCACATTGTTTTGTCATGAACGTGATGCATGTTCTTTGTCTGTCTTGACTCAAGCCCATGGTGGCATAAACAGACCAGTAGCGTATTTTTCAGCTACTTTGGATCCGGTCGCCGCAGCACTCCCAGGGTGTTTGCGCGCCGTAGCAGCAGTTGGTATCAGCCTCACTCAGAGTGAAGGAATAGTGATGGGACACCCAGTAACAGTCATGGTCCCTCACTCAGTTGAGATACTTTTGACCCGCTCCCGAACGCAACACATGACCGGAGCAAGACTTACAAGGTATGAAACGATAATTCTGGGCTCACTGAATGTGCAGCTGAAAAGGTGCACTACGTTGAATCCAGCAACCTTGCTCCCTGGTGAAAATGCTGAAATTGAGAACGCTGAAGACGTCGAGCATGACTGCCTTCAGGTGACTGAATTTTGCACAAAACCTCGACCTGACATTAAGGATACTAAGCTTGATGAAAATGACCAAATTGTTTTCGTTGATGGTTCATGTCTAAGAGATGGGATGGGAATTTTGAAAGCAGGATATGCTGTATGTACTGTAACAGGTGTCTTGGAAGCGGCCTGGCTCCAAGGAGTCTATTCTGCACAAGTAGCAGAACTTGTAGCCCTTACAAGAGCATGTCAACTGTCTGCATTGATGAAAGTCACCATTTACACTGATAGTCAGTACGGGTTTGGAATTGTGCACGACTTTGGACAACTATGGTCACAGAGAGGTTTCCTGACTTCTTCAGGATCCCCAGTGAAAAACGGGGAGAGAATAAGGGAATTGTTACATGCCATTCAAATGCCAGCTGAAGTTGCAGTGGTAAAGTGCAGTGCTCATACAAAAGGACAGGACTATGTTTCTCTGGGAAATGCATATGCGGATCAAGTCGCAAGATTTTGTGCCTTGAACTGTATATTACTCAGGGATGAATGGAATTCGATAAGTGAGCCAGAACTCGAACCAGCTGAAGCATTTGCCTTAAAGGTCGTAGATACAATAGATGAACTAAAAGCATTGCAGAATAACGTCAGGGAGGATGAGAGAGATTCCTGGATTAAATCACAGTGTATAAAGAGACCAGACGAGTTATGGGTTTCGAATGAGGGAAAATTTGTTTTGCCAAACAGTCTCTTATCACAGCTTGCGCGGTTCTATCATGGGCAAGCTCACCTAGGGAGAGATGCCATGATAAGATTGTTCAAAACTGATTGGTTTAACCCCACATTGGCAGGGCCAGTGGGCCATTTAGTAGGATGCAGATAGACTTCATTGAGATGCCTGTGCATGGAGGTCTAAAGTATGTGTTGGTGATTGTGTGCATTTTTAGTCACTGGATTGAGGCATACCCCACACGTAGAAATGACAGCCTTACAGTTGCAAAGCTATTGTTGAGAGAATTGATACCACGTTTCTGATTCCCGATCTCTTTAGAATCAGATAGGGGAAGTCACTTCAATAACGAGGTGATAAAGTTACTTTGCGAAGCGCTGAACATTGAGCAAAAACTGCATTGTAGCTATCGCCCTGAAGCATCAGGATTGGCGGAGCAGATGAATGGTACACTGAAATCAAGAATGGCGAAAATATGTGCATCGACAAATTTGAAATGGCCTGACGCATTGCCCTTGGCGCTAATGTCAATGAGAAACACCCCTGATAGAAAGACTGGATTGTGTCCGCACGAAATTCTCATGGGCAGGGCTATGAGACTTCCTGCAGTTCCCGCAAACGCGCTTTTGAATATTACAGATGATATGGTGTTAGACTACTGCAAGGGTCTGGCTGACGTGGTTCGCTCTTTCTCTCACCAGGTGGAAGCGACCACCTTACCACCGATCCAAGGTCCAGGACACGCACTGAAAGCAGGTGACTGGGTCGTGGTAAAGAAGCACGTGAGGAAGTCGTGTCTGGAACCCCGTTGGAAAGGCCCTTTCCAAGTGATCCTGACGACAACTACTGCTGTGAAATGTGCGGGGTTCCCAACTGGATTCACGCCAGTCACACAAAGAAGGTGTTGTGTCGCACAGATGAGGAAGTTGAAGCGCTGAAACTGCCAGTGCCTGATAAAACAGTGCTGAGTGCTGAGACAGAACAAAACCGAACTGAAAGCGAACAGGCAGAAGCAGGAGAGAGAGAGATATTACTGGAGGACGAAGAGACTAACTCACTTGGGGAAGACCAAGGAGAAAGTTCAGACAGCGACGAAGCAGCTGAAGGTGACGAAGAACCTGAAGCAGCTGAGGGTAGCAAAGAACCTGAAGCAGCTGAGGGTGACAAGGAACCTGAAGCAGCTGAAAGTGATACAGAGCCTGATGAAAGTAACGGTGACGAAGGGCTCGAAAGAGGTGAAAAGGCAGGAGAGCCTGATCAGAGGAGGGCTTTCCCAGAAGCAGACGATAGAGAAAAAGAAAAGGAGAACGTGATTGATTCCCCAGAAGGAGGGGACAAGGCAGAACAGAACGAAGCAGTTCAAGCTTCTACAGAAAAGGTTGCAGGTCCAACAAATGGACATGGTGCAAAGAGGAGACTAAGTATATCACCAGTAAAACAAAGGACTGAAGAAAGTTTGAACGACGGAGAAAGGCCAAAAGTGAAAGAGAAAAGAAAGGAAGTGTCTGTCGTGGTACCACCCCCGAGTGAAGAAAAGGACTTGGCAAAAGAGGAAAGTACCAGCGAGGCAGAATCGAAAAGAGAAGCAAAATTGAAAAGGAAAAGGATACCAAACAGGAGATATTCCGGTCCAGAATGGGCATATGCAGTCAATGACGATTGGACTGACGAGTTTGTATCTCTGAGCATCGAGAACGAAGAAGAAGAGATACCAATAGAAAAGAAAAGTTTTATGGACAGTGTTGATTGAAAGGGTGATAAATGTCATTGCTTGCTACAATCTAAAGTGATAAAACCAGCTGAGACATTGCTAAACCGGATGAGACATTTGCTAAACCGATAAAGACTGAGTTATTGCCGAATTGAGACAAATGCTGCTAACCGACAAGTGACTGGCCTCTTGAAGAAGACGGTGTGAACATTGTGCTCGCTCAGCTTTGTAACTGAATTGCTAAATAGTTTCTTTTACAGGTGCTTCTAGCTCTCTGATTCTATACAGATCATGACGCAAAACAGTAGAAAGAAATATTGTAAATATGTGTGTGTAGGCTTGGTAATTGCATGTGTACTAATAATAATGGCAATAGTGCTCGGAATGCATGGAAGCATCATGAGAGAATTGATGCTTCTACTTTTGCTCCTGTTACTATCACTGAACTAACCGCATTGAAAAGATTAGAATTAGATGAGAGACTCTTGCATGATAAGAAAGAGCTTTCGTATAATGTTTTCTATCGCTTATTAACAGAGTATGTTGAGACTATGGATGCGAAAGATTGTTATGTGTGTACACAGATACCGACATCAGTAAAGGAAGGGGTGACATATCACCACATGCCTCTTACATACGGGATTACATGTAGTATAGTAATGTCTAGGTTTTATGGTCAGACTAACATACAGTATTTTTACTCAAATTATGATGTTACCTTTGCATATGTTCCTATAATAGCGCAACTAAGCCAGATTGCTAAAGATTGGGATGCTAAAATAATGAGGGAATTTTTCGAGCCAATGCTACCTTTTGAAACGGCTCACCCTCATAGGGAAAATCTTACCTGCTCGCTCTCTGCAGTAGAAATAAGCTTTTTAGATCGCACGGATGATAGAAGGGCACAAATGAATGCGAAATTAGAAAAAGAGCTACATAAGAGGACTTCAGTAGATAATTATGATTTTGCCGCAATAAAGACACAAGGGAAAATTGCTTTAGATGCTTGGCATGTAGGGAAATTTTGTATATATCGAGGTGAATCTTATTATGACAACATTTTTGTAGGAGCGAGTGAGTGTAAACATACGTTTATCTTTAAGGCCAAATGGACATTCATGATGAACGGACTTGACCCTGTCATTCCAGGTGTATATTACATTTGTGGGTATAATGCCTATTATCGTCTTCCAAAGGGATGGTGGGGGAGATGTTATTTGGGTATAGTGTTCCCAAAGGTTTATCAACTGGATGACCTATCGATGATTCAAAAGACATCTGGATCCCATCGTATCCAGAAAAGAGAGACCGCAGCTGCTGTGGTAGGAGATATATTTGGAGCCATGATTCCTTCATTGGGAGTTGTGTTGAATTCCATCAAAATAAGAAAGTTGTCTACTATAGTGGATAACATGTTGACAAAGTTTTCAGGAGCTATAATCCTGATAGATGCTGAACTTGCAGCGGAAAGAGCTATGACTCTTCAAAATAGGCTTGCTTTAGACATTCTTTTAGCAAAGGATGGCGGCGTTTGCAAAATGCTTGGTGCACGACACTGTTGTACATATATTCCCGACAACAGTGTGAAAATTAAAACTATGCTTGCTAATCTAACAAAAGAGAGTGCAGATTTGAAGGAATTGAAAGAACCAGGAGTGTGGGAGAAGGTTGGAAAAGGACTTGCTTCAGTGGGAAATTGGATTGGGGGAATTTGGAATGGAATATTACTGAAAATAATACAAGGAATATTAATTGTACTGATTTGTATATTTGGAATTTGGGGAATAAAAAGGGGAATAATAATGATTATGGAAAGAATTAAAAGAAGAAAGGAAGAGAAAATAATGAAAAGAATGGCAGAAGAATACAAAGCGAAAACTAGGGGAATTAAAAGGAAAAGAGAACTGACAGAATTTTCATGGAATAAAATTTGTGGGCATGATTTGGTGTGATGACAAGTAGTCATCAGAGGAGGGATTGATGAAGCAGAAATGAAGGTTTTACACTTATTAACGCATAAACGTAGTGTTGAAATAATCATGTGTGACTTTAACCGAACTAATAATGATTGTACGGGGACAAAATGTGCCCTTAGAGTAGTTTGCCAACATTTATAAGCGTGCTTTATATAACGTGGTGTATTAGAATTGCACTAATCCGACATAATCGTAAACGTGTGCTATGATTTGCTTGTTTGAAATGCTTTAGCTTAGCATAACTTTAGTAGAGGCTTCGGCCTAGTTGCCTGGTCTCACGGTTTAGATGCTCGTATTTTTCCAATGTGCTATTAAACGTGTATTTTTGCTTGAAGCTGTACTTTTCCACTGAGATCGTTCACATGCTTATCTTAAGGTTTCGTGCCAGCCTGGCATATTTTCGCTTTACTCCAAGGTCGATCTGCAGGTGCGGACAATGGAGGCTCTGAAAGTGAGCTAATTGGTATAAAATGTTGCAACTTGCGTACCCATCTCCAAGGATAATGTATGCTTAAGTAAAAGCTTGAGAACTGTCGTTTTTGATTGGACAATTTGAAGCTAACCTATGAACCCTCCAATGGAAGACCCTACTGGATTTGAACTGTTGTCTATTTAAACCAGGTGCACGAGAAGAAGGTAGCCATTACAGCCATTACCAGCTCGATACCCGCCATTTTGCAGACTTCGTAGCTATTATGGCCCACCTTGCTGCGACGCCATTTTGAGAGACTTTGATGCTTTCTCTAATCGAGAGAAAGAGACTTTAAATGATTCTTGCACTAGAGACTTTAACTTTGATCCCTTGCATGAAGTAATAGTTTTACCTTGCCGCCGTGAGGCAATTGCCCCGTCCACCCTGCCCCTTTGCCCCGTCCCATGCTGATCGAGAAACGGTACCTGTGAGACGAAGACTTCCTTGAATGCTGATCGTAATTGGTAAATATGAAAGGAAATTGTACAATTGCATTGTGTTTCCTCTAGGTAACCAACTGCTGATTTTGATAAGAGCCCTAGTTAGGAGTTTTCTAAATTAATGTTGCTAAATTGTTTTTGCATGAAGCCCCACATGCCGATGCTAATTTGAGGTTAGATGAGGATTCCTTTTGTCGCACGATGCAATTTGAGATCTTGTTATGCTAACTAAATGTATGCAATTAGTTCATTACAGATTATCGTATTAGTGATTTGCATTGCTATCATCGAATTCCTCGTTATTCAAATGCTGCATAGATTGCACCTGTTTCACCGTTATGGACAGCTATTAATGTCCATATATGTTTATCATTTGGTGTTAAGACACATCTATATTGTGCTAGCTTTGTTAATATAGGGAAATAAATTCACTAACTTTGAATAAACTGGTGTGGTTATTCCTGACTGGAAGGTCAGGGTTCGCCGAAATGTATTCTGGATTAATTGTTAAGTGTTATGTCGATCAGGGTATTGCGTATGTTCGTTATTGATTATTGACTTGATGCAATTGATCGATATAGAGTACGGAGAGTTCCACTTAGTCAAAAGATTCATCGGCCTAAAGAGCGTCCAAAAGTACCGGTAAAATTACTAGTACGGAACGCTCTATCACTGGGTGGGGCCACTACCCTCTTGGCATATGTCTATAGTCGTATCAATCTTTAAAAATGGAAATGCTCAATAGCCAAGGTGTTGCCACTCAATATTTTACTTGCCTCCACTATCAAAATAATTGGCAGAGTAATTTTGGAGCGATTGATTTCTTGGGTGCACGATAATAAAATTCTCTCCCAGGTGCAATATGGCTTTAAGAAGGGCCTAAGAACAATCGAGCAGTGCCCTAATTTACACCTGCTCATAGCTAAATACAAATATGTGAAGGGCACTTCTACCCACCTTGCATTTATGGATTTATGAAGTGCGTTCAACTATGTTAATAGATCAATGCTCAAGGGTGTGTTCTTGTCCCCATTTTAACTTTATTCCATATCAATGACCTGGAAAGAACCCGGGTGTCTGCTGGAGCATATGTACCTTGTATTGATAAAAAAGCTGTCCCCGATCTACTTTACGCGGATGATGCGGTACTGCTGGCTAGAATGGCTAATGGGTTACAGAAGTTGGTTTCCAGTTTTAAAGATTTCTAGAGCTAGAGACAAACTTCTCAAAGACATTTATAATGGTGTGTGGCCCTAAAAACACCAGATCTTGAACACTATGCATAGGAGGACAGAAATTGGGCAGGGCAAGCTCTCTTCCGTATCTTGGTCTGGACTTCGACAATGCTTGTACCTGGTCTCCTTGTCTCAAAAGCAGGTTGTCCCGTTTCTCGCATGCAGTGGGAACTACTTTCTCCCTTGCTGCCAGTATTAGGGAAAGAACCTGTAGCATCAATCCTCATAATATATAAAAGGAAATGCCTAACAATTGTTTCCTATGGTAATGGAGGTGTGAAGTTGCAGGGATGTTGGTTCTCTCCAGGTGGAAGAGAATAGATTTTGCCGTCGGCTGTTTGGGGTCCCTCCTTCAACACCCCATTTTTCCTCACACCTGTAATTAGGCTTAGATTATGACCAAGATATTATAAATGCAGCTTCATTGGTACTTTGGTGTTCGATCTGGACAAATAAAGAAGCGGAATTTAACCGGGCAATAGTGATTGCCTTTCCTGTGGTCTTGGGTAAAATATCCCCTGGATAAGCTACATTAGGGATACTACAGTAGCCCTGGGCTGTGCCTATTTTGTTTGACAAAGCAGAATCTATTACAAAAAAGAACAAAGTTTGGGTTCAAGACTGTTTTATTAAGCACAGGCAGGCTGCCAGGCAGGCTGCAGAGGTAATGAAGGCTATTGTGAAAGCGTATTGTGTGCTGCAGATTTCCATTGGGACTGTGCCATATTTGTTATTGGTGCAGAACGTTTACAATGAATGCTATTGACTCAGCGTATATTAGCGTCGATCTGCATGTTATGTTTCCCACAAGGGCAATTTCCAACAGTTGACATATGTCTTTGCTCGTGCGATGAGCAATGACCTCAATATATACTGTATTGTGCTTTGTCTTCTTTTGTAAATATCACATTCCTTATACAAGGACCTTTTTTTTACTATGAAAGCGAAATTACAAGTTCACCAAGTGCATAAATTCACCAAGTGCAGGGCCACTCTTCTTTTCCTCCAACAACTAAACGATTGTGAAACCTGTTTTGCAGTTGGCTGCTTTTTTAAAAAGTATTCCGGGCTGAGGAGGACTATGTTGTTTTGGCCAATTCCCCATCATGATACTGTTTTTCATGACAGATCATTATATACAAATCATCGTTTTTTTATTGATGTGTTGCACCCAAATGGCCAACTTATTGTGGCTGTTTTTATCGAGTTTAATCGTTTATTTACATCTGTTATAATTTATTTTTAATTACGCAGTTTCTTGTGTTTTCCTTTTATGATCTATTTTTTGATCGCATACAAATTAAATTAATGAATGAATGAATTGTGGTAACATGCAATTTAACAGTCGTAATTGAACTGAAAATGCTGTTCAGTTAATAAGTAATATATAATTGGGTAGTTGGCGTGATTTGTATGTGATGTGGTAAGGTGCACTGACTGTATGACTGTTTTGAATAATTTGTTGCTGATTTGAAATTTATTCATATCTCATAGTTTAACATTTGAGGCTTTATATGATTATTTTTAGCACAGTTGGAATTTCATTACATTTGATAATTACTGTTTGAAAAGAGGAAGATTTTCTTTCCATCGGGGTGCGAGCCAGGGCTGCGTGCTGCGATGCATAGTCATGCATAGATGCAAATGCGCTTGGAAGCTATAGCCGCATGCTCGACACATGGCCTCCAGAGCGCTCTCACTGCCAGGCGGAGTTGTGCTCTGAGCACGTATTCTCTTGCTCAAGGCAGATGAGGCTGCTGCCGATAATCCACATACGGTAGGTGTTATCTGAGTTTCTAGCTGCTCTGTCAGCGTGATTTGCCGATCGGAGCTTTACACTGAGATCGCGCCCGCTATCCAATCTTGTAGCCTCTGGCTGCTTGGGCAGCGTGATTTAAATAAAAGTAATGGACCTAGGCGCATTAGACCAAATAGTAAAAGTAGACATAGGGCAATTAGGTTTAGGGAATGCCCTCATCACGTATTACATGATGCGTGGGTGGCCATTTTAGAAGTTTAAGATACTCGAATATAACTTAATAGTACCTTGACCTTGGCAGATTGGGGTAATTTAACGGTTGGAAACAGCTGTTTATTTGTTTTTCTTACAGACAGCTAAGGAGAATAGTTATTCTGTTGGTATGGAGGAAAGGAGTTGGGTTAGCATTCGTTTTTGGATTAGTGATTGGTTTACCATTGGGTTTTGGATTAGTGATTTAGGTAAAAATAGTTTCCATGCAATTCATAAACCTTTTGGAACGTTGAGGTTAGGTGGTGATAAAAATTGAATTTTATCTTGCTGGTGAGACAGGTGAATTATTGGGAAAATGACAGAATCTAGTAATCAAAATAGTAAAGAGATGCCATCAGAGGGAAAAATTCGTAATACGTTACAAAAAGTTTCCATTGACCTTTATGGCACAATAGAGGAAAAATAGGAGGCAATGTTTCAGACCAGGAGTACGATGTTTGAGGAGGGGAGCTTTTGGTCGGCTGGTGAATGGTCACAGGTTGGGAAAGGCGGAAAAGTAAGTAGAAAAAAGGAACATGTTGATTCAAATATGACAAAGCAAAGAAAAATAAATCTGCTGAGGCAGATATAGAGGTAGGTTAGTGCACAAAACATGGTGGTGTTCAGGAGATACATGGGGAACAACAAAAGGGTCCAGAGAAATAAAATACATTTTTCAGAAGTGCTAGAAAACATGAGTGGTTCATTGTGATGAATCTTCTGGTAGCACAAAAGTGGAATTAAGCTGTTCTTCTGAATTTGATTCAGATATTGATGACAGGGATATGACACAAAATTCAGAACAGAGAGCACATGAAGTGGAGAAGTTGGGGCTTTTATAGACCCTTTATGGAATTTAATGTTTGATCCCATGTTATTAAAACATCTGATTTCACCAGTGGTTCCCGGCAGCAATTGTTGCTGAATATGTACAGACATGGTATAGGATGTTAGACTACACTTAAGATTCGAATGTCTGAGGCCAAACTTGGCAATTAAGATAATGATAACACTTGATTTGAAAGCCAGGATTCTAGCTTTTACTGGCAAAGGGAGCAGTGGGATACCAAAAAGGGACTGGATAAACGCCTGAAAATGTGTCAGGATGCACTACTGGACCTCAAAGGACCATTGACAAAGATCTTTGATATTGCTGAGGAGGCTTATATAAATAAAGAAATTTCAAATGCAGAGGAATTAAGTGAATGGATTCAGAGGGCAGTTTTTCGTTTAGGGAATGCAAATACGGTCATTTCAGTTGAGCGCAGGCAAAGTATTTTCCCTAAAATATACTCAAATTTGGTGGAATTAGACGATAATGAAGCAGGTCAAGCTGCTAATGGGTCGTTATTTGGAGATAAATTCATAATGTGGGGGGCATTCAGATACCTACACAAGTCTCAACGTGAGATCAGAAAAGTTTTTAACCGACATATTTTTGATTGGGCTGGGCGAACAAGAGGTCAGTCCCCTGGCTGTGGTCAGGGCATCACAAGAACCTTGTTTTCACAAGGTATTAGGACCAACCAATATCAGACCTGATACCAAGCAGAGATGTTTTACCCTAAGAAACAAACATCAAGAGTGAAAGGAAATTATAGAGAGTGTCGTTCCCCGGGCTCAGATAAGAATGTACCCTTTTGTTACCCCATTAAAATTGGGTGGTAGACTTGCTGAATTTTTCAACAACTGGACTCAGGTAACAGGGGATACTTGGGTGCAAGAATTGGTGCAAGGTTATCACATAGATTATGTGAAAGAAGTAATGCAGCTCCATCTCCCAGAAAGAATAAGGTTCAGTACTGAACTAGCAGAATTGGTGAACAAGGAGGTTTAGAAATTGCTGGCAAAGAGGAGCAATTATGGAAGTAAGAAAATGTTTGAAGGGATTTGTAAGCAATATATTTCTGGTAGAGAAAAAGGACAAGAGTATGAGACCAGTGATAATTCTGAGGAATCTGAAGGATTGGGTGGAGTACCACCATTTCACGATGGCAAGTATGCACTTAATGGGAGACATATTGAAGATAAGGTATTTGGGACCATATGTACGAAAGCTTTTTCCCATAGACACAGAATCGGTAAAATCCTTTGGTACATCTGGCCCTTGTTGACCAGGATGGATTTGAAGGATGCCCATTTTACAATTCTGATATGGGAACCCCATCAGAGATTGTTGCAGTTCAGGTGTGTTGTGGCACGTCCACTCACCTGAAATGCAGGTTGTCTGCAGGGGTGATGACCGTCCCCCCGACCTCCTGAGCCACCTCTCGGTGCTACTGATTGTACCAGGAGTCCCAGTAGGTGTCCCAAAAGAAAAGGGGATTTGGAAGAAAGACAAAGAAAACATTGCAATCCTTGTCGCCAGGTCCAGCCAGGTGTCCGGATTTTCAGATTATGGAAGATTGTCACTGTAACCTTTGGGGGGAATGCTTCTATGAGATGCTTTTCTGAGATGGACAAGAAGAAGCAGATTGTTAGTGCAGCTATGGGCCACAGGAAGACTGTCAATACAAACAATATAAATTAGAACATGCACTGATCAGTTTTGTAATAAACACATCCTATCCAATAATCTCAGTGCATTTACCTGGTAATCGCAGAAACCCTTAACGGCTCTCTCTTCTCTTGGATTAGTGTGTGAAAAATAAAGGAACCTGAATGTCCCAAAACTGTTTCGGTAGTTCACAAAGTCTCTTGTGTTTATCCGACACTTTCTAAATAATTGGGATAATAATCCACTGCACAAACGAGTAATACATTAAAATATAGTGAAATAACAAACATCAGGTATTCTCAGTACAGGGTAGCAAAAAAACTACTTTGCTATACAGAAACCAATAAACAATTGGAAGTCTGTGGTGCCACACTCACAAAACAAATCTTGTCAAGGTCCTCGGGCTAATAATGTTAACCAATCCTTATCAAGGCCCCTGTGCTTTAAAAGAGGCTTTCAAAGTAGAAAGTCACGAAAGAAGACTTGCGTTAAGTTTCAAAGTCTTCACCAACATGAAACAAAAGATAAATCCCACAAGGCAACTCCCAGGAAGAGGGCTTCCACTTAGCTGACAGACAGAAGTTTCTGCTCAGCTGGATCTCCGGTGAATCTTCTGCTGAAGGGAAGTCAGGGGGTCAGCAGGTGGGGCTGGAGGGAATTCCAGAGCTCTGAAGGCCTTCCCGAAGGCCTTGGGCGTGGGATTGCCTGGTAACCGGTAAACAAGTGTTCAAGGAATTAGGTATTTGATAAAACCACATGGGTGACACAAAATAAACAAAAATTGGTAATAGCAAATATCTAAGTGCAGCCTTGGCACACGGTGCAACAAGCATTGGCAAAACCAAGTAAATTTTGAAAAAGTATTGGCAACAACCAGCATGTTTTCACAGTTGTACAGCAAGATTACAGACAGCCTAGTGGTGCAATATGTGCATGGTTAGAATAACATCCCTGAGGATGCTGGTGGATTAGGCAGAGTTGTTGGGTTTTTGTCAGGGCCCTCATAAGATAAAGTTTGTTTGCTTGCCATTCGGTCTGTCTTCTGCCCCTTAATGTTTCACAAAGGTACTTTGGCAGGTAGCTGCGTTTCTAAAGGAAAACTGGCGTGCATTAAAAACCATATCTGGAAGACATACTGTTTATGGATAAGTAGAGGTCGAAGATAGTGAAATACACAAATATGTCAGTGTTCTTGTTGGAAGATCTGGGGTTTTCTGTGAACAGACAGCAGTTGTGTCTTGTTCTGAGTCAGGAAACACAGTTTTTAGGATTTATGATAAATACAGTAGAAGGGCAATTGAAATTGCCAAGGGAAAAGTTGAAGTGGATTACAGAGTAAATACGTAAGGTTTTGAGTTCAGAAATAATTTCTTTGAGAATGTTGGCGAGAGTGGTAGGTCTGTTATCTTCAACGATCCAAGCTATTTTCCCAAGGCCTTTGAATTATCTAGCGCTTCAGAGATTGAAGCAAAACATTTAATATATGGGTTGAAGTATTCAGAAGAGCTTATGCTTACAGAGGAAGCCGAGGAAAAACTTGGATGATGGTTAAGGAATATGGAGAAGTGGAATGGAAAAGCTATTTTTGCAGAGAATCCAGAGATGATTTTAGAATCAGATGTGAGTTTAAAAGTTTGGGGAGCACATTCTGGAGCAGCTTCAACAGGAGGAACATGGTCGGAAGAAGAGAGCAGGTTACACATAAACTGTTTGAATCTACTGGCGGAATCCTTTGTATTAAGGAGTTTTACGAAAAACAAGGTAAAGTGTTCAGTCCTTTTACAGATCGATAATATCTCACCAGTGTGATATGTGAACAAGTTAGGGGGTCCTCGGTCAAAGGATCTAGTGGATCTGCCAGACGTGTTCTGGGAGTATTGCTTGAAATTGAATATTTTAGTGCAAGCGGGGATCATACCAGGATTGAGCAAGGCAGAGGAAGATTGGTTCTTGAGGAATTACAGGGACTCGAGTGAGTGTATTCTGGACAGATTAATTTTCCTAAAATTTATGGAGTTTTGAAGTTCATTTCAGGTGGACCTGTGTGCGAACAGGTTAAATGCTCAGGTGAAGACATTCTTCAGTTGATGTCCAGACCAAGAGTCTGTGGGAATAGATGTATTCAGACAGGATTGAAGGGGTCTCAGTCCATATGCTTTTCCTCAGTTGTATATAATTACTCGAGCAACTGTGATGGTACGCAAGTGGAAGTACACTGTGGTGTTGATAACACCTCTGTCGAAATCTCAGGTTTAGTATCCAATACAATATTTCAGGCAGTTTTGGTAGGTCTAACAGGAGAGAAACACAATATGGTATTGACGGGGCAGCTGAGGCTGGTGGCATGGAACATTTCAGGCATGTCTGGTAGGTGGCAGGGTTTTCACAAGGAGCTCCAAATCTTATTAAGGAGTCCTGGGCACCAAGAACTAGGAAAATGTATTGATGGCATGGCAGAAATTAGTTTGCTGGTGGGTGGAGAGGGATTTTGATCCGATTTAAGTAGATGCTGTAGAAATAGTGAACTATTTATCTGAAATGTTTGAGAAGGGATTAACTTACAGTATTATTAATGTTCATAGATCAGCAATTGTCACTGGGTGCGTTTTGCTTAATGGCATTACGGTAAGGCAAGATGTTTGATAATGAGGTTGAGTGAGGAGTATAAGGATATTGAAACCACCGATTTTAAGGTGTAATTCCATTTTGGATGTTACTAAGGTGCTGCATTATCTGGAGGGAATAGGTGCTAATGAAGTAATGAGTTTGAAGGTGATATCACAGAAGTTAACAACTATATTATGTCTAATTTCATTTAGAAGGGCATCAGAGTGCGGGCCATTGATGTTTCAAACAAGATTCTTTCACCAGAGGAGTGTGCTTTTAATTAAACAAAAGGACAAAAATGAATTCAGTGTCAATATTTTATCCATTTCTTGATGAACGTGAGAATTTGAGTGTGGTGCAGTGTGTCAAAGAGTATGAGAGAAGAACATTTCAGATAGGATCTGTGGGTGTGAATCAAGTGCTCATTTCCTTTAAGCAACCTCATAAAGCTGTATTAACTCCAACTCTTGCTTAATGGGTAAAGGAGGTGATGAGAAATTGCGGTGTGGATGTTAGTTTGTTTGGAGTACATTCTGTGAGATGTGCATCTGCCTGAAAAGCTTTTATGCTGGGGGTTCATTGCAAGACATTTGATGTTGTGCTGATTGGTTAAATGATGCAATTTTTGGTAGAATTTATTTTAAGCCGGTTGAGAATGTGGCATGTTTTTTGTTAAAGAAGCATTAAACTTGCAATGATGTTAGCTCCTGTCTTGCCATAAAATGTAGATTTTCCCCAGCTCCATTGGAGAGAAAGTCTGGATTTATTAAAACCATGGAGGCTAATATTATCTTTTCCGTTTTCCCAAACCTGCTTGCATTTTATTGTATTTATCTTGTAGCTTGTGGACAACAATAAAGGAAGCAGGTGGAGTCAGAATCATTAGATTTACTTGGAGAATTTGGATCATTGGAATACTCTCTTGGATGCGCAATATGAACTTAGGTATTATGAACTTTTGTTGTGTTATTGAGATTTGAAATGTATTTCAGTACTACATGTTATATGTTATGTTGCAGCAAGCTAAAAAGAAGGAAGACGTTTGGGGGTTGTAGCCTTTTATTATGGTGGAGCGTTTGTAGTTAGTGTCCTAAGATCTTTAAGAGACTGCTGTGAGTGGTGACAATAAAGGATACTGGAATAATATTAGCCTCTGTGTCTTTATTAAAATCCAGATTTTCTATCCATCAGCGGGGGAAAATCTACATTTTGGGTTGTTTAATGTTAGCTCATGTGTTATTCAAACACTTAACTATACCAACAGTTTAAACATTTTCAGTTCATTTCGATTGATTTTTGTCATATTCTGAATTGAACCAACAGCCTACCCTATGTATCTAGCCAACTACGGCTGTGCACATATTTTGGTGCCAAACCCCTGTGTGTGGCCAAACCCTACTGTGCATGGCCTTCACGAGTGGGGTAACATCAGACTGGGAGTTTGAGGGAGCATTATTGGTAAACTAACCTTTTTAAAAATGCACCGGTTTGCAGACTCGAGCTGGAGCCACCAGACAGGGCACACCTAGCAATGAGAGCAGGTAGAGTCAGTAGCTCTCCTATGAAGTTAAATAGCGTTCTGAGCTTTTCATTAGCTGCAAATGTATAAATCCTTATATCACATCAAATGACCAGTCCCAGAGCAACATATTTCCAGATAGAAGAGCAGTGAACACTCAGTGGTACTGCTGTTTTGGTAATTGTCACCATGTCAGACTTAGTTGACAAGGAGGTTTGAGGTCCATCATTTGATTCTCAGCAAGAGGAGAAAGAACTACACTGTATAGAAAAGACTGACAAGAAGAAAAATGCCACCAAACACTGCATTAAGGGCGACTTCTTCATCCATGCTGACAGAAAGATGCCAAAATGGTGATGTGCAAACTATACAACACAAAGTTCAGTAGACTGCAAAGAGGTGTATACACTTTAGGAACATCAACCACACAAATTGACCTTAAGGTAAAGCACAAAAAGCAGTTTGCACAACATATATGTGAGCCCAACCATGAGAAGACACTGGACAAGGGAACAACAGATACTTTCCCTGTTGGTGCAGAAACAAACTAAGGAACAAAACAACCATCACCTTTGCATTGTAATGAATACAGTACAAAACAAATCTTTAGTGCGATTAAGAGAATTCCAAGAGTGAAACATTGGAAGAGAACTACAAATAATTTCACCAGTGCAGAAAAATATTTGTTTTCATTTAAATAGTGGCTATTTGCCACTACCGTCCTAACACAGCAAATACACCAACATCTCAAGAAAAAAGAAACCCCATCAACAATGATTCTTCTGAGACTCACTCACACATATCAATAAAATAGCCTCTGTTAAATCCTAGGCCCTGCAATGTCCCTTGCGGCAGGCTTGGCTCAGGGTCCTGAAAGTGCCAATCAGATGTAGGACTGTCAGTTTGTCACTTGGTAGCACCAATGGTTATGTGCTGGCTTCACTTTAAAATGCACAATATCAAGTTAAGACATAGGACGTGATATCGATTGGTTGTTGGAGAAAAAATCTTCATTTCATAAATCGATAGCTAACTGATTTGGAATTTGGGGTAGGGACAAAATACTCGAATCACATCTACAATCCCCTTTGGAGTAATACAAAATACTCTACTCACGCATTTGCTTTTAAGTGCACTTTTAAATGTGACTTGACTCCACATGGAGTTTTAAATAGGGTAACCATAAGAACAGAAGTGACTTGCACATATTATCAGTCCTTGGACGGAACATTAAATGGTCCTTGAAAGTAAAATGTAATCCCAATTACAGTGTTGGCTTCTTATTTTGTGTTACATATATAATAAGTAAGTTGCATCTGGGATCTGCAGCAGTGCAGAATTGTACTTCTAAATCAATAATTGAAGTACTTTACATATAAATTCACTAAAAGAAGTTCCTTAAGCAACTTGATCACACCCTTTATAACAAACAACACATTGTCAAAATATAAGAATGTCATGAGGTAAATTACTCTGCAAATGTCCTCCTCTCCTCGGCCCAACCTTTGAGGTCAACAAAGCCCCAGAACAGCCATTGCTTTGCCCAGGAGGTGTCTGCTGGCCCTCGTGTAGCCTCCTTAATTACCTAGCTGTTTTAAAAAAAAAGCATAATCATTGGACATTTTCAATATTCAGCCTCCTAAAAACTCACATATCATTCAAACCAGGACTTAGACCAGTGCTCCCATAACTCCCACATCTCAACTCTCTTTCTTAAACAGCAACCATGGTCTAAACTATTCCCCCACTGGATTTATATTATCTGGTCCCTGAAAATCGGGGGGCTTGGCAACACCCATTTAAAACAGAGCTCCCTCCATGCCAGCAGTATTAACACAAAAAGTAAAGATTCCTGCTTCTTTTGTAGCTTTAAATGTGACCCTTCACCTTCTGTGACACCAAAAACCACCAGTGCAAGGTTTACCTTTATTTTCTTTCCTATTACTTCAGAGAGGACCTTATTCACTTCCTGCCAGAAGACCTGAATCGAAGGGCACTGCCAGAACATGTGAACATCGTCCGCCGTTTCCATGCCACGCTTAAGACAGTTCTTCGCCTCTTGACCGCCCAGGTTGAATAGCTTTTTGGGTGCCCAATACGCTCTATGCACTGTAATAAATGATTTTTCCCGAGAGGAGTGGATTGAATCAAATAACAAAAAGTAGCAATTGATGCTTGCCATACAGTTGTTAAATCCATCATCGGCAGATCCCTTTTCTATATCTGTGTTGGCAAGGTCAAACCTTCCTCCCCAGCTTGCACTAACATCCAGTACCATTTAGAAATGTATTTTCTTTGAAGTAGATTTTCTTGTAATCTATCCCCCCATTTTCAGTTTCCTTTGTTCATCTCTACCCAGGCAATGCGCCCAGCTTGCCAGCTGGTAGCATTTAAATTCAGATAAACTGCCCTTTGTGATTTCAGTCAGGGCTTCAGGGGAGACCAGAGAATTGTCCTTAATAACCTGACCCCACTTACTTAAGCCTGCCACAATTAGTCCTGTAGACATTAGGGTGTTCCCGGTGAGTTCCATATTGGTGTGGATTCGGTATAGTACAGTATTCCATTTGTCCGTCTTACTTGGTAGCATAGTTTACAGGCAACCAACAAGATCTTTAGCCTGACCTTTTTGAAGTACTTAGGGTGACCAAATTTGAAAAGGAAATGATCACCACCTTGGGGCAGGTTTTTGTCACAACTTTAAAGAGAGGGCAAAAAAGGAGTTATCCAGCAGTAAGGATCTTATATTCTTTTAGTGAAAAGCCCAGCAAAATAGCCAAAAGTCAGGACTTGCAATACCTTCGAGCCCTCTTGTCCTGCAGAGTTTCCTCCATGCATTTCTCACCCCCTTGGATGACCATATAAAACCTCTTATCTCCCCCCGCAATTTCTTGAACCACTCTGGTTTAAAAACTAAGGGTATTGCATTGAAAATGAAAGTGAATTTAGGGAGTATCATCATTTTTAGAATATTAGGCCTTTCCGTAAAAGAGAGTGAGAGACACTCCTATGACCTTAACAGTTTCTTGACTCCCATCATTGTTTTATCAGAATTCACCTGGGTGATTTTATCTAGGTCCCCAATCATTCGGTTTCCTAAATATCTAATTATCTGTTTGACAAGAGGGCCATTACGCTGAGTGTTCCATTCCATTATTTCCGTCTTTTGCTGTTTGATCAGGTAGCCAGAGAACTTCCCAAAGTCCTCCAGAGTGCTCAAGGTTGCTGGAATGGAGCTCCACAGATCCCATGTGCACTCCAACAGATCATCAGCATATAAAGCCACTTACTTCATACAGCTGTTCCACTCAAAGGGGATAATATCTTGGCTTGACTTACGTTTGAATGACAGACGCTCATTATATAGTTTAAAAAGAAAAGGTAACAGCAGACACTCCTGCTGTGTACCTCTTTCTATGTTTATTTGTTTGGTTAGATTTCCATTCACCACTATCCTGGCTGTTGTTTTTTTTTTTATAATGACCTGATTGCTCTTGGAAACTCTACACCCAGGTCATGTTGTTGAATTACATGATGCAGAAAAGGCCAGCTCACCCTGGCAAAAGTTTTGGTGGCATCAAAAGTCAATACCATCAAAACAGTTTTACATTAGCTGGCCATATTTATTGCACCAATCAAGGCATGCGTTAGTTCATGGAATTGCCTTCCCGTAATAAAGCCCTTTTGGTCTTCATGTATCAAAGTTCATATCACCTTTTCAAGTTTCTGGGTTAATTACTGGGTATAGATTTTATAATCACTGATAAGTAGTTAAATCAGTCTAAATGATTCTCAGACCTTAGGCTATTTATTTGCTTTTAAAATTATGCTAATAGTGACCTTGTCCCAAGAACACGGCAAGGCTTGACCTTGCGGCAGGACCGCATTTAATAATTCAGTTAGGGCAGGGACTAGCTCCTCTTTCAGAACCAGGGGCCATATGTACGAACACATTTTCCCACAGACACAGAATGGGCAAAACTGCTTGCTACATCTGGCCCCAGATGTCATTCATTTGGTAGGCTGTCCAGACCAGCTGCTTTCCCTCTCTTTAATTTCTTGACTGCTGCCAGGACCTCCTCTGCACTAATCCTGAGGTTTAACTCCGTCTTTGCTTCTACTTTCACAGTTGCAATATCCATTCCTGTAAGTTAATTCTTAATCTGATCCTCAGAGGAAACAAAATCATTTTTGCATAGCTTTTGAAAAAAAATTGTAATGGCCTGTTTTATCTCTAAATCCTCCTTACTTTTTTTACCAGTTTCTTCAATTTCAATTTCCTTGATGATATTTCTGACATGCTCTGCCTTTTGTTTCCAGGCCAATAGTGTACCACATCCTTCTCCATATTCATAGTGAGCTAGTTTACTGGCCTCCCGTTTGCTACGTGCCATGGCCTCCAAATAATTTGCTAGACCACTACTTGCACTCCTTACCCTATCTTCTGCAACAGTCTGATCCTGAGCGCTATGCAAGTTGCCTTCCACTCACTGCAACCTCTGTATTGTAGATTCGAAATCTCCTTACTTACTCTTGGTTTCTGTGTGCTTATATGCTGCCTGATTAATTATCCTTCCTCTAATAAAAGCTTTGTATGTATCCCAGATGATAGACAGAAGGGGCAGATTCTCATTCACCTGAAAAAACAGTTTTGTGTTTTTTTTAGTGGTTCTATTACCTCTGTGTCCAACAGCAATGTTCTATTCAGAGATAATCTGGAACGTGCAGGCGTTTTATCAAGCAAAAGTTCTAGGCACACTGCTGAGTGATCCGAAATATGTTCCGAAACATATCCCACATTCTTAACTTTTTCACTTGTACCAATATCTACCAAAAAAAAAACATTCTGGGCAAAATGCCCAGAACCTCTGTTTTATATTCACTCTCCTTCTCCAGATATCAGTTAGTCCCAAGTCATTCATAAGATGTTTAACTTGCACTCTCATCTTGAGGGAGCTTACCGTATGCCTTATGGTAGATTTCTCCAGAACAGGAACTATTAACACATTGAAATCTCCTCCTAATATTATTGGAGTTTTAACCTCCAGAAACTGACTATACAGGACCTGAAGGGGATCAGGATAGTCAATGTTTGGTACATAATACCCAATAAAAGCATACCATATTATTGTTCTATGTATTTTCACTTCTACAATCACCCATCACCCACCTGTATCTACAAAAACAATCCACCAATACAGCTCTGATCAACTTTTTTAATTAGGATGGCCACCCCTTTAACACAGCATAATTAACTAGTGCAAACTCAATGATCTACCCACTTTTGCTTCTTTATTATATTTTTCCATCATTGCTTTAGTAAATGGGTCTCTTGTAAAATTCAAACTTCGCTGTCTGAAATCCTCAGGTACTGTAGGATTTTTCTCCTTCCATTATTTACCCAGAGGCTGTTTAAGTTCCAGGTTAGAACCTTTAAAGGTATGAACCTTGACGGCTCTGTTATCTCATGCTGAAAACGGGGACCATCTTGTTCTTATATGAGCTCGATAAGGTCTTCATATTTTGTCTTATCTTTTTACAAATGAGGACTTTACATTTTTTTCTATTTTCTCCCACATGCTCCCAGTGTTTAGTGATTATCCAGAAATCTTGTTGTGTCAGTTACCACCTCCACCCCTCCCTGAAGGACCCTCCCAGAAATCATTTGGGCATTTCTTGTAGTATACCTATTTGAACTCTTGTTTTCCTCTGTGTTATTTGTTTGATTACTGGGGTGCCTTGATCTGCTCCACTAAAATTCCTGCTTCCTTCAGGTCCCTTATGCTATGCATCTTGTTATTCCGCATGACTTTTGGGGCAGCAGGGAATCACATCTGAGCGGTAGCTCCTAATGATTTAAGCTCCTGAATATACTTCCCCATATCCCACTGTCTGTCTTGTATAGCTCTGAAAATGTCCGACCTGATATGACAAGACCACTCCCCATTTGTGAAACTACCGACTTTTAGAACCTCTGTCAGAATTCTTTCTTTAAAGGAGTATGGGGCTGATTTAAGAGCCCCTATCACCTTGTTGCGCCACATTAGCCTCATTGATTTTTACACTAATGTGGCCCAACAAGGCCAAAATTGGTGTGTCAAATTTACAAAGTGGCGCAATGCATGGCATAATGTGTGCAAAGGGGGCGTTCCCCCATTAGGGGGCCAAAAAAAATGCCGCACAGAGATGTAAGAGTTTTTGGGCCTGATTTAAGTATAGTAGCTCTGCACCCAGTGCAGCGCCACTTTTTTTTCACCTCTTTGCACCCCCCTAATGCCACCATGTGTGCGCCGTATCTAAGATGTGGCACACTATGGCGGTAGTTAGGGAACTAGCCTCAGAATTTTTTATGCTAGTTCGTAGCCTTGCAGGATTAGCATAAAAATGTTGATGTTGATCCTGCAAAGCCAATTAAGGCCCATTGTAAACAATGGTGTACCTCCTTTTAATGCCTGCTCTGAGCAGGCGTTAAAAGTGCAGAAAAAAATGACACAAAGAAATCTATCAATTTTATAGGCCTCCCTAATGGGGGAACACCCCCTTTGCATATTTTAAGCCTGGTGCAGGCATAATGTAGTGCAAAGGGTTTCAAAGTGGCGCAATGCATGCATAGTACCACTTTGTAAATTTGGCGTGGCAATTTTGGCCTCTTTGGGCCACAGTAACATAAAAAAATGATGCTGATGTGGTGGAAGAAGGCACTATGGACTCTTAAATCTGCCCCTTCTTTGCATCATTTTTTTTGGCACTTTTAATGCCTACTCAGAGCAGGCCTTAAAAAGAGGCACACTATTGTTTAAAGTGGGCTTCAATAGGCTTTGCGTCAACATTTTTGACGCTAGTTTCCTGACTTCCACCATGTGCACCATATCTTAGGTACAGGTCACACATGGTGGCCTTAGTGTGGTGCTAAGGGGTGCCAGAAAAGTGCCACTGCACTGGGTACAGTGCCACTTTTCTTAAATCTGGCCCCATTACTTAAAGTTGATCAAACTTTTCCTCTGATTTTTCCTAGCTATACCTTTTGTAAATGGATCCTGATGGATCCTCTGTCTGTCCTTCTCCGGAGCTATGGGGTCACTGCAAGGGACAAAATCCTTGAGTAAGTTAATCGTTGTCGCCCTCTGAGCCTTCTGGAACGTTCAGTACCCTAATATTGTTTCTTCTTGCTTGATTTTCTAAAGAATCTATTTTATTTTGAAGATCCCTTTCTCCCATTTTCCGAGCCTTAATTCTCCTTTTGATTAGCTTCATTCTCCATATTTACTTCCTCTAAGGAGGCTACCATCACAGTCATTCTTTCCATTAGGGTATTCATTTTAGCTTCAAGGGCGTCACAGGCTCTGTGTATTTTTCCCTGGTTTCGTTCCAGTATCGCAAACCTGCCCTTGATTTCTTCTCGTAAGGCTGCAAGCATCTTCTCAACACTCAGGTGGCCTTCATGTCCCTGCAGATGGGAGGTTTGTGGCTGGGAGTTGCAAGGCTCCTCCTGCTCCACACCATTAGTTAAGGCCTGAAAACTGTTGCTAGATTCAAGAGCCACCCTAGTACCCCCTGCCCCTCGATACCTATAACACCCTTTCTATGTGACCCAGCTTGTCTGCTTGATAAAGCTGGTGAAGCTGAGGGGGTGAGGAAGTACAGTCCTCTTCCTTCTTTGACTGGACTTTAAAAAAGGAGCGCAATGAGGGGGCTGAAAGAGGAGCCTGCAAGGTTGGATTTACTAAAGGACTTCCTTCCACAACTTTGTCTCCCCCTATCTCCCAGATTTTTTGTAGGGGTAAGAGGACCGGGCTGACCTTGTTGCACGTGTTAGACGTATTCGCTATGCAAATGTGTTTATTTCTTAAAGCATACCTACTTTTCACTGTTTCTAATTTGGTTGAGTCTAATTTAACCTCCTCTAAAACTCTCGCCCCCAAACACAACAATCTTTGCCTGCTGCTTTTTGCCTGTAGCTGGGGGGCTATAGTCTCTTGTGGGTTTCTTCTACCGCCTCATCCTTGTGCTGAACTCGTATGGCACCCGCTTTTGCTTTCCTCCCTCTTGACCTCAGAAAACGCTCCTACAAAGGACTGAAACAGGGACAGGGGTCCGCAGCCAGCGTTAACACTGCTCGGATTGCCCCCCAAGCAGAATTCACACCAAGGCTTGATCATCCCTGCTGAGCCTTGATGTTGCCTCCGCTCACATCCCCGGTCCACCCTGAATGCTGCTTCTGTCAGGCTCTGACCAGACTTCCTGCGAGCTTTGGGCCCTACCATGGATAGAAATAGGACCCACGATGCTCTTCCAGGCTCACAAAGGATCCTACCCAAAGAGAGGTAAGAAAAAGAGCACTTTCCAAGATCACATGCTCACATTTGCCATAAAGGTACATAGACGAAACAGAGAGCTCCAGACCAGCGCTGTCAGCCGGCCGCCATGTCCCCCCTTCCACTGTCAGACTTTCCAGATTGACTAGGATGTAAAAGGTTGTGCTGTTCCACAAAAACAGACAGCTGGCTGCTGACAAGCTTTTCAAGTATTTTGGACAGTGCTAGGAGAAAGGAGACATGCGTAAAATTTGGCAGGAGGATAATATAGACAGAAGATTTTTTTTCTTTAACAATGGAACAACCATAGTGTGCTTCCTGGATACTGGCACAGTGGCCATTAAAAGTGAGAGGTTAGAACCCTCTTTTATGACTGGGTTGATCACCTTAAGCACAGAGATAAGAATAGCAGGATGATAAGGTTCCACCAGACAATCTGATTTGCAGTTTAGAATAGCTAATTTAGACTCCTCAAGCAAGATAAGGCTAAACTAACAAAGTTCACAGTGTTTGAAGGTGATCTCCACCATCAGCTTGCCACTAGAGGAGAAGGATGGCTCAAGCAAATTCTTCTGAATGTTAAGAATCTTGTCCTCAAAGGAAGCTGCAAGCCCATCAGAATGTTTCTGCAAAGGACTAGCATGCCTATTGTATGCCTTAGCTGCCAAAAAGATGTTAACAATCTGAAAAATGTGTTATGAGTCGTTGATACCTGAATCAATCTTAGCTTCAAAAAGAAAGACTTTGACTCATTTAATGTGTCTTCATGGCTGTTCTTTAAGTGACTCTATTTGCTAGAGAGTAATCCTCATACTACTCTCTTTCCAACTTCTTATAGACCCTCCTTTCCAAGGCAAGAGTGGGAGAAAAGCAAGGGGCAGAGAGGTTGTGTTCACGCTCCTTCTTCAACTGCGGTGGGGTCAAAGCCTCAACAGATGCCGGAAGCCATGTGGTGACTGCGTCAGCATCGAGATCAGTGGTACCAGAAGGAAGAGGGATCTCAACAAGCTCCTTAGACTTTATCTTGTTCCAAGTCTGGGTGGTATATTTATTGGTATGCCTAGCCTTTTCAAAGTTGGTGACGAGGGACCACCTGAAAGGAATAAGAAAATAGTCTCACCAAGCAACCAACTGAGGTTCCTCAACTAACCTAGGAAGTAGTCCAATGAAAAGCCTGCTTGTAGCCCATCACAACTACCCCACCTTTACTATTAATCCTGTCCAAATGCACCAAGGAATACCCATAAGGAATAGCAGTTGCTATATCAAGAGCCACTGCATAATTCATCCATGTTTCCATCATAAGAGGAAATCAGGTCTTAAGTTACTCAATAAACTATATAAATGTATATGCTTGTTAGGAGAGCATGTGTTGATCAGTATAGCCTAGGTTTGTGAGGAGGTAGATGGTGAATTAGGGCTTCAAACCTCCCAAATCAACTCTGCCCCATAATATTATCAAGAAGGAAGACTTTATGACAATAATTACACTTAAGCTCCTCGGCATAATGCTTGGCGGCTGTCAGATCTGATGATTCAAGCACTTACCTTGAAGGCCCATAATGGAGCATTGCAGATGATAGGAACCAAGCAGATGAATTAAGACTAGGGTGAAGGTTTTTTTTTTAATAGACACTGTGAACCCCAGGAGGAGTTGTCAACATTTAACACAAGAGAGTTTTGTAAGTTTTATGCTTTGGAGCATCAGCAGTTGTTTACCCTTCCTAGGTAGCCATAAGACTCCCTCTAGGGAAACTTTACCTGTGAGTCAACTTACTTGTCAGGGATTGGCGCTTTATCACTGCTATAATCCTTCCCTGAAGAGTCTCTTGGGGGATTAGACAGTTGCAACCTTAATTACTCTTCTTCCGGAAAGGAATGAGCCACAAATGTACAACATATACATAGCGTAACTCAAATATCATCACATCACACTCATGTCATAATGTGCAAGAATAGATATTGCCAAAAATTATACCTTTTCAGTTCTTATTACACCAGTTCTTCACTGTGTTCCTTTACGTTAGTTTATACTGGAGTGACTCTACTTCTAGCAAGTTCTGGATATCTCTTTGTTAGGCTGTTAAAGTCAGTTCAAACTGATAGGGTAGGCATTGTTCCCTTAGGTAAGCTGTAACACTTTGATTCTTTAACATAAATGAAAGTTGTTATGTATAGCCAAAACTTTAGTAAACTGTGAAGAGATTCCAGTTGTGGACCTCTTACTTGAGTAATGTCTTTCTTTTCTATTTTCAGGATCCACACGAGGGTGTAGCTACAAGAATGGTGAATGGGGTCGAAGAGCCAAGAATCCAGAGTCAGCCATTGTTGCAGGTAAGAGCTCCCTAGATCTTCTTTGCATGATGAGCAAAGCACAGTGGTATACTGCCCAAGAGCCCAAGATAGCTGTTGATATTTGCAGTGATCTCACAAGATCTCTGCAAATATTGAGAGAGTGCATTAAAAGCACAACATTTAAACAGAATGAGGCAAAATAATATTGAAACAGTCAAGGAACATAATATAAATAGCACATGCCAGGTTATTTGGCGGGGAGGGTGCTGAGATATGAGGAAGTCTCAGGGGCTGAGATACCACACATTTGATGGCATTTTGTTTGTGGGGGGATTGAGATACCATGTAATGCTATAGAGCTTCACGGAGCAATGGACAATGAAAGGGCACCCTGCCAGTTCGGGCTTACCAAAAGATAGCTGAGAAAGCCTTAAGGGAAGAAGATCCTGGGGAGAAAACACATATAAAGTGCCATAGGCCCACTTGCCCTGTAATGGATAGCATGGCTGGTGCTGGCCATGGAATGGATGCAGACGGACACAGACCAGTTTGCCTTTGGTGCACCAATGGGAAATATGCTGTGCACATCTGCACCCTGTTACTCCTTAAGTAGGGAGAATTCATTGGAAACCTCATGCAACTAGAGTTTGACTTTTCAAAATGGTGCCTCCAGTCGACGTCAGGTGGAGATGGAAAACTGGGTGCCCTGCCTCTTCTCTTACTGGTAGGAGAAGAATAGACAGGAGAACCACTAAACAAGATAAGAACCCCCACAGCCAAAGAAAAGTGCATTGTAGTATGATCAGGTACCTGGTCACAACGGCAAGCAGACATCAAATTAGCAGGGGCCAATCCCTTTAGGAAAACAATAGAATTATTTAGGGAAAACAATAAAAAACAAATGATTCCAAAAAAAAGCAGTTCAAAAGAAACCTAATCTGCACTTTGGCCACCCAGGTTAAATAAGGTTCCATATTAGCACTGGGCTTGATGGCAGTAAGAGACCTAACCTACGATTTTGAGATTTCTCTGTCCTCCCTGTGTGATCTTCTCAATGAGAGGATTCCATTTTATGCCTAAACATTGTCAACAATAATATCTGGTTTATGAAATAGGTCAGGTCTCCCTAATTCCTAGGACAAGGAGTTAATATATTTGAACCAAGGTATCTTCAGATGCTATTTTTTTATTGCAAATATTTTTCTACAATGTACTGCATTTCAAAGAAATTCAATTTGTGGAATAAAGTCCAGAAGTATTTCAACACTGAGGGGGTCATTCCGACCCCGGCGGTTATGGACCGCCGGGGATGCGGGAGCACCGCCAACAGGCTGGCGGTGCCCCGCAGGGCATTCTGACCGCGGCGGTTTGGCCGCGGTCAGACCAGGAAAACCGGCGGTCTCCCGCCGGTTTTCCGCTGCCCTGGGAATCCCCCATGGCGGCGCAGCTTGCTGCGCCGCCATGGGGGATTCCGACCCCCTCACCGCCATCCTGTTCCTGGCGGTTCCGACCGCCAGGAACAGGATGGCGGTGAGGGGTGTTGTGGGGCCCCTGGGGGCCCCTGCAGTGCCCATGCCAATGGCATGGGCACTGCAGGGGCCCCCGTAAGAGGGCCCCACTTTGAATTCCAGTGTCTGCTCAGCAACTGCACCCGTCGCCCCTTCCCACTTCCTCGTGGGAAGGGGTTTCCCGCTGGGCTGGCGGGCGGCCTTCTGGCGGTCACCCGCCAGCCCAGCGGGAAAGCCAGAATGGCCTCCGCGGTCTTTCGACCGCGGAGTGGCCATATGGCGGTTCCCTCCAGGCGGGCGCCTCCCGCCGCCCGCCGGGGTCTGAATGACCCCCTGAATATTGTCAGGTTGTATTTTGGATCCACCTTTTTTTCTCAATGCATTCAAGTTTAGCATAAATAATCTGGCCTGAGTTTATGACAATTGTAGCTGATTTGTCGTGGGTTGGGAAAGTCCAAACATTAAACAAAGATGCATTTACATTCTGTATTTATCTTATCACATTTTCTGGGCTTCAGAGACACAGTTCAAACATCAGGCTATGTTTTCTGATAAGTTGCTGCTTATGTTTGATTAACATTGGATGTGTGTTTGCAAATTTTTCATACTTTGCAGTCAGAAAGAAAAGTAAAGTGAATTATGTGACAGGTGTAACAGATGTAAAAGGTGTGTGAAAAGAAAGTCTGTAGGATGCCATTTATTTTGTAACAAACAACAAAATGTAAATACCTGGAAATGAACTGTACAGATTCAATAGCTAGGAAAGCAAAACCGAAACAATTTTTTTGTAATTCTGAAGTGTGATGGAAGCAAATATTTTATTAGGATTAAAACAAATGAAGAGACTTTACTTGGTGAGGGACAAATGATAAATATTTACTGAAACCCAAGTTCTTGGAATTATGACTGTGCGAAGTATAGTCTTATCAGTAGAACTATATGTTTGTGCAAATTTAGTGGGCATTTCAGTGGAAACTGTGATGCCTGTAAATGACAGTACCCTACCACGCGATGCTTAATTACTTTAAAAAATCACCCTCCTCATGTCCTATAAAGCTAGATGGGTCAGGAAAGGTTGTTGTTCTGAAAATTGGGTCATTGTTCTAAAAACGTTTGGGAAGCACTGCTCTGATCCATTACAACATAGAGCACACGTCATGTGTATACTAATTACAGAGATAAAAAATCACACAGATTAATATGCAAATTATAATTGGAACAGACTCCTGGGAAATGTTTCAAAAGTTAGAATTTCATGAAATACAAAAGTTAGAAGGACCATAAATTATGCAAAGGTTTTCTGTAGGCAGGAAGATTAATGATAGAAACATGTTTGCAACCTAAGCCGGAAATAGAAAACTTCAAATGTATGGGACGAAACAATCTCAGAATGGGGTATTTATTTGCACATAACATTTGAATTATGCAGGATAAGATATTTAATTGTTATAAATAAGGTTGAAATGCTTGTGAATGTATTGTGTTTGTAGTACAGGTGTAGATGCCAAGCTAAAAATGACTACTCAAAACTGCCCTATCACTGAACTTACAGGAATAGAGCATGCCAGATTTACACCCCCCAAATTACATTTACCAACGGTAGGTAAAATCAAAAATGTGAATTATCATTATAATACATCTTATCTGTAAAGATTTTATTGATATAATAGTACAACAAATACTGATTAATGACAAATTCAACAGAGTATGGAGCTAGTGAAAAGTCAATGCACCCAAACACCTTTTAACTCAGTTTTCTGCATGTAATAGTTAAATTGGGATGCAGCAGACAGAAGAGATGTTGAGCTTTTTGATTTTGATCCAACTTTAGGATATAACTTCTGCATTTTTGGTGATTATTATGTGAGCCCTAGGCCTGGATTCATAACTGGGAAGTGAGTACCACACAGCAATAGCATTGGCTGTAACACAAGTCCTATCAGTGACAGATATGTTATGTTTTGTTATGTTGATTTGCGTGGAGCACAAATCACCCATGAGAGTATTCTAGTGCTTCAACCTGGGTGTTGGTGAGTGCCCCACCTCTGTGTTATTCAAAGAGCCAGGACTTCATCCTCTTGCAGAACCCATGAAGTGAGGAGGAGGCTCCGATGTGTTGAGTGAGGATGTTCCGGGTCTTCTGTGTCATGTACGAGAATGAGCAGCCTCTTCCTCTGGTTTTGTTGATGTGGGGGATGTGTGTGAGTGAAAGTGAGGAAAAGCGTAAGTGTCCAGCAGGCAGTTGAAAGTGTGTGCAGCTGTTGAGGTATGCTGGGCAAGTGTAGAGTAAGGCTCTGTATGTGTGCATGAGAAATTTCAATTGGCTCGCTTGTGGATGGGGAGCTGATGAAGCTCTTTGAGGGAAGCGTGATGTGGGTGCGGCATGGGAGGTCAAGTATGAGTCTTGCAGCATTCTGCATTGTCTGGAGTCTGTGTAGGAGTTGTTTGTTTGGAGATTCCTGCATAGAGAGTGTTGCCATAGTCCAGCCTGCTAGTGATGAGTGTCTGACTGATTGAACTTCTGGTGTTTTGTGAAAGCCAATAGAAGTTCTTTCAAAGGATGTGGAAGCAGGAGGAACTCACTGCATTGACTTGTGCCATCATGTTGAGCTTGTCATCTGGGTTGAGCCCAAGGTTTCTTGCATGGTTAGTTGTTGTTGGTCCTAGCTCTGACAGCCACCAGCTGGAGTACCAGATGGAGGTCTTGTTTCTGAAGACCAGCACTTCTGTCTTGCCTGACTTGAGCTTCAGGTAGTTGGTTTGCCTTCGGTCTGCTATCATGGTCATGCAATTGGTGAAGTTGGTTTTGGTGGTGGCTGCCTTGTCTGTTAGGGAGAGCATCAGTTTGGTGTCATCAGCATAAGAGATGATGGTAATGTCTTGGGATCCCATGATGTTGTCGATCGGTGTCATGGACACGTTCAACAGGGTAGGACTGAGGGACTGTCCTTGGGGAACTCCGCAGATCAGGTTCTTGGTCTCTAAAGTTAAGGGTGACAGTCTGACCGTTTGGGTTATTTCTGTGAGGAAGGAGCAGACCCAGTTGAGCATGGTTCCTTGGGTGCCAATCTCGTGGAATCTTCTGATAAGAGTGCTGTGGGAGTCAGTGTTGCAGGCTGTGGAGAGGTTGAGCTTGCGACGGGCCACTGTTTCTCCTCGGTCCAGGATGGTACAGATGTTGGTGGCTGCTATTTCAGTGTTGTGGTCCTTTCTGAGTCTAATTGGGTGTTGTCTAGCCAGTGGCAAAGCTTGAGGTGAGATGAGAGTTGTTTGTTGATGGCCTTCTTAATCACATTGGCTGGGTAGGGGGGCAGGGAGAGGATATGGAAGTTGTTGAGTTGGTTCGAGTTGGCTGATGATTTCTTGAGGAGGGCAGTGATTCTGCATGCTTCCAGTCATACAGGCATATGGCGGAGGTGACGTAGTTGTTGATATTATGGGTGAGGGTGGAACTGATTGGCTGTGTTCCCAGGTTGTAGATGTGGAGGGGAATGGATTTGTTAGGGCCCCTGTTTGGATGGTCTGCATGATTGTCGCTGTGTCAGCTCCGGTCAGGGTTGTCCATTCAGCCAGGTGAATTGGTTGTCCGTGTGTAGATTGGAAACAAGCTCTTTAAGGTCAGGTTGGTGTTCAAAGTTGTGGTATATTTTTGTGATTTTACTGTGGATGAAGTTAAACAAGTCATCTCAGTGTTCTTGGGAGGAGGTGATGTTGTTAATGGCAGCTGTTAGTGAGGTGAAGTCCTTGACAATCGAGGAAATCTCCTTGCAGCTCTTGGAACTTCCTTCAATGCTTTCAGCTAGTGCTCTTTTCTTGGTGTTTCTTGGTTGTTGGAGGTAGCGTCTGAGTGCAGTCTTGTATGTGGTTCTGTCAATAGTTTCAGAGATGGCTCTCCATTTCCTTTCTAACTATTTGCAGTATAATGACTCAGAGGTCTTCTTTGTACGAGATGGCCTGTTTATTGGATCTTCTTTGCTTGTTGGGTTTGAGGGTGTGAGAGAGTCTCACAGTTGTTGAAGCTGGTGACGTCCTTAGCAAGGTTTCCTGTGGGGCTAGGTTGCTCTGTTCTGAGTGCACTGAGCCAGTCTGCTTCTGACATTTTGCCCAAGCTGTGGACTGGGAGGCTGATACTGGTGGGAGTGTTGATTTGCAGCATGGAAGTGAATGATGGAGTGGTCGGTCCATGCGAACGGCTAGATGAAGTTGTATTTCATGCTATTGCTGGTGGAGAAGATGGGGTCCAGTGTGTGTCCTTCAATGTACATTGGTCCAGAGACAAGCTGGGTGAGTCTGGACTTAAGCAGGCTTTCGAGGGGAGCTATGGCATATGGGTCTATCCTGTTTTACAGGTGGAAATTTAGGTCACTGAGGAGTGTGTAGGATCCGAAGTCATTGGTGAGCGGGGAGACAAAGTTGGTGATGAAGTTGGTGAAGGAGGTTAGTGCTTCTGATGGTCAGCAGGTGAGGGTTCCATTCAGGGTGAAGTTTGTGGAGATTTGCAGCCTATCGTGCAGATGTTCAGTGAATGTGGTGTATTTTCCATGGATGTTAAGTATGATAGATTTCTTCCAGAGTCCTCCCTCTGGCTTGTGAAGGCAATCCTGTTGAGCAATCTTGTATCCAGCTGGGATTGTCGCAGTGATATTAAGAGACAATGCTGGGTTGAGCCAGGTTTCAGTGTTGAAGAGGCAGCCCAATGCATCACTGTTCATCAGTTCCCATATTTGAGCCACATGTTTACTGAGCACTCATGTGCTGAGTAACATTCTTGCGAGTGGGTGTTATGATGTGAGTGTGCTGTGACATGTGCCGTCCAGTGGGGGTGTTGTTGGCATTGCTGGTACTTGAGTGGGGTGTGTGGGTTGGTTGACTACAGGAGAGCAGGCATGGGTGCAGGTGAATTCTCCTAATGTGGTGTGTGACTTAAGGAAGTGACTTGGAAGGTAAGGAGCGACAGGATGCAGGAAACTGTGCTAGAGGGGGAAAGTGCTACATGGAGAACAACAAGAAGGCATGAACGGAGGAGGAGAGAGGCTTAAGCAGAAAGAAACCAAAAACCTAAGATATGCATCTAAGAAGAGCAAAAAGCGGTGAGGGAGCAGAGGCTCAGAAGGGTGAAAAAGCAGATGAAGGCAAGATTGAAAGAGTGAAAAGAGGCTCGGCAAGTAAAAACATGGGAGCAAAGAGCAGAACAAGGGAAGAGTGAAAAAATGCAGAGAGGCTCAGAGTGGGCACAGAAACACAGGACCAAATAACGGATGAAGGCAATAGTGAGAGGATGAAAAGATGCTTAGAGGGGGGTGAAAGGTAGAGAGGAAGAGTGAAGAAAAGTGAGAGGTAAAAAGCAGTCACAATAAGGGCTGAGGGAGAAAAAGAGCAGAAGGCAGGAAAAAAATCTTGACTGAGGTTAAGCGCATGAGAGTGAGAGGAAAAAAGGAGGTACAGGAAAGGACAAAGAGAAAACCTCAGGTAAAAGGAGTCAGGGTCCAAAAGGGCCTTGACTGGTCCCCTGTATGTGTGAAGGAGATCCAATATTGCTATTTCTCTTGCATCAGCGTAGACCTCATTTGCATGTGGTCACACATCATGCAAATGAGGCCGCCCAACTGAGTTATTATCCCAAATGAATATTGTGAAGCTAGCAAGAGAAGAGTTCTTACTTTTCAAAAATAAACATTTAGCTGCTCTACGATCTGGCTGTTTTGTGGCAGCTCTAAGTAGTTCTCCTTTTTTTAATTGAAGTTTTACAATATAACAACATTAGTCACAGCTTGTTTTTAACATCCAGTTCACATTTGTAGGGTACATGCATGTACTCTGAGTGGGGATATACTACAATGAATTAATCTATTTAAGGCACCGATTATATCAGACCAACAATCACAGTCACAGTCACAAGCTGTAGGAGGCTGGCCTGGTTTGTGGTGGGTACCTTGGACACTCACACCTTATACCAGGTCCAGTTATCCCTTATTAGTAAAGTAGTAGTGTTCTAGCAGCTTAGGCAGATAGAGGTAGCTATAGCAGAGCAGCTTAGGCTGAACTAGGAGACATGCAAATTTCATGCAATACCACTTATAGTTACACAGTACTTATACACAAGTAAAGACAATACTCAGTGTTACCAAAAATAAAGGTATTTATTTGGGTGACACTGTACCAATAATATCTTAGAGCAATACTCCTTCTGGAGGTAAGTATTATACACAATATATACACTAGACACCGAATTTAGACAAGTAAATAGTCATAGAACACTGCAAACAGTAGGAAATCCTATAGAATGCAATGGGAGAAAATAGGTCTAGAGGCAACACAAACCATACACTAAAAAAGTGGAATGTGAATCACGAATTCCCACCTAGACAAGTGTAGTGTGTGCAGAATCGCGGGGAGAGTAAGAATACAGTAAAGGTAAGTAAATTACCCCACCCCAGAGCCCAGAAAAGCAGGAGTAAAGTACTGCAAGTTTCCTTAGGACACACTACACCTCGTTTTGGGGATTTTGCAGCAGCCAGCCAAGTCCACAAAGAATACCTGCTGGATTATTGGACCCGAAGACCTGCAAAGGAAGGGGACCAAGTCCAGAAGTCGAAAGAATTTCCAGGAAGGACAGGAGCCCCTGCCAATCCAGAAGAGGGTGCAAAAGAAGAGTCCCCGGTTAGTAGAAGACTGCAGAAATGCACCCTAGGAAGATGCCAGCGGGTTCCTGCATGATACAAAAGATGTCCCACAGCGTGAAGATTGTTGCAGATGAGATTTCGTGTTAAAAGGCACCAAAAAGATCTGGCTACGACAAAAGTGTGTTTTTCATCATAATGGCTCTGGATGGACCCAGGAGGGACCTGGGGGCCTCAACTCTGTGTGAGGAGGAAGAGGGGGCTCTCACCACTTTAGAGAGGCCTCAGGATGCCAGCCAGCACCCCAGAAGCCACAGGATCTGTGTTCAAAGGAGATGAAAAATGTGGTTGATGCAGCACAACAAAAGAATGTCCCATGCCGTCGGAGAACAACTCAGCGAGTTGAGCGTCACAGGGTGGAGTGCTGGGAACCCGGGCCAGGCTGTGCCTGAAGGAATTTAGCAAAGAGTGCACAGAGGCCTCTGGAGGTGAAGAAGACACAGTACACAAGGGTACCATCGTTCTCAGGGAAGGCAAGGTTTTACCTCCTCCAAATTGAGTCAGCAGGACCTCAGGACAGTCTATGTTGATGATGTCCACACTCTTAGCAGCACGTTCGTCATTGTGAGAGGAGTCCCAGGGTACCAGTCGTCCTCTTGGAAGGTGCCTGCTTGGAGCAGGGGAGTGACTCTGTCACTCCAGGGAGATTTCTTCAGTCCTTCTGGTGCAGGATGAAGACAGGGAGTCCCCAGAGCGTGCACACCATGGAAACTGTTGCAGTTGCTGACTTGGAGCTGAGGTTGCTGAAGAAAAGTGTCTTTTGTAGACACTTTGTTGCAGTTACAGCGTTTCTTGGAGCAGGCTGCGGTTGATCCGAGGTCAGAAGAGTCTGAAGTTGTTGCAGAGGATTCCTGAAGGAAACTTGCAAACAGAATCTGAAGAGAACCCACAGGAAAGACCCTAAATAGCCCTGAGAGGGGGATTGTCTACCATATCAGCTAAGGACCTATCAGGAGGGGTCTCTGACGTCACCAGCTGACACTGGCCACTCAGAGCCCTCCAGAGTTCCCCAACACCTTGCAAAGCAAGATGGCTGAAGTCTGGGACACACTGAAGGAGCTCTGGGCAACACTCCTGGGGTGGTGATGGACAGGGGAGTAGTCACTCCCCTTTCCTTTGTCCAGTTTCCCACCAGAGGAGGGGAGAAGGGGTCCCTGAACCGGCGTAGACTGGTTTATGAAAGGAGGGCACAATCTGTGCCCTTCAAAGCATTTCCAGAAGCTGGGGGAGGCTACCCCTCCCCACCCTGTAACACCTATTTCCAAAGGGAGAGGGTGAAACACCCTGCTCTCAGAGGAAATGCTTTGTTCTGCCTTCCTGAGACTGGGCTGCCCAGACCCCAGGAGGGCAGAACCCTGTCTGTGAGGTGGCAGCAGCTGTAACTGCAGTGCAAGACTCAGAGAGCTGGTTTGGTAGTACTGGGGGTCCATGGTGGAGCCCGCAGGATGCATGGAATTGGCTCCCCAATACCAGATTTGGAATGGGGGGACAATTCCATGATCTTAGACATGTCACATGGCCATATTCGGTGTTGCCATTGTGAAGCTACATATAGGTATTGACCTATATGTAATGCACATGTGTAATGGCGTCCCCGCACTCACAAAGTCTGGGGAAACGGCCGTGAACTATGTGGGGACACCTTTGCCAGTGCAAGGGTGCCCTCACACTTAGTAACTTTGCACCTAACCTTCAGCAAGTGAAGGTTAGACATATAGGTAACTTATAAGTTACTTAAGTGCAGTGAAAATGGCTGTGAAATAGTGTGTGCATTATTTCACACAGGCTGCAATGGCTGTCCTGTGTAAGGGTTTGTCTGAGCTCCCTATGGGTGGCTAAAGAATTGCTGCAGCCCATATGGATCTCCTGGAACCCCAATGCCCTGGGTACCTAGGTACCATATACTAGGAACCTATAAGGGAGGTCCAGTATTCCAGTTGAAATTGGTAAATGTAGTCACTGGACTACAATGACAAATTTAAAAGCAGAGAGAGTACTGAGGTTTTGATTAGCAGAGCCTCAATGACACAGTTAGGCAATACACAGGCATACACATTAGGCCACAAACTATGGGCACTGGGGTCCTGGCTAGCAGGATCCCAGTGAGACAGGCAAAACACACTGACATATAGGTTTTTATCTATGAGCACTGGGGTCCTGGCTAGTAGGATCCCAGTGACACAGTAAAAACACACTGACACACACTCACAAATAGGCCAAAAGTAGGGGTAACCATGCTAGGAAGAGGCTACTTTCCTACACAAGCAAGAAGCAGGAAAGTCCAGGTACTGAAAGGGAGGGGGAGTTGTTCCTATATTGTGCCAGCGATAAATTTAAAATGGAGACCAGATATCTTTTGGGCAGGCAAAAGGATGTGTAAGTTCAGTATACTGTTCCACAATGTCTTAACAAAAAAAATGGATCTAAAGGCCATTACTTTATTAATAAGGTTGTCTTTCGCAGCTAAACCTTTGCAACAAATCTTTTAGCTAACACCAGCAAGGTGGATGTGAGCTGCCTGTATCCAGTGCGGAAGACTGGGTAAGGCGACCTGGGGGGAAGAGTAATCTCCAGCAACACCACCAGTATTTGAGATACTTTGTGCCAGTACCTTGTGAGCGTGTGCCCAAACCATATGTAAAAAATCAGCTTCCACAGCACCACTTTTCCCACACCTGCTGTTTTTATCCCCACCAAATCTAGCAATTCTTTCTGAGGGCATGCTGGAAATGACTCTTTTTGCAGGGAAAACCCCAAACTTTTGGTCTTTCTCCTCCTATTTTTCTGACTCACTTTTTGTTGTCTTTAGCACTTTGAGCACTTTACCACTGCTAATCAGTGCATGTGCTCTCTCCCCTACAACTTGGTATAATTGTTTTTCACCTGTTTGGCTTATTTAATTTACCTGTAAGTCCCTTGTAAGGTGGTATACCATATACACAAAGCCCATAAGTTAAATGCTACTAGTGGGCCTGCAGAGCAGATTGCACCACCCATAGGAGTAGCCTTTCAAATTTGTCTCAGGCCTGCCACTGCAGATCCTGTGTGCGCAGTTTAATGCCACACTGACTTGGCAAGTCAAACTACTTGCCAAGGCCTGAACTTCCTTTTTACTACACCCACGTCACCCCTAAGGCAGGCCCTAGATAGCCCTATGGACAGAGTGTTGTGCATGTAAAAGAAGGTACATAGATTTTTATGTTACATGTCCTAGTAGTGACAACCATCCTATTTAGTTTCTCACTACTATGATTGCTGCTCCTCCTATAGGATTGCATTAGAACCCACCTTATGTATGTCTGAGTGCTACTTTCTGATCCATAAAGAGTAGTGTGGGCATGTTTGGTATATTTGGAATGGTAGTGAGAATTCCTGCCTACCGGTGTAGGTGGGTTTTACATTACTATGTTAGAAATGCCACTTTTTAGAAACCAAAAAAAAGAACAAGTGAAGGACGGAATGCTGAACAATGTCAAACATTTACCCCCAGTACAGAGATCTGGTCCTAAATCCATAGTTTTTTTGCTGCCCATGCCATTAGAGCTTGGACCCAGCCATATGCAAATGGGTCTTGACCCTGTTCCCTATGGGAACATTACAGCCCGAACAGCCAGGCCAGATCTCCCCTGGACTGGAAACAAGCATCCTGGGACCAGTGTCGGGGTATCACCCCTTGTCAGCCAGACTAGCATGAATCCAGTGGTATAGTGAGCACGGGACCCACGTCTGGGCGTACCCTTCCCACCTAGGGCAACAAATGCAAAAAGAACAAGTGGTGAACGGAATGCTGAACAATGCCAAACATTCCCTCCTGTACAGAGATCTGGGCCTAAATCCATCGATTTTTTTGCTGCCCATGCCTGGGCTGGGAAAAGGCAGGGTTGTTCACAGCTTGCATGTGAATGAGTATAAGTGCAGGAGCCTGACCCCATGACTGGAGAGTACTTTTGGAACTGGGACCGAACCTCTGCCAGAGGGACTGCTGGACTGAACAAAGGACTCATCTGGACTGCTTTTCTTTTGTTGCCCTGCTGTCTGATGTCTGCTGGGTGGCCCGAGGGACTCATCTGGATTGCTTTCCTGTATGTTGCTCTGCTGCCAGCCTGCTCCTTGACTCTGTCCCGTTAAGACTTGGAATCAGATGCTGCTGTTTCAGCACACTATGAGAAGGAACTGTTATGATGAGATGAGGAAGTGCCATCAGATCTGACCTGCTTGTTATACTGACCTGTGGCCTGCTGGGTCACCCCAAGGACTGTTGCTTGCCTCAAGGACCCTGATGAGCTGGCTTTTGCTTGCATTCCTGCCAGTGTGCCTCAGTGGTTTCCCCCGAACCTGTGCGCTTGCTTTCTGGTGGCTTTGACTCCAGGGTCATCCAGAAGGGCTGGGGTGCACCTCTGCCATAGGACTCTCGTGGTCAGTGAGTCTGGCAGAGGTGTGAACAATAGTAGGAGCCGTACAAGAGTGCTCCCAGCCTGGCTGCAAGATTGTTTGGTGTCTGCCTGACACGTGACGGTTGCAACACCCTTAGGGCTCCTGCTGGAACAGAATTTGAGGAGCTGCATGTGTCCCATGTCCCCCAGGGTGAGGGACTGCTCTGCAGGTTGGATGCCACCTCGCCCCAGACCCACCGGCCTTGGATGGATGAATCTTTTGGTGGTCTCCGCAGGCCCCGTGTGCGAGGCTTGCTCTGGATTTAGAGCAGTTGTCTCACGCAGACGTGCGTGACACCGCCTGGAGAGGAGGCTGAGCTAGTCTTGCTATCTCAGTGGTCCAGAAGGGCTCTGGACGCACTGCATCGTGCCCTAAAGTCTGGCCGCCGATGAGGGCAGGGTGTGTGGCACACCCATTGTGCAACATATCTCCACTGGGGCATTTAGCTGCAGTACAGATTTCCTGCCCATAGGGACTGAGTGTCAGTGGCTGCACCACACAAATGTGGGCAGTTGCTTCGGGTCATTCGGCAAGCGGGGAACCTATTGTAGTTTTCTCACCAACACTGGAGGTGTGAAGGCCCTCTCCCCCCTTTTTGTCATGGAGTCATTCTGTTTGGGGGAGGCACACACCAATGGCTTGCAGAACGGGGAGAAAACTTCCCATCTCTGTTGAGCTCCTTTAGACCACCATTTATGGTAGTAGAAGCTCAGGAGCTCCTGCGTTTGACAAGTGAGTTTTGCACTCACTGTATACTCTGTAAAAGAAGCGCAGATGTGCTATGGCCTTTGTGTAGAAGGCGTTGTGGGTGAATTCTGGATAATCAACAGTTCACCATCGTGGTCTTTCACCCTCTGCGTTGCTGCTGAATATTTAGGCCTGAAGTAATATAATATGCTGTAATGTGAATATTCTCCGGACCTGTCTAGAGTACGTTGGAAGGATAATGTTTATGACATCTGCTTGCTCCATTTATTGGCATTCATGATGATGTGTCAAATGACAGGCACCAGAGGGAAATGTAACTTGGTGTTTACACTTATAAATATAGTTGTTTGACAAGTGCCTGGTTGGCAAAATACTACTGATTCAGGTCATTTTGGTCTATGTTATTTATACAATACCGTTTATTTTAATATAGCTTGTTGTGAAGTCTCTTTTGTGGTGTATTGATCACATCACTGGGTTGTGCGTGATGTGCAAATTCTTTACACATTGCCTCTAGGATAAGCCTGACTGCTCTGTGCCAAGCTACCAAGGGGGTGAACAGGGATTATCTTAGGTGTGTAGATCCCTTGCTCTGATTAGAGTGGTGGTTACTGCCTGGCAGAGGTACCTACCCTAGATAACCAGAAACCCCATTTTAACAGGTCAGATAGTATTGCTGTAGATATTTTAATTGTATAAATTTGTGCCTATAGTGGGGTGAAGTGTTATTAACCTGTGCACAGCTGAATTTCGAACCTCTATCTGGTAACCAAGGGAAGCCTTCCATTTTCTTCTGGCTTCTGGGAGTGCCCCTTCAGTGCTGGACATAAAGTTAGAGTATAGATAGGTAATTGAGTGTCCAGCATCCATCCTGCCAATATATGCCGTGATGTGAGGCATCTCTGGCGGTACCTCAAGTAATTTGGGGAGACAAGCCTTGGTCTTTGAGTTTAACCTGAGGTAACATAATGGGAATAGCGATGTCACACCTCGTTGGTTGCAGAAACTGCTTCACAAAATAAAGGTACCATTTTCAAAGAGCTCGCTTATTGTCAACAGCCCCACATGTTGAGGTGGATCCTTAACAGCCTCCTCACTGGTGGGTGGGAACAGCGGGATTGTGAGAGTGTACATTTTCTAACATGTTTATTAATGATTTTGGTATACTAAACCTATAGTGAATTAACATGTTAAAACAGGTGACTTTTGAAAATGGTCACCATAGTTTATTTCTGTTCCTAACTGAGCAAAATTCTGACTAAATGTTGTGGTTATTTTCCATAGTTCAGTGCTTATATAAAAGTGTGTTAAATGATTTAATAGATGTGTACACAGCTACCCCTATCGGGTTGCTACATTATGGGGGTCATTCCGACCCTGGCGGTCCAAGACCGCCAGGGCTGGGAAGCACGGAAGCACCGCCAACAGGCTGGCGGTGCTTCCCAGCCCATTCTGACCGCGGCAGTAAAGCCACGGTCAGAAAAGGGGATCCGGCGGTTTCCCGCCGGATTTCCCCTGCATGGGCTGAATCTCCATGGCGGCGCTGCAAGCAGCACCGCCATGGAGATTCCGACCCCCTTCCCGCCATCCTGTTTCTGGCGTTTTTTACCGCCAGGAACAGGATGGCAGGAATGGGTGTCATGGGGCCCCTGGGGGCCCCTGCACTGCCCATGTCACTGGCATGTTTAGCAACACAAAAGGATGATAGACGGAGTGCAGACAATTCAAACACTCACCCCCAGTCACAGATCTGGGTTTAATCCAACGTTCTTTTGCTCACCATGCCACCCCAGTTTGGACCCAGCCATATGCAAATCAGTCTTGACCCTGTTCCTCATGGGAACAGTCCAGCCCGAACTGCCAGGCCAGGTCCTCCCTGGACCGGAAACAAGCATCCTGGGACCGGTTTCGGGGTTTCACCCCTCATCAGCCAGGATAGCTTGATTCCAGTGGCACAGTGAGCAAGGGACCCACGTCTGGGCATACCCTTCCCACTTAGGGCAACTTTAGCAACACAAAAGGATGATGGACGGAGTGCTGACAATGCAAACACTCACCCCCAGTCACAGATCTGGGTTTAATCCATCGTTCTTTTGCTCACCATGCCACCCCAGTTTGGACCCAGCCATATGCAAATCAGTCTTGACCCTGTTCCTCATGGGAACAGTCCAGCCCGAACTGCCAGGCCAGGTCTTCCCTGGACCGGAAACAAGCATCCTGGGACCGGTTTCGGGGTTTCACCCCTCATCAGCCAGGCTAGCTTGATTCCAGTGGCACGGTGAGCAAGGGACCCACGTCTGGGCATACCCTTCCCACTTAGGGAAACTTTAGCAACACAAAAGGATGATGGACGGAGTGCTGACAATGCAAACACTCACCCCCAGTCACAGATCTGGATTTAATCCATTGTTCTTTTGCTCACCATGCCACCCCAGTTTGGACCCAGCCATATGCAAATCAGTCTTGACCCTGTTCCTCATGGGAACAGTCCAGCCCGAACTGGCATGGGCAGTGCAGGGGCCCCCTAACAGGGCCCCATAAATATTTTCACTGTCTGCTTAGCAGACAGTGAAAATCGCGACGGGTGCAACTGCACCCGTCGCACCCCTGCAACTCCATCGGCTCCATTCGGAGCCGGCTTCCTTGTTGCAGGGCCTTTCCCGCTGGGCCGGCGGGCGCTCTTTTGGCGGTCGCCCGCCGGCCCAGCGGGAAAGCCAGAATGGCATCCGCGGTCTTCTGACCGCGGAGCGGCCATTTGGCGGTTCCCGCCAGGCGGGCGGCTCCCGCCGCCCGCCACGGTCAGAATGACCCTCTATGTCTTACAAGGCCATGTTTTAACTGAGCATGGCATAAGTTTAATTTTCTATTGTTGGAGAATGTTACCAATACGTGGTTTCTTCCTTGAGGATGGAAGTGAATGTAGCAAGTGTGAAAGGTTCTTCCTGAGAAGAGAAGTCTTAGACGAGACTGAAGAGGAACATTTACTGTTATGAAATGTCCTGCATTCTAGGTTATCAATTAGAAATATTATTGGCTGAATCGCAACCACCCCATGAACTGACCAATCACACGCTTTTTGAAGATTAATATAACAACCTGAGTAGGAGTTTCCGAGTCAGAGATTTTTAGAAGAGGATGCTAGACTTTAAATTGAAGATTTGAGATTCTAGGGCCGTATTTATACTTTTTGGCGCACAACTGCACCAACGCAGTTGTGCGTCAAAAAATTTAACGCCGGCTAACGCCATTCCAAAGCGCCATGCGGGCGCCTTATTTATGGAATGACGTTAGCCGGCGGAGCTGCCTGGTGTGCGTCAAAAAAACGACGCAATTCCGGCGCAAACAGAGTATAAATATGCCCCCTAATGTTCCTGCTGATGGATCGAGTCGCATTAGCAGTGTGGGTTTAGCTGGTCAAAACGGTCCTGAAGGAGAGGTCGGTATAGGCGCACAGAGAGCGCCCACCTTTGATGCAAGTCTGACTATAAGGGGACGCTCCCTCTCCAGGATACCAGAGGCTACTAGCCTCGAGTGTTAGGGTCCTCCCCAGGTATTCCCTTGGTTAAGGTAGGCCCTTCCTCACCCTTTCGCTACTGTGATTATTTCTGCAGCGCTTAAAAAGCATATGCAACAGGGATCCAACGCCCTGATGAATGCCCAGAGACCCTCCATAGCTCATTTATAAGGGCAGAAACATGTCGGCTACTTCTTTTAGATGGGTGACCTTGTGAGTCATTGTTCTCACACTGGTTCCCCATTTCTTTTAATCACACCACACAGAACCTTTTATTAAATTCACCCGGGTATCTGAGTAGGTGTTTTTATCTCCATAGCATAGCTGGATCCCCTTTTTCCACAAATTAAATTAATTTACGCACTCCCTCCTGTTCCTTTAACAGTGAGGTCGAGTCCGCCCAGGTGGTATTGTCCTACCTGGGTGGGGCTAGGTGGTCATATGATGAAGCATGACACTATATAGTGTGTGAGACCACCTAGTCCGTAAAGGAAATCCCCCTCCACAGACCTCACACCACCCCACAATCCATCAACAAATTTACCTTTAGTCGAGGTATAAGATTGGTCTAGTGTCGCAACTGGCACACTATCGATCTACTTATAGTTACAAGAACCCCGTACTCTCTTTTGTGATTTAGTATTGTGTTTGGGGAGTCGAGTACGGGGTGTGTCCTTCCCGCTCCCTCATACTCTCCCTTCGTGTAAAGTCTTAGCTGTTGTTAGGCCTGATTTCCCTGAAGACTTACCTGATGTGTCCCCTTGCTGAAGTAGACTGCATGTTGTTATTGATTGGGTAATGTATTGAATTGATATGTTATATGTGTTTCTTTTGCTTTGCAGGTACCAGCTGCAACTTATAATTTGATTGCTGCATACTAATAATGTTTTTTATATCAACCCGAGATACAGTGTTTTCCCTAAATTTGTATTTCTAAATTCTTTTTACATGAAGCCCAACATGTTGATGCTAATTTGTGGTTAGTGATGGTATTAATTTTGAATGCTCAAGATTTATATTGATACTCTTTGATTGTTGTACTAATGCATATATTGCCATTGTTACCGATTTTGGCGTTGCTGATCAGTGTTAATATTTTGGAGATTATTTGTTTGATTGTTTTGATTAAGCTCAGATATATTAGACATTCTAATCATCCATTATAAATCCTAGATGCTTATCATTTAATTTGAGAGTTATTTCATGACATTAGCATTGTTAATCTAGGGAAATAAATTCTATAATTCTTCTTAATAAAATGGTGTGGTTATTGTTTGAGATTCAAAATCTTGGTTTATATTATTTATTGTTGATGCTTCCATTCCTCACTGATGACATTCCCTCATTCCCATGTCATGTTGATCCATTGACCTCTAGCGCAGAATCCACTATTCAGTTTAGATAATAGCTAGGATTCCGTGGCGCTGCGGCAGGATGTAAGCCAAAGGCAGAAGTGGCAAATATGGCCATTCCAGTGTCATACCTCTCACCAGCTTCCACCATGCGCCACAAGTTGTTGTGAGGATGTGTAGGAGGCTGGACTGGCTTGTAGTGAGTACCAAGGGGTACTTGCACCTTGCACCAGGCCCAGTTATCCCTTATTAGTGTATAGGGTGTCTAGCAGCATAGGCTGATAGATAATGGTAGCTTGCAGAGCAGCTTAGGCTGAACTAGGAGACGAGTGAAGCTCCTACAGTACCACTTAGTGTCATATGCACAATATCATAAGAAAACAAAATACACAGTTATACTAAAAATAAAGGTACTTTATTTTTATGACAATATGCTAAAGTATCTCAGAGTGTACCCTCAGTGAGAGGATAGGAAATATACACAAGATATATATACACAATACCAAAATATGCAGTATAGTCTTAGAAAACAGTGCAAACAATGTATAGTTACAATAGGATGCAATGGGGACACATAGGGATAGGGGCAACACAAACCATATACTCCAAAAGTGGAATGCGAACCACGAATGGACCCCAAACCTATGTGACCTTGTAGAGGGTCGCTGGGACTATTAGAAAATAGTGAGGGTTAGAAAAATAGCCCACCCCAAGACCCTGAAAAGTGAGTGCAAAGTGCACTAAAGTTCCCCAAAGGACATAGAAGTCGTGAGAGGGGTTTTCTGCAGGAAAGACACAAACCAGCAATGCAACAACGATGGATTTCCAGTGGAGGGTACCTGTGGAACAAGGGGACCAAGTCCAAAAGTCACAAGCAAGTCAGAGATGGGCAGATGCCCAGGAAATGCCAGCTGCGGGTGCAAAGAAGCTGCTACTGGACTGTAGAAGCTTAGGTTTCTGCAGGAACGACAAGGGCTAGAGACTTCCCCTTTAGAGGACGGATCCCTCTCGCCGTGGAGAGTCGTGCAGAAGTGTTTTCCTGCCAAAAGACTGCCAACAAGCCTTGCTAGCTGCAAATCGTGTGGTAAAGGTTTTTGGATGCTGCTGTGGCCCAGGAGGGACCAGAATGTCGCAAATTGCGTCAGGAGACAGAGGGGACGTCGGGAAAGACAAGGAGCCCTCTCAGCAGCAGGTAGCACCCGGAAAAGTGCCAGAAACAGGCACTACAAGGATGCGTGAAATGGTGCTCACCCGAAGTCGCACAAAGGAGTCCCACGTCGCCGGAGAACAATTTAGGAGGTCGTGCAATGCAGATTAGAGTGCCGTGGACAAAGGCTGGACTGTGCACAAAGGATTTCCGCCGGAAGTGCACAGAGGCCGGAGTAGCTGCAAAAGTCACGGTTCCCAGCAATGCAGTCTGGCGTGGGGAGGCAAGGTCTTACCTCCACCAAACTTGGACTGAAGAGTCACTGGACTGTGGGAGTCACTTGGACAGAGTTGCTGGATTCAAGGGACCTCGCTCGTCGTGCTGAGAGGAGACCCAGGGGACCGGTGATGCAGTTCTTTGGTGCCTGCGGTTGCAGGGGGACGATTCCGTCGACTCACAGGAGATTTCTTTGGAGCTTCTAGTGCAGAGAGGAGGCAGACTACCCCCACAGCATGCACCACCAGGAAAACAGTCGAGAAGGCGGCAGGATCAGCGTTACAGAGTTGCAGGAGTCGTCTTTGCTACTTTGTTGCAGTTTTGCAGGCTTCCAGCACGGTCAGCAGTCAATTCCTTGGCAGAAGGTGAAGAGAGAGATGCAGAGGAACTCGGATGAGCTCTTGCATTCGTTATCTAAAGTTTCCCCAGAGACAGAGACCCTAAATAGCCAGAAAAGAGGGTTTGGCTACCTAGGAGAGAGGATAAGCTAGCAACACCTGGAGGAGCCTATCAGAAGGAGTCTCTGACGTCACCTGGTGGCACTGGCCACTCAGAGCAGTCCAGTGTGCCAGCAGCACCTCTGTTTCCAAGATGGCAGACGTCTGGAGCACACTGGAGGAGCTCTGGACACCTCCCAGGGGAGGTGCAGGTCAGGGGAGTGGTCACTCCCCTTTCCTTTGTCCAGTTTTGCGCCAGAGCAGGGCTAAGGGGTCCCTGAACCAGTGTAGACTGGCTTATGCAGAAATGGGCACCAAATGTGCCCATGAAAGCATTTCCAGAGGCTGGGGGAGGCTACTCCTCCCCTGCCTTCACACCATTTTCCAAAGGGAGAGGGTGTAACACCCTCTCTCAGAGGAAGTCCCTTGTTCTGCCATCCTGGGCCAGGCCTGGCTGGACCCCAGGAGGGCAGAAGCCTTTCTGAGGGGTTGGCAGCAGCAGCAGCTGCAGTGAAACCCCAGGAAAGGCAGTTTGGCAGTACCAGGGTCTGTGCTACAGGCCACTGGGATCATGGGATTGTGCCAACTATGCCAGGATGGCATAGAGGGGGCAATTCCATGATCATAGACATGTTACATGGCCATATTCGGAGTTACCATTGTGAAGCTACATATAGGTAGTGACCTATATGTAGTGCACGCGTGTAATGGTGTCCCCGCACTCACAAAGTCCGGGGAATTGGCCCTGAACAATGTGGGGGCACCTTGGCTAGTGCCAGGGTGCCCTCACACTAAGTAACTTTGCACCTAACTTTTACCAGGTAAAGGTTAGACATATAGGTGACTTATAAGTTACTTAAGTGCAGTGTAAAATGGCTGTGAAATAACGTGGATGTTATTTCACTCAGGCTGCAGTGGCAGGCCTGTGTAAGAATTGTCAGAGCTCCCTATGGGTGGCAAAAGAAATGCTGCAGCCCATAGGGATCTCCTGGAACCCCAATACCCTGGGTACCTCAGTACCATATACTAGGGAATTATAAGGGTGTTCCAGTAAGCCAATGTAAATTGGTGAAATTGGTCACTAGCCTGTTAGTGACAATTTGGAAAGAAATGAGAGAGCATAACCACTGAGGTTCTGATTAGCAGAGCCTCAGTGAGACAGTTAGTCACTACACAGGTAACACATTCAGGCACACTTATGAGCACTGGGGCCCTGGATGACAGGGTCCCAGTGACACATACAACTAAAACAACCTATATACAGTGAAAAATGGGGGTAACATGCTAGGCAAGATGGTACTTTCCTACAGGATGCCCACGTAAGTTTAAGCCATGCACACTGGCACACAGACCAGTCCCAAAATTGACTGTGTCCGAGCAACAGCACGCTCTATTCTGACATGCATTGGTGTGATCTGGGTCTTGGCCCAGTATTTCAAATAGCGAGCCTGTGCAGCTAAATAACATATGTGAAAGTTTGACAATGCAAGGCCACCTGGTTGCACGGGCTGAAGTCAAAACATCCCAATGTATCTTGGCAGGCACCAAATCAACCTGAGGAGATCCTGGCAGAGTTGCTTAAAGAAGTAGAGTGGGAGGGAAACAGAGATTTGCAAGAATTTTTGGTAATTCTAATCAAGGAGCTCCTGCCACTTAGGGAGAGTGGGAGCCAAATCCAACATTCAGTGCAAATTTTTACCTTCTCAAGCACTGTACCAAAATTACTTTTGTGTAATTCATTACAGTCAAGGGATACCCACACTTCTAAATACGGACACCTTCTTGACTCCACTGTAGAGGATAATCATGGATGAGGGTAGTCCAAAATTCAGTGAGCCGGAGACTTCAGACTAAATCAAATTTACCTGTAGCCCAGAGAACCCTATAATGCAGGTTATTTCTCAGGAGAGAGGTTTGTTTCCAGGGGCTGCATGTACAGTATCACATCATCTGCATATAGAGATATTATCAACGATCTAGTTCCGAGGCACAGCAAATGGTGAGAATGCAATTCCCTCACATAGCAAGCTAAAGGCCCTATTGTGAGCACAAAAATTATGGGGGGAATGGGACAGCCCAACTGACTTAGAGTATGATTTATTTATGCTGACTCTTGCCTTAGGCCATATATATAAGAGCTTAATGTGGGACAGGAAGAATTTTCCCAGCCCTACCCATGAAACGTCTGCATCATAAATGGCGACTTTTTTCAGTGTCAAGAAGAAATGCTGTAGACTGGTCCGATAGCAGCAGAAACTGCATTAAGGGTTGTAAATTCTGCATGAAGATTTTGGCAAAGAATTGTCATTATTAAATAATGACAAGTGCCTGTAAGATGATTCAGTAGCACCATGATGGTTGCTGCCATGGTGGTGGGTGGAAAGCAGCCCTTTGTGATCGCATCAGTTCACATGTCCAGTAACCTTGTATACTTGTATACTTTCTAACCGTCGACTGGCAGTCTATCACCACCAGAGGCTTTGCCACTGGAGAGGCCCACAATAGCTGTTTTTAACGTCCTTTATTGTTATTGGACAGTTCAGTATTTCCATGGCCTCGCTGCCTAGCCAGGATAGTGCAAAGGGATCTGAATAATGAGACATTTTAGTCCCCTAACTATGGACTCAAGGGTTTAGTGGCACTTATAAAACTTAGTGAACTCATTTAAGATAGAGTTCAGGTCAGACATTATGCAGACACCGCCACAGTAAAGATTGGTGATCTGTTCATCCATCTCTTGCTTGTGATGATACAGGCAAGCGTTTTTCCCATCTCCTTTCTCAAACTTCCTCACTGGTGCTCCCTGCCTCAAACACAGAATCTCTTGACATGCTTCCTTCTTCTATTCCTGTGATGTCTCCTGTAGTTGTTCCAAGAAAGCCCTGTCCCTGTTGATGGTATAACTATTTTCTAGTAGTCTAAGCTCTTTTTCAATTCGGGAAAGGTGATTTTGCATGGACGTAAGCACTCCAGAATACTTAGAGGTACATATGCTTCAAATATATGCTTTAAAGGTTTCCCAAAGTGTTAATACGTCATTCACAGTATTTTCATTCAGATGAAAATAGTAAAGTATAGTTTTCCTGACCTTGCACCAGAAGACCTCATCTTATATGAAAGTGCCATGTAGCCACCAACAATAGAATGGGGGGAATGGGGTTGTAGAGCGACATCTTTACTGGAGGGTGATCATAAAAAGTGTGGGGAGTATTTCTGCATTGTGAACCTTAGGCATGAGTGAGCAAGAGCCCAGCCACATGTCTAGACAGGAGGACATATCATGCACAGGGGAGTAAAATCTATGTTCAGCTAATGTGGAGTTGAGATCTTTCCATGTGTCAACCAGATTGCAGATCCGCATTATTGACTTATTCCCAAAGGTAAAATACACGTTTGTGTAAATTAACTTTTTTTTAGTATTTACAAAACTGCAATTTAAACGTAAATCTATGAGTGTGGGGATGCCATAGTCATGGCGGACAGCTCTGCACATAAAAAGATGGACTTGTCCTCTGAGCGTCAGAGTCAACATGATCTATAACACAAGCTAGTCCAGCACTTACACATTTTGGGCCTGATTCACAAAGATATGTTTGTGTAAGTTTACTCTTTTCCAGAATTCACAAAACTGCAATTTAATAATAAGATTACATGCACAGAGACTCCATTGTCAGGGGGGAGAGGAGCGGGGGGTGAGAATGCTACTCATAAAAGGATAGGACAGGCCTTGTCGCTGAAGCTTGGATCATTCTCTGACGCAGTTCTTCCTCCCAAGCTAAAGGACAAATGGTATGATCCTAAACAGGAGAGTTGAGGGTTTTGTTCCAGTACCTTTTGCAAGAAAAGGGGTCACCGGTTCCTTTATTATTGATTATATATAAATAGCTACAATTTATTTAATAAATTCTCATCTCTCCATACTGAGTTTGTTCAAGGTTGCCACCATGCAATATTGAATACAAAGCTAAAATTGTATCTACAATAATAGCTTCCCTGGACTCTAACAGAAGGAAATGGTTCAGCCATCATAGCCTTGAGCGAAGTTCAAATTATTTGGTATTCTAACAAAGTATCTATGATGATTAAAGTAGTTACTTCCCTGCAGACTCAACACAAATGAGAGTTTCAGATGCTATGCAAGAGTTTCAGAGGATGTGCAAACCTCAAAAGGAAAAGATACTCCCCACTAAAGATCCAAAGGTTGCTGAACTTTTGTGAAAGCTAGATAAGTTAATTTGGCACAAGTTTATTGGATTTTCAGTCACTAGGTGTAAACAAATCCAAGCTGCACCAAGGAAAAGGAGAAATATTCAATCAGCAATTAATAAAACAAGTAGCCTTCCAGAAAAATCAGAGAATCTTTTGGCAGTTCATCTCATAATTTGCAAGCAGTAGGAAAATTCCTATGGCGATACCCATCCCTCGTAGGAATGGATTGACCCTCTTTGAACTCTGTGTGAGCAACTCAGTTCCAAATAATAATGAGGAGCCCAAAATTTCATCTGATGTGCTTGATTAGCAAATAATACTACAAAAGTAAAAACAGATTGAGATCCTCTGCTGCAATTGGTCCTCCTAAGATTCATATAAAAGTACTGAAGAGTGATCCTGAAGGCTGAAGTAGGCTTCTTATCTCATTTTTCACTTGTTGTTATGCTATGGGGCAAATTACAAATTCATGGAAGTGTAGTTGTTCCCTGGGATAAAAAAAAATCTAATTTCTCTCCCTCTAATTATTGTCAAATTGCCTCATTAGACGCCTCAGGGAAGATTTTTGCCTCAAGTGTTCTGGACCATCTTACGAAGTGGTCATGATTATGTTAGTTCAGGTGGGTTTTAGACCCAAACTCCTAGGCCCAAATGTATACTCTGTTTGCGCTGAATTAGCATGATTGTATTTGACGATAATCCAGCTCAAACTTAACTCCATATTTATATTTTGACGCTATACCCCTCTAGTGTCAAAATATAGGAATTAACGTAATTTTTTGGATGTGCGAAACCACCTTGTGTCAATGAGATGCAAGGTATTTGTTCCTGTCCAAGAAATGACTCTACACCCCTAGCGCCATATTTATCCACCCATGCAAAAATGACACACAGGTGGGGGGTGGATCCAAAAAATTACATTAACCCAGATTTGTGTCAAATTTTAACGCCTGGGTCAGACCAGGCATTAAAATGAGGCCCACACACCACTACTTAAGGAAAACACACAGAAGAAACATTGACAACCTGCAGGACAAGATGAAAGTGTTACTGCTCCAGCTTGGTACACGACGCAGAGGACAACACCCACAACAGCAACTGCCGCCACTACTGCAGCAACCACAACTATGGCACCCACAAAGGCAGCGCAGAAGGCAGGAGAGGATGTTCCAGAACAGGACAACCCTCCTTGGCCTCAGGAAAGAAGACCTCATTAGAACTTATCGTCTCAACCGGCAAGCCTTGCTACACCTGCTGCACCACGTTGAGCCACAGGTCACAGCCAGGCTGCAGACACCACATAACATACCACCTGTCACAAAGCTGCTAACTGTCCTGCATATGCCGGCAAGTGGCTTATTCCAGACAACAGGTGCACTGGTTGCTGGTGTGTCACAGCCGTCTTTCTTGGTCTTCCTGACGAAGGTATTAGATGCAATCATCTCCTTGACACCCCGCCACATCTGCTTCCCCTACACCCAGCAAATGCAGCAGGAGATAAAACAAGGCTTTTATCAATTTGCTGGCTTTTCGCATGTGCTGGGTGCAATGGACTGCACCCATGTCCGACTTGTCCCTCCTGCAGCAACAGAACATTTATACAGGAACTGGAAACATACGCATTCCATAAATGTGCAGGCCATAGTGGACCACCGTGGACTATACACGAACATTTTTGAAAAAGTATCCTGGTATTGTCCATGATGCCTACATATTCTAGCACAGCAGGATCACCGAACACTTCCAGGATGGTCAATATGGTAATGGCCTACTTGTGGGTAAGTCAACAAACCTAGCAATATACACACAACACACCAACCCTGTAGGACACACAAGACATACACCACTCCAAAAATACATGGCCAGGATAACACAGATGTGAAGGTAATAATACATATGCACCATGCTGTAGTACAGCACAATCAGTGCACAGAACAAACACATACACCCACATGTACGTAACACACACGTATGTAACCCATAACTTGACAGGGACACCACGTGAAGGACAGATGGAGCTATGTATCCTTTGCTAACAGAAGATGTCCACAGACCACTACAAGTGCCCACATGTTGGCTACTAAATACACTTCACAAACACATTACACCAAACAAAGAATAGCAGAGCAATGCCAATGGCATACACCAAGGTCATGTAAAGAAAGTCCCTTTAAATTATGCTGTGCAAGTCTCTGACAGAACAAACATCAAATGCCAGACAACTGGTGCCAATATCAACTACATCTCATCAACACATACCTGACTTACCCTTAGTGTGCATATACATCTGCCTGATGCACTGGGTCACACACACAGGAATACCAAATTAACGGCCATTACATACCATGTGCCAGATTTGTGAGAAGTGGCACCACACCTACTGTGGTGCCACCTCACATGTACCACTTACTGACCCACAACACCATCATTTCTGTACCGTAAACAATAAATGGCCTACCATGGGGCAGAGTCACTGTTAGACAGCGCAGATCATGGATGCTATAGTAGGACCCTGTAGGAGTATTTAGGACATCACTGACCTTACATGTACTGTGCTAAGGGACACATGTGTAAAGAGGCTATGCCCCATCCCATAGCCTGCACTGTGCATGTGTTGACAGTATAAATGCTGATTCATGTATTGGAATATAGGAGAAACACTGGTGGTAATGTTGATCATCCTGAAACAATGGGATACACACCCTTGGACACCTGATGGCTGGCATAAACATCAGCTGCCACTCAAGATCACTAAGGGACATATATAAGAGCCCCTAGTGCCATTGTCATGCCCTGCACTGTATGTACAAGTTGGTGGATGACCACTCTTTTGTGACGTGATGTCACATTGTAAATAGGGCCCCTTCCCATGCAGCACTTTGCGTGGAAGGGGCGTGCAATGTGTGTTGCCATAGATGTGTCACCGCAAGACACATAGCATGATGATGCTGACTCAGATGTAGGTGTCACCTAAAACATGAGGTAGTGCCACCATGAAACACCACCCCAGGGGTGGCGTTTTCAGGTTGCAATAAGGAAACAGACTGTGGTTTGACCTCATATGAATGTGCCACCCATGCATGCTGCAAACTGCCGTACACACAGAAAGAGTAAATTGCCCAAGAAAATAGTGTATGTATAGGAAGGTGTCCCATTCTTCACAGATTCATCCACCTCCACAGGGCAGCCAGCCAAGCACCTTGGTGCAAAATTGGGAGTGTTGGTGCATGGCTGCATATTTGGCGCTGGCACAGAGGACAACAAACAGTTGCCTTGTAACATATTACACATAGTGCATTCCTGCATAGTGAGAATGATGCAGTACGGCGCTGCCAATTTGGAGCAGTGTTGTCTACTGTCATTTACTATTTAAAATGGGCCTAAGTGTTGCACTTCATCTGTACTGAGACATGTCAAAATGGCTAGGATGTCCAGGCTTTGTAGGTCTACCATGTTGTCACTACATCTGACCCCATTGTGTTGCAACGATGTATCATGTCCCCTCTAGTGACAGCACACTGCTACATAGATGCACTACACTACACAACACATTGAACATACATACTGAGCATCAATTAGGAACACAAATGATATGTCCCAGGTCCTTGAGCCAATACCTAAAATTGGCATGTCCAACAACACAGTGTTAGTAAAACTTAGCACAAAGCCAAGAACTCACACCATACCACAAACACTTCTGAGTCACAGCCAACTCCAACTAACAACTGTCATGCTACATACTAAACCTGTTGCAAGCTTTAACAACAACTTACATCTTTTACCTTTGCAGCAGATCAGGGTTACAGCATACAGCTGTGGGTGATGACCACTTTTGTAAACCCTAACACAGTAACAGAGCGTACCTACAATGATGGACATCGTCAGACACGCAATGTGGTGGAAAGGACATTTAGCATCCTCAAATCCAGATTCCGGTGCCTGTATCTGACAGGAGGCAGCCTCCTTTATCCCCCACCCATTGTGTGTCAAATAATTCTCACATGTGCCATCCTGCGCAACATATGCGTGTGAATGAATGTGCCATTGTACGACCAGGTTGCTGACCTGTCTGAGGAGGAGGAGGAGGAGGATGGAGCTGACGATATGGAGGGGGAACAGCACAACACAGCTGCTGGGGTACACCGGAGACAACATATTGTTGACAACTTTTATACATAAGAACCACAGAAATCACCATGTAAAATTTGTAAATAAACAGTTCACATTTTTCCACCAATCCTGCTTTGGTCTATTCAGTCTCCACTGCATATACCATAGGAATGTAACTCTAACCTCAGGGAGCATGTGACAAACACTAAACTGACAAGTATTGTAGCAACATCAAGTGTGATGTTTTAGATCATACTGCCACCCACAGACACATCACTTATAGCCATATCACTGGTATGTGACAACTGAAGGTCACAATCCATGGACCACTACATATTTTGTACATTCACATTTCCAATTTGCTAATCAATAGCCCATCACACCCAACTACATCATGTCCTAATAGGATGTATGCAAGGGGCCCACACATGAGATAGGGATGTCAAAATGTTTAATTAAGTAATGTTGCAACTGAACACTCTCACAACTCAGTGTGATAGTTGCAATGTTTGCATGGAACATGTGTGACAAGGAGGGGACTTGTTCGGTAACTATGGTTATCATGATTTTAACAGGGATAATAACCAATGGAAGACATTGAGCCTACGCAGTCAATACATGGTAAACTGTTCTGCTACTGCCATGGGGCACAACCTTGACACAGGGTAAACATGACCTCACTCATTGCACAGACACTTCTGTGGAATGCACATTGGTATGGATGAGAATATATGCAGAATATATGCAGCTAGAGCTGCTGGTCCAGAATACAAAAACAACTATTGGTAAATGCAATGAGTTAAATCAAAATTGTGTGATCAAACCATATTCTGGGTGGAATGTAGGCAGAGTGTGTCATTCACACCATGTACCAAATATGTACACATGTCTGACAAATATGCTGTCTTCACACATGTCTCTAGAAAATCTAAATCTAAATACAGAGACAGATGTGTGGTTATATTTCCTAGGTAGCAACAGTTCACCCATCATCAACAAGGCCTGACCTGTGTATGCAGCTATAAATAGTATCCTCTGTATGACAACATCACACATCACATACCAAAACACAATCACAATACAGAACAATTGCATGGTACTAAATGTTAAAATGTGTCCCATACATGTTATGGACTCCAAAAGCACAGTCTGGAGTGGGTGCACTACAATGTGTTGCAATGTCCAATATGATCAGATATCCAACATCACATTGAGTCGGAGTACACCTAGCCATGTAGGTAGTTTGTTCCAAGAGATGAATACAGATCTTAGATGATTTCTAATGGTTACATCATACAGTCATGGTTAGAGTCAGCTAGGTTGTGGGATGCTGGAAAAATTGCAGGACCATGTTCCATGGAGGGTGTGGATGGACAGCTCAGAGATACCCACTGATAGTTCCAAAAAGGACACGCCATGTCACCTGGAGACTACACAAGTGCTGTGCCATAAGTCATGATATGTGTGCGTGGCACTCATTACATCTCACAAATACCACCAATGGTACGGGAACTAACACATTGCCAGTAGGAGGAAAAGGCAAAATCCCAACATCACCCAAGTCATATGTTGGATTCTGTCCCCTCATCGCCACCAAATGTAGTTGTAGAAGATGCGTACAAAGCAGTAGCTGGCAAATATATGTGATTGATGGAGGACATAATACATAACTTCACAGTAATGCCAGAAAATAATAGGGAAATGAACACAGATACTCCAAAACAGACAATGCAACACATCAATGATTGCAGGTCTATCCTTCATAAAGGTATATTGAGGCTAGCCAGGTACATGCGTGACCCAGACATCTTTGGCACTACCATAACATGACAATTGGCCTACACCTGGCACCATGACATGGGCATCTTACGTACAAAGCCATCTGTACCATGCCATTAGTTGATCATTGAGACAACTACACTCATACAACCCCTGCACATGCTGCAAATGGAAACAGATGATGAGTCCCATGAATATGAGATGTCCTACATGTACAAGCATTCGAAAACTGTATCTGAGAGGGAAGGCCTGACATCAAGTGCCACATATAAAAGCAGTAAATCCTGGTCTGTATGAACACATTTGTGCATGTGTACAGCCTGTGCTGGGGAGTCAACATAGGCTGCTGGGTTCCAATCATTAATCGCCGAGATCCCAGCTTTGTTAAGCCCCAGACCACTTTTCTGACTACATCAACATATGACATAGTCAGGTGCCTGTTGTAGCTGCACAGAGGGAAGAACAAAGTGGAGCACCAGGACCTTGCAGCCTCCCACACAAACATGTGTTTCTGTTGCCATTCATACCCACACAGTGATCATGGAGAGTAGCCCTGCAAACTATGCCACACTGCAACAGTGGTACCCTGTGGTACAGCAGAGTACAGCCCTCATTACGACCCTGGCTGTGGGTGATAAAGTGGCGCTAATACCGCCAGCAGGCTGGCTGTAAGTACTGCCAAATTACGACCATGGTGGTGAGAACTCCCATAGACAGCCAATGTCCCACACCAACCGCCAAGGCGGAAACAACAGCCACCACGGCGGTAGCTGCCAACAGCCATGCGGGAGACAAAGGACCGCCCACCATATTAGGACACACAAAACCTCCACCTTCTCCGGGGCAGTACCAACGCCAACAAAAGCCTGGTGGAAACAGAGCTCAGAAGTGAAAGGACTCACCATTGGAGACACAGGGAAGAACCACGCCGCTATGAAACCCAAACTGCATGTTTTCTGATGATCTTCTATGTTATGCTCCACCTGGAACGCCAACACCGACAAAGACGACAACGATGAGTACAGCCGCCTAGCACACAAGGGAGGGTGGGAGGAAAACGAGAGTGACACACACACGAAACACACACACCATACACACAATCAGCTGCACACGAAAATCAATTTGTCATAAAAAAACGGCAGAATAATGCAAGGACAACAGGAATAGATGAAAGTGATTGTAATCAGATCAAATTCAAAATCAATAATTCGATTTGTCAATGAAACAGATATGTACACATGCACACAAATGGACACTGCCCAGTCCAATGTTCAAAGGGCCCACATGGCCACAGGGCACAGTCTAAGGCCCAACTCGAGTCCTGACCACATCCAAATAGTACACTGCAGGGGCATCAGTTTGCAAATAGGCTGGCGCCTCAGGGAGAGGGGGGGTGCCCCTCAGGCGGATGCGGGAACAAGCCCACTGATTCTGGAGGGGGCAACTTGCCCACTGCTTTATCTTGGGGAATGAAAGGCCACAGTCTCTCGAGTGGTTGACTTTCCCCCTGGTTCTGGAGGGGGCAACATGCCCCTTGCTTTGTCCTGGGGAGTACAAGGCCACAGTCTCTTGAGTGGGTGACTTGCCCACTGGATCTGGAGGGGGAAGCCCCCATCGCAGCCCCTGGAGGTTGGTCTACAGGGCTTCCGCCGGCGGTGACATCTGCACTGTGGTGGTGGTTGGAGGAGGCTCCTGGGCAGTCCCTGAACTCACTGATGGCTGCATGGTGGGGGAGGTTGGAGGAGGCCCCTGGGCAGCACCTGCACTCACTGATGGCTGGACATCCACAGCTGGCGTTAGGGCACCATGACAGCTGGTGGTGGTGGAGGTGTTTGCCTGACAGCTTCCGCTGGTGTAGAGTGCCCTGTCTCCTCCTGTTCATGGGTCGGGTATCCCTTACCCTTCCTGTCAGGGGTGGATGGGCTCTTCCCTTCTCTGCCTGGTGGTGCAGGCTCCTTCCCCTTCCTCACATCTGGTGCAGGCTCCTTCCGCTTCCTCACAGCTGGTGCTGGCTCCCTCTCCTTCCTCACATCTGGTGCAGGCCCCTTCCCCTTCCTCATAGCTGGTGCAGGACTCTACCCTTTCATCCCTGGTGGTGCTGGCTCCTTCCCCTTTAGTGTCATAGGTCTGGTATCCTTACCAGCATGAGTAGGTGGTGCTACCACTGTCCCCGTGGAATGTTTGGCTGAGGTGCTGGGCTTTGTCCTTGGAACCCTGCCCATAAGTGCAGGACAGTGGGGGAGGGGGATGGAAGATGTCAAGTTGGGCAAGGAAAAGGTTTTTAGTGACGTTGGGGCAGGAGGAGGGAGGAGGACTGGGAGTGGAGGATGAGAAAGTGGTTGTTGGAGGTGTATGTCTGCTGGATTTGGGTGCAGGTGCATGGGCTGTATGCTGATGTGGGATGGATGGCTGTTGGGTGTCTGAGTGCTTGCGTTTGTGTTCTTCAGAAGGGGGGACAGGCACAGTGGGATAGGACACAGGGGACGAGTGCATGGATGTTGTGGAGGTGTCAGCCAGTGTGGTGTGTGTTCTGTTTGTTGTGGTGATGCTGATAGTGGATGTAGTACATGCAGGTGTGAGTGTGGACGTAACTGGGAGGGAGGTGGACGAAGAGGAGGAGGGGGAGACGGTGGAGGCTGTGGATGATGTCATGTCTGCAACGGTATGTTGTTTGTGTGTAAGCCTGTGGTATGAAGTGTGTGTAGGAAAGTACCATCTTGCCTGGCATGTTACTCCCATTTTTACTTGTATGTATGTTTGTTTTTGCCTGTGTCACTGGGAGCGTGCTAGCCAGGACCCCAGTGCTCATAAAGTCTGCCCTGTATGTGTTCTCTGTGTGGTGCCTAACTGTATCACTGAGGCTCTGCTAACCAGAACCTCAGTGTTTATGCTCTCTCTGCTTTTAAAATTGTCACTGCAGGCTAGTGACCAATTTTACCAATTCTGATTGGCACACTGGAACACCCATATAATTCCCTAGTATATGGTACCTAGGTAGCCAGGGTGTGGGGGTTCCAGTATATCCCTATGGGCTGCAGCATTTCTTTTTCCACCCATAGGGAGCTCAGACAATTCTTATACAGAACTGCCACTGCAGCCTGAGTGAAATAACGTCCATGTTATTTTACAGCCATTTTACACTGCACTTAAGTAACTTATAAGTCACCTATATGTCTAACCCTCACTTAGTGAACGCTAGGTGCAAAGTTACTTAGTGTGAGGGCACCCTGGCACTAGCCAAGGTGCCCCCACATTGTTCAGGGCAAATTCCCCATACTTTGTGAGTGCGGGGATACCATTACATGCGTGCACTACATATAGGTCAATACCTATATGTAGCTTCACAATGGTAACTCCAAATATGGCCATTTAACATGTCTAAGATCATGGAAGAGTCCCCCCTTTCCAAATCTGGTATTGTGGAGCCAATTCCATGCATCCCCGGGGCTCCAGCATAGAGCCCGGGTACTGCCAAACTAACTCTCCTGGGTTTTCTCTGCAGCTACCGCTGCTGCCAACCCTCAGACAGGTTTCTGCCCCCCCCCCCGGGGCCTGGGCAGCCCAGTCCCAGGAAGGCAGAACAAATGATTTCCTCTGAGAGAGGGTGTTACACCCTCTCCCTTTGGAAATAGGTGTTAAGGGCCTGAGAGGAGTAGCCTCTCCTGGCCTCTGGAAATGCTTTGAAGGGCACATATGGTGCCCTTCTTGTATAAGCCAGTCTACACCGGTTCAGGGAGCCCCCCCAGCCCTGCTCTGGCGCAAAACTGGACAAAGAAAAGGGGAGTGATCACTCCCCTGACCAGCACCTCCCAAGGGGAGGTGCCCAGAGCTCCTCCAGTGTGTCCCAGACCTCTGTCATCTTGGATGCTGAGGTGTGAGGGCACAATGGACACTCCTGATATGTGCTTACCTTTCTCTGTAGCCAATCCTCCTCTGAGTGCTATTTATGGTCTCTCCTGTGGGTTTCTCACCAGATAAGGAATGCAAGAGCTCACCAGAGTTTCTCTGCAATTCCCTCTTTGACTTCTGCCATGGATTGACCACTGACTGCTCCAGGACGCCTGCAAAACCGCAACAAAGTAGCAAGAAGACTACCAGCAACAGTGTAGCGCCTCATCCTGCCGGCTTTCTCGACTGTTTCCTGGTAGTGTATGCTCTGAGGGCTGTCTGCCTTCACCTTGCACTGGAAGCCAAGAAGAAATCTCCTGTGAGTCGACGGAATCTTCCCCCTGCCAGCGCAGGCACCAAACTTCTGCATCACCGGTCCTCTGGGTCCCCTCTCATCTTGACGAGCGTGGTCCCTGGAACACAGGAGCTGGATCCAAGTGTCCCCGACAGTCCAGAGGCCCTTCTGTCCAAATTTGGTGGAGGTAAGTCCTTGCCTCCCCACGCCAGACAGTAATCCTGTGTACTAGGTGAACTGCAGCTGCTAGGGCTTCTGTGCACTTTTGCAAGACTTCCTTTGTGCACAACCTGGCCCAGGTCCCCAGCACTCCGTCCTGCATTGCCCAACTCGCTGAGTTGGACTCCGACTTCGTGGGACCCTTTTTTGTTGTGCTGAGACGACCGCCATGCTCAGATCTTCTGAATGCCTGTTTAGGTGCTTCTGCGGGTGCTGCCTGCTTCTGCATGGGCTCTCTGTGTTGCTAAGCGCCCCCTCTGTTTCCTCCTCCAAGGGGTGACCTCCTGGTCCTTCCTGGGCCCTGACAGCACCCAAAACCTTCAAATGCGACTCTTGCAGCTAGTAAGGCTTGTTTGCGGTCTTTCTGTATGAAAACAACTCTGCATCCTCAAGCACGCCGTGGGACATCTTCTGACCAAAGGAGAAGTTCCTGGCACCTTCCGTTGTTGCAGAATCTTTGGCTTCTTCCACGCAGAGGCAGCCCTTTTGCACCTTCATCCGGGGTTTAGTGGGCTCATGCCCCCCCCCCGGACACTTGCGTGACTCTTAGACTTAGTCCCCTTCCTTTGCAGGTCCTCAGGTCCAGGAATCCATCTTCAGTGCTTTGCAGTCAGTTGTTGTCTTTGCAGAATCCCATTTCTCGACTTTACTGTCTTTCTGGGGTAGTAGGGTAACTTTACTTCTACTTTTCAGGGTCTTGGGGTGGGGTATCTTGGACACCCTTAGTGCTTTCTTACACTCCCAGCGACCCTCTACACACTACACTAGACCGGGGGTCCATTCGTGGTTCGCATTCCACTTTTGGAGTATATGGTTTGTGTTGCCCTTCGGCCTATTGTCTCCTATTGCATTCTGTTGTGTTCTACAGTGTTTGTACTACTTTTCAAACTGTTTACTTACCTGATTTTGGTTTGTGTGTATATTTTGTGTATATTACTTACCTCCTAAGGGAGTATATCTCAGAAATACTTTTGGCATATTGTCACTAAAATAAAGTACCCTTATTTTTAGTAACTCTGAGTATTGTGTTTTCTTATGATAGGGTGTTAAGTGATATAAGTGGTATAGTAGGAGCTTTGCATGTCTCCTAGTTCAGCCTACGTTGCTCTGCTATAGCTACCTCTATCAGCCTAAGCTGCTAGAACACCTCTAATCTACTAATAAGGGATAACTGGACCTGGCACAAGGTGTAAGTACCACAAGGTACCCACTATAAGCCAGGCCAGCCTCCTACAGTGTGGAGCTTGTGTTTGCATGTGCCGCTCTTGGGTGTTGCCTTGTGTGCATGCTCGTCTGTCTATGTGCTTGGGATGGGTTGGGATTGAGGAGAATGGGACTGGGAAGTGGAAGTTGGAGGGGGAACGGTAGAAACAGGGACAATGGCTGCCATCAGAGAGGAGGCCAGAGCCTGAATCGATCTCTGTTGGGCTGCCAAACCACCATGAATGCCCTTCAGGAATGCATTGCATTGCTGCATCTGGGATGCCAGCTCCTGGATGGCATTCACAATTGTTGACTGCCCTACAGAGAGATGGATCTCAGGCGGTCAATAGCCTCCTCAGTCAGGGCAGCAGGGCTCACTGGGGCAGGGCCTGAGGTGCCTGGGGCGAAGGAGATGCCCACCCCCCTGGGTGAGCGGGCAGGGGCAACTTGCTGAGAGGCTACTGGGAGGGCAGTTATGACAAAGTAGCCTCTTTCTAGCACTGTTACCTCCACTTTGGCCTGTTTGTGAGTGTGTGTCAGTGTGTTTTTACTGCGTCACTGGGATCCTGCTAGCCAGGACCCCAGTGCTCATAGATAAAAACCTATATGTCAGTGTGTTTTGCCTGTCTCACTGGGATTCTGCTGGTCAGGACCCCTGTGCTCATAGTTTGAGGCCTAATGTGTCTGTTTTCAGTAGTGCTTGACTGTGTCACCGAGGCTCTGCTAACCAGAACCTCAGTGTGTATGCTCTCTCTGCTTTCAAATTTGTCACTGTAGGCTAGTGACTTCATTTACCAATTTCAATCGGCACACTGGACCCCCCCTTATAAGTCCCTAGTATATGGTACCTAGGTACCAAGAGCATTGGGGTTCCAGGAGATCCTTATGGGCTGCAGCATTTCTTTTGCCACCTATAGGGAGCTCAGACAAGCCCTTACACAGGCCTGCCATTGCAGCCTGGTGAAATAGTGCACACACTATTTCACAACCATTTTCACTGAACTTAAGTAACCTATAAGTCACCTATATGTCTAACCTTCACTTGCTGACGGCTAGGTGCAAAGTTACTAAGGGCCAGATATATCAAAAGGTTTTACCCATTCTGTGTGTATGAGAAAATGTGTTCGTACATATGGCCCTAAGTGTGAGGGCACCCTTGCACTAGCAAAGGGGCCCCCACATAGTTCAGGGCCATTTCCTGGGACTTTTGTGAATGCGGGGACGCCATTACATGCGTGCACTACATATAGGTCAATACCTATATGTAGCTTCACAATGGTAACTCCAAATATGGCCATTTAACATGTCTAAGATCATGGAAGAGTCCCCCCTTTCCAAATCTGGTATTGTGGAGCCAATTCCATGCATCCTGGGGGCTCCACCATGGACCCCCAGTGCTGCCAAACCAGCTCTCTGAGGCTTGCACTGCAGCTACAGCTGCTGCCACTTCACAGACAGGGTTCTGCCCTCCTTGGGTCTGGGCAGCCCAGTCCTAGGAAGGCAGAACAAAGCATTTCCACTGAGAGCAGGGTATTACACCCTCTCCCTTTGGAAAAAGGTGTTGCAGGCTGGGGAGGGGTAGCCTCCCCCAGACTCTGGAAATGCTATGAAGGGCACAGATGGTGCACTCCTTGCATAAGCCAGTCTATACCGGTCCAGGGACCCCTTGTCCCCTGCTCTGGTACGAAACTGGACAAAGGAAAGGGGAGTGACCCCTCCTGATAGGTCCATACCTGATACGGTAACAAATCCCCCTCTCAGGGATATTTAGGGTCTCTCTTGTGGGTTCTCTTCAGATTCTGCTTGCAAGTTTCCTTCAGGAACCCTTTGCAACTACTTCATCATCCTCTGACCTCAGATCAACCGCAGTCTGCTCCAGTGACCGCTGTAACAGCAACAAAGTATCCACAAGGGATATTTTTTCTCTGCAACTTCAGCTCCAGCCAGCAACTGCAACAGTTTCCACAGTGTGCACCTTCTGTGGACTCCCTGTCTTCATCCTGCACCAGAAGGACCAAAGAAATCTCCCGTATGGTGACGGAGTCACACCCCTGCTCCAGCAGGCACCTTCTAAGACAACGACTGGTACCCTTGGACTCCTCTCACAGGACACAGAGGTTGGACCCCTTCAATGCAGACTGTCCTGAAGTCCTGCTGACGCTATTTGGAGGAGGTAAGACCTTGCCTTCCCTGAGAGCGATGGTACCCCTGTGTACTGCGTCATCTTCACATCCTGAGGCCTCTGTGCACTATTTGCAAAATTCCTTCATGCACAGGCTGGCCCAGGTCCCCAGCACTCTATCCTGTGATGCTCAACTCGCAGAGTTGTTCTCCGGCGGCGTGGGACCTTCCTTTGTTGTGCTGCACCAACCGCATTTTGCACCTCCTTTGTCCCCGTGTCCTGGGACTCCCGTGGGTGCTGTCTGGCATCCTGAGGGCTCTCTAAAGTGCTGAGAGCCCCTCTTCCTCCTCACACAGAGTTGAGGCCCCCAGGTCCCTCCTGCGTCCAGCCAGCGCCATTTTGAAACAAAACGCACATTTGTTGTAACCAAGGCTTGTTGGCAACTTCCAACACAAAATCACATCTGCATCCATCTTCACGTCGTGGGACATCCTTTGCATCATGCATGAACCCGCTGGCATCTACCTAGGGTGTATTCCTGCAGTCTTTGACTAACCAGGGACTCTTCTTTTGCACCATCTTCTGGGTCAGCCGGGGCTCCTGTCCTTCATGGGACTTCTTTCGGCTTCTGGACTTGGTCCCCTTCTTTTGCATGTCTTCAGTGCTATGAATCCAGCAGTTGTTGCTTGTAGACTTGGTTGCTTACTCCCAATCACGAGGTTCAGTGTGTCCTAAGGAAACTTGCAGTACTTTACTCTTGCTTTTCTGGGCTCTGGGGTGGAGTAATTTACTTACCTTTACTGTATTCTTACTCTCCAAGCGATTCTGCACACACTACACTTGTCTAGGGGGGAATTCATGATTCGCATTCCACTTTCTTAGTATATGGTTTGTGTTGCCCCTAAACCTCTTTTCTCCCATTGTATTCTATAGTATTTCCTATTGTTTGCATTTTTCTATGACTATTTACTTGTCTAATTTTGGTGTCTAGTGTACAGTATATATTGTGTATAATACTTACCTCTAGAAGGAGTATTGTCTATAAGATATTTTTGGTACTGTGTCACCCAAATAAATACCTTTATTTTTGCAACAATGAGTATTGTCTATACTTGTGTATAGGTACTGTGTAACTATAAGTGGCATTGCATGAGCTTTGCATGTCTCCTAGTTCAGCATAAGCTGCTCTGCTATAGCTACCTCTATCAGCCTAAGCTGCTAGAACACTGCTACATTTCACTAATAAGGGATAACTGGACCTGGTGTAAGGTGTAAGTACCCAAGGTACCCACTAGAAACCAAGCCAGCCTCCTACAACAGTGCTGGTACGGGGGATGGTGGCTGTACCTGCAACTGGGGTGGTCACAGAGGTGTCTGCCACCACCAGGGAGCTCCCATCGAAGGAGGTATCAGAGTCTGTGTTGTCCCCTCCAGTCTCCGCTGTGGTGCTTCCGTCGCCCTCCGTCCCACTGGTTCCCTCGGTGTCGTTGAACATAGCTTTCACGATCATGTGGGATGCAGCTGCCTCTGTCACCAGTGCCTTTGCTCCTCCGCCAGATGATGCTAATGCACACAAGGAGAGGATGACAAAACAAGAAAGGGGTGGAGTGAGACAAAGGATACACTGGGTCAATGACTGCACCAACACCACCGTTGGCGTACTCAGCACCCTCACACACAGGGAACAGGCCTACTCACTATGCACTGGACTACCAGTCAAACGGCTAGTCACCAAGGCGTAAGGAGGAGCACACACCGCCAGTGCAGCACACCTGGGATCCACGCAGCCGTGCCTAGAAGTGTATACCAACAATCTAGGTTACCTGTATTTGCCATGCAACCATTACCCTGCTGAGGTCCTACGCTTCTATGTCTGGCCTGGCCTTAGGGGCACCCACAAACACACAACAACCACCCGGATACCACCCCACCAGCCATAAGTTGTAATGATACCCACTGTACTCACCCCCTTTGGTCTGCTGTGATTCCCTCAAACACCCATCCAGCTTAGGGTAGGCCACCACCAGTATGAGGGCCATCAGGGGGGTCAGGGTACGACGGGCACCCCTTCCCCATTGGGAGGCCATCCCCAGCTGGGCCTCCGCGGTCTTCCGTGCCCAGCTTCTCAGGTCCTCCCACCGTTTCCGACAGTGGGTGCTCTGCCTTCCATAGACCCCCCAGGGTCCACACGTCCTTGGCGATGGCATGCCATAATCCCTTCTTTTGATGGGTGCAGACCTGCAGAGGTAATACATACAGGAGAACTCCATTATCAAACAGTCCAGTCTGTCACACACATGGCCCACCATACCCGATCCCATCTCCATTGCAACACACATAGGCCAGCTCAGAACATATACACTGCCAAAAGACATTCCCCCACCAACCCTTACACAATGCCTTCACACACCTCCATGTATTCATGCCTCGTGCATTGTGCCCACAGTGTACTCATCTGTTGGTCTAGAGGCCCATATAACAGTCCATACTGGGGTAGGACCCCATCCACCAGTCGCTCCAACTCCTCCGAAGTGAAGGCTGAAGCCCTTTCCCCGGTCACACGGGCCATGGTAGGTTCCAGACACAGGTCACAGCAGCACATGCAGTGTAGGTCTTCTCCTGTGGAAAGTCAGGACCAGGACACAAGTAAGGACTGAGATAGAAAATGGCATTCACTTCCGCGGCGTGTACAAAGCACCGCCGGCGTAGATCCCCATTTGCCACTGTACCCCATAGGCCCAATATAATCCAATGAGGATAGGTGATCGCCATTTCAGTGGGGGTGAACAGGACTATCGTTAGTTTCCGCATTACTGGATACATAGGCACATAGGCCCTCATTACAACCCTGGCGGTAAATCCCGCTTTCCGCAGTGCTGAAGACCGCCAACATACCGTTGCAGCAGCGGAATTCCGCTACAGGTATCACGACCCACAGCTTTGAATTCGCCACAATACAGACACCCACACATGTCCGCCACACCAAAGGTCAGTGATAAACTGGTGATTCCAAAACCTACACCATCACTTCAACAAGAATATGCCCACATTATCACGACTCACGAATCAATGCGGCGGTCTTTCAACCGCGGTAATCCATTGGCGGTACACACCGCCGCCCTCAAAAGACACACATTTACAAAACATAACTACATTGGACAATTCGAAATGCACACGCCTGATACACATACACACACCACACCCACACACCAAATCCAATATAAAGCACACACCCACATTACCCACAAACCCTTACAACCAAAAATCTGAAAGAAGGCCACAGAGAGAGATTAGCTAACACAACACCAGCATCCACAGACACACAACACCATCACTTATACAACATCCACGCGCCTCAAACAACACACACCAACACATCCCCTCACACATCACAACAGACAGCACCTCACACATCACCCACACCACATCATGTCACCTCAAAGACACCCCAGGTTTTCTAAAGAGGAGCTCAGGGTCTTGGTGGAGGAAATCATCTGGGTAGAGCCACAGCTATTCGGATCACAGGTGCAGCAGACATCCATTGCTAGGAAGATGGAGCTATGGTGGAGAATTGTCGACGGTCAACGCAGTGGGACAGCATCCAAGAACACGGGATGACATCAGGAAGAGATGGAACGACCTACGGGGGAAGGTACGTTCTGTGGTATCCAGACACCAGATTGCTGTACAGAGGACTGGCGGTGGACCCCCACCTCCTCCCCCACATCTAACAACATGGGAGGAGCAAGCCTTGGCGATCATGCATCCTGAGGGCCTCGCAGAAGTAGCAAGAGGACTGGACTCTGGTAAGTCATATCTTTACTACAACATCCCCCCAACCCCACCTGCATGCCATCACATACTCCCACTCTTACCCTCACCCCCATCACACCATCAACTCCATATGTTCCACTATCACAACCCACACATCTCAATACCAAGGCCCTGCATGCAACACCTATGCATGGACCACCGTCACCAAAGCATGTCCAGTACAGAAACCCACACAGACCCCAAACCAACTATCATAAAAGGGCAAACACAGTGACGCAAGCATAGGAGTAGAGGGTACCACACCCAATGCACAAGATGGCACACACAGATACTAAAACTATGCATTTATACCCCAACAGGACCCAAACCCGACGTCACCGGACAGGAGGTGCCAGACATATCCAGTACCCCCACAGAAGAGGCCCATAGTGATGACAGCAGCTCTGCACGCCTGGATCAAGATGACCAGCCCGGCCCATCAGGGGCCTCTGGACAGTCGGTTCCCCTGACACAGTCACAAACCACCACAGAGCCTCCCCCTCAGGAAACACCAGCACAGCACCCACCCAGCGGGCCCATCCCTCTGTCTCCAGGACACGTCAATCAGCAGTGTGTCCACCACTACAGGGAACCCAGGCAAACCCACCAACCCAAGACAATCAGGGACCTGGGGTCAGGGTCAGTGGGCACACGGGTCAGGGGACAAAGGCACAGGATAACAGGGAAGCTGGGGGGACTGCTGTGTGACAGGGGGAGGACAGGCCCAGGAAACCCACTCTACAAGAGGCACTTTCAAACATAATGGGAGCATACCATCATTCCCAGGAGACCATGGGCACGATAGTGGCCAAGTTTCAGGAGACCCAGCGGCTGCAGGAGGAACACTACCTTGGGATCAGGGAGGACTTGAAGTCCATTAACACCACCCTAGTCACCATTGCAGGGGTGCTGGCAGACCTTGTCAACACCACGAGGGACACAGTGGCACACAAACGGGCTCCGGACACTAGCCTGGACGATGAACAGCCCTCCACCTCCGCCACAGGACCAACAGGCAACCAGCACCCCACCCCCTGCAGAAGGAGAACCACCATGCAAACGGGCCCTGAGATCCAGGAACAAGACAGAGAACATTGCCAAGACCCCCGCCAGGAAATAAGACCCTCCTGAATGTCACCCTTCTGTCCCACTTTGTCATCCTGTCCACCTTAAACTGCCATTGCTCTACTTCCTATGCCCCATTGGACAATGCACCTGTAATACAAATAGACTGGACTCTGCCATGGACATTCCTCCACCATCACGCCAGCCCATTTCACACCCCCCTCCACCTATTTGCACAGAAATAAACACCCTTGAATCACAAAACAATCTGGAGTCAGTCTGTGCTTTCACAAATGTGTAATTGCAAAATCTCTGGAATATAGCAATGTCAATGTACTTGTTCACATACCAATGTTACACAGCTGTAGACCAGGAGTAAACATAGCAGAGGGCACAAATTTGGACCCAGATCTGTGAAATGGAAAGCCAAAGTGACAAGTCAAGGTCCATACACAGAGTGAAAAAGGCAGACTTATACTAGCTCCTACAATAGTATGAGATGTGGAAAGCAGTTCCATCGTCTTACCTGTGTCTCACTAGAAGTATTGCATGATGATGTTGTTTCGGTTGTCTCCGTCTTCTGCCTCCTCTTCTTCACTGTCCACAGGTTCCACAGCTGCCAAAAGACCAACATCAGGCCCATCCTCCTGCAGAAAAGGCACCTGGCGTTGCAAAGCCAGGTTGTGCAACATACAGCAGGCCACGATGATCTGGCACACCTTCTTCGGTGAGTAGTATAGGGATCCACCTGTCAGATGGAGGCACTGGAATCTGGCCTTCAGGAGGCCGAAGGTGCGCTCTATAATCCTCCTAGTTCGCCCATGTGCCTCATTGTAGCGTTCCTCTGCCCTTGTCCTGGAATTCCTCACTGGGGTCAGTAGCCATGACAGGTTGGGGTAACCAGAGTCACCTGCAAATATGGAGGGACAACAGTTAGTCATCCTCCAGACATTAGGGAATCTCCCAAACCCAGACACCAAATGGAACTGTGTGGGGACTTTAGGCTCACCTATTAGCCACACATGGTGCCTCTGGAGTTTCACCATCACATAAGGGATGCTGCTATTTCTCAAAATGTAAGCGTCATGCACTTAGCCCGGATACTTGGCATTCACATGGGAGATGTACTGGTCTGCCAAACACACCATCTGCACATTCAATGAATGGTAGCTTTTGTGGTTTCTGTACACCTGTTCATTCCTGCGGGGGTGGGGACAAATGCCACATGTGTACCACCAATGGCACCAATGATGTTGAGGATATGTCCCAGGGCATAAAAGTCACCTTTCACTGTGGGCAAATCCTCCACTTGAGGGAAAACAATGTAGCTGCACATGTGTTTCAGCAGGGCAGACAACACTCTGGACAACACATTAGAGAACATTGGCTGTGACATCCCTGATGCCATGGCCACTGTTGTTTGAAAAGACCCACTGGCCAGGAAATGGAGTACAGACAGAACCTGCACTAGATGGGGGATTCCTGTGGGATGGCAGATAGCTGACATCAGGTCTGGCTCCAACTGGGCACACAGTTCATGGATTGTTGCATGATCAAGTCTGTAAGTGATAGTAATGTGTCTCTCTTCCCTTGTCGACAGGTCCACCAGGGGTCTGTACACCGGAGGATGCCGCCATCTCATCACCTGCCCCAGCGGACGTGCCCTATGGAGGAGAAGGGTGAGCAGAGGGTCATACAACACTTAGGTATCACAATGTTTTTTTCCCAAAACGTTACAAATTCTCCATGTGCCTTTGTCTGTCCGTATTCCTGGCCTAAATAGGTGTGAAGCAGTTATTTGGCCTGCCATGTGGCCCCCTGAAATGGCGGCTGCCTGACCTGGAAGGTGGGACAAGGGAAATGAGGTAACTGCGCTGGCGTTGTACACCGTCGCGGTTGGCGGTCGAAGACCGCAGCGCAATTCAGCTTTGGTTAACATTGGGCCCTATGGGTTCCAGGAGCCAATGACGATGTACGCCGACAGCGACGGTACGCACCGCTGCGTACCTGGCCGCCATTTTCTAAGTGTTCCCTCACTTGATACCTGACCTTCAACAGGAGAGGACTTACACTGCAAGTGCTGCTGTGACCTGTGTCTGGATGCGACGATGGCTACAGTGTCTGGGGAAAGGGCCCCTGCCTTCACTTTGGAGGAGTTGGAGAAACTAGTGGATGGGGTCCTCCCCCAGTACACGCAACTGTACGGTCCTCCAGACAAACAGGTGAGTACACCGTGAGCATGGTGGATGGCACATGATTGTATGGAGTGTCGTGTATGGAAGAGGGTGGGGAGGGGGACAGGCCAGCATGTGAGGATTGTGTGTGTGTATGTATGTCTGGGCCAGTGTGGGAGCTGTTTAGGCAATGCGTGAGAAGAACTGTACGGGATAGTAACATCCATTCTTACTTCACTTTTTCTCTAGGTCAGCGCCCACTAGAAAAAGGATATTTGGCGTGCCATCGCCAAGGACGTGCGGACCCTGGGGGTCTACCATAGACGGAGCACCCAATCAATCAATCAATCATAAGATTTATAAAGCGCACTAATCACCCATTAGGGTCTCAAGGCGCTGGTGGGGGAAGCTACTGGTCGTAAAGCCATGTCTTTAGGTGTTTCCTGAAAGTTAAGAGGTCTTGGGTCTGACAAAGTTGGAGCGGTAGGGAGTTCCAGGTCTTGGCGGCCAGGTGGGAGAAGGATCTTCCTCCGGCGGTGGTGCGGTGGATGCGGGGAATGGAGGCGAGGGCGAGGCTGGCGGAGCAAAGGTTGCGGGTGGGGGTGTGGAAGGAGAGTCTTTCGTTGAGGTAGGTTGGGACTGTCTTGTGGAGGGCCTTATGTGCGTGGACGAGGAGTTTGAAGGTGATCCTCTTTGGTATTGGTAGCCAGTGTAAGTCTCTGAGGTGGGGGGTGATGTGGTGGAGGCGTGGGACGTCCAGAATGAGTCGGGCGGATGCGTTCTGGATTCTTTGCAGCTTTGTTTGGAGTTTGGTTGTAGTTCCTGCATTTAGGGCGTTTACGTAGTCCAGTCGGTTGCTGACCAGGGCGTGGGTGACAGTTTTCCTGGTTTCGACAGGGATCCACTTGAATATTTTTCGGAGCATGCGGAGGGTGTTGTAGCAAGAAGAGGAGATAGCGTTGACCTGCTGAGTCATGCTGAGTGTGGAATCCAGGAAGAATCCCAGGTTACGTGCGTGGGTGGTGGGAGGTGGTGCGGATCCTAGGGAGGTGGGCCACCAGGAGTCGTTCCATGCTGAGGGGTTGGCTCCGAAGTTGAGGATCTCTGTCTTATCTGTGTTTAATTTGAGGTGGCTTGCTTCCATCCAGCTGGCGATGGCTTGGAGTCCATTTTGGAGGTTGTTTTTTGCAGCTGTAGGGTCTTTTGTGAGGGAGAGGATTAGCTGAGTGTCGCCTGCGTAGGAAATTATGTTGATGTGGTGTGTTCATGCGATGTTGGCGAGTGGGGCCATGTACACGTTGAAGAGCGTGGGGCTGAGAGATGAGCCTTGGGGGAGGCCACAGATGATACTGGAGGCTTCTGATAAGAATGGTGGAAGGCAGACTCTCTGGGTTCTGTCTGAGAGAAAGGATGAGATCCAGTTGAGTGCTTTGTCGCGGATTCCGGCGTTATGGAGACGTCTGCGGAGAGTGTGATGACAAACTGTGTCGAAGGCTGCGGAGAGGTCCAGGAGGATGAGTGCTGCTGTTTCTACTTCGTCAAGCATGGTCCTGATGTCATCTGTGGCAGCGATGAGTGCGGTCTCGGTGCTGTGGTGTTTGCGGAATCCGGATTGGGAGCTGTTGAGTGCCTTGCTGTCTTCCAGGAATCGGGATAGTTGGCTGTTCATGATTTGTTCGATTACTTTGGCTGGGAACGGGAGGAGGGATATTGGTCGGTAGTTCTCCAGGTCGTCTGGGTCTGCCTTGGGTTTTTTCAGCAGGGCGTTGACTTCTGCGTGCTTCCAGCTTTCTGGGAAAGTGGCTGACTTGAAGGAGCTGTTGATGGTGTTGCAGAGGTGGGGAGCGATGATGATATTTGCATTATTGAAGATATGGTGTAGGCAGGGGTCCGATGGTGATCCGGAGTGGATGGAGGCCATGGTGTTGGCGGTGTCTTCTTTGTTGACGGGGTCCAGGTGTGGAGGAGATGCGTGTCGCTTGGGGGATTGGGTTTGTGGGTGTTTGTAGTCAGCTGGTTGGTCTGGGGGTTGAAGCTGTTGTGGATTTCTTCTATCTTTCGACGGAAGTGGGTTGCGAGTGAGTTGCAGAACTCCTGTGATGGCGGGGGTTCATTGGAGCAAGTCTTGGGAGCGGAGAGCTCTTTGATGATGGCGAAGAGCTCTTTACTGTTGTGAGCACTGGTGTCAATGCGGTTTTTGAAGTGGGTCCTTTTGGTGGTGCGGATCAGTTAATGATGTTTGCGTACGTCATCCTTAAATGCGATGTGGTTGGAGTTGGCAGGTTTGCGGTGCCAGTTTTTTTCCATTCTGCGGCATAGCAGTTTGGATTCCTGTAGGTCTGGGGTGAACCATCTGCCCTTTATTCTGTGGAGGGTGTTTTTTTTTTTTTTTGGAGCAGTGCGAGGGTGTTGGCGCAGTCCTCTAACCAGTGATTCAGGTTGGTGGCGGCTGTGTTGGGGTCTGTGGTCTCGGGGGGTGGGCCCTGGGCGAGTATGGAAATCAGTTGATCTGTTGATATTTTTCTCCAGTTGCATCGGGGGTTGTGTGCGGTGGTGGTGGGTGACTGGCTTCTGGAAGGAGAAGTGGATGCATCGGTGGTCTGTCCAGCTGAGTTCGTGGTGTGGCTGACATAGATGTGGTTGCTGGCTGAGAAGACGGGGTCGAGTGTGTGGCCTGCAGAATGGGTGGGGGAGCTTACGAGTTGTCTAAGGCTGAGGTTGGCAAGGTTGTCCATCAGGTTGGTGGTGTTGGCGTCGTTGTTGTTTTCTAGGTGAAAGTTCAGATCGCCGAGGAGGATGTACTCTGTGGAGTTGAGGGCGTTGGTACTGACGTTGTCGGCGATGGCTTCGCAGAAATGAGAGCGGGGGCCTGGGGGTCTATAGATCAGAGTTCCTTTGAGGGGTGGTGTTGATGTGGATTCTGAAGTGGAGGTGCTCGGCGGAGTTGAGGGTGTCATGGGTGTTGGTCGAGACTCTGATGGTTCTTTTGTGGACTATGGCGATTCCTCCTCCTGGTTTGTTCGGTGCGGTCTCTTCTGGTGATTTTGTAGCCTTCAGGGATGGCTATGGCTATGTCGCGTTCTGAGGCCGAGTGTGTCCAGGTTTCGGTTAGGAAGGAGACGTCCGGCGAGATTGAGGTCAGTAGGACCCACTGCTGGAAAAGATGGGAGAACCTGTGCCGCTGGAGCAAGAAGACGGGCGTGTCGCACCATGACCCCCCTGATGTACTGGATCCTGGCGGTGGCATATCCGGAGTCGGATGGCCGCTTGAGGGCATCACAGCAGCCACAAGGGGGTGAGTACAGTCTCATTCAGCTGACTCTGTGCGCTTTACGAGGTGCCTGGCTGGGGGAAGTGGCCTGTGGGTTCCCCAAGGCCAGGGCGAACTTGGTATGGTAAGTCCCTTGTTAGGCAGGCTCTGTGGCACTTCAACCCCAATAGTGGTAGTAGCCATCTACACCTAGTAAGGCTCCTGTGGGTTCCAGGTGTGCAGCAAATGGGCTTAGACATCGTCCCCCATGGGCAGGTGATTTTCCTAAGAACTGTTAGTGCATGGCTTAGTGCACAGGGCTGCTCCCTCTGTGTTGGGTCCGCCAACGGTAGTGGTGTTGCATGCATTGACCATGTGTATCTTCTGTCTCCCCCCCTTTTTTTTTTGTTTCCATGTTCTTGCGTGCATTAGCATCATCTGGCGGAGGAGCAGTGGCACCGGAGCAGGAGGGAGCTGCATCCCACATGGCCCTGGAGGGTGAAGTAACGGAGTCTGAAGGCACCAGTGGGACGGAGGGTGAGGGGAGCTCCACAACAGGGACAGGAGCATACACCAGTGACAGCGACTCCTCCTCTGATGGGAGTTCCCTTGCGATGGCGGGTACCTCTGTGCCCACCGCATCAACAGGTACAGCCGCCACCCCCCCTGTTAGCACCACCCTCCCAGCAGCCCCTCAGTGTGTGTCCCGTGCCCGCTCACCCAGGAGGGTGGGCATCTCCTTTGCCCCAGGCACCTCATCCCCTCTCCCAGTCAGCCCTGCTGCCCTCAGTGAGGAGGCTATTGACCTCCTGAGATCTCTCACTGTTGGGCAATCTGCCATTTTGAATGCCATCCAGGGTGTTGAGAGGGATTTGCAACAAACAAATGCATACCTGGAGGGCATTCATTCTGGGCAGGAGGCCCAACAGAGAGCATTTCAGGCTCTGGTCTCAGCACTGACGGCAGCCATTGTCCCTGTGTCCAGCCTCCCCCCTCCAACTTCCTCCACCCAGACCCAGTCCCCTTTACCTCAGCCTATCCCAAGCACACCATCAGACCAGCATGCACACTCATCAACACACAAGAGTGGACATGGCAAACATAAGCACCACACCCCACCGGCACTCACACAAGCACCATCCCCATGCAGACAAACCAACATCCACTGCCTCCACTGTGTCCCCCTCCTCTACGTCCTCCTCCTCCCTCCCTCTCTCATCTCCACTCACACCAGCATGCACTACATCCTCAGCCACTACCTCCATCACCAGCACGCCCATCACCACACACCGCTCACGTGCAATCACCACCCCAACTCCCATTCACACATCCCCTGTGTCCTCTCCCAGTGTGTCTGTGAGCCCTCCTCCCAAAGTACACAAACGCAGGCACACACCCACCCAACAGCCATCCACCTCACAACAGCCTCCGGCCCATGCACCTTCACCCAAATTCAGCAAACGTACGCCTCCTACAACCACTACCTCTTCCTCCACTCCCAAACCCCCTCCATCTTCCCGTCCCAGTGTGGCTAAGAAACTTTTCCTGCCTAATATTGCCCTCTTTCCTACACCTCCCCCCCGTCCTTCCCCTAGGGCTAGGATTTCCAGGTCCCAGCCCAGCACCTCAGCTACCAAATCCCCAAGCACAGTGGTGCCAGCAACTCCGGTCTCATCGCATGCGCCACCCATCAGGGCTGCCAGTGTGCCACCTAGCGAGGCCAAGGAGCAGGCCATTCTGCCACCTGCCAAGGTGAAGAAGGTGCCCACATGCCGGAGGGAGAAGCCGCACCTGCCAGCAAGCAAGGGCTCCTCCAAACCAAAAGGGGACAGTGGCAAGACACCAGCAGCAACATCAAAGGTGGGGAAGGGACACAAGCCGAAGAGCAGGTCAGGACAGGGCACGGTGGCTCCGACTGAGGGACCAGAGTCACCCCTTCTGTCAACCACTACACCAACCTGTACGTCGGTGGACACCGCCACCAGCACAGCCACCTGCACGGCCACCAGCACCGCCACCAGCACTGCCACCTGCACGGCCACCTGCACGTCTGCTGCCTCAGGACCAGTCCCCCGCATCATCCAAAGTGGGCAGCCGTCCGAGGCTGCAGGAGACGTCTTGCTGTGTCCCTCAAGAGGTGCGGACCCATGCACCACCGCCAGCACCTCCGCCACAGACACTGCCGCAAGCACCACCACCAGCCCTGCGACGTGCTCAGACAGTGCCACCACAGCTGACATGGCAATCATCCTCAGTGGGCAGCCGTCCGAGGCTGCAGGAGATGTCCTGGACCCTGCCCAGCGTCCATGAGGCATGACTCTCAGCACGGTTTGCACTTGCAGGTGGCAGGCGAAGTCGCAGCAGGGTGGAGTGTGTCTCTGCCTCCATGGCGTATCATGCTACCTGTTCCCAGGCAATCTCGTGGCACGCACACCCAGGTGAGGGGATGGGACCTGCCACACTGCATGTGAAGCACTCTGGGTACCAAGCCCCCTCCAGAACCAGAGGAGATTCACATCCACTACCTCAGTCCTTGGCAGGATGAAGCACTCTGGGCACAAAACCCCCTCCAGAAGCAGTGGAGATTCACATCCACTGCCTCAGTCCTTGGCAGGATGAAGCACTCTGGGCACAAAGCCCCCTCCAGAACCAGTGGAGATTCACATCCACTACCTCAGTCCTTGGCAGGATGAAGCACTCTGGGCACAAAGCCCCCTCCAGAACCAGTGGAGATTCACATCCACTACCTCAGTACTTGGCAGGATGAAGCACTCTGGGCACAAAGCCCCCTCCAGAACCAGTGGAGAAAGGCATCCACTGCCTCAGTCCTTGGCAGGATGAAGCACACTTGGCACAAAGCCCCCTCCAGAACCAGTGGAGATTCACATCCACTACCTCAGTCCTTGGCAGGATGAAGCACTCTGGGCGCAAAGCCCCGACCAGAACCAGTGGAGATTCACATCCACTACCTCAGTCCTTGGTAGGATGAAGCACTCTGGGCACAAAGCCCCCTCCAGAACCAGTGGAGATTCACATCCACTACCTCAGTCCTTGGTAGGATGAAGCACTCTGGGCACAAAGCCCCCTCCAGACCCAGTGGGGATTCAAATCCACTACCTCAGTCCTTGGCAGGGTGAAGCACACTGGGCACAAAGCCCCCTCCAGAACCAGTGGAGATTGTTATCCACTTGAGAGACTGTGGCTTTGCACTCCCCAGGATAGAGCAGTGGGCAAACCACCCACTGGAAAGACTTGTGAGACTGTGGCTTTGCACTCCCCAGGATAGAGCAGTGGGCAAACCACCCACTGGAAAGACTTGTGAGACTGTGGCTTTGCACTCCCCAGGATAGAGCAGTGGGAAACCACCCACTGGAGAGACTTGTGAGACTGTGGCTTTGCACTCCCCAGGATAAAGCAATGGGCATGGAGCCCCCTCATGGAGCAGTGGCATCATGCGTTCATCCGGCTGAGTTGCCCCCCTCTCCCTCCCCCTGAGGTGCCTGTTTCATTTCGATCTGATGCCCCTGCAGTGTTCTCTCCGTTTCGAGTCAGGTATCTTGTGTGGGCTTTGCCCATGCATTTTGGGACACTGATCCACGGACGATGTTTGTGTAATATCCGGACTTGTGTAGTTGGTGTACATATTTGTATATACTGATTTTTGAACTTGCACTATCTAATTTTTATTGATTACAATTGTTACAATCATTTCCTTTTCTCTTTGCGTTCTTCCAGGGGGTGAGGGGGTGTATATGTAATGTTGCTGCATGTATTTGTGTATATGGTGTTGTGGGTGAGGGTGGGGGTTTTGCGTGTTGCGTGTTGCGTGTGTGTGTGTCACTCTCTTTTCCCTTCCACCCTCCCCTGTGTTGTAGGTGCAGTACTCACTGTGGTTGTCGACGGCGTCTTTCCTGCTCCTGATACAGAAGGAGGAAGACCAGCATGGGCAGGACGTGTAGTTCGGGCTCCATGGCGTCCTGGTTCCTCGTTGGGTGTCGAGAGGTGGGTGGTTTCCCTTCCAAAGACTGTTTCCGCCGTGCTTTTGATAACATTGGTACCGCCCCGGAAAAGGGGGCGGATAGGCCTCTTGTAATAGTGTGGGCGGTACTTTGTCTTCCGCCTGTCTGTTGGCGGTTACCACTGACGTGTTTGTTTCTACCGCCGTGGCGGTCGGAGTGTTAAAGTGGCTGTCTGTGTTGGTGGTTTCCACCATGGTCGTGATTCCATTTTTTTTTTCAGCCGGGCTGTTGGCGGTATTACCGCTGCTTTAACACCGACCGCTAGGGTTGTAATGAGGGCCATACTTTTAAATTACACTGTCCCAAAACATAACTGCACAATGTGGACTGCTGTTGTGGTTTTGTTGTTCAAATTGTGACAGCCCACTCACTCTTGTGTCCCTTAGATTCCTACCACTGCGTATGAATAGGAGATGGTGACATACCCCCGTGTACAGAACCCTGGGGGACTAAGCTACACTGGAGGACATGCACATAATACTGACCTTTAGACTGAACAGGGCCACAATCACAGAGCTGTGCGCCCAGGTGAAGCCTGACCTGATTTCAGCTATCCGTCATCCCACTAGGATCCCCCCCTGTTGTGCAGGTTCTATCAGTGCTCTATTTCCTGGCAACAGGTTCTTTCCAAGTGACAGTGTGCTTGGCAGCAGGAATGTAACAGCCAATGTTCTCAATCGTGCTAGCAAGAGTGTTGTCTGCCCTGGTAAAACACATGTGCTACATTTCTTTCCCCCAGGTGGAAGATTTGGCCACTGTGAAGGCCGGATTTTATGCAATGGGACATATCCCCAATATCATTGGGGCGATTGACAGTACACATATTGTGTTTGTTCCCCCCCTGGCAGAATGAACAGGTGTACAGAAATCGTAAGATTTTCCACTCCATGAATGTGCAGATGGTGTGCCTGGCGGACCAGTACATCTCTTACATCAATGCTAAGTATCCTGGGTCGGTGCATGATGCCTTTGTCCTGAAGATTAGCAGCATCCCAAATGTGATGGGCCAACTACAGAGGCACAGGGTGTGGCTTATAAGTGAGCCTTGGTCCCCACCCAGTGTATGTTGGTGTATGCCTTTTCTGTTAGAAAAATAGGATAGTGTGTGGCTAAATGTTGTCCCTCAATACTTGATACTGGCTACCCAAACCTATCGTGGCTGCTGACCCCTGTGAGGAATGCCAGGACAGCGGCTGAAGAACGTTATAATGAGGCACATGGGTGAACCAGAAGGATAATTGAGAGGACCTTTGGCCTCCTAAAGGCCAGGTTCAGGTGCCTCCATCTGACAGGTGGATCCGTGTGCTACTCACCCGAGAAGGTCTGCCAGGTAGCAGTTGCATGCTGCATGTTGCACAACCTGGACCTCAGACGCCATGTACCTTTTCTGCAGGAGGGGGAGACTGGAGATGCCCCTGTGGTAGCAGTGGACCCTGAGGACAGTGAGGATGAGGAGGCAGAGGATGAGGATGTGGACAACAGAACATTAGTGATCCGTCAGTACTTCCAATGACACACAGGTGAGACAGTTCAACTTCACAGTTCTATGACTATTGTATTCTGTGTGGCATTGCCATGCTGGCAATACTCACTTGTTTCCTCTACTTACTGTCACCTATGGATTATCATTTTACAGATGTTGGTGATATGACGACAATGTTGTGATGTGATCACAACAGCCAGCAACAGGTAATTAATTCTATGCTCTCACTATGTACAGTTCATTTGCAATGGATGTAGCTGTTTCAATCAATACAAATTTTCAATACATGAAATACTAGTAGTCACGTTTTATCCAAGGGTTTTTATTATAGTGCTAATAAATTGAGGGAAAAGTGCAATGGAATGGGGTGATGATGGAGTAAAGTCCAGGGTATTGTTCCAGTCTGTTTGTAGCACAGGTGCAGTGTCCAAGGGGACATAGGAAGGGAGCAATGGCAGTTCAAGGTGGACAAGGTGACAGTGTGGGACACAAGGGGGACAAGCAGGAGAGTTTCATTTCCTGGCGGTGGTCTTGGCAAATGTCTCTGGCTTCTGTCTGGGTCACAGGGAACGTTTGCAGGGTAGTTCACCTTCTGCAGGGGGAGGGATGCTGATGGCCTGTGCGTCCTGTGGCGGGGCCTCCTGGCCACTGGCGGCAGTGGAAGTGGAGGGCAGTTCAGTTGACTGGCTTGTGGTAGGGGCCTGCTGGTGTGACACTGCCTCCCTCATGATGTTGGCCTTGTCTGCCAGCACCCCTGCAATGGAGATCAGGATGTTGTAAATGGTCTGCAAGTCTTCCCTGGTCCCCTGATACTGTCCCTCCTGCAGCTGCCTGTTCTCCTGCAAGTTGTCAAGGATCTGACCCATCGTGTCCTGGGAATGTTGATAGGCTCCCAGAATATCGGAGAGTGCCTCCTGGAGAGTTGGTTCCCTGGGCCTATCCTCCCCCTGGCGCACAGCGGTCCTCCCAGTGTCCCTGTTGCCCTGTGCCTCTGTCCCCTGAATGGTGTGCCCCCTGCCACTGACCCCAGGTCCCTCATTGTCTTGTGGGCGAGGTGTGGCCTGGGGTCCCTGTACAGGTGGGCACACTGCAGATTGACGTGTCCTGGGTACAGAGGTGTGGGTAAGCTGGGTCGTTGCTGTGGTGTGGGATACTGAAGGGGAGGCTCTGTGGTGGTCTGTGAGTGGGCTTGGGTGACCGGCTGTCCAGTGGTCCCTGATGGGCCAGGTAGGTCCTCCAGATCCAGAAGTTCAGAGTTACTGTCATCACTGGGGGCCTCTTCTGTTGGGGTACTGGATAGTGGTGGCACCTCCTCTCCACTGACATTGGCTGGGGTACCTGTGGGGATGTAAATGATGTATTATGCTTCAAGTGTCTGACATTTGTACTTCTGTAGCTTCCACTCTATAGTTGGTGTTGCCCTGTCAGCTTTTGCTTGTGTATGGTGATGTATTGTGGGTATGTTAGTTTCCCTATGCTGTACATACATTGGTGATGGGTGTCCATGCAGGGCTGGAAGGGCTGTCCATGCATTGGTATGGCATGCAGGGATGGGCATTGTGGTTAGTCATATTTGTAGATGCAGTGTGTTGGATGTTGTGGATTGATGGGAGTGGGGGTGAGGGGGTGTGATGGCATGCAGGTATGGGGGGGTGATAAGTAGTAAATGTTAATTACCAGTGTCCAGTCCTCCGGCTACTCCAGCGAGTCCCTCAGGATGCAGTATTGCCAGTACCTGCTCCTCCCATGCTGTGAGCTGTGGGGAGGTGGTGGGGGTCCACCGCCAGTCTTCTGTATGGCAAGCTAGTGTCTTGCTGCTATGGAACATACCTTCCCCCGTAGGTCATTCCACCTCTTCCCGATGTCGTCCCTTGCTCTTGGGTGCTGTCCCACAGGGTTGACCCTGTCCATGATTCTCCGCCATAGCTCCATCTTTTTTGCAATGGATATCTGCTGTACCTGTGCTCCAAAGAGCTGTGGCTCTACCCTGACAATTTTCACCACCTTGACCCTTAACTCCTCCTCAGGGGTGCCTTTGTGGTGCCTTGGTATTGTGTGATGTTGGTTGGTGAGGGTGTGTTAAGTAATCTGTGGGGTGTGTGATGTGGAGTGCGTGAACAGTGTATGGGTGTGTGTGGTGTGTGTGTCTAATTGTCTCTGTGCTCTTCTTCTCCATCTCCTGGCAGTAATTGTTGTTTGTAAAGGGTTGTGGGTGATGTGGGTGTGTATTTTATAGTGATGTGGGTGAGTGTGTGTGGTGTGTGTATGGTTGTCAGGTGTGTATTTTTTGTATTGGCCAATGGAGTGTTGTTTTGTCTGTGGGTGTCCATTCTGAGCACGGCGGTATGTACCACCAATGGTTTACCGCCGTTGAATGTCCGCCGTGGTGATTCATGGGTCATAATGTGATGGGCGTTGTTTTGTTGGCGTAACAGTATGGGTTTTGGGACCGCCACTTTATCACTGACCTTTGGGCTGGCGAATTTCTGTATGTGGCTGAATTCTGTCTGATTGGTGTGTGTGTGTGTCATAATATGGTGAACAGATATCCACCACTGCGACAGTAAGTTGGCGGCCACCAGCGTGGCGGTAAGAGGGATTTACCGCCAGTCTCATAATGAGGGCCTTTGTGACAGTAATGACAAACATGAACAAGACAAATCTGATAGTCTCTTTGGAGGCTAGCATACATATACAACATATCACTGCACACTTTCAACAATAATGGCCCTGGCATTGTAACGTGTCAGGATTCTGGACATTAAACAACCTAGCAGTACTATGATGGCATAGGTAGCAAAACACCTGTTATATCCATATATGATCTCCACGTGTGTATCCACATACATATTGAATAGGAACTAGTGATGTGACTCCACATGCAATAGTAAAATTACAATATCGGCCCGTGCTGTAAGATTGTAATGTGACCTTGAACATCCCCTTCAGACACCAATCTCATTTGTGTTACCAGAATGCACTTACACTTGTGTCTACACACACACACACCCGGCATAATACATATATATCACAAACACTGGTGTACAGGACATCACCAGCAAATGAGATGCATGGGTAACCACATGACACATGTGTACCTGAGCAATAAGAAGGAACATACAACTACAAACCACAGAGTCAACATACAGTTCCACGTAACTCATCAGTGGAAATGTGATGCTAAAGCAGGTCAAGTAAACTACATACTTTGAGTCCAAATTGTAATGGCTGACACATGACAGAGCATGTGTTGGAGTCGTGATTTCTCATATCATCAGTCATGGGTATGTCTAAACTCTATTGTCACAGAGTTTACTATGTGATACACCCATATATTTAGATACCTACACATATCTACACATAGGACACACATGTGCCAACCATATGTGGACCCACTGTTGTTACGCATGCATATATATGCACGACGTGCAAATGATTGCAAGCTGTTGACTCTGTAACACACTTATTGGTGGAGCTGACTAATCACACCCTTACCACATTGCTGCATGGACTTCCACATGTGGCCATACCCCATATGCCACATTGCAGCACAGCCCATGTTATATGTATGGTGAATCAGGGTGTACTCAAGAACAATGCAAAAAAACATGTAATCAAGCATTGAATACAAAAATATGACGCAAATGTGTCAAAAACATCCGCAAACGTTAAGAAAGTGACACATGAACCCTTAGCATGAATTCTACTTCCAAACTCCTCTTAATGCAGCCTTCTGTGAACTTGATGCATAACTGTCATGCATCAGTGTACACGATGCAAGTGTGTTATGCATCTAAAAAAACTACGCATATGCCAAATGCGTCAAATAAAAACACGCAGAACTGATAAATGGGGCGCACACGCCCAGGAAATGATGTAATAGAAAATCCTGTCATCAAGCAAGGTACAGTGGTTGTAGTTTAACTTTCTCTTTACAGTATGTGCCTTTGTGACTGTGTGTGGTTGTGTATTGGAGCTGGTGGTCGATTGTTGAGTGTGATTGCTAGTTTGTGGTGTCCCTTGTGCCGTGTCCTGTGTAATTTTGTGTGCATTTTGTCCTAGAAGTTGTAGCTTTGTGTAGTTTTTGTCCAGTTTTGTAATTGTACTGTGGGGTGTCTGTCTGGGGTTGTTAATTAGTTGGTATAGTTGGGTTAAGTTAGTGGGGTTAAGTTTCCTTTTATTTTGCATCATGATTTATTGGGGTGAACTCTATACATCTGTCAACATGTCTGGCAAGGGGAGGATGACCAGAATGTCTGCGGATGAGCTTGGAGGATTTATATGGCTAGTTACACACTACCTGTCCATGATGCTGGAAATGGGTGGCCGGGTGATCTTTGGCTACAGGACAGAGGCCAGGCGGCTGCAGTGGGCAAGGTGCTCCACCACCTGAGTAGTGTATACCAAACAGGCCGGAATGACCACCACCTGAAGCATCGCTGGGCAGATCTGGTGGCCAGGGAGCAGGATCTAGCTAGATCACCTGGGAATCGAGATTGGCAGAACTGTTGGTAAGTCTCCCATTGGCATACTATTGACTATTTACTGCTTTTGAATGACAGTAGCAGATAAATTGGAGTGTTGCATGCAATGCTTGTGAACGGTTTTATGCAACAGGTACGAAGAGTATCTGCACCAGTTCAGACCTGGAGTTCACATGTCCAACAATGATACCAATGCAGGTCAGATGTCTGATGAGTCCTGCACAACCATAATGAAGGCAGACATTTCAGAGCCTATAGCGGCACCTCTGCACTGGCATTGTGTCATGTATGAAACGCCAAGCTACCTCCACCCTACCATTTTTCCCAGGATTGTGTCAACAAAGTGGCACAATGCATGCATAGCACAACTTTTTCAACATTTCGCGCACATGAGCCCTGCCCCAGCTATTATGTTTGCAAAGGAAGATGGCGCATTTGATTCCATGAGACAACTTTGCCACATCAGTCATGAAATAATCAACGCATGATCATTGCAGTCTTTCGATAGAGCCACAATTCAAATGCAAAGCGCCTCTGGGTGCCTTGCTGGATTAGCCTAAGTACTTGAGCTGTAAGTCTTGCAAAGAACCAGGGTAGTGTCATGTTTTTAGTACACAACTCCCCCTCACACCATGTTGCGCTGTTTTGTATAGACGGCTCACAAATGGTGTTGCCAGCAGTGTGCTAAGGGGCATACATCATGTGGGACGGCACTAGGGGCCAGATTCATGAGAAGTTAGCACCTCCCTTGGATCGTTGTGTGATGCATTAGCAGCAAAAAAGTAACATCAAACACATGATTTGTAATTTAGCGTTGCTTTTGTGTCAGAAATTGGCGCAAAGGCGGCGCTCACTTTTCATTATTCGAGTCCCAGGTGCTGCACCACTGCTGCCCTACTGGCCCCTTCGTATCATTAGGCAAGGCCATGTAAGGGAGATTGAACATAAATTGGGAAGAGAATATTGGCAGTTCCATGTTCCAGTTCATGTTCTGTCACAGGCAGCCTCTACCACCCCCATACCACACACATGTGCAGAGTCTGTTCCACTGGCCTACAATTCCTCACTGACAGTATGAGGCTGTACTGCATCATTCTCATCTCTGCCACATCACTCACTAACCTGCAACTTCAGATGCATCCTCTGACCACAGAACAAGTGAGTCTGTGTTGAGCGCTATTTCTATGCCCATGTACTTCTCCCACACTGGATTGACAATAGTGTACAATGGCAACAATGACAGGCCACCCACTATTTGCAATATATACATGTCATAATGTATTCAATGTGTCAATGTGCAGGTAGGTAAAGCAACTGCACGAGTCCACAGCCATGGCAATTTCTTAAGTGTGTCTGCCTTGTGATGGAACACACATTTAACTCTATTCATTGCAGGGTGTGTAATACAAATCCCCAACACCTTGTAATACCCACATAATCCCAGAGTAGTAGCGTGTCTGTGAGCTATGATGATGACAGTTGTTTCCTACACCTGTTGCAGGCAGAAATGCCATGGGTGTGACAATGGTCCTGCCACTGCTACAACCATAGCATGGTCCTCACATGGAAAATACATGATCACACAGTCCCATTTGGCAATGGAGGTGTCGTGCCCACAGACGGCTGCATGACAATGCCACATATAAATGTTGCAGGGTGTAGCACTACAGGAGTCTTTGGCCCAGTGCTAGTGTTCAGATGTGTTGCTCTAACTCACCTGAGTGTATGTGTCATTGTGTGATTGTAGTGGTATGTCTGTTGCACTGATTTGCACTAGGATGACTAGCTTACTCCTCTTAACTAGTTCACACTGAAATTTGTTGTCCACTCGCAGTGACTGTGATTTGAAACTAAGCATGGTTTACCATTCATGTCTTACATTTGGACCAGCCCCCTACACAATTGGTGAAGTGGCACGTTTTGAAGACCCTGCTGCATCCAGTAAGTGTGAGAATGTGTGTCCTGTGAAGTAATCCAGGGTTTGGTGTGAATGAGTCATGTGTGTTGAATACGATGCCAGATGTGATAAACTGTCCAATGATCAGATATCATAGTGGACTGGATGGTGATATCAAGGCCCATATTAAAGAGACCTAAGCACCACCAGAGGGTCACGTCTTGTGAGGCTGGTGGTGCTCAGTGGGCAGCATAGTGTATACAAGGTGGTGACAAGGCACATGTAGGGCCATATGTAACTAAGAATGACAGAGTGCAAAGCTGTGAGAAAATTGGCAGTGGTGCACTCCGTCATTTTCACAACACAGGGATGTGCTGTATTTAATTGTATACAGTGCACCCCTGTGTTGTCCCCTGTGTTGTTGCTAAATTTGCAGCCAAGCCCCAAAACAGTCACCCTTGTGCCATAGTGCACGGATGGCTGCGTTGAGAGGGGGGTTAGTTGTGCAGGAGGGACACCCTCATGCACAAAATAGTATCTCCATAAGTGATTTGTTCTTACTCTGTATGTTGCAGAGTGGAGCACTCACAGAAAGAGCAACAAACAAGGGGATATGCAAACTTTTCTCTTCATTGCACCTTGCTAACACCACCACTGGCGTAGGCTTAGCCAAATTTGCTCTGACTGAGGTGTGAGTAGACTTCAATACAGTATCTGGGGCAGCATGATAAGCTGCAATGGGTGTTGCTCTGGCACAACCACAGCAACAGCCATTGCATTTAGATGCAGTTCCAGATTAACAAATTTGCTCACACCAGAGTCAGTGCCGAATTTAGCACACACCCCCCGAGGGGGCCTTAGCAATGCGCAATAAGGATGAATACTCTTATGTATCCTCTGATAGGGATCTTTCAATGGTTGATGCATTAGGCAGCACACATATATTGTATATCCTCTTTCTCGGTTACTGTATTGTGTTAGAAGGTGTCCCTTCTGGCACATAATCAAACTCCTCCTCAACACAGCCAACTATGCACCATGGGGCAAGGCTCCCTGGATTGACGTATGTTAGCAATATGTTTCCAGGCATTGTGACAACACAGGGGTGCACCATATTGATCCTAATTTGGTGCATCCCTGTGTTGTCATGAAAGTGGAGGACTGGGCTGGCAATTGCCCCACAGCATGGCGCTCCATCTTTTGTACTCCATGTATGTTTCACTTTTGTGGAATGTCATTGGCTTGCATGAAGGTCAAGGCCCAATGTGTGCTGGCATGGAACTGTGTGTGAAAGGAATAGTTATGGCAGATCCCGTATTGATGGGTATCTACACCTGGACACATGAATGTAGATATGATTGACCTATGGAAACCAGCTTCCTAGTTGGCAGCCCTCCTAACGTATGGTCCACTCCTTGACTCCATGTATGAGTGGTCAGGCCTTGGTGGATGACCAGAACTATTGAGATGATGGATAGCACAGCCATCCCCCCTTAGGCTCAGGGGAAGAGGAATACCAAATTTGTAGATAGATGTGATATTCACAGTGTAGGTGACAGTTATGTTGATCAGGCTTGCATATGTACCTATCAGTTCTGACCTCTTATGGTTACCAACAGCATCCATCCTCCCAATGACATGTCCAAGTTACTGGTGATGTATGGTTGGAAATAGCCACAGATGAGGAGGACATTTGGGCCTGATCAATGTAAAGTTAGTGCCGTCTTTGCATCATTTTTTGATGCAAAAGCGGTGCAAACTTACAAAATATAAATTCATTTTGTAAGTTTGCATCAAATTAGCGTAAAAAATATGAGGCAAAGGTGGCGTTGACGTTACATTTATCAGGACCTTTGTCTTTTCTGGAATTTGAGTTGGAGTGCATGTGTAATTAGATGTAGCAGTGTAAGCTAGTAATCTGTACAGATTCAACACAATGCTGACACTGATGGTCGCTTGTCTCCATATTACAGCTGCCAACATGACAAATGAGGAGAGGCATGAGTTTCAGAAGAGGGCAGTAAGGTACTGCCACATCCTGGCAGTAGAGTCTGGGTACAGATGTATGGGTTGCTGCTTCCTGGCAGTGAAGGCTACAGGGGAATGGTGGGCATTCCCACACTGCCTAAAAAGGCTCAGCAAGCTTCAAGCTCCTCAGCAGTGCAGGGGGGCACAGCTAGCATCACCCGAACAACATTGGCTGCAGCAGTCACCACACCAGTGCAACAGCCCACACTACCTGCTGCCATTGCAACACAGTTGCTGCAGGATCTGCAGAGGGATGTGTCCCTCATTCTTAAATGTTTGGACAGAATGGAGGAAAAAGTTGCAGGCAACAAGAAGATATCAAAATACATCAAAAAGAAGCTAAAAAAATGGCAAACTGTGATTGCAATGTGATTTGCCAACTCCAAGCCCAGTCCCCTGCCTTACGATGTTATTCAATATTTTACTGTGGGTTTTAGATGGTTAGTATTAGGTTAGTGTAGGTTTATAGATTAGTTAGGATAAGTGTAATTGGGGGTGTTTTTTTTTCTTCTTATGTGTTTATTTGTGGGTGGTTGGGTTGGGGGCCAGGATGGGGGTATCTATGTGTTTTATTAAAAAAACATGAATAAATGTATTTTTTACAAAAAAGTATATATTTGTTTAGGATTCGTTAGTATATGTGTAGTATTTGTTGGCCTGCATGTGTCTTGTAACTAAAGAGGGGTGGGGGACAATGTTTAGAGTGTGGTGTTCAATGTGTAAGTTAAGTTTAGCATAGGGTAGATAGCTTTAGTTGTTGGATAAGTATAGTTAGTATAGGTTAGTTTAGGATAGGGAATATATTTTTTTTTTTTTAGGTTACTGGAGTTTTTAATAAACATTTGTGTATTCTCCCATACAATTTGTGTAATACGATCGAGTGTCAATGTCTTCCCATGAGTGCACAGGGCAAATTGGGGGTTGGCCTAGGGATTCTGTCCTGCCTTCAACTACCTCTCTTAACATGTGTGTCACCTATTGACAACTGAGCTGTCACATTGGCAGCAACATCACATCTACTAGTCCATTCATCTGCCATCCAGTGTACCCACCACTCATGATGACTATGTTTACTTTGTATTGGACAGGTAGGTCTGGTACTTCAGCTGTCAGTGCTGGGGTCCTGTGTAGGAATGTCAGGAACTCTGGCACATCTGACAAAGCCTAAATTAGAACTCTATCCTGCAAAACTGACCGGTGGCAATCACTAATGAGGTTAGCTACCGCTGTATCACACCAGTGAGTTCTACTGGTACTCCCAGCTGACAATATTGCCCTAGACTAGCATTACAGCCATTCCTGACATATATGGTGAGGGAAGCATTCATGTGTTCTTCATTTGTGGCAAACTCAGTGAATTTCTTGTAGGTGATGAGACCAGCATACACATTTGTCATGTTAGGGACCTTGTGTGTAGCTTTGTGCCCCCACAGTCCTGCACTCCTGTACTGATATTCTGTAACCAATGACAGATTTACACATTACAATAATTTAGCTAAGTCGATGGATCACAATACACGTAGACATGCTGATTGTGTAGAAGGTGTTTATTTGTAAGTGGAAGTGTTGTAGTGAGATATTTACAATATCCAATTCAGTGACCCCATTTGTGAAAGCCGTACATTTATGACACAACACAAGTCCAGGGTTGAGGGACATGTCACGGGACATGCTTGGGAGAAGTGTTGTTAAGTGCAAAGGAACAATAATTGCCAATTGGTAAGTGAAAGACAATGACAGTTCATAGCAGATAGGTCAACAGTGTGTGGGTGAAGAGTGCACATACCCAACTGTGCTAACACTGGCATGATCTCAAGCACAGGACAAAGGAGAACACTGCCCATGTGGCATAGGCTGGTGCTGCCAGGAACTCTTAGGAGTGAAGCTGATCTGTTCCACATCTTCATCCTCCGATGCGTGTGGTGTCTCCTTTGCCCTTGATGGTGATGGTGGGGAGGTAGAGGGGACTACACACACTTCAGTGGTTGAAGATGTGGAATCCCAATTCCCGACAGCTGCCATTTGTGGAACAACATATGGCATCACTGCAGCAAGGAGGAGCTATTGATTTTTCAGGATAGCAGGAACATCCCGGTGGTAGGCAGCCACGTCTGCCCTGAGGGAGGCCACTTCCCGCTGCATGGAGTCCAGCTTGTTCTCAATCATGCTGCTGCCAGTTTGGGAGGGCAGTTGTGGCCTCTCCCTAATGGCAGCAGCTATGTCCCTCAGACACTGCTGGACTCCATGCAGTGGAGAGTGTGTGCCTCGTTTGGCAGCTGTATGCTCATTGGCCGTCACAATGCACATGCGCATTCCATCTAGGCTGGCTTCCACAGTCTCCATCCCCACCCGCACCTGGTTGGCCAGCTCCAGCTGGACTCCTACCACTGTCCTCTCGAAGCTTGTCCCTGGGTCTTCGGAGTCCTCAGCTGTGTTGGTGCTGGCAGGTTTTACTATTTGGGTGTTGAGAGGGGCATCTGGGATGGCTGCTACATTATTTGTTCTCCTTGCAACTGGAGGTGGTGTCTGGAGGGATACTAGGACATCTTGGAGGGTCTCTTGGCTGATGGTTGTCAGTTTGTCATCCAGGTCATCGGGGTACTCCACGACAGGCAGATCAGCAGGAGAGCCATCATCCTCTGCAATGAGCTGGTGTAAAATCAATCTTTCTAAGTTGTGGCAGTTGACATGTCACATCACTAACTTGCTATTGGAGGATCAGTGACAACTTACAGCCCAAACATTGTTCTTGTACATCATTGGTTGCAAGTTATCAGCTCTTTGCCCCACCTGAGTGTCACATAAAGGTAAGCTCAGGTGGCACAATAGGCTACGTCATATTTACTAGGTGTGATGTATTTCCTTTTGGTGGCTTGACACCATCTTGTTATTGTGGACCCTTCCTATGCATCCACTCGAATGGTGCAAGAGATGCAGCATTGTGGCAGTGAAGCTAATTTAACACAGGCACAGGGGTGAACCCAGGGATGGCCAGAATGGATATCATTTGTTGATGTGTACATCAGTTTATACATGACAGTGCCTAATGCCACAAAGTAATGGACATAGCCAGTTGTCTAATATTGACAAGATAGATATTAGATCAGGGCCTCAAGCTATATTGATGGAGATTTCGCAGGTAGCTGTCCTAGTGCATACACGGACCCTCATTATAAGTCCTGCAGTCCTATGACCACCAGACTGCCATTGTCAATATGACCACCGCCAACAGCGCAGGCGGAAGTGGCACATGTTGTTCATGGGGAATGCCCCAGGGGCCAATGGCCTGGCACTGGCAGGTTGCTGGCAGCTTACAGACTGGCCACCTGTCTTGTAACACCAGACCAGTATTACGATGAGCGCTACCCTCCAGATATGTTCAAGCTTTTCCACCAGCCTTGAAACCCCAATGCAAGGGTTGATGGTAATGTGGTGTGGTGTGCCTCTGGTTGCCCCTGCACAGCCCATGCACCTGGCAAGCCCAGTGCAGGGGGTCCCATGCCCAGGCCCTTTGCGCTTTCCGCTGCCTGATTTACAGTGCTAAGAGCAGCTTGTCCTGTCACACCCAATGCACCCCAAGATTGGCACTGACTCTATTTGATCCATCAAAAATGTAATGGTAGCTGCCCCACAGAGCTGACATGAGCAGACGGATTTCCACCCACCATCCCAGCATGTAACTCATATTGCCGCAAAGGGTACACTGCACTAGCAGTCTTACCAACATCAGACCCGCCCATGCACCATCCTCCTCCCATCAGTGTGCAATTGTACACCATGATGGTCACAGATATACACTATATGTTGTGTTTTTGTGGTTATTTCCCCATTCTTATGTGTCTTACATGGTTGTGCCAGAGTAGTTGTGGGCTCAGCCTGTATGTGTTGTGACCTACAGATTGCAATTTGTAGTGCATATTTTCTCTAGTGGCACAGTTTTGATTAGCGTCAATATGTGTGGCTCCACACTACACCAGTTTAGTTACACTGGGTAGTTGTAGGTGGCTGGCCTGGCTTATAGTGGGTAACTTGTGGTACTTACACCTTGTGCCAGGTCCAGTTATCCCTTATTAGTAGATTAGAGGTGTTCTAACAGCTTAGGCTGATAGAGGTAGCTATAGCAGAGCAGCTTAGGCTGAACTAGAAGACATGCAAAGCTCCTACTATACCACTTATATCATATAGTACTATATCATAAGAAACACAAAACTCAGAGTTACTAAAAATAAAAAGGTACTTTATTTTAGTGACAATATGCCAAAAGTATCTCAGAGGATATACTCCCTTAGGAGGTAAGTAATATACACAAAATATACCCACAAACCAAAATAAGGTAAGTAAAACCCTTAGAAAAGTAGTGCAAACACTGTAGAACACAATAGAATGCAATAGGGGACAATAGGCGTAGAGGCAACAGAAACCATATACTCCAAAAGTGGAATGCGAACCACAAATGGACCCCAGACCTAGTGTAGTGTGGAGAGGGTCGCTGAGAGTGTAAGAAAACACTAAGGGTGTCCAAGATACCCCACCCCAAGACCCTCAAAAGTAGGAGTAAAGTTACCCTACTACCCGAGAAAGAGAGTAAAGTTGAGATAGGGGATTCTGCAAAGGCAACAACTGACTGCAAAGCACTGAAGACGGATTCCTGGACCTGAGGACCTGTAAAGGAAGGAGACCAAGTCCAAGAGTCACGAAAGTGTCCAGGGTAGGCAGGAGCCCACTAAATCCCGGATGAAGGTGCAAAAGGGCTGCTTCCGGGTGGAAAAAGCCAAAGATTCTGCAACGGAAGGTGCCAGGAACTTCTCCTTTGGTCAGAAGATGTCCCACGGCGTGCTGGAGGATGCAGAGTTATTTCCACGCAGAAAGACTGCAAACAAGCCTTGCTAGCTGCAAGAATCACGGTTGAAGGTTTTGGGTGCTGCCAGGGCCCAGGAAGGACCAGGAGGTCGCCCCTTGGAGGAGGAAACAGAGGGGGCACTCAGCAACAGAGAGAGCCCACGCAGAAGCAGGCAGCACCCGCAGAAGTACCTGAACAGGCGTTCAAGAAATCTGAGCACAGAGGTCATCTCAGCACAACAAAAGAAGGTCCCACGAAGTCGGAGGTCAACTCAGCGAGTTGGGCAATGCAGGACGGAGTGCTGGGGACCTGGGCTGTGCTGTGCACAAAGGAAGTCTTGCAAAAGTGCACAGAAGCCCTAGCAGCTGCAGATCACGCAGTACACAGGATTACTGTCTGGCTTGGGGAGGCAAGGACTTACCTCCACCAAATTTGGACAGAAGGACCACTGGACTGTCGGGGTCACATGGATCCAGCTCCTGTGTTCCAGGTACCACGCTCGTCAAGATGAGAGGGGACCCAGAGGACAGGTGATGCAGAAGTTTGGTGCCTGCGGTAGCAGGGGGAAGATTCCGTCGACCCACTGGAGATTTCTTCTTGGCTTCCAGTGCAGGGTGAACGCAGACAGCCCTCAGAGCATTCACCACCAGGAAACAGTCGAGAAAGCCGGCAGGATGAGGCGCTACAATTTTGCTGGTAGTCTTCTTGCTACTTTGTTGCGGTTTTGCAGGCGTCCTGGAGCTGTCAGCGGTCGATCCTTGGCAGAAGTCAAAGAGGGAAGTGCAGAAGAACTCTGGTGAGCTCTTGCATTCGTCATCGGAAGAGAAATCCACAGGAGAGACCCTAAATAGCTCTCAGAGGAGGATTGGCTACCTACCCAGGTAAGAGCCTATCAGTAGGAGTCTCTGATGACACTTGCTGGTACTGGCCACCCAGAGGTCTCCATTGTGCCCTCACACCTCTGCATTCAAGATGGCAGAGGTCTGGGACACACTGGAGGAGCTCTAGGCACCACCCCTGGGGTGGTGATGGACAGGGTAGTGGTCACTCCCCTGTGCTTTGTCCAGTTTCACACCAGAGCAGGGGCTGGGGGATCCCTGAACTGGTGTAGACTGGTTTATGCAATGAGGACACCATCTGTGCCCTTCAAAGCATTTCCCGAGGCCAGGAGAGGCTACTCCTCTCAGGGCCATAACACCTATTTCCAAAGGGAGAGGGTCTAACACCCTCTCTCAGAGGAAAACCTTTGTTCTGCCTTCCTGGGACTGGGCTGCCCAAGCCCCAGGGGGGCAGAAACCTGTCCGAGGGTTGGCAGCAGCGGTAGCTGCAGAGAAAACCCCAGAGTTTTTCAGTACCCGGGGTCCTAGCTAGAGTCCCGGGGATGCATGGGATTGGCACCCCAATACCAGATTTGGCTTGGGGGGTCAATTCCATGATCTTAGAAATGTTACATGGCCATGTTCGGAGTTACCATTGTGAAGCTACACATAGGTATTGACCTATATGTAGTTCACGCGTGTAATGGTGTCCCTGCACTCACAAAGTCTGAGGAAATTGCCCTGAACAATGTGGGGGCATCTTGGCTAGTGCCATGGTGCCCTCACACTAAGTAACTTTGCACCTAACCTTCACTAAGTGAGGGTTAGACATATAGGTGACTTATAAGTTACTTAAGTGCAGTGAAAAATGGCTGTGAAATAACGTGGACGTTATTTCACTCAGGCTGCAGTGGCAGTCCTGTGTAAGAATTGTCTGAGCTCCCTATGGGTGGCAAAAGAAATGCTGCAGCCCACAGGGATCTCCTGGAACCCCAATACCCTGGGTACCTAGGTTCCATATACTAGGGAATTATAAGGGTGTTCCAGTGTGCCAATCAGAATTGGTAAAATTAGTCACCAGCCTGCAGTGACAATTTTAAAAGCAGAGAGAGCATAAACACTGAGGTTTTGATTAGCAGAGTCTCAGTGATACAGTTAGGCACCACACAGGGAACACATACAGGGCATACTTTATGAGCACTGGGGTCCTGGCTAGCAGGATCCCAGTGACACAGGCAAAAACAAACATATATACTGTAAAAATGGGGGTAACATGCCAGGCAAGATGGTTCTTTCCTACACAACCACCTCCCAAACGAGGGACAATAAGGCTAACCTTGCCCAGATGAGTCTTCATTGTCTAAGTGGAAATTTCTGGGGAGTCCATCTGCATTGGAGTGGGTACTCCCAAATCTATGTTCCACTGTATAGGGATATGGACCACCTCAACAATTTAGGGTTTTCACCTTTCATTTGTTTCAGCCAAGGTAGAGGTTTGTGGTCTGTCTGAACAATAAAGTGAGTACCAAACAGGTATGGCATCAACTTTTTCAGTGCCCAGACCACAGCAAAGGCCTCCCTCTCTATGGCAGACCAACGCTTTTCTCTAGGGGTCAACCTCCTGCTGATAAAAGCAACAGGTTGATCCTGGCCCTCAGTATTAAGATGTGATAGCACTGCCAAAACCCCCAATTCAGAAGCATCAGTCTGGACTATTAACTTTTTGGAGTAGCAAGGGCTTTTTAGGACAGGTGCAGAGCACATGGCCTGTTTGAGCTCATCAAAAGGTTTTTGACAGCTAGCTGTCCACAATACCTTTTTAGGCATCTTCTTACTAGCGAGGTAATAAAGAGGAGCTGCAATGGAGAAATCAATCTTGATGAACCTCCTATAGTACCCTGTGAGGCCTAAAAATGCTCTCACCTGGGTTTGAGTTGTAGGGGGAGCCCATTCCATAATGGTATGGATCTTCCCCTGTAGTGGTGCAATCTGTTCCCCACCTACCAGGTGGCCCAGATAAACCACTTTCCCCTGTCCTATCTGGCACTTTGAGGCCTTGTTAGTGAGGCCTGCCTTTTGCAGGGCCTCCAAAACTTTCCACAGGTGGACCAGGTGATCATCCCATGTGGAGCTAAAGACAGCTTTATCATCCAGATATGCTGCACTAAAAGCTTCCAACCCTTGCAGGACTGGGCATTACAGTGAATTGATAGTCCCCTCCAATGGTTGAAAATGCAGTCTTGGGTTGAGCATCTTCTGATAATTTAATCTGCCAATACCCTGCAGTTAAATCAAAAGTGCTTAGATACTTGGCAGAAGCCAGTGTATCTATCGGCTCATCTGCAGTGGGTATAAGGTGAGCATCTGTCTTGATTTCTTGGTTGAGCCCTCTATAGTCAACACAAAACCTCATCTCTCTTTTACCGTCCTTACTGTGAGGTTTTGGGGCAAGCACCTCTGGGCTAGCCCATGGGCTTTCTGAAGGCCCAATCACTCCTAACTCTAAAATTTTCTGAACCTCTTGTTTTATGCAGTCCCTGAGATGGTCAGGCTGCCTATAAATCTTACTTTTGACAGGTAAACTGTCTCCAGTATTGATTGCGTGCTCACACCAAGTAGTGGTACCTGGTATCAGTGAGAAGAGTTCAGAAAACTGACTTAAAATATTTACACAGTTGTCTTTCTGTTCAGCAGTAATACAATCTGCAAGTACTACTCCCTCCACTAAGCCATCAGCTTCAGTGGTGGAGAAGAGATCAGGGAGAGGGTCACTCTCTTCTGCCTGTCCCTCATCAGTTGCCATGAGCAGGGTGAGATCAGCCCTGTCATAGAAGGGTTTTAGGGGGTTGACATGGAGCACCCTAAGGGGACTCCTGGCAGTGCCCAGGTCTACCAAGTAGGCAACCTCACCCTTTTTCGCAACAATTAGATGGGGTCCATTCCATTTGTCCTGGAGTGCTCTTGGGGCCACAGGCTCCAATACCCACACCTTCTGTCCTGGGTGGTACTGGGTCAGGACACCCTTCTGGTCATGCCATTGCTTTTGCAGATCCTGGCTGGCCTGGAGGTTTTTACTGGCCTTTTTCATGTACACAGCCATTCTTGATCTTAGGCCAAGTACATAGTCCACAATGTCCTGTTTAGGAGCTTTTAAAGGTTGTTCCCAACCACTCTTAACAAGTGCAAGGGGACCTCTCACAGGGTGCCCAAAGAGGAGTTCAAAGGGGCTAAAGCCCACTCCTTTTTGGGGCACCTCCCTGTAAGCAAAAAGGAGACAAGGTAACAGGACATCCCATCTCCTTCTAAGTTTTTCAGGGAGTCCCATTATCATACCGTTGAGAGTTTTATTAAACCACTCAACCAGACCATTTGTTTGTGGATGATAAGGAGTAGTGAACTTGTATGTCACACCACACTCCTTCCACATTGCTTTGAGGTAGGCAGACATAAAGTTACTACCTGTGTCTGACACCACTTCCTTAGGGAATCCCACTCTGGAAAAGATTCCCAGGAGGGCCTTTGCCACTGTAGGAGCTGTAGTGGTCGTTAAGGGAATAGCTTCAGGATACCTAGTGGCATGGTCCACTACCACCAGGATAAACCTATTGCCTGAAACTGTTGGAGGGTCAAGGGGGCTAACTATGTCAACCCCTACCCTTTCAAAAGGCACCTCAACCACAGGAAGTGGAATTAAAGGGGCCTTTAGTGTGCCACCAGTCTTGCCACTGGCTTGGCAGGTCACACAAGAGCGACAAAACTCTTTAGTGTCCTCCGACATATGAGGCCAGTGAAACAGGGGAACAAGTCTGTCCCAAGTTTTACTTTGGCCCAAATGCCCAGCCAAAGGAATATCATGTGCCAAGGTAAGGAGAAACTCTTTGTATTGCAAAGGGATGACCAATCTCCTGGCAGCTCCAGGTTTAGGGTCCCTTGATTCAGTATACAGGAGGTTGTCTTCCCAATACACCTTATCACTGACATCCCCATTCTGCTGTTTGATAGCTTGCTTTCTCAAACCCTCTAATGTGGGACAGGTCTGCTGTGCCACACTCAGCTTTTCCCTAGCAGGCCCCCTGCACCCAAAAGCTCAGCAGTGTCTGCTGCCAGCACATCTGGTGTAGGTTCTGCAAAGGGAGAGGATTCCTCTTCCTCAAAAGGGGAATCTTCTGGTGAGGGAGGGATAGTGGGCAAGGATTTACCCTTCCTACCCCTAGCTTTTGGGAGCACTTGGTCCATTGTTTCAGGATCCAAGTTTCCCTGTCCTTTTTGCTTCTTGGCCTGAGCCCTTGTCAAAGCATAAATATGCCCAGGAATGCCCAGCATTGCTACATGAGCCTCCAACTCCACTTCAGCCCAAGCTGATGTCTCCAAATCATTGCCTAGTAAGCAATCTACAGGTAATTCAGTGGCTACCACAACTTTCTTTGGACCAGTAACCCCCCCAGTTGAGGTTCACAACAACCATGGGGTGGCTAAGTGCGTTATTGTGAGCATCAGTCACTTGGTACTGATGACCAAGTAGGTGTTGATCAAGGTGAAACAGTTTCTCTATAACCATAGTTACACTGGCTCCTGTGTCCCTGTAGGCCTCAACCTCAACACCATTGATTAGGGGAAGTTGCTTGTACTTACCCATATTAAGGGGACAAGCAACCAAGGTGGCAAAGTCAATGCCACCATCAGAGACTAAAACTGCCTCTGTGGTCTCCTTAACAAGACCAACCCCAACTACACTGCCAATAGTGAACCCAGCTACACCCTTGGATTGGCTATTTGTAGAGGACTTCCCACTACCACTGCTATTACTAGGGGCACTATAGTTTGCAGTTGGGGTTGTGGTAGTGGAGCCTTGGTGTTTTCCTTTGGACAATTGGCATTGCTTGCCCAATGGCCTTTTACTTAACTTAAATAACACCATAGCTTTTTCTGATTGTGAGAAGAGGATTTGGACCCACCATCCCCAGAGGAATTTTGTGGGCCTGATGAAGAATCAGAATGTTTTTTATCTCTGTCCCCACCCTTGTCAGAAGACTTACCATCCTTCTTCTTGCCATCCTTGTCACCCCCTGTATGAACGTTTCTGTTCACTCTTGTTCTGACCCATTTGTCTGCCTTCTTTCCCAATTCTTGGGGAGAGGTCAGATCTGAGACTACCAAGTACTGGTGCAACAAATCAGACACACAATTGTTCAAAATGTGCTCTCTCAGGATTAGATTATACAGGCTTTCTTAGTCAGTCACCTTACCGCCATGTAACCAACCCTCCAAGGCCTTCACTGAAAGACAAAGTCTATCCAGTCTTGAGAGGACTCTTTTCTGGTGTCTCTGAACTTAATCCTGGATTGTTTAGTGGTTAAGCCAAATCCATCCAAGAGTGCATCTTTCAAAACTTTGTAATTGTTAGCATCACTTTCTCTGAAAGTAAGGAGCCTATCCCTACCCTTACCAGTGAAAGATAGCCACAAGATAGCAGCCCACTGCCTCTGAGGGACCACCTGTACCATACAGGCCCTCTCAAGTGCTGCAAACCACTTGTTAATGTCATCCCTCTCATTGTAAGGGGGGACTATCTTGTGAAGGTTTCTGGAATTTTGCTCTCTAACAGGATTGCTATCAAAAACACTGCTGCTGCCACCATGGGGAACTGACCCCAAGCTCTGCCTTTCCCTTTCCACATCCAGAGATTCCCGGTCTAAGGACAGCTGCTGCTGTTTAAGCTTCAGCCTGACCTTTTCGAACCTCAGCTTTCTGAGTGACCTTTCCATTAAGTTATCCTCAGGGTGGGAGGCTTGGGAATTGTGAGACACAGAAGAAATGTGGGAATTGGCAGAGTTGGACCTGTCCCTAACTGGCTGGACCCTAGTAACCTGGCCTTTAGGAGTGAAAGGTTCCCTACTAGTGTGTGACCCCCACCCACTACCAGTGTCACTGGGTGGCCTGTTAGCTGCCAGGTCCTTGGAAGAACATCCCCTCCTCCCAGCATCCTCAGGGGACTCCTCTGAGTCTGGCTGTGTACCCCGTCCTCTACCTCCTGATCCTGGGATAGGCCAGACTGGTTCTGGTCAATCTCTAGGAGAAGGCTAAGGGGAAGATCTTTTGTAGGATTCTTACCAATTGCTAAACCTCTTTCAATGCAGAGACCCCTCAAACTTTTAAAGTTTAGATTCCCATATGTTGCCTGGACAACTGTGGGAGTAAGCTCTACTGCAGACATAATAGAAAAGGTTTAGGACAGAGAGAGAAAAATGTTTTTAGGACTTTTAAAAGAACAGAGAAAAACTTTGCCAAACTTTTGAAAACTTTTGAAAGTCTTCATAAACTTTTCAGAAACTTTTTAGAAAGTTTTAGAGAAGGAAAGTTAAACTGTTTAGGTTACTGTGTATATTCTGAAGTATTTGATATATGTTTTTCCTATGAAAAGCACCATTGACAAAGTGGTAAAGCAGTTACAAGTATGTATCCCACCGCTGCACCACCAATTAGGAGGCTGGCCTGGCTTATAGTGGGTACCTAGTGGTACTTACACCTTGTGCCAGGTCCAGTTATCCCTTATTAGTAGATTAGTAGTGTTCTAGCAGATTAGGCTGATACAGGTAGCTATAGCAGAGCAGCTTAGGCTGAACTAGGAGACATGCAAAGCTCCTACTATACCACTTATATCATATAGCACTATATCATAAGAAACACAATACTCAGAGTTACTAAAAATAAAGGTACTTTATTTTAGTGACAATATGCCAAAAGTATCTCAGAGGATATACTCCCTTAGGAGGTAAGTAATATACACAAAATATACACACAAACCAAAATCAGGTCAGTAAAACACTTAGAAAAGTAGTGCAAACACTGTAGAACACAATATAATGCAATAGGAGACAATAGGCGTAAAGGCAACCCAAACCATATACTCCAAAAGTGGAATGCGAACCACAAATGGACCCCAGGCCTAGTGTAGTGTGTAGAGGGTCGCTGGGAGTGTAAGAAAACAATAAGAGTTTCCAATATACCCCACCCCAAGACCCTGAAAAGTAGGAGTAAAGTTACCTTACTACCCCCAGAAAGACAGTAAAGTCGAGATAGGGGATTCTGCAAAGGCAACAACTGACTGCAAAGCACTGAAGACGGATTCCTGGATCTGAGGACCTGCAAAGGAAGGGGACCAAGTCCAAGAGTCACGCAAGTGTCCAGGGGGCAGGAGCCAACTAAACCCCGGATGAAGGTGCAAAAGGGCTGCCTCCGGGTGGAAAAAGCCAAAGATTCTGCAACAACAGAAGGTGCCAGGAATTTCTCCTTTGGTCAGAAGATGTCCCACGGCGTGCTGGAGGATGCAGAGTTGTTTCCACGCAGAAAGACAGCAAACAAACCTTGCTAGCTGCAAGAGTCACTGGTGGCGGTTTTGGGTGCTGCCAGGGCCCAGGAAGGACCAGGAGGTCGCCCCTTGGAGGAGGAGACAGAGGGGGCGCTCAGCAATAGAGAGAGTCCACGCAGAAGCAGGCAGCACCCGCAGAAGTACCTAAACAGGCGTTCAAGAAATCTGAGCACAGCGGTTGTCTCAGCACAACAAAAGAGGCACTGCAGGACAGAGTGCTGGGGACCTGGGCTGTGCTGTTCACGAAGGAAGTCTTGCAAAAGTGCACAGAAGCCCTAGCAGCTGTAGATCACGCAGTACACAGGATTACTGTCTGGAGTGGGGAGGCAAGGACTTACCTCCACCAAATTTGGACAGAAGGACCACTGGACTGTCGGAGTCACTTGGATCCAGCTCCTGTGTTCCAGGGACCACGCTCGTCAAGATGAGAGGGGACGCAGAGGACCGGTGATGCAGAAGTTTGGTGCCCGAGGTTTGAGGGGGAAGATTCCGTTATCCCACAGGAGATTTCTTCTTGGCTTCCAGTGCAGGGTGAAGGCAGACAGCCCTCAGAGCATGCACCACCAGAAAACAGTCGAGAAAGCCGGCAGGATTAAGCGCTACAATGTTGCTGGTAGTCTTCTTGCTACTTTGTTGCAGTTTTGCAGGCATCCTGGAGCAGTCAGCGGTCGATCCTTGGCAGAAGTTGAAGAGGGAAGTGCAGAGGAACTCTGGTGAGCTCTTGCATTCGTTATCTGAAAATAAACCACAGGATAGACCGTAAATAGCCCTCAGAGGAGGATTGGCTACCTAACCAGGTAAGAGCCTATCAGTCGGGGTCTCTGACGACACCTGCTGGCACTGGCCACTCAGAAGTCTCCATTGTGCCCTCACACCTCTGCATTCAGGATGGCAGAGGTCTAGGACACACTGGAGGAGCTCTGGGCACCACCCCTGGGGTGGTGATGGACAGGGAAGTGGTCACTCCCCTTTCCTTTGTCCAGTTTCACACCAGAGCAGGGGCTGGGGGATCCCTGAACAGGTGTAGACTGTTTTATGCAAAGAGGGGACCATTTGTGCCCTTCAAAACATTTCCAGAGGCCAGGAGAGGCTACTCCTCTCAGGCCCTTAACACCCATTTCCAAAAGCAGACAGTGTAACACCCTCTCTCAGAGGAAATCCTTTGTTGTGCCTTCCTGGGACTGGGCTTCCCAGGCCCCAGGGGGCAGGGGGCAGAAACCTGTCTGAGGGTTGGCAGCAGCAGTAGCTGCAGAGAAAACCCCAGAGAGCTAGTTTGGCAGTACCCAGGGTCCATGCCGGAGCCCAGGGGATGCATGGGATTGGCACCCCAATACCATATTTGGCTTCGGGGACAATTCCATGATCTTAGACATGTTACATGGCCATGTTCGGAGTTACCATTGTGAAGCTACACATAGGTATTGACCTCTATGTAGTTCACACGTGTAATGATGTCCCCTCACTCACAAAGTCTGGGGAAATTGCCCTGAATAATGTGGGGGCACCTTGGCTAGTGCCAGGGTGCCCTCACACTTAGTAACTTTGCACGTAACCTTCACTAAGTAATGGTTAGACATATAGGTGACTTATAAGTTACTTAAGTGCAGTGTAAAATGGCTTTGAAATAACATGGACGTTATTTCACTCAGGCTGCAGTGGCAGTCCTGTGTAAGAATTGTCTGAGCTCCCTATGGGTGGCAAAAGAAATGCTGCAGCCGATAGGGATCTCCTGGAACCCCAATACCCTGGGTACCTAGGTACCATACACTAGGGAATTATAAGGGTGTTCCAGTATGCCAATCAGAATTGGTAAAATTAGTCACTAGCCTGCAGTGACAATTTTAAAAGCAGAGAGAGCATAAACACTGAGGTTCTGGTTAGCAGAGCCTCAGTGATAGAATTAGGCACCACACAGGGAACACGTACAAGGCACAACTTATGGGCACTGGGGTCCTGGCTAGCAGGATCCCAGTGACACAGGCAAAAACAAACATACATACAACTAAAAATTGGGGGTAACATGCCAGGCAAGATGGTACTTTCCTACAAGTCATCACAGGATTGGACAGATTTTGTAGCCCGTTCATGAAGGCCCTAGAAGGTTTGTTAAATTGCAGTAAGGTGACTGACTATGAAAGCCTGTATAACTTAATTCTGAGGGAGCATATATTGAACAATTCTGTGTCTAATTTGTTACATCAGTATCTTGTGGACTCAGATCTGACCTCTCCCCAAGAATGGGGAAAGAAGGCAGGCAAATGGGTCAGAACAAGCGTGAGCAGAAAAGCTCATACAGGGGGTGACAAGAACAGAAAAAAGAAAGATGGTGAAAAATCCCAGGACAAGTATGGGGATAAAAGTAAACACAAAGATCTTTCCTCGGGTCCAAAACACTCCTCTGGGGGTAGGGATAAATCATCTTCTTCATCTTCTTCTAACTCTACACACACTAAAAAGCCTTGGTGTTATGTGTGCAGAGGTAAAAAGCCATTGGCCAGAGGATAAGTTTGGCCAGGGGATAGCATCAAACTTTAGTGCCCCTAGCAGTAGTGGTAATAGTGGCGTGACTACTGGAAATAGTCAAACTAAAGGTGTAGATGGGTTCACTTTTGGGACCATAATAGAAACTGGAGTAGACAGTCCCAAGACAGTTTCTGTCACACCTGGTGGTATCTGCCTTGCCACCTTGGCTGCTTGTCCCCTTAACATGGATAAGTACAGGCAATCAATATTAATAAATGGTGTTGAGGCCCAGGCCTACAGGGACACAGGTGCCAGTATCACTTTGGTGATTGAAAACTTGGTGTCACCTGCACAACACCTCCTTGGACAGAAGTACCAGGATACTGATGTCAACAACTCCACTCAGTGTCTCCCCTTATCTGTAGTTCAACTTAGTTGGGGTGTAGTTACTGGCCCTAAGCAAGTGGTGGTATCAACTAGCTTACCTGTAGATTGTCTCTTAGGGGATTACCTAGAGGCCTCAGGTTGGGCTGAGGTAGAGTTTAGTACCCATGCATCCATGCTGGGTATCCCTGAGGAATTGCTTCCTCTCATTTCCGGTGAAATGAAAAAGCAAAGGAGAGAAAAAGGCCTGAAATCTCAAGATCCCTTTCCACCTACAGGTATGAAGGGTATCAAAGTATCCCTTCCCCACTCTGCCACTAAGGATACCATTCCTGTGGTGGGAGACAGCTCTCCTGTGGTGGAACCTGTACCAAGGGAACCCTGAGCTACGACGGCTGGACTCCCAGAGGTAAAAGTACCTCTCTGTGGAACTACTAAAGCAGATGTGCAAAATTTCACAATTTTAGTAAATATGGAGCATCCCTCCAGCCCTCCTGGAGAAACGTAAGCCCTGCACTGCTTCAGCCGCCCTGTCCTAGTGTGGAGCTTACAGGGCAGCAGCCCTGCCCTGCTCCAACTCAAGAGAAACAGCAACCCTGTTCTCTCTTAAAGCTATGCGGACAAAGTTTTTGCCCAGCTATGGCTCTGTTGAGACAGCATCCCTGTCTAGCATTCTCTTCATTTGACATAGTTCCAGTGGACCAATCCGACTGCCCAACCTTTTTTTTTAAACGTTTTTATTTATGCATAGAAAGGGACTCATATAACCATGCACTACATCATAGCATATTACATTGAAGGAGATTTGCTGTCAGTTGACCATCCAGCAACTGTACACCTTTGAGGGCCCCATCCAGGTTCACAAATTGTGCATTGTCGGTAGTAAACATAAGGAAAAAAACACACATAGTATCAGACCTGGTCAAGTCCATAAAAATCAACATAATGGACCCATTCGTTAGTGTCGTCAATCACTATACAATTCGTGTAGTGCATTTCAGTCCCACAACTCACAAACAGAGCAGAACACTGTGATCATAAGGAGCACCGACAGAACAGATAAAGTGAGCATCAATGTCCATATGACATCAAAGGTACCATGAACACACAGCCAGGGATCGGGGGAAGAGACGCCCGAGGCCACCACATAACAGTCCATATCTAAATCAGTGATCAGGACAAGGAGGAATTCCACTTGCGACAACCCCCACATCAACAGCCAACCCTGACGACACACCCACCCTAATAGCTCAACACCTCGTAGCCATGCCTCAATAACCACTAACCTTATTACAGGACTAGACGAGCTGTGTCCAGAGCTCAACAGATCGAGTCGTCTACCAATGGGTCCTCCCCCTCACTCTCCCGCCCACCAGATAACTCTGTAATCAAATCATGACAGGGCTCTATATCTCGGGCGGCATGTCCATCTACTCGCACCCTACGCAGGTGACATTCCTCTGCAGTGGCCCTTCGGCCAAGTCATTCAGCCAATCAGTAAGCAGCGGGGGGTGTGGGCTAGCCCATCTGATCGCAATATGCCTTTTTGCCAAAAGAAGCCCCAGTTGCACAAATCTGTACGCCATCTTACAACCTTTCTTAGGGTCAGGGAGCAGACCCAGTATACAGTGTTTAATTGTTACCTGCACTTGCACAGCCGTTACCTCACTAAGCGCAACCACTACCCGATGCCAAAAGGGTTGAACAGAGCTACAGACCCATGCCATATGCACAAAAGAAGCCATTGGCGTCCTGCAACGGCTACAGCTGTCAGGTCTCGAGGTGGATATTCTATGAAGACGCTGGGGCGTCAGGTATGCTCTATGCAAATAATAAAAGTGTGTCAATTTAAACTGAGCATTGCTAGTCGCATCTTGTACCAGCGAACAGGCCCTATTCCATTACACATCTGTGAGCGCTACACCCAAGTCAGCTTCCCAGCAGCCTCTGATTCTCTGCATCCCAGTTAGCCTACCTCCCATAAGCGCTTAATACATTCGGGACAGGAGACCGCGTTCACCCCCCGGATCCAGAAGAGTGACCAGGAGATGAGACTCCGCCGGCTCCTCCGGAAAAGTCATCCAAATCTCTCTGGCCGTCCGTGAAATATTCGCATACTGTAGGAACTGCCCCCTGTCTACTCCGAACTGGGATTCCGCTTCTTCCCTTGTGATAAACGTGCCGTTTTGGTACAGGTCACCCACATTATTACAACCCCCTGCGCACCACCTCTCAAAATCCATCACCTCAATGGCTTTAACAAAGGGCTGGACCCACCATAACGGTAGTAGACGTGCGTATGGGGCCCTGCGGAGAACCCGCACAACCGCACTCTCCCAGGCTCTTGATACCTGTACAATCAGATAAGGTGTACCCTGCGGAACCCTAGAGCCCCCATCAAAATATGCAGGAGCTTCTCCACCCGGATTGAGCCAGTCAACACATCTTTTTCCCAGTTAGGAGTATCCTCACACCACCGGACTGTGTACTGTAGTAACCCGGCCAAATAATATAGGTAGAGATCTGGCATTCCCAGCCCCCCACTAGCCAGGTCCAGTTTCAGTACCTCCAAGCGGACCCTGCACCGCTGACCTGCCCATACCAGGGATAATAATAATTGATCCAACTGCCGAAACAATGATAGAGGAAGCTCACAGAGCGAATTCTGCATGACATACAGGCATCTGGGGAGAACAATCATTTTCCTATGTGCGACTCTACCCATAACCGATAATGGAAGTGAGGTTCAGAATTGAACAGAACATCGAAGACTTTCCAATACTCTCCCCATGTTTAACGTAAACTGCAGCTGCGGGGAGTGCGTCACTCAAATGCATAAATATGTAAGGGACTCTGGGGGTCATTACAACATTGGCTGTAAAAGGTGTTTACCGCTGTGCAGAAGACCGCCAACACACTGCCGCGGCCGCGGAATTCCGCCACAGCTATTATGACCCACATCTCGAAATCCGACAAAATTCAGACACCCACACAAGTCTGCCACATCAAAGGTCAGTGATAAACTGGCGAAAACAAAACCTCCACCGTCACGCCAACAGAAATACGCCCACACTATCACGACACACGAATCCACGCAGCGGTCTTTCAACCGCGGTATTCCATTGGCGGTACACACCGCCGCGCTCAAAATACACACACTTCTACAAAACACTGCCACATTGGACAATTTGAAATACACACACCTGATACACATACACACACCACTCCCACACACCCATTACAATATAAAACACACACCCACATCACCCACAAACCCCCACGACAAAAAATTCCGAAACAAGGCCAGAGAGAGACACCACCATCCACAAACTAGCATCCACAGGCACTCAAAACCATCACCCACACAACTTCCACGCACAAAACACCACACACCACTACATATCACCACACTTATCACCACACACACCACCCCACACATCACCTACACCACCCCATGGCACGGCAAAGACACCCCAGGTTTTCGGAGGAGGAGCTCAGGGTCATGGTGGAGGAAATCGTCCAGGTAGAGCCACAGCTATTTGGAGCACAGGAGCAGCACACCTCAATTGCAAGGAAGATGGAGCTATGGCGAAGAATAGTCGACAGGGTCAACGCAGTGGGACAACACCCAAGAAATCGGGACGACATCAGGAAGAGGTGGAACGACCTACGGGGGAAGGTGCGTTCCGTGGTCTCAAGACACCACCAGGCGGTTCAGCGGACTGGCGGCAGACCCCCACCTCCTCACCCACAACTAACAACATGGGAGGAGCAGGTCTTGGCGATTCTGCACCCTGAGGGCCTCGCAGGAGTCGGTGGAGGAATGGACTCTGGTAAGTCAAACCTTTAACTACCATATCCCCCACCCTACCTTCATGCTTTCACATACCCCCACCCTCGCCCCCTCCCCTATCACTCCAACTCCTCACAAATGTACCAATATCACAAACCACACATCCCAACACCAAGCCCTGCATGCAACACCAACGCATGGACACACATCACTAAAGCATGCCCACTGCACATACAGCCCCCTAAACCATCATCACACAAGCCCCCCACACAGGAATGCAAGCACTGGGGTACACGCTCACCCACCCATTGCACACCATGACACACACAGATGCAATAATCATGCTTTTCCACCACTGCAGGACCACTACCCAACGTCACCAGACAGGAGGGTCCAGACATCTCCACCCCACCCACAGAAGAGGCCCACAGTGATGACAGCAGCTCTGTCCAACTGGATCTAGATGACCAGCCTGGACCATTGTGGGCCTCGGGACATTCGGTTCCCCTCACACAGGCATGGCCACCACAGACCTTCCACCCTCTGGTAACACCAGCACAGCACCCACCCAGCGGGCCCATACCTCCGTCCCCAGGACACGTCAATCAGCTGTGTGTCCACCACTACAGGAAACCCAGGATAACCCACCACCCCAACAACAACAGGAACCTGGGGGCAGTGGTAGTGGGCACACGGTCCAGGGGACGGAGGCCCGGGAACATAGGGGAACTGGGAGGGCTGCTGTGCGACAGGGGGCGGACAGGCCAAAGGAACCCACTCTCCACGAGGCCCTCTCCTCCATCATGGGAGCATACCACCACTCCCAGGAGACGATGGCAACGGTCCTGGCCAAGTTTCAGGAGACCCAGCGCATGCAGGAGGAACAGTAATAGGGGTTCAGGGAGGAACTCAGAACCATCAGCTCCGCCCTGGGCACCATCGTAGGGGTGCTGAAGGAAATACTCAACACCAGGAGGGACACTGTGGCACTCCAAGGGGCCCCTGACACTAGCATGGACGATGAACTACCCACCACCTCCGCCGGCGCTAGTGGACAGGAGGCACCGCCACAGGACCACCACACCAGCACCCTACCCCCTGCAGAGGGAGAACCACCCCGCAAGCGGTCCCTGAGATCCAGGAACAAAGCACGATGCCAAGACCCCCGCCAAGAAATGAGACCACCCTGATTGTCATCCTACTGTCCCACTTTGTCACCCTGTCCATATTGAAACTGCCCCAGCTCCACTTCCTATGCCCATATGGGCAATGCACCTATGAGACAAATAGACTGGACTGTGCCATGGACACTCCTCCGCCATCACCCCTCACCATTTAACTTCCCCCTCCAATTTTTTGTATGTAAATAAACACACCTAAAGCACCAAAAGATCTGGAGTCTGTCTGTGATTTTGAAATAGTGTATTTGCAATTACAGTGACAAAATTTCCAGGAAATAGTAATGTCAACATACCTATGTCACACAGCTCTAGTCCCTGAGGAATCTAAGCAGATGACACACGTTGGGACCCACACCTGTGAAACCGTAAGGGAAAGTGACAACTCAGTGACCATACACTCGGTAAAATCGACAGACATGATTGAGGTAGAAGTGTAAAAGTACTTGTAGTAGGCAGGAATGTATTCTCATCTGTGTTTTACTGGAAATATGACTGAGTCCCTGTTGTCAATGTCTTCTTCCTCTGCTTCCTCCTCATCACTGTCCACAGGCTCCACAGCCGCCACAACACCACCATCTGGACCATCCTCCTGCAGAAAAGGCACCTGTCGTCGCAATGCCAAGTTATGAAGCATACAGCAGGCCGGGATGATCTGGCACACCTTCTTTGGTGAGTAGAATAGGGATCCACCTGTCATATGGAGGCAGCGGAACCTGGCCTTCAGGAGGCCGAAGGTCCGCTTGGTCACCCTCCTAGTACGCCCATGGGCCTCATTGTAGCGTTCCTCTGCCCTTGTCCTGGGATTTATCACTAGGGTCAGTAGCCATGACAGGTTGGGGTAACCAGAGTCACCTAATAGCCACATGTAGGCCTCATGCACTGAGCCAGGGAACATGGCATTCACATGGGAGATGTACTGGTCTGCCAAACATACCATCTGTACATTCATGGAATGATAACTCTTCTGGTTCCTGTACACCTGTTCACTCCTGTGGGGGGGGACCAAAGCCACATGGGTCCCATCAATGGCACCCATGATGTTGGAGATATGTCCAAGGGCATAGAAGTCACCTTTCACTGTAGGCAAATCCTCCACCTGAGGGAAAACGATGTAGCTCCGCATGTGTTTCAGCAGGGCAGACAACACTCTGGACAATATGTTGGAAAACAGAGGCTGGGACATCCCTGATGTCATGGCCACAGTTGTTTGAAAAGACCCACTTGCAAGGAAATGGAGCAATGATAGCACCTGCACTTGAGGGGGGATTCCTGTGGGATGGCGGATTGCTGACATCAGGTCTGGCTCCAACTGGGTACACAGTTCCTTGATTGTTGCACGGTCAAACCTGTAGGTGATTATCAGATTTCTTTCCTCCATTGTCGACAGGTCCACCAGCGGTCGGTACACCGGAGGATTCCGCCATCTCCTCACATGTCCCAGCATATGGTGCCTATGAAGGACAACAGCGACCAGAGAGTCAAACAAGTCAGAGGTATGTACCCACAGTCTACACAGAACACGATTCATACACAAAATCTGACCTGTATGTGTGTTGAGAGTAGGCCTAGGTATGTTTGACGCAGTTGGTAACTAGGCCATGTGGGCCCCTGAAATGGCGGCTGCCTGACCTCTAAAGTGGGACAATGGGATGTGAGGTAACTGCGCTGGCGTTGTACACCGTCGCGTTAGGCGGTCGAAAACCGCGGCGCAATGCTGCATTGGTTAACATTGGACCTTGTGGGTCCCAGGAGCCAATGACGATGTACGCCGATGGTGATGGTACGCACCGCTGCGGACGTGACCGCCGCGGATGTGACCGCCATTTTCTAGCTGTTGAATCACTCGATACCTGATCTTCGACAGAAGAGGACCTACACTGCAAGTGCTGCTGTGACCTCGGTCTGGAAGAGACAATGGCTCGTGCATCTGGGGAAAGGGCCCCTGCCTTCACATCGGAGGAGTTGGAGAAGCTCGTTGACGGGTCCTCCCCAGTACACGCTACTCTACGGTCCTCCAGACCAACAGGTAAGTACACAGGGGGCATGTTGTATGGGCTATGCCTGTGTGGAGAGGGCTGGTTGTAAGAAGGAAGGGGGCAGAGTTCTGAGTGCATGAAAGACAGTGGGTGCATGTGCCACATGGCAAGGGTAGGGATGGGGGCCACTCACTTTGACGGCGCAGTTGGTAATGACTTCTCTTCTTCCCCTGTATATTTCATGTAGGTCAGAGCCCACCAGAAGAAGGATATTTGGTGTGCCATCGCCATGGACGTCCGGACCCTGGGGGTCCACCACAGACGGAGCACCCACTGCCGGAAGAGATGGGAGGACATTCGCCGCTGGAGCAAGAAGACAGCGGAGGCTCTGCTGGGGATGGCCTCCCAACGTGGGAGGGGTGCCCGTCGAACCATGACCCCCCCGTTGTTCCGGATCCTGGCGGTGGCCTACCCGGAGTTGGATGGGTGCTTGAGGGCATCACAGCAGACACAAGGGGGTGAGTACACTCTCATTCTGCTGACTTTGCGCGCAGTGGAGGGGTCTGGGTGGGGGAGGAGGGCTGTGGGTTTCCCTAGGCCAGGGCGAGTTCCGTAGGCAAGGCCCCTTCGTAAGGCATGGCCCTGTGGCCCCCCACCCCACCTCTGTAGAGTGCCAAGTACAGGTATTCATGCACCTGTGTCATCTATGTGTGCAGATGTCGTCCATAGCCTTGTAGGCCATTTCCCAGGAATTGCACTGTAGAGCCCAACAGCGCGACGTAGTGCAGGGGGCTGCTGTGTCTGTCTTGTCCACCAACGTTAGCGGTAAGCCATGCACTCAACCTGTCTTTCTTCTGTTCCCCCCCCCCTTTTTTGCGGTCTCCCTGTTCTTGTGTGCATTAGCATCATCAGGCGGAGGAGCAGTGGCACCGGAGCACGAGGGAGCTGCGTCCCACATGGCCATGGAGGGCCACACTACAGACTCTGAATACACCAGTGGGATGGAGGGCGAGGGGAGCACCACGGCGGTGACAGGTGCTGAAACCAGCGACACGGACTCGTCCTCCGATGGGAGCTCCCTTGTGGTGGCGGCAACATCTGTGCCCCCCACTACTACAGGTACAGCCGCCACCTCCCTACCAGCACCGCCCTCCCAGCAGCCCCTCAGCGTGTGCCCCGTGCCCGCTCACCCAGGAGGGTGGGCATCACCTTCGCCCCAGGCACCTCAGCCCCTGCCCCTGTCACCTCTGCTTCCCTCAGTGAGGAGGCCATTAACCTCCTCACGTCACTCACTGTTGGGCAGTCTACCATTTTGAATGCCATCCAGGGTGTAGAAAAGGAGTTGCAACAAACAAATGCATTCCTGGAGGGCATTCATTCTGGTCAGGCTGCCCTTCATCGAACCTTTCAAACTCTGGCCTCAGTACTGATGGCAGCCGTTGTCCCTGTGTCTAGCCTCCCCCCTCCAACTTCCTCCACCCAGACCCAATCCCCTGTACCTCTGCCTATCCCAAGCACACCATCAGACCAGCCTGCACACACCGCACCACACAAGGGAAGCTCAGGCAAACATAAGCACCACACATCCCACAGGCACTCACGCAAGCATCACACACATACAGACACACCAACATCCACTGCCTCCACTGTGTCCCCCTCCTCCTCGTCTCCCTCCTCCCTCCCAGTCTCGTCTACACTCACACCTGCATGCACAGCTACTACGTCCCGCACCAGCACACCCACCAGCACACCCCGCTCACGTGCAGTCACCACCCCCACTACCATCCACACGTCCCCTGTGTCCTCTCCCAGTGTGTCTGTGACGCCCCCTTCCAAGATACACAAACGCAGGCACACACCCACCCAACATACATCCACCTCACGACAGCCTCCAGCGCATGCACCTGCACCCAAAGCCACAAAAGTTACACCTCCTACAACCACCACCTCTTCCTCCACTCCCAAACCCCCTCCAGCTACCCGTCCCAGTGTCTCCAAACAACTTTTCCTGTCCACCCTTAACCTATTTCCCACCACCCCCCGTCCAACTCATAGGTCCCGTACTAGCACCTCAGCCACAAAATCACCGGGACCAGTGGTGCATGTTGTCACAGGTATGTGGAGTGCACCGGCCACCAGGCCAGCCAGTGTATCACGGAGCCAGAGCACAGCCAGTCCCCCCTCTGTGAAGCACCAGAAGTTGGCCAGTGCCCGGCGGGAGAGGGGGAAGACTCCAGCCACCCAAGCCGCTCACAGGGGTCCCGGGGGGAGTGTAGACTCAGCTGTGACTCCTCCCAAGGTGGGGAAGGGGCAGAAGAAACCCACAAAGTCTGGGAGGAGCAGCACGGCAGGAGGCCACCGCCAGCCCCATCGTCGCTGCCCAGGATGCCACCGCCAGCCCCATCGTCGCTGTCCAGGAGGACCCCGCCAGCCACAGCCCAGCTGCCCAGGAGGGCCCCGCCAGCCACAGCCCAGCTGGCCAGGAGGGCCCGCCAGCCACAGCCCAGCTGGGCAATGAAGGACCGCCAGCCCCAGCCCAGCTGGGCAATGAAGGACCGCCAAGTCAAGCACCGCTGAACAGGGCACGCACCGCTGAACAGGGCAAGGACCGCCAAGTCAAGCACCGACGAACAGGGCAAGCACCGCAGAACAGGGCAAGGACCGCCAACTCAAGCACTGCTGAACAGGGCAAGCACCGCTGAACAGGGCAAGGACCGCCAAGTCAAGCACCGCTGAACAGGGCAAGCACCGCTGAACAGGGCAAGGACCGCCAACTCAAGCACTGCTGAACAGGGCAAGCACCACTGAACAGGGCAAGGGCCACCAATTCAAGCACCGCTGAACAGGGCAAGGATTGCCAACTCAAGCAATGCTAAACAGGGCAAGCACCGCCAACTCAAGCACCGCTGAACAGGGCAAGCACTGCCAACTCAAGCACCGCTGAACAGGGCAAGCACAGCCAACTCAAGCACCGCTAGCCCATGAGCGGCAGGGGCAGTGACGCAACAGGGACCGTCACGGGGTGAGTGATGCACTCTGGGCACCAGTCCCCCTCCAGAACCAGTGGAGACATACATTCACTCCGTCTGTCCTGCACACGATGAAGCACTCTGGTCACCAGTCCCCCTCCAAAACCAGTGGAGACTTACATCCACTCCGTCTGTCCTGCACAGGATGAAGCACTCTGGGCACCAGTCCCCCTCCAGAACCAGTGGAGACTTGCATCCACTCTGTCTGTCCTGCACAGGATGAAGCACTCTGGGCACCAGTCCCCCTCCAGAACCAGTGGAGACTGTTATGCACTTCTCAGGATGGTACAGTGGGCAAACCACCCACTCGAGAGACTTGAGAGACTGTGGCTTTGCACTCCCCAGGATGGTACAGTGGGCAAACCACCCACTGGAGAGACATGAGAGACTGTGGCTTTGCACTCCCCAGGATACATCAATGGGCATGGAGCCCCCTCGTGGATCTGGTGTCGTGCACTCATCCAGCTGAGGTGCCCCCCCTTCCCCCTGAGGTGCCTGTTGTATTTCTATCTGATGCCCCTGCAGTGTTCTCTCTGTCATGTTCGGGTATCTTGTGTGGGCCTCACCCATGCATTTTGGGCCCAGTGGTCCACGGACTATGAATGGTGCAATACCTGGACTACTATTCGTGGTGTATATTTTGTTAATAGTGTATATATGTATATATTTGCTTACTCTATTTTGATATATTACAATGGTTACACTCATTTCCTTTCGTCTTTGCATTCTTCCGGGGGATTTGGGGGGTGTTACTGTAATGTTTGGATATGCATTTGTGTGTGTGTTGTAGTGGGTGAGGGTGGGCGTGGGGGTTGGGGTGTTGCATGCGTGTGTCCCTGTTTTTTGCCTCCCCCCTCCCCTATGTCGTAGGTGCAGTACTCACCGTGGTCTTCACCGCCGGTGTTGGTGCTCCTGGTACAGGAGCAGGAAGACTGGCGCAGGAAGAATATGGAGTTCCGGCTCCATGGTGTCGTCGTTCCTCGTGGAATGTGTAGAAGTGAGCGTTTTCCCTTCGAAATGCCTGTTTCTGCCGTGTTTTTATCCGCGGTGAATCTGCCCCGGAAAAGGTGGGGGATTGGCCTGTAATAATAGTGTGGGCGGTACATTGTCTCCCGCCTGTCTGTTGGCGGTGACCGCCGCGCTGTTTGTTTGTACCGCCGTGGCGGTCGAAGTGTTAAAGTGGCTGTCTTTGTTGGCGGTTTCCGCCATGGTCGTAATTCCAAATTTTTTACTGCCGGCCTGTTGGCAGTTTTACCGCCGCTTTAACACCGCCCACCAGGGTTGTAATGACCACCTCTGTCTCCCAAAAAAAAAGCCCCACACTGGGTAATTCACGAGTCACCGCTTTCGACAGTCCTGCTATTGGAAATAATACCGTTTTGCATCGATTGATTCGGAGGACTGACATATGTCCAAAAATATCCATCAGACCGCTTGCTCAGGATCAGTAACGTACACCAGGGCATTGTCAGCATACAATGATATTATATGCGTCCTGGCCCCCACCCGGATGCCCCACCCTTCCAACCCAGATCGCAACTGTATGGCTAGAGGCTCCATGGCTAACGCGAACGGCAGTGGCGACAAGGGGCATTCCTGCGTCGTGCCACGCTCGATAGTAAAGGACTCCAACACTGTCGATCCCGTGCGGACTCTTGCCCGGTGCGCTGTATACAAAAGACGCACCCAGGATAGAAGGACCGGGCCGATGCCCATCCAACGCATCACCTCCCAAAGATATTCCCAGGATAACGTATCAAATGCTTTCTCCATATCAAGAGCCACAAGAGCAGCGGGAAACGCGGAATCGCGAGTCTCGTGTAGTACATGGGCTAGGTGGCGTATGTTCATATGAGTCCCCCTCCCTGGTATAAATCCACATTGATCACTCTGTACCAAATGGGTCACCACTCAACTCAAACGAGAGGCCAAGACCTTAGCCAATAACGTAACATCTACATTCAACATAGAAAATGGCCTATAGGAGCCTGGGTCATCTACCGCCTTCCCAGGCTTCGGTAGCATGACTATCAGCGCCTCCCGCATATACTCCGGGAGAAGTCCCGCACCAGGGGCCTCATTGAGCATCTCCAACAGATGCAGCAGAGTCGCAGCTGGGTAAGTACGGTAAAATTCAACAAGTAGCCAGTCAGGATCAGGTGCCTTCCCGGATGTCATTCCTCCCAACGCTTCTGTCAGATCATCCAATGACACCTCCCCCTCCAGTTCCTCCGACTGGGTCTATGTAAGACAAGGCAGCCGTAGACCATCGAAGTACTCCCCTATCCGGGTCACATCTACACGCCATGGTGCGGTATAAAAAGCCCGCAGGTGTTGCCGCAGGTGCAAGTTCACCTGTAGCTGTCCCAGGATCAATTCACCGGAGGGACCACGGAGCATCTGAATAATAAGAACAGGGCGTTCCCGCCGAAGAATCCAAGCCAACATACGCCCCGAACGGTCCCCCTCCTGATACAGCTGCTGTCTCTAACTCCGGCGGACATAACTATCCAGTCTATCCCAGAGTTCTATAATTCTGCCCCGCACCCCAAGGCACACCGATTCAGATGCGTCGCCATTATCTATTTGCCGCTGCAGGGCAGTCAATACATCCTCCTGCCGTGTAAGCTCCTGCTCCAAGCGCCTCCTGAGACCATACTCCGGGAGAAGTCCCGCACCACGGGCCTCATTGAGCATCTCCAACAGATGCAGCAGAGTCGCAGCTGGGTAAGTACGGTAAAATTCAACAAGTAGCCAGTCAGGATCAGGTGCCTTCCCGGATGTCATTCCTCCCAACGCTTCTGTCAGATCATCCAATGACACCTCCCCCTCCAGTTCCTCCGACTGGGTCTATGTAAGACAAGGCAGCCGTAGACCATCGAAGTACTCCCCTATCCGGGTCACATCTACACGCCATGGTGCGGTATAAAAAGCCCGCAGGTGTTGCCGCAGGTGCAAGTTCACCTGTAGCTGTCCCAGGATCAATTCACCGGAGGGACCACGGAGCATCTGAATAATAAGAACAGGGCGTTCCCGCCGAAGAATCCAAGCCAACATACGCCCCGAACGGTCCCCCTCCTGATACAGCTGCTGTCTCTAACTCCGGCGGACATAACTATCCAGTCTATCCCAGAGTTCTATAATTCTGCCCCGCACCCCAAGGCACACCGATTCAGATGCGTCGCCATTATCTATTTGCCGCTGCAGGGCAGTCAATACATCCTCCTGCCGTGTAAGCTCCTGGTCCAAGCGCCTCCTGAGACCATACGTTTTACTATGGCAAAATTTTAATTCCTCATAACCATTCGCAACTTGGTAGTCATTTGCGACTTAGTGTTGAGCTTTGGCGGGTCTCTATCTAGAGCCCCGTCCAGGACACAGTTTAAGTCACCAGCCCACACAATAGGCATCCCTGTATAGGATATTAATGTTGAAGCTGATGGTAGAACTCCGCATCATCAGTGTTAGGGGCATAAATATTCAACAGACAGAGCTCCCGGCTATCTAGTACCCCATGCAGGAATATATATCGGCCTTGAACATCCGCCTTTAAGCTACTTAATGTGAATGGAGTCCCGGGGGCAATCCATAAGGAGACCCCTAGTGTAGGAGGAGTAGGTTGCCGAATAAAACTGCCCCCTCTATTTTTTCTGTACTTTTTGTGCTTCACTTTCTATCAGATGCATCTCCGGGAGGAGCGCAATGTGCACTCCAAGCCGCTTAAGATATGTATGTACTCTGTAGCGCTTCTCAAAGGAGTTCAAGCCTCTAACATTCCATGTAACTATACGTGTCAGGGTACCAGCCATATTTTGTTCCACACCACCTGAACCCTCATCAGGCTCAACTGCCCCTCCCCCACCCACATGTAGTCCCCCCGACCCCATCCCCGGCGCACGCGCCACCTTGATGATCCGATACCTTCTCAGAAGGAGAATGCTCACAATGCTCAGCTCATTAAAAACAAAATACCAACACCAACTAGAACCCACATAACATTCCCCCATCCCACCCTAGGTAAACACCACCCACAACTAGTGTCTGCACAATCGTGTGTGTACCCTGCTATCAGTTCCAGAACCCAGAATTGGGGAACAATTGCCGCTCCCACTCAATAGCCAGTGTCAGGTCGGACTACACTGCACTCCGCCAATCGTCCAGACCGCACACACACTTCCCCCAACAATAAACTAACAACGGAGGGGGGGGTTTCACAGGCTCACCACTCTGCTGCGGCCCCCATCCAATCACCCAACCCGGACCCCCGTTTCCACGGCCAGCACAATGGCGCCTGGTGCTCCTGCACGCCGCAGTTCGCACTTCCTTCAGCCCTTGGGGTCTTCCACCACTTGCCCTCCACGGAGACCCCAGCGGTCCTGTCCCATCTCTCCACTCCAACCAGTCCCACACTGCTTCAGGAGATTGAAAGAAGTGAGCATGGCCCGCATGTAGAACCTTCAGCTTTGCTGGATACAACAACATATAAGTATAGCCCAGGTCTCGTAGCTTACGCTTAACACCAGCATATGACTGTCGTTGGAGCTGTACCGCCCTGGTATAGTCTGGGAAAAAACGGATAGTGTGGTTCTCAAATGTGGGATCTCCATGCTTGCGTACTTCCTGCAAAATTGCATTGCGGTCTCTGTAGTTAAGGACGTTAGCTATGATCGTATGTGGAGGGGCCCCCGGCGGCGGCACCAGAGCCCGGTGTGCAAGCTCCACCACAAACACAGCCGGCAGAGGGGCAGCAAGCAGAGATTTCCGGATCCAATCTTCCAGAAAGGCCTCAACATTCGCCCCCTCCACTCGCTCAGGGAAGCCCACTACGCGGAGGTTACAGCACTTTGCCCTACCCTCCTTATCTTCGACACACTCCTCCAGTTTGCGTGTTTGAGCCTCAAGGGTGGCCACCGAGGCCTTCAATATTTCCACATCAGACTGCACACAAGTCACTTTTTGCTCAGTGGCCATCAATTGTTCCACCACTACTCTCAGATCAGCTCTCAGCAGGTTGACATCTACTGCTATGGCTGCAATTTGGGCCTGCGTTTCCCGGCTAGAGGATTCAATGGCAGCCATGATCTGCGCCCCGGTGGGCTCCGCTCCTTTCTCTGAAGTGGCAGGGAATTACCTTTGCAGATTTGCGCCTGGATTCTGCTCTGTGTATTGGTCCATCCTTGTTTGCTGCGTTCCCTTGTTAGCCCTGTTCTTCCCCATGGTGTGCCCCAAATGGGACTCCCGCCACAAGCGGTAACTCACAATGTTGTGCCTCAAACCACCAGGTGCAGCGCAGTGGTCTAATCTCGTGTCCCAGCCACACACCACCGTCGGGATCCCAACTGTCACACCAGCACTAGTTCACCGCGGGGTGATCACCATCATTGTCAGGATCTGCACAGGTGTCGTCTTCCACTCAATGGGTATGTCTCACCACCAGCCAGTCCCGCCGTCCAGGAGCCGGCCTACACAGGGCTGCCCTCTCAACACTCCGCCACAGATGAGGAAGCTGGGGGGCAATCCCCCCAAGCTAAGTCCAGCAAAAGACCTCCATCACCGCTGCCCCCTCCGTGCAGCTCCGTCCGCCACCAGCTGCCCAAACTTCCTCCTCAGATGCTCAAGTAACGACACCCTTCAAAGGTCAGGTTACTGCGATGGGCCTCCAGGCCTACCAAGAGGGCACCTCCAGCTGCACACGGGGGGAAGGAAGGGAGGAATCAGGTGTGGCACAGCCCCGCAACCCCACTGCAACCAAATCTTGCAGCCCCCCCCCAACTGGGTCACTCCCCCGAACCACGCCCCCACTTTCTTCACAAGCAGCCAAATTCAATTGCTGCTCAAAAACGTGGCCGCCTTTTTGGGGTCAGGCGCTCACCAAAATGCGTTCCCCATGCGGTGCAATTGCGGTGCCGAAATACAGCTGCCAATAGTCTCACCACCACCCCATCGCTCTGGGGGGGTTCACAGTTCCCACTGCCAACTCCGCCGCAGTCTGCAACGGCCTGTTCAAACTGCGACCTCGTATGCGGCCGCCATCACAGGGTCAGGCACCCACCTCGTGTGCTCCCAGCACATTGCCCAGCTCCGGTCTTCGGTGCGCTCCTTGCCCTTCCCTCCGCTCCGGGGTGCTTCAGGGCTCGGATGCTGGGTCCTTGGGGGCTCCAGGAGGCAGGATTACAAAGGATTTCAAATCTGGGGCCGGGAACACTCCTCTAGTGCTGCCGGTCGGCCATCTTGCCGGCCACGCCCCCCACACTGCCCAACCTTAAAACATACTAATAGGAAATCTGAGTATATACACTCGCACTGTTGGTTAGGTAAAAATCTCCAAACAGGATGGTTTACATCCCCACAGGGAAGTAACTATACAGTGGATGATAAAGGGAGTAACCACTCTATTGCAGATCTACTCTCCACTTATCAGCACTTAGACCATAAAGTCTCAACTGGCCAAGGTTAGCCTTATTGTCCTTCGTTTGGGGGGGTTATTTGAGAAAGTAGCCTCTTTCTAGCATGGTTACCCTCACTTTAGGCCTGTTCGTGAGTGTGTATCAGTGTGTTTTTATTGTGTCACTGGGATCCTGCCAGCCAGGACCCCAGTGTTCATAGTGAAAACCCTATTTGTCAGTGTGTTGTGCCTGTCTCACTGGGATCCTGCTAGCCAGGACCCCAGTGCTCATAGTTTGTGGCCTAATGTGTGTTTTGTCAGTAGTGCTTAACTGTGTCACTGAAGTTCTGCTAACCAGAACTTCAGTGCTTATGCTCTCTCTGCTTCCAAATTAGTCACTATAGTTTAGTGACTTCACATTCCAATTCCAATTGGCACACTAGACCCCCCTTATAAATCCCTAGCATATGGTACCTGGGTACCAAGAGCATTAGGGGTTCCAGGAGATCCCTACGGGCTGCAGCATTTATTTTGCCACCCATAAGGAGCTCAGACAAACCCTTTCACAGGACTGCCACTGCAGCCTGCATGAAATAGTGCACACACAATTTCACAGCCATTTTCACTGCACTTAAGTAACTTCTAAGTCACCTATATGTCTACCCTTCATTTACTGAAGGCTAGGTGCAAAGTTACTAAGTGTGATGGCACCCTTGCACTAGCAAAGGTGCCCCCACGCTGCCCAGGGCCAAATCCTCAGACCTTCGTGAGTGCGGGGACGTCATTAAACGAGTGCACTTCTTATAGGTCAATACCTATGTAGCTTCACAATGGTAACTCTGAATATGGCCATGTAAGGTGTCTACGATCATTGAATTGTCCCCCTTTCCAAATCTGGTATTGGGGAGGCAATTCCATGCATCCTGGGGGCTCCACCATGGACCTCCAGTACTGCCAAACCAGCTCTATGAGGTTTGCACTGCAGCTACAGCTGCTGCTACCTCACAGACAGGGTTCTGCCCTCCTGAAGTCTGAGCAGCTCAGTCCCAGGAAGGCAGAACAAAGCATTTCCTTTGGGAGGAGGATGTTACACCCTCTCCCTTTGGAAACGGGTGTTACAGGCTTGGGAGGGGTAGCCTCCCAGAGCCTCTGGAATTGCTTTCAAGGGCACAGATGGTGCCCTCCTTGCATAAGCCAGTTTACACCGGTTCAGGGACCCCCAGTCCCTGCTCTGGCGCAAAACTGGACAAAGGAAAGGGGAGTGACCACTCCCTTGTCCATCACCATCCCAGGGGTGGTGCCCAGAGCTCCTCCAGTGTGTCCCAGAATTCAGCCATTTTTTTTCAAAGGTATGGGGACACTCTGGAGGCCACTGTGTGGTCAGTGCCAGCAGGTGACATCAGAGACCCTTCCTGATAGGTGCATACCGGGTTAGGTAGCCAATCTCCATCTCAGGGCTATTTAGAGTCTCTCCTGTGGGTTCCTCTTCAGATTCTGCTTACAAGTTTCCATCAGGAATTCTCTGCAACCACTGCTTCATCCTCTGACCTCAGTTCAACAACAGATTGCTCCAGGAACTGCTATAACTGAAACAAAGTATCCAGAAGGGCTACTTAAACTCTGCAACTTCAGCTTCAGCCAGCAACTGCAACAGTTTCCATGGTGTGCACGCTCTGAGGACTCCATGTCTTCATCCTGCACCAGAAGGAGCGAAGAAATCTCCTGTAGAGTGACAGAGTCACTTCCCTGCTCCAGCAGGCGCCTTCTAAGATGACAACCTGTTCACTTGGACTCCTCTCCTGGCGATGAGCGTGCGAACACAGGCGGTGGACCCCTTCAACACAGACTGTCCTAACTAAGGTCTTGCTGTCTAAATTTGGAGGAGGTAAGAGCTTGCCTTTCCTGTTTGCGACAGTACCCCTGTGCACAGCGTCATCTTCACCTCCTGAGGCCTCTGTGCACTACTTGCAAGAATCCTTCGTGCACAGCCTGGCCCAGGTCAGCAGCACTCTATCCTGTGACACTCAACTCGGTGAGTTGTTCTCCCGGAAGCGTGGGACCTTTTTTTGTGGTGCTGCTGCAACTGCAATTTGCACCTTCTTTGTTCTGGTGTCCTGTGACCTCCGTGGGTGCTGCCTGGTCATCTGTGGGTTCCCTCCAGTTTTGGGAGCCCCCTCTGCCTCCTCAGTCTGAGTTGAGTCCTCCAGGTCCCTCCTGGGTCCAGGCAGTGCCTTTTTGACGCAATCCATGACATTGCTTGAACCAAGGCTTGTTAGACGAATTCAGCGCTGCAACTCGCCTGCATCCAACATCTCCACGCGGGACATCCTTTGCATCATGCAGGAACCCGCAGCCATCTTCTTTGGTGCTCTTCTGCAGACTCCTTCAAACCGGAGAATCCTCTTTTGCACCATCTTCTAGGTTGGCAGGGGCTCCTGTCCTTCCTGGAATCTTCTGCGACTTCTGGACTTGGTCTCCTCTCTTCACAGGTCTTCAGGTCCAGGAATCCACCATTTTTTGTTTGCAGTCTTGCTTGGTTCTTGCAATAACTCTAATCACGACTTGTAGTGTGTCCTAAGGAAACGTGCAGTACTTTACTCCTACTTTCCTTGGCTCTGGGGTGAGGTATTTTACTCACCTTTGTGGTTTTCTTACTCTCCCAGGAATTCTCTACACAGAACACTTGTCTAGGGGGGAATTTGTCATTCACATTCCATTTTCTTACTATATGGTTTGTGTTGCCCCTAGACCCATTTCTTCCTATTGCATTGTACAGTATTTTCTATTGTTTGCCCTATCCTATGACTATTTACTTACCTGATTTTGGTGTCTGGTGCACATATTGTGTGTAGTACTTACCTCCAGAAGGAGAATAGCCTCTAAGATATTTTTTGGCCTTGTGTCACTAAAATAAAATACCTTTATTTTTGGTAACACTGAGTATTGTCTTTTATCGTGTATTAGTACTGTTTAACTATAGTGGCATTGCAGGAGATTTGCATGTCTCCTAGTTCAGCCTAAGCTGCTCTGCTACAGCTACCTCTATCAGCCTAAGCTGCTAGAACACTACTACATTTCACTAATAAGGGATAATTGGACCTGGAATAAGGTGTAAGTACCCAATGTACCCACTACAAACCAGACCAGCCTCCCACAATTTCCCCCATACAATTTACACTGCATTTGTGGTGGTTCCTGGTAGTCTGCGCTGTCCGGCGATTCCAGTGACCAGTTCCTCTAGGATGGCCGCTGCAACCATCTCTTCCATCTTGTCCAGGTTCTCTTGTGGTGCTGGACTTCCACCTCCAGTTTGCAGTGCTGCCTTCCCGATCTTTGCCATTTTCTCCTTTGTCCTTCGCATACAATCATGCCAGCATATATTGCACTCGGTTATGGTTCTCCTCACCTCTGCCACACTGTTAATCTTGTCAACTATCTGCTGCCATATTGCCTCTCTCCTGCCAATTGGCAATTTGGGAGTGACGAATAGTTGTTGCTTGTGACCTGTCGCCTCTCTCACAAGGATTTCATGCTCCTCCGCACTAAAACAACATTTGCGCTTTTTCTTTTCCCTCCCCTGGGACTTGTGTGTGTCCTCCTGGCTGGTTGCTGGTTGACTGGGGTCACCCTGGGGTCTCTCCTTGCTTGCGAGTTCCATTTAGCCACTCCTGTGCAATGTTTTCTGCATTTGCATCTGGAGTTGATGCTAATGCAGGGTTAAAATGGTGCATATCCATTTTGCGACATATTTACATGCCATAAAACAGGTTAGAGTCATTTTTGCAGCGTCAACGTCAGTTTGCCTTACGACAGGTTGCAAGGGTTAACGTCAAAATGTTTTACTCGAACTAGTTTTTAGTCGTACGTCACAGTATAAATATGATGCCCAGATGGCACTAAAAAATGGCGCAAACCAGCGCTAAACATTTTGAGGCAAAACTGCCCAGTTTTGCGTCAAAAAGTATAAATATGGGCCTTAGTGACAGCTAAAATTGCAATAGTTAAAACTATTATTGATAAATATGTGATGCTCAAATCACAAGTTACATAATCTGCGTTGTTGATTTTTCTACAGCATTCCATAAGGTCGATAGACCCAACCTTTGGAGAAAAAAAACTGGTTAACTTAGGGATTCCAAGCGATTTATTGAGACTTATTATTGCACTCCATAAGTCTACTTGGTGAAAGGTTTTAATGGGTGAGAACAAGAGATTGACTCCTAAGATTTTAAAACAAAATTGATAGAAACAGTGCTGTATTTTAGCTCATATCTTGTTTTCAATTTATCTTACTGACTTACCTGCTTGACTTACCTTCTCCAATTGCACTTCAAAATTTTCATGTTTAATTGTATGCCAATGACATAGTCATCTTTGATCTCACTCCTATTGGTCTTCAGTGAAATCTAGACATCTTATTTAAGTATGGGGGATAGCTCTTTGAAGATAAATGTCGCTAAGACAAAGGCACTGGCATTTACTGGAAAAAGGAGGTATTGCCCTTTTTAATTAGAGGTTGGGTGGAATGCCCATGGACATAGTAAAACATATGCATACCTAGGAAGGGTCTTCTCCCAGTCTCTTAAAAATATGTCACATTTTCTGCACATGGGTTCCAAGGCAATAGCTCATACAGGTGCTTTAATAAAGTCTAGCATTCTTCAAGAGACAACATTTTAAAGCCCTTTTAGATATTTATAAGGCAAAAATATCCCTCATTTTATCTTATGCCCTCGAATATGTACCCATTAGTAAATGGTCAGTTCTAAATTTATTCGAAGGGAAGCTCCTCTGGAACATAATATCTTAAAGTCAAGCAATTCCTTTTCAGACACTACACTAAGAACGTACCCTTTGTAGTGTCCATTCAACATCTTTGACAAGCGTAATTAGATGGGCTCACAATTTATTACATAAGGCACCCTTAGAGACTTCCTAGGGCAGGAAACCTTTAATGGGAAAGTTAAAAACTACACCTTCGATAATAATTTTAAGGTTTCACTAGCTCAATTACAGTGTACTATCGACCAGTTGCAGATGAGGTCAGGAGAACAACTTAAAGTGTTTCTAAAAAATGCTACTGACAGAAGAAGGTACACTAGTGTTATTACTCACTGATTGCTTTTAGAAATAAATAAGTCTCACTCTGACAGTTTATTTTTTCAGTTTATTGATTCAGCAGAATCGAGGAAATGTAAAGCTCTCTCTGAATCATAGAGTTAAGATTAGGTATCGTACCTTCAAATAACATTAGAAAATACTGGTCTGATAAATCAAATAAGACCAGAATGCGTGATCTCTGCAATGGTGTGACTCAAGACATAAAGCATGTTTTTTTCTGTTTGTCCTAATTCGACGGCGAAGGAAGCTATTAATTGATTTTTAAAACCTATGTGTCTTAAATATAAAATATTCAAAACCAATTACTTGATTGCCCTAGCAAACTCACACCGATGAATGTGTCTGTTATAATGTGTCAAAGTTTTTTAAATCGTTTTTTTACCAATGTACTAATTGTGAAAGGTTTGCACTGATATTGTTTGGTTACTTTACTTTTTTTTTACTCAACATATTTTTATTAGTAGATTTTCATAGTGTAAAAACATCAGAGAGGCATGATACAAAAGCTTAAGAGGGCATCTAGTATTACCGTATATTACGGATGGCATAAACCACCAGGCTGAGTAAAGAGTTTACACGTAACATGTGGTATGAGAGCCACTGAAGGCTGGAAAGATGTCCGAGAAATACAAACAAAGCTGGTCTGTGATTAAACCATTAGCAACACAAAAGGATGATGGACAGAGTGCTGAACCTTTTCAACCACTCACCCCCAGTCACAGATCTGGGTTTAATGCATCATTCTTTTGCTCACCATGCCATCCCAGTTTGGACCCAGCCATTTGAAAATCAGTCTTGACCCTGTTCTTCATGGGAACAGTCCAGCCTGAACTGCCAGGCCAATTCCTTCCTGGACCTGGAACAAGCATCCTGGGACCGGTTTCAGAGTATCACCCTTCATCAGCCAGGCTAGCATGGATCCAGTGGCACAGTGAGCAAGGGACCCACGTCTGGGCATACCCTTCCCACTTTGGGTAACCTTAGCAACACAAAAGGATGATGGACAGAGTGCTGAAATTTTTCAACCACTCACCCCCAGTCACAGATCTGGGTTTAATCCATCGTTCTTTTGCTCACCATGCCACCCCAGTTTGGACCCAGCCATATGCAAATCAGCCTTGACCAAATATGAGCAAATTTACCCTCCGTGCAAGTTGTCCTATGGAAAAGGAGTTCCATAGCTAGGACATGCGTACATACCATTGATCTATCAGTGGGGCGGTGAGTGTCTTCCAATGTAAGGCAAATAATTGTTTGGCAGCTCCCAGCATTGTGGCTAGTTAGACGTCATTCAGCATGTGTCATGGCTCTCAGGTGTGGGGGGTGGATGCCAAAAATCACTGTTGAGTAGGACATCTGGAGTGGGAAGCCTAAGACCCCTTTAATACGGCTGAGGATTCCTTTCCAGACGCTGCAATGATTGAACACGACCACCATATATGGAAGAAATCTCTTGGAGCTGAGGTGCAACACCAGCAGAGAGGTGAATAGGTGGAGAAAATAGAACAAAGCCGCTCTGGGGTTAGATACCAATGTGTCATTATCTTACACACCATTTTGCATTGGGCTATGCTTCTATTGATCCGAGGTTATATCACACTACAGTTGATCCCATTGTTTCAGAGGAATGTCTTCAGTTATGTCTGAATTCCATTGCGTTTGTTAGAGGTGTGGGTGAGATGGGGTGGAGTGTTGGAGCACTTGGTATGTACAGGAGATGAGCCCCCGACTTCCTCAAATGACCAGACCAAAGTCTCAAAAGGAGTACATTGACACGTTGCTCCCTGAGCATTGGTGGGTGGAGAGCCTAGTGATGCAGTTGAATGTTCTGTGGCCAAGTGGACTTGGGGAGGTGAAAGTCCTTTCGACAGTGGTCGAAGGTTTTGATGGAATTGCCCTTGAAAAGGTCACTAAGAGTGCGACAGTCACACTCTCCTGAGTTGCAGAAAGAATGTGTTTGCAGGGCTGGTGTAAAATCAGGGTTGCATGCCAAGCGAGTATTGGGAGAGGTAAAAGTGGTCAGGCCTTGCTACAAAACCACCTTGTCCCAGATCTCCAGGACTGATTTTGTGGGAACCGCAATATATGCAGTCAGTGGTCTTGCATGTTTGGGAGGCCATGCCAAATCTCAGAGAGGTCGAAAGGCCACTACCCGATCCATCTGGAACCAGTGCTTATCACTTTCCTGAGCAACCCACTCCGAGATGTAGCGTAGATGAGCTGCCAGTGATATCCAAAGAGGTTCAGACATGCCAGTTCTCCCCGGTCTCGGGGGAGCATTAGCACCGTGTTGGAAAAGCAAGGGCGTGTTCCACCCCAGATAAATTAGTGTATGTCTCGCTGAAGATGTATTATGTCATGTTGTGGAACTGAGGATGGTAAAGTTTGGAAGACATAGGGTATTTTCGGTGGGTGAGACATTTTAAACTCATTTAAGTTGCCCAGCTAGGAGACTTGTAAGGCTTTCCAGTGGCAAAGCTCTTCTAGAATGGATTTCTGGTAATCCGGTCAGTTGGCTGTTATACAGCTAGCTAAGGATGGAGTAAAGTGTAGGTCCAAGCATTTAATAGTGCAATGTAACCATTGAAAGGAGATGGGGCAACTCCAGTGCACTAAAAGGGGGCATACCATTATCTATATTGGGCCCCTATGTACTGTGCAGGAGTAGCTCCAAATTTTTGGTGCTAATCCTGGAGAGTACATCAATAGAGTAAAGAAATTAAGCTATTGCCCCCTACCTTGCGCCATGGAGCACCATATTTTAAATATGGCGCACGCATGGTTGCGGTAGGGGGGAGCTAAGTGGCGCAAGGAAAGTGGTGTTCCACTAGGTGCAGTGCCACTTTTCTTAAATCTACCCCTTAATGCTTGGAACTTAGTCATATTAATTTTGAAGCCCGAGATGTTTTCAAATGCAAGCAACATCCGCACTAGTGCCAGGAGGTATATTTTGGGTTGGGCAAGAATCAGCAAAAGATCGTCTGCAAACAAAGTGATCTTATGGGTCGGTCCCCCAAAGGGTATGATCATTGTATTTTCTGTCTGTTGAAAGTTAATCACCAAAGTTTCTACTGCCAGGGCAAAAAGTAAGGGCAAGAGGTGGCAGCCTTGCTTGGTACCTCTCCTCAAATAAATAGTTTGATACGAGCATCCATTGATGCGTATCCTAGTGGTGGGAGAGGCAAAGAATGCCATTAGTCTGGTAATCATCCCTGCGCCTAAACCAATTTGGTTAAGCATTGCTTTTAAAAAGGCCAAGCTGACCCTATCGAAGGCCTTCTCCACATCCAGGATGGTAAATAGCAGCAGTGGGATTTCTCCACTTGGTGGCCAATACGACAAAGGTTATGCGCTTCTTGTCTATCATGTACAAAGCCAGCCTGTTCCAGGTCAATGAGGCCCAGGCAGTAGGGTTCTAACCTATTCACCAAGATCTTATGAAAAAGTTTTGCATTAGTATTTAAAGGTGTGATAGGGCGATAGGAAGTGCAGAGTGAAGGATCCTTGCCTGGCTTGGGATAAGAGTAATCTCCATCTTGGTCACAGTGGGTGGGTCAATTCTGTATCAGTTGTGAATGTGTTGAAGAGAGCTAGCATGTGGTCTTGTAATTGGTGGGGAATCTTTGGTAGAAAGCCACTGAGAGACCGTCTGGGCCAGTGGGTGTTTTCCTAAGGGGAGGCCATTCAGGGCGTGCTGAAGCTCCTGCAAAGTGCTAAGGGCCTTGAGCAGTTCAGAAAGGAGGGGATTGAGTGGGTCCCACCAACAGCCCACCTGAGGGGCATCTTCCCCTCTATAGAGGGAGTAGTAAAAATCCTGGAACGCTTGCTGCTTAGCCCCCGCCCCCCCCGGAGGTAGCCCAGGTACCTTTTCCAGTCTGGATTTTAGAATTATAAGTGCAAATGTGTTTATGCTAAAGTCTCTGTGACAACAGAGTCCCTACCTTGCTACTACCCTCATGATATTTTTGTTTCAGAATGAGCAATGACCTATCAGCCATGTTAGTGCAATGTGCCTGCAGTAGACCACATAGTAAAGCCAGCTGCCGTTTGTTGCACCAAGATAGGGTGGAGTGGCCTTGACGGTCCAGATCCCTGATGTCATCTGTCAGGCCCATCTTGAACAGCCTAGCTTCTCATACCCGAGTGATAGATATAGTAGTAACAGTACCGCTAACAGTGGCTTTAAACCTATTCCAAAGTGTGCTGCCTGAAATGTCATGGTGTTTGCTAGAGTCAACGTAATTTATTGTCTCCTCCCGAATCTCCTTGATATCCACGAGATCTCGAAAAACCTGCGGGGGAATGCTCCACAGTGGACATGATTGGGCTGTCACCCCCATTCCAGCCCAGGTCAATTATAAGTGTGCATGATCTGAAACAGATATGTAAGTTTTGAGTGAAGAGTCAAAATCCCTTAGTAAGGAGTGGGTGAGGAAAAGAAAATGTATACAAGAGTAAGACTGGTGGACATGGGAGTAAAAGGAATAATCCTGGGCACTTGGGTTTTCATAATGCCAGGAATCCACTAAGCCCAGGTTAGTGAGGTCACGTTTAAGTGCTACAGACATTGCACCAGTCCCCTGGAAGGATGCAGTGCTACGGTTAAGCTCAGGGTCCCAAACTAGGTTAAAGTCTCCCCAAACCACCAGGTCTCCCATGTCATGCGTCAATTGATCTTTGAAGAGATTCCTGAGATGGGCATCCTGAGCTTGGTTAGGGCATGTATATGTAAAAGGATTAGGGGTGGTAACCCTCACTGCACTGTTAAATTCAGGAAACATCCACTCTCGTCACGGACAACCTGTAGGACCTTACAGAGGAAGGTGGCTTTGCACATAATCACAACCACAGCTGTTTTAGTGTTAGTGTATGCCCAGTGATGGATCGGATATTTGGGATGTGCCATGTGGGAGGTATCCTGTCTCACAAGATGAGTTTCTTGCAAAAAATTACATCAGGGTCTTGGAGGAGAGTGTAACGCCATACCTGACTTCTCTTGTTTGGTGCATTGAGACCCCACACATTCAGGGTAAACAATTTAACGCCTGGGACAGTAGCCATAGAAAGAGGGCTAAGGAAAGTGACAATGCAATAGACGTGAAGGAAGGTGTGGGGTGGTCAAAAGACCCTAGGGCCCATATTTACAAGCGGCCTGTATCACAGGTGTGTCACTTTTTGGCGCAAGCTGCACACCCATCTCTTCAAGGCCACACAAAGCTATTTTGCCTGGCTTTACGTGGTCTTGTAAATATGGAGCAAGGCAACGCAGGGCAAGTCACTGCATTGTCTTACTTTGCGTCAGGGAGGCATTTCCATGGGTGTTGCATGGATGTTCCCATGCAGCACCCATGGATTTTGATGCATTCCCAGATTTACAAGGTTTTGTAAACCTGGGAATGCATCAGAAGGCTATACCTCCCCAGGGGTGGCATAAGAGGCCTCCGCTGATCAGTTCTCTGGTAACTCAGGAGAGGTAGCTGAGTAGAAATCCCCAAGCTTGGGGGTGTGAAATACCCAGTCCATCCCCAAGGCAAGCCAGCAGCTGCTCTGTCCTCCGCTACGCCAAGTCGCTGGGGGGAGCAAGGTCCGATCCACCGCTGTAATATGGTGGCATCGCAGCCCCAGGCAGGGTTGCCAGGCAAACCTCATTGCGAATTAAGCAGAACAGGCTCCGCGGCAACCACCACTGCTCCTATGAGACGGGGAGATCAGGGCATCTGACCTGCCATGTAGAGGCTGGATGTCTCAATCCTGGGGCTGTGGATTGCAGTGGATAGACCATGATTGTCCGGAGCCCAGGTGAAATGCATCCTACGCCATGTTCAGTCAGGCCACGACCCTTTACTTCTTTTTCTAACTATACTTATTTATAAATTGTAAATATTTTTGATCTCTAATGTGATCTAAATCAATAAAATGTGACTTTTGACTTTGTTGCTGACAAGGGTCTATTAATACTGCTCTTGCCCTCTCATTCTAAATCTTTTGAACCACCCTGAGTATTAACCAGAAAGGAAGAAAGGCATAAAGAAGAACCCTGGGCAGGATAGAGACAGGGAATCTATATTCCACCCCCAAAACGGTGTCAGAGAGCTGAAATCTAGAAGGACTACAGTAGGCAAAAAGGTCCAACCATAGCTGACCGTATCGGAGCATTATCTTCTGAAAGAGATACGGGCTGAGACACAGCAAGACTGATGAGGGAAAAATGCAACTACAATGATTTACACAAACACACACACATATATTCCCCTTCCCCAAGCAAGTGAATTGCTCGAAAGGGAAGAAGACTGTTCTCTGCCAGCGTCCTTATTTCCCATGCTACTGCTGCTAGTCTCATCAATTGAGAACCCTCTTGGTGATCCAAACGGATCTGGGCAACCTGCTTGTCAAATCAAATGCGCTCACCCTTGCCCCAAATTCTTGGGGGGAAATGCATTAAGGATTAGAGGATCACCAAAAGCTCCCTCCATTTGGGAGAACCTTTGGCCTCCCATAGGGACTGCCCACCCTGTGCTGACACTGCCTTCAGTATCATTCCAGTCCCTGTTGCTTATTTCCATTGTAAGAATTATATAAGATTAGTAGTCAAGGAAACTCTTTTCTACGTGTTCTCTGGGTGTAGCCACCAGAGAAGATAGTGACTGATTTGAGGAGTCACAGGAATCAGGATTTTGTTGTTGTCTGGTATGGAAGACCAATGCTAAAATAGATGTCACAGTACAGGGTACAAATGTAGGCTATGCAACATGATTACTGTGTGGCAAGCCACGATCAGACCATGCATTTTCCAGGAAAGTGACAATGCAATAGACGTGAAGGAAGGTGTGGGGTGGTCAAAAGACCCTAGGGCCCATATTTACAAGCGGCCTGTATCACAGGTGTGTCACTTTTTGGCGCAAGCTGCACACCCATCTCTTCAAGGCCACACAAAGCTATTTTGCCTGGCTTTACGTGGTCTTGTAAATATGGAGCAAGGCAACGCAGGGCAAGTCACTGCATTGTCTTACTTTGCGTCAGGGAGGCATTTCCATGGGTGTTGCATGGATGTTCCCATGCAGCACCCATGGATTTTGATGCATTCCCAGATTTACAAGGTTTTGTAAACCTGGGAATGCATCAGAAGGCTATACCTCCCCAGGGGTGGCATAAGAGGCCTCCGCTGATCAGTTCTCTGGTAACTCAGGAGAGGTAGCTGAGTAGAAATCCCCAAGCTTGGGGGTGTGAAATATCCAGTCCATCCCCAAGGCAAGCCAGCAGCTGCTCTGTCCTCCGCTACGCCAAGTCGCTGGGGGGAGCAAGGTCCGATCCACCGCTGTAATATGGTGGCATCGCAGCCCCAGGCAGGGTTGCCAGGCAAACCTCATTGCGAATTAAGCAGAACAGGCTCCGCGGCAACCACCACTGCTCCTATGAGACGGGGAGATCAGGGCATCTGACCTGCCATGTAGAGGCTGGATGTCTCAATCCTGGGGCTGTGGATTGCAGTGGATAGACCATGATTGTCCGGAGCCCAGGTGAAATGCATCCTACGCCATGTTCAGTCAGGCCACGACCCTTTACTTCTTTTTCTAACTATACTTATTTATAAATTGTAAATATTTTTGATCTCTAATGTGATCTAAATCAATAAAATGTGACTTTTGACTTTGTTGCTGACAAGGGTCTATTAATACTGCTCTTGCCCTCTCATTCTAAATCTTTTGAACCACCCTGAGTATTAACCAGAAAGGAAGAAAGGCATAAAGAAGAACCCTGGGCAGGATAGAGACAGGGAATCTATATTCCACCCCCAAAACGGTGTCAGAGAGCTGAAATCTAGAAGGACTACAGTAGGCAAAAAGGTCCAACCATAGCTGACCGTATCGGAGCATTATCTTCTGAAAGAGATACGGGCTGAGACACAGCAAGACTGATGAGGGAAAAATGCAACTACAATGATTTACACAAACACACACACATATATTCCCCTTCCCCAGCAAGTGAATTGCTCGAAAGGGAAGAAGACTGTTCTCTGCCAGCGTCCTTATTTCCCATGCTACTGCTGCTAGTCTCATCAATTGAGAACCCTCTTGGTGATCCAAACGGATCTGGGCAACCTGCTTGTCAAATCAAATGCGCTCACCCTTGCCCCAAATTCTTGGGGGGAAATGCATTAAGGATTAGAGGATCACCAAAAGCTCCCTCCATTTGGGAGAACCTTTGGCCTCCCATAGGGACTGCCCACCCTGTGCTGACACTGCCTTCAGTATCATTCCAGTCCCTGTTGCTTATTTCCATTGTAAGAATTATACAAGATTAGTAGTCAAGGAAACTCTTTTCTACGTGTTCTCTGGGTGTAGCCACCAGAGAAGATAGTGACTGATTTGAGGAGTCACAGGAATCAGGATTTTGTTGTTGTCTGGTATGGAAGACCAATGCTAAAATAGATGTCACAGTACAGGGTACAAATGTAGGCTATGCAACATGATTACTGTGTGGCAAGCCACGATCAGACCATGCATTTTCCAGCCACAACTGGCCTTAGCAATGGATTGTTTCAGTAAAGTATGTATTTGAGAAGTCAGTCTGACTGTCTTGTACTCTGGAAGGAAACATTTTCTCACATCTGTCCGAATCAAGGCTCCAATTAACTGCAGTTCTTGTCATGAAATCAGATTTAACTTATTGATAATAACGAGGAATTGTGTTCCTGTACCACGTTGCAGGCTCTTCTGATATTCTCACCAAGTGAGCAATGATCTACATGAAGACCCTGGGTGCAGAAGCTAACAGGAATGGCAGGACCTGGAACCGGAAGTCCTAGCTGAGGACATGAAAGCAGAGACATTTCTGAGAGGCTGTTTGAATTGTGATGAGTGCAGGCACCAAAATGATCTAGGGAAGAAAGAAAATCCCTGGCATAAAATAGGATTGATCGAATGTGACCGTCTTAAATATATTCCTTGGGAGAAAATACTTTATTCTTTTCCAATCCAATACTGTTTGATAATGTCCGGAAACCTGTTGAACTAGAAAAATCATCTAGTAACATCCTTGTTTCCATACCGCTTCTGAAACTGGAACAGTGGCGTCCTTGCCCAGAAAGTTTTGTGCTCGCTTTATTAAAGCCTGTTGACAGACCACACAATTTGAATTTTGTAACCTTTATTGAGAACAGTGAGGCATACCAAACTTCCTAACTTTGTCTGTCCTCTGACAGTAAGTTAAGACCTTAAAGAGTGAGGGAGATGACTTTGCTTTTGAAAAAAGTCGGTGCTGTTGTGACAGATTGAGAATGGGATTTATCAGGATCACGGGCACTCAAGCCTCAACCTCTGCCTTGAAAGGGTATTCTAGTGCCTCAGGAAGCAGAAGGTGGACCAAACGCTTTTCTGTAATCAAACGCTCGATCTCTGGAAAAGGAAAGCACCAAGGCCATCCATTTCTGGTTCACAGAAGACTTCTGTTTTTACCAGTTCCTCCAGTTGTGCTCCAAATAGCGTCTTACCTGTAAATGGAAGGTGCATCAGAAGACACATCTGGCAGTGTTTGCCTCCCAGGAACACATACAAATATGACTATTTTTCAGTGATTGCAGCACCAGCCCCAGCAGCAGCAGTACAAATGATATAAAAAGAAATGGTAGATAGCAACCTTACTTGTTCACCAAAAAAATGACTCACCTTCTGACTGGTATACTCTAGTGCAGGATTCAGAAAGAAATAAACTGGAAGGGTGTTGGCAAGCTCTCCCTTATAGGTTTTTAGTGGATAAGGGTGGGTCTTCCTGGTGAGTGTAACATGGTTTGCTAGCGCTTTCAGCCTTATTTTTTGGGGGGTTTTCAGGTTGGAAAATTAGTTCTATGTGGGAGACTGTAGCTTCATATTGTACGTACCTAGACAAGTGAAACAGATGAGGAGGTAATCACCTTTTGTAATCTCTCTCATGCAGCCATTACCCCATGGAAGGATGCATGCTTTTTGTAATGATTGGCTATATTTTTACACAAAGAGGGTCCATGTCTATTCTGAATACAGCACCGTAATAATGTGTTTCGTTAAATCCACCATCTTAATTTGATCGGTCATAATTCTTTGATGAGGACTTCAAAGCTGGCACTAGACTGAAGTATCCTCTTAAAGTGTAACGGATCTTTTGGTTCCCTAGATATGAGGCCATATTTTTATGAATGGCTGAATATCAAACACTCCTCTGAAAACCTCTAAAAATCTAGATAATGGAACATCGATGTGATTTGTAATGAGACACTGTTGTGGTCATTTTACTGCTTGCATCCTCTTGAGTTACAGAAGTGAGCACATTTTAATTGGGAATGCTTCTATCACTCGGCTATGTTTCTGGATGGGACTAAGACAAAATGAGCATTATGGTAATTTCTTGGGATAGCTTACAGAGGTTGTTTCAAAGTGATCTTTCACAAAATGAGCATTATGGTAATTTCGTGGGATAGCTTACAGAGGTTGTTTCAAAGTGATCTTCTTTCTCAGTAAGTGTTGGTTATGTTGGCAAAAAAGAAAACTCTAACTGGTCACTCATAATTTACACACAAATTCCTTTCTAGGTCTGGTTGCAGACAGGTCTTGTTATCTACAGCATTTGCAATGCAATAGGTCTCACATTTGGCTGAGTTTGAGCTATTGGCGCTATAAATGCATCACTGGACTCGTCTTGTCACATAAACTGGTCAGCCCTAATGCATAACTTGGTCCCCTGTGCTACATAATTCCAGTGGCCCGGCATGTAGCTAAAGGCCTAGCAGGCCTACTAAAATATTATTTCAAACAAGGCCCTTAAAACACAAACTACTCTCAGCTCTAAAACAAAAGTTCCAGCCATAAGAGAGTTTGAGAGTGGTTATTACAGTTGTGAGGAGTGGGGATTTTAATTTCCCTGTTTGAAATAATATTCGAGGAGCCCTTCTAGCCTTTTAGTGTTATGCAGTGCCAAAGGAATTATGTGACACAGAGGACCAAATTATGCATCAGGGTTGACCTATCTAAGTGGCAAGGAAAGTCCAGTTATGCATTTACAACGCAATAGCTCAAACTCAGCCAAACGTGAGACCGATTGCATTGCAAATGCTTGTTTAAAACGTTTGAATATGCCCTCTTCAAGACTGCATATTTCTACAGTCGAGTCACACTCTCTCGCCAGCGTTGGAGCGTTTTTTGTTGTTGTTTTTTTAACTTTAAGCCAAGTTGCATAGCCCCTAAACTGCAGTACGACATTGACAAAGCCAACAATGATATACAAGGTGATATAGATGTTACTCAAAAGTATTGGCAAACCCAGTCCGTTTCCATGGCGTCCCTATTGGCTTTGCCTATCGTTGTTTATTACGTACACGCTCACAGCACCCCTACTTCTTCCTCCATCACACTGGCTGACCCTGTGTGCCAAGACGGGTTATGACGCGAGCACCTCTGGTTACACATGCGACACCAATTGACAGATAAGGATCACAACAAATGCAACCTTCTGCTGCCAGCGGTGTAGTGTGTTATCCATCCGAAAAGTCAATGGGGAAGAACGCACTATATAAATGCTACAATACAATGCATTGCAATAGATTAACTTTATTTCTGATCTTGAATAAATGAACGGCTGAATCGTGTCTGACAGAGTCGAACCTGTGTTCTAAAGTTACTACATATATCTCTGCCGCAGGTGTGTTAACCAGCCGCAGTATGTCACCGACTGAATCCAAGGCTGTAAAAAGAAAACATAATTAGATCTTCTGCGAATGAGTAGGTTGGAGGTGTTGCACAATCACAAGGGACCGAGCTGCTTGAGGGGATAATGCCTGGCAGCGAAGGGGACTGCATCGAGGTTGCATGCTGTCCTGTCTCCAAAGTAACAGGTCGGAGGCCTTGTTCTCCCGGCTAATGTATTCCCATTGTGCCATGGCCCAGCTCTACCATCGGTGCAGGTGCTGCCCCCTAGTTGCTCCTCTGAGACTCTCTGGACAAGGTAATGATTCCTCCTAAGGAAGCCCTCGGGCAGCTTTCCTTTCTTCGTGGTTTCCACCTATTTCATCACCTCCCGCACGGTAACGGAAGAGCTGTTCACAACAACAGTCTAAGCTAAAACCACCGCACAGGGAGCGTGGGACAGTGTGTGGACTAGGAGCCCACAGCTCCTGGTCTGCGTGACAGAGATTCGAGAACAGCCTATGAAGGTGTGCCTCTGTACACACGTCATTTTCACCAGCGGACTTTAAGTGGCGCATGTGCAACCCAGAAAAGTATACCAACCAACATTCTGTAACCAAAAATATGTAGGGTTTCAAGGTTTTAAAACCTGTAATTAACATAATGATAAAATCACTAGCAACTATAATTGTCATCTTTTGACAACAGCGCCCACCAGCAAAAACAAAACAATAAAATGAGTGGAAACTCAGAAAAGATGACAATAAAGTTAGCTTTAAAAACTAAAACTTTGCAATTTTGTTTGTCCAGGTGGGCACGTTTTTGCCATTCACAACCCTTCTGTTTGCAGGACACTGGACGTTCGAACAAAATAGCACCTCGATCACGCCGGGAGCAGCGGATGGGCACTAATTAAGTTGAAATCAATTAGTGCATTGATCCCTGCTCCACACAGAGGAACAGAAATGATGCCAGACATGCCTTGACAAATTATGAGGCTGTAAAGAAAAGTGCCACGCAAGCCCAACAAATGGTGAGCGACAGACAGGCTCCAAGCCTTTTACTGAACACAACAGTCTTGTATATGAGACGCATGCGTAAGCGCATGCCCTGGCATGCTAGACCCTAAAAACAAAACCATGCACAGGTAAACGCTTTGGAAAGCCTCTGCCGGTCATTGGGTGATTAACATCACCTCCATTAGCCACTGTTTGAAAAAATAGCATTAACGATTTTTCTTTTCCTCAAGCCACAGGAATATTTCAATATCACTGATCACTACTGACAATAAAGCATGGCAGTATGCATTGACAGTGAAGCAAAGCAATCATGCACAGCATCCGATGTGCATTTATGCTCTTAAAATAGTTTGCACACTCCTATTGATCCTGCACCAATGGTGATATCGCATGTAAAGGTGCTTTTGTGCACCAGAATGTGTTTTTGCTACCAAATGTGATCAGTGTTGCTAAAAGTGCCCCAGTATCATGTTGATGTGATATTCCACGTAAAAGCAGTGCTTTAAATGGGCTGGTACTGTCCGGTACTGAGTTCCGGCACTTTTTTATTTTGAGAGGGAGAGCACCTGCATCTCTCACGAAAAACGGAATACTTTAAATTGGACAGTACCGGCACTTCTCAGAAACAAGCATGTACTCTGGTACAGAGTACCTGCACTTCTATTTTTCCATTTCAAGCACTGCGTAAAAGTGATTTATACCTCAAATGTGATGTCTTTGTGATGCATGACTTTTATGCCTATTGGAACACTTTACTGCAGCATTTTCTCTGGGCACTAAATGAGGGTACACCAAAATACAATACCACTTCATTGCTCATTTTCCCAATAGTATACTTTTGCACCTACATGTGTTTGTTTGCCTATGTGTGACTTTTACTGTACATGTGCTTACGTACCTAAGACTATCTCCACACTCCTGTCGATGCTGCACCAATGTTGATATCGCATGGAGAGGTGATTTTGCACTATAATGTGTTTTTGCTACCTAATTTGATCAGTGTTCCTAAAAAGGTCCCAGTCTCCTGTTGATGTGATGCGATGTTCCTTGCAAAAGTGATTTACACCTCAAATGTGATGTCTATGGGATATATGACTTTTATGCCTATTGGGGCACCTCAGTGTAGCATTTTCTCCAGGCACTAAGGACCATATGTACGAAAGCTTTTTCCCGTAGACACAGAATGGGTAAAATCCTTTGGTACATCTGGCCCTAAATGAGGTTACACCGAAATACGATACCACTGCATTGCTGATTTTCCAGCTAGTATGCTTTTGCACCTAAATGTATTTGTGTGTCTATGTGTGACTTTTACTGTATATGTGCTTTTGTAGCTAACACTATCTCCACACTGCTGTTGATGTATCACCAATAGTGGTTTTGCAACAAAAATGTTTTTGGACTTAATGGCTTTCTTCTCTCCTACTGATACTGCACCAAGTGTGACTTTACACCAAAGCATGTGGTTTGGCGCTGGATTTATTTTGCACCTAAACGTAAATTTTGCACATAGGGCTGTTCTCACGCACCTGTTTATGGTGTGCCAAGGGTGAGTTTCCATCAAAATTAGCTTTTCCTTTTAAATGTAATGTGTGGACTGAAAAGTGTTTCCACACTCTTGCTGATTTTGGCCCAGTGATGAATTTGAATCTTAATGTGACTATCATCTGGGCTACATTAACATTGACCTACGTTTATCACATATCATAACATCACATGAATTTGTAAAGCATGTTCACTCCTTGGAGGTTATTGGTGCTGAATATCAGATTACTATTGTTACTCATCTCAACAGTACTCATTTTATCAACCTTGTATGGATGAAAACCTGAATATACCTGGCAGGAATCATACCAGTATTTGTGAGCCCTGGAAGGTCAGAACAATTTACTATGGAGGTACCTCTCAACTGAATAACTATGCTTTTCCTCCGTCCTTCAAAAGAGCACAAAAAGCTTTTATAGGAGCTACATATCACCCTTTTAAAAAATATTTTTTTTTATTGGTATTCTATCAACAAATAAGCAATAAACAACGTATCCCGCATTATCCTCGCTTTGCCCCTTTCCCCTGTGTTTGCTCCAGTTCCCTTTTGTTATTTTTATCTTCCCCTCTGGCCACTGTCGTTCACAATCCCACCCAGTCTTTGCATGGCACATTTTGAGTCTGTGTATATATGACTGGTGCTGTTCCTCTGCTACATCTGATTCTTCTGATGATGCACTCTGTTCCCTGGAGCCATTTTGTGGGTTTTTCAAGCGGTCAAGCAGGTGGTCCCATCGCCGGGTCCAATCCACGCTCCCTGCCCCCTTTGCCACTTCCTGGTGCAGGACCTCTCCCTCTGCCTCAGCCCATTTGACTAGTGTGTCTCTCCACCTTGGTGTCTGTGGGCCCCTTTGGTCTTTCCATTGTATTATAATCTCCCTTTTTCGCGAGTATCAATGCTAGATCTATGTATTTATTCGTGATTTTTTTCAGGTGGGGTCTGGGGAAACCCCCTAGTAATGTCACTGTTGGGGTGGGCAGGAGTCTTCTGCCCGATACTGTTGCGATGTTGTTTAATATCTCTTCCCAGTATTGTTTCACTACTCTGCACTTCCAGAGCATGTGTATTAGGTCGGCTTCTTGTTCCGTGCACTGAAGGCATACACTGTTTGCATTATGATACATTGATGCTACTTTTATGGGGCTTAGGTATGCTCTGTGAAATATGTACAGATTAATCAGCTTGAATAAGGCGTTTCTGGAGACTTTATAGATGTGTGTTGTGATTTTTCCCCATAGTAAGTCGTCTATGTGTTCCTCAGTGTCGGCTTGCCATTGGGTCTTCAACTTATCTAGGGGGTGTAGTGTATCTCTTTATAATGTTTTTTAAAGTGTTGATATCACTTTCTTGTCTCCTCCGACTGTGCAGATACTGTGGCATCCAGCATATGTGGGGGGTTCCTTTGAGCCTTGTTTCCAGTGTCTTTGTATTAGTGCTGTGAGTGCTCTGTGCGTAAGGAACAACCCCGCCAGGATTCCATGGTGGGTCATCAGGTCTCCGTACGTCAGCAGTTCCCTGTCTCTGAAAAGGTCCCCCATCAAGGTAACGCCAGACACCCCCAGTTTTGTAATTCCCACAATGTTGCTGCCCCCAGGCTGCGCGGTTAGGCTGGTCAAAGGGAGGTTCGGTGAGTATGGGAGTGTGGTTCATGTGCACTGCAAGCTGCGTTTCCAGCAGTGGTTCAGTACTTGAGTCTCTAATGAGCCCATCCCGCGCTTCCCACCGGGCGTGAGAAGTATCCCCCCAATGGCTGTAACTGGGAGCTCCTCTGCGTGTGTCTCCGGCCTATTCAGGAAGGCTGTGTGCCATTTTCTATCTAACCATTGAAGCTGCCCTGCCAAATAATATAACTCCATGTCTGGGACTGCTAGCCCCCCTTCTGTTGTAGGTCTTTGGAGTTTTTGTAAGGCTAATCTACAGTATGACGTCCTGCCCCCCCATATAAAGCTAGTGAGGATACCTCTCTAAAGATTGGGTGGGGGATTATTACAGGCAAGGTCGAGAAGTCATGTAGTAGTCTTGGCAGGGCCACCATCTTCACCAGCTCCACCCGGCCTGTCAGTGATAGGGGTAGTGTCTTCCAGAATTGGGCATCAGTTCTCAACTTCCGAATTGCCTTGCTCACGTTGACCTCTAATAAATCTCCCATGTCATGGTATATGTTAACACCCAAGTAACGAAACATGTTCTGGGACCAGCCCAGACCCTGTCCGTTTAGGACCTGGGGTGCTCCTTGTTGCAGTGGGTAAAGGAAGGATTTCTGCCAGTTTATGTGGAGTCCCGACATGTCACCAAACTGCTCCAGCAGAGCCAATGCTCCTGGTAGCTCTGCGTTCGGGTCTCTGAGGAATATTAACATGTCGTCTGCGTAGAGTGCAATTTTATGTGTCTGCTCCCCTATGGTGAGAACCTCATAGTGCCTCCCGGTTCTAGCCACCTGCGCTAGTGGCTCCATTGCAATAGCCAAGAGCAAGGGCGATAGTGAGCATCCCTGTCTTGTGCCCCTTCCAATTTTATACAATCTCGATATTGTTTTGCCCATACGGACTCGCGCTGTGGGGGTTGAGTAGAGTAGCTTCGTCCACCTGAGGAACCCCGGGCCAAGACCCATCTGCCACATTACTATTTCTAAGTAATCCCATCGGAGGCTATCAAATGCTTTTTCGATATCTACCACTATCACAGCTGCTGTATTATGCTTTGGGGAGCTAGATTGCATTATTTTAATTAGTCTCCTAATATTAGTAGCAGTGCTTCGATTCGGAATGAAGCCTGTTTGGTCATTATGGAACAATTGTTCCATATGGGTCAACAATCTTGTGGCAAGGGTACGACTCAGTATTTTATAGTCCATGTTAAGCATGGATAGTGGACGGTAGGAAAGTACATCTGTTGGCGGGTGCCCCTGCTTTGGCAAGGGGACCACAATGGCTTCATTTGTGGATGGGGGTAGACTTCCATTCTCAAGCACCTCTTTGTAAAGATCACTCAATCGCGGTGCTAGGAGATCCACGTATGCTTTATAAAATTCCGCTGGTAGTCCATCTGCCCCGGGTACCTTCCCTCTAGCCATCGCCTCCACTGCTGCCGTCACCACCGGTTGTCTGTTGGTCATCCCTGCCCAGAGTAGAGAGCTGGGTGTTTACAAGGCTTCGCAACTGTTTGGGCCCCAGTGGTGCTGTTGGAGGGGCGTACAAAGTCGAGTAGTATTGGGTGAAGCTAGTATTAATCTCGCCCTGACCGCATAATCTCCCTCCTACCGGGTCCACCAGCACCATCACCAGTGATTGCTGTCTTGGCGGAGCAGCGAGCCAGGCCAGCAATGCCCCTGCTCTATCTCCTTCTGTGTGCTGTCTGGTAATGTATTTCTTATAGTCAAAGCATCTAAGCTTTTCCAGAGCCTCTGCTATTTTGTTCCTAGTCTCAGATATGTTCGGGGCAAGTTCTGAGTTGTCTGGTCTGTTACGTTCCAGGGTTCTCAGTTCTGACTCGTGTTTGTCAATTTCTCCCTCTAAGGATTTCCTGACCTCCATTACCCCCGATATGCAGAGACCCCTTACAGTCACTTTAAATGCTTCCCACTCTTGGGCTCGGGAGGATGCGGAGCCCTGGTTGTGCTCAAAGTATTCTTTGATTGTGTCTCTAATAATTTGACGGAAGGCACCATCTTCTAGTGTTTCGGCACTGAGCCTCCAATCTGGTATCTGGGGGCGTTATCTTTTCCAATCTAATACGAGCAGTAGTGGGTTGTGGTCGGATATAGTACGGCAGAGATATTCTGCACTGCGTACTGTACTGTTCACATCAGGGGATGTTAAAAAAGCCTCCAGGCGGACATGCAGGTCATGCATGGGCGAGTAGAAAGAGTAGTCCCTCTATTGTGGCTGGAGGTGCCTCCAGGAGTCTATCAGGCCCCAGTCCCTTTGCCAATCGGTGAAACCTTTGGCCGTCTTGATTATAGAAGAGTGCGTTAGAGGCGGGTGGGATCTATCCATCTCAGTGTTTCCAATACAATTAAAGTCACCTCCCACGATTGTGGCCTGAGTTAAATGTGATCCCCACTTACGTGAGAGTGCGTTTAGAAAGGTGTTTTGGTCTTGGTTAGGGGCATAAATACCCCCTTGGGTGACATCCCGCCCTCCCAGGTGACCTGTCACTAGTACATATCATCCCTCCCTATCTATAACTGTGTTCGTTTTTTAGAATGGGATCCCAGGGCGGACCCACAGCAGGACCCCCCTTGCATAAACTGAGTATTCTGTGGCGTACACCTGTCCTCTTCATCTTTTCGATAGTGCTGTGACCTCCTTTCCTATGAGATGTGTTTCTTGCAGGATTGCTATGTGTATGCCACGCCTTTTGAGCTGGTTGTGTACTTTATAACGCTTGTTTATGCTATTCAGTCCCCTGACTTTCCAGGTGAGGAGCTTATAGTCTAATGCCCTATCCATAATCTATAGGGGTGTATGATATGTGGGCTCTGACACTTTTAGGTGTCCATTTCGAATATGACAGTAGCCAGGGGTCTGGCCAGAGGGTCACGTAGCCTGGAGCTGGATCACCTATACTAAACTTATTAACTACTAACAAAACAATTCTCTTCATGTCCAAACTCCCTCTCCCCAGGACCGGATTTCCAACTTTCCCCGTCCAAACCTTCCCCAACTGGAAAAACATCGTGTGTGTGGGGGCTGAGGCGAGATCCGTGTGCTTAACCCATTGGCCCCCTTCCATCCGTGGTTCAACCAGTGATATGCCCCTCACCCCGGCTCCCCAGTGTTACTTGCAGTTCTGGATAGCGACGACGCTGCAGATTCGGGTAGCCTGCAGTCTAGTTTTGTTGTATGCTGGCTTTCCCGGGATCCAGCGAGTTTCACAATCCCATGACTGCAGGGATCTCCCGCAATGTTCCTGGTCTGATGCATACTTTTTCGCTTGGTTTTCCCCGGGGCGTGTGGTAGGATCATCTGTTCCTCAGATGATTTTGTCAGATGTTCCAGGGGGTGATTCGTGGCAGGTTCTCCGTCGTATCTAGTGATGAGCAGGAGGCACCATCGGATAGTGAGTCCCGGTCTGACTGATAGTCAGATGGGTGTGGGGGTGCAGAGACCTTTTTTCCCAGGCCCGCCACTGCCCTCACCGCCTCTTCCCTTTCTTGCAGTGCCTGATTGCGCAGCAAAGCTGCTCTCGTGAGGCGTCTCCCCTTCTTTCGGCGTGGTTCCTTTTGCAAATTTGTGTCTCTTTCCTGGCTATTTTTCCCAGCCATCCCCAGAGTATCCAGTCATTCTTGCGCTTGTTGCGGCGACGTGAAAAAGAGGGTGCCGTTGTTTGTGATATTTTTTAGTTTTGCCGGGAACAGCATGGCATAGCGTATGGATCTTTCTCTGAGTCGCCGTTTGATTTCTATGAAGGTGGCTCTTTGTTTTTGGGTATCCCTTGTGAAATCCGGGAGTACCATTACCTTCTGATCACCCATCATGATCTCCCCTTTTTTCCTTGCTTGGGATAGGATAAAGTCTCTGTCTTTAAATTGTAACAGCTTCGCCATGACCGGGCGCGGCATAGCCCCCGGGGGAGGGGCCCTTGCCGGTACTCTGTGGGCTCTCTCTATTGCAAAGTACTGCGACAAGCCCTTCATGGCCACTTCCCTGTGTATCCATTGTTCCAGGTACGTTTCCATGTCTGGAGCGTTCTGTTCCACTTTCTCTGGAAGACCAACCAGGCGTAGATTACTTCTCCGTGCCCTATTTTCAGCATCTTCTGATGTTCGGTTACTGTTTTGGAGATCTTCAAATTTTCCGGGGTAAGGCGTTCCAATGATTTTTCATTGGCAATCACTCTGTCTGTTAGTCACCTGTGGTCGTCCCTGAGGCGCATCAAGTCCACTGATAGCTAGTCTATTTTAAGTTCAAGTGCTTCTCTAGATGCTTGGATTGCCTGCAATAGTGGGTCTAGCGTGTCATTTTTTTATCAGGTTCATCGGTTCCTCCCTCCCTTTGGGAACCACTTTCTTCTCCAGTTCCGTCTCTCCTCTTAAGTTTGCCCATTCTTAGTCACCTTTCTCTACCTCAGGGCTGGGGTCCTTTTGTCCATCCCCTCTGCTGTTCCACCGACGCATGTTACCTCAGTAACGTAGGGCTGGATCTTTCCTCCGACTTTTTCCTGGCCTGCCTGGTCGGGTCACTGTCACAAGGGGCCTAGTTCCTTCATGTTTCCACTCAGGGGTTGGTTGGGAGAGCCCCCGAGTTCAATATTTATATGAATACCGTTGGGCTGCGTCTTGCGGGCCCCGCATCGCATCCCCAGGCCCGCACTCCGAGCCACAGGTTCAGGTGCATCCCCGGGGGGGGGGGTCCAGCATGGCTCCACCTCCCCAGATTCTCGGCCATCTCTCCGTCGTGGCACTCTCCCTCCCAGACTCCAAAAACAAAGATAAAAGGGGGGGTCACCAACTCTCCTCGTTCCATCTTCTATGGCGCTCAGTCTTGGGCCCAGGGCCGACAGCCACCCGCCGCGCTTCCAATGCGGAGCCAATACATCCCCACTTTCTGTTCCCCCCATGCATCCAAGGTAGGGGGGGAACTCTCCGCTCTCTGGAGCCCTGGGGCGGGCCCGGGCAGAGCCGTGGGGCGGGCGCCCCTGGTTTGCACAGTGCGCACTTGCCCCGCTGCTCCCGAGACTCCTTTCGGGCTTTGACAGTGCATGCGTGAGGTCCGGGGTGCACCCCCCAATCGAAAGGAGGGAGTTCACCACTTCCTCGCCTACCGCTTCATTTCATGTCCAGTTTCAAACGCAGAGCCCGGGGTCAGCAGCACCTTGCCGCGTCTCCCATGCAGGTCCTGTGAGCCCCTTTGTCTGTTCCCCCTCGCGAGTCCAGAGTCGGGGGGGGGAACACTCCACCCCTCTAAGTCTCTGTAAGGGTCCGGGGCAGAGCTACAGAGCCGGCGCCTCCCTCTCGAAGCGCACGCTCGCCCCGCCACCTCCGAGGACTCCGATGCCTCGTCCAAGCCTCGGCGGCTCAAGCGCGAGGTCCGAGCAACTCCCTTCTGCCACCAGCAGTGCGTCCCCACTCGAGAGCCGCTCCTCTCATCCGGAGCCCGACTTCACTCACTGCGCACCTCGGGAGCCGCCATTTTGTCTGGCACTCTCGTCTCACAGCCCAGGTCGATCGCGCCTCTAAGTTTGTTCAAACTCCCCGCCACATGACCACCGAGTGCCACGGGGGTTCCTCACTCACTGCAGGGTATTTCTGGAGAGAGGCGGCAGTCAGGGGGACAGGATAGGTGCACAAAGGTTGGAGGCCGCCGGGAGTGCCGCTTTACGCATGCTGCTCCATCGGCCTCAGGCCACGCCCCCCAGGATCTACATATCACCCTGTATAAAATGGGAAACTCAGATCTCAACCTCTATATCGTCACCTCACTGGTTGACATCCTGAAAGAGCTCAAATCTCTAGTTAAGTCTAATAACATGCCTACCACTTCTGATGGCTATGTCAAAAGCTCATATTCTTCCACTCACCCCTTCGCCTCACTATCCCACACACATCTCTCACTTAATGAAACCAGAGTGCATAATGACAGAATAAATCAAGCTAACCTGCATTATAATCTGTAACATAGCTATATCTTCACTGATACAGACTGAAATTCAAATCCACGACTCTTTTGAGAGTGATTACCACCCCTTATACAACTTTGCTCTGTCAACCAACCTATCAGTACAGCCCAGTTACACCAGATCAAAAGCACACAAACTTACCCCCTGGAGAAGGACTTGATCACCCATTGGTATTGGGACGATTAATCACCTCATACTTCATTGCTGTGACTTACTACTGGCCAAAGCACAAATCACTTATCAGTACTCTAAGTGAAAGACTCAACATCAAAATGCAGCTGGGCCATAAGGATTAGATAAAACAAGGTCTACAAGCCCACCCCTCAGTTTTTCCCACAAGCCCTCACATCTCCATGACTGCTTAAGCACCCCTCCATACATCATTCAGCAGACCTACTGGTGAAAAGCCAAACATGCATATCAACTCCAATGCTGAGGAGCAATCTGCCATGCATATTACAGCTAAAACACCAGACACATCTGATAGTTCTGTGTGCACAGATACCAACATATACCACATACTATTACCACAAGCTCCAGATCTAGCCATACTAAACATAATAATCTTCACATCAAGCCTTAGAATAGTGAAACTGTAAGTACTGTTCTACACTTCAAATAAGGGTTGCTCTTATGAACTATAACTCTGCAGGCTCTAATACAACCTTCATATTTAACCTCATTTACGACTGACTTTGATACTAAGGGATTCACATTATCCTTGCTCTTCTCAGGCTCCATACCCCATTGAACAAAGAGGACACAACATCATCCGCTTCAACAGAAAAGAGAAGACTTGTGATGAGTTGCCTTAACCCACATGGATTCCCATAAATGCAAACAGATTAACTCAGTAAGCTCCTCCATTTTCGAAAGCCTCCCTTTAGAGATTACGGGGCATATTTATACTCCGTTTGCGCCGAATTAGCGTCATTTTTTTCGACGCAAATTCGGCGCAAAACTAACGCCATATTTATACTTTGGCGTTAGACGCGTCTAGCGCCAAAGTATGGGCAAATAGCGTCATTTTTTTGCGTGAACGCCTTCCTTGCGTTAATGAGATGCAAGGAAGGCGTTCCCGTCTAAAAAAATGACGGCGACGCAAATGCGTCGTATTTATACTCCCGGGCAAAAATCACGCCCGGGAGTGGTCGGGTCAAAAAACCCCGCATTTGCGCCACTTTTTAACGCCTGGGTCAGGGTAGGCGTTAAGGGGCCTGTGGGCTCAAAATGAGCCCACAGGTGCCCTCCCCTGCCCCCAGGGACCCCCCCCTGCCACCCTTGCCCACCCCAGGAGGACACCCAAGGATGGAGGGACCCATCCCAGGGACATTCAGGTAAGTTCAGGTAAGTATAATTTTTTTTTTTTTTTTTTTTTTTGGGTGGCATAGGGGGGCCTTATTTGTGCCCCCCTACATGCCACTATGCCCAATGACCATGCCCAGGGGACATAAGTCCTCTGGGCATGGCCATTGGGCAAGGGGGCATGACTCCTGTCTTTACTAAGACAGGAGTCATGTAAATGGCGTCTGGGCGTCGTTAAAAATGGCGCAAATCGGCTGGAGGCGATTTTTTGCGTCAACCTGACTTGCACCATTTTTAAGACGCCCTAGCGCCACTTTTCCCAACGCCGGCGCTGCCTGGTGTACGTGTTTTTTTTCCACGCACACCAGGCAGCGCCGGTCTGCTTGCGCCGGCTAACGCCATTCAATAAATACGGCGCCCGCATGGCGCTTCAGAATGACGTTAGCCGGCGCAAAATTTTTCGACGCTAAACTGCGTTAGCGCAGTTTAGCGTCAAAAAGTATAAATACGGGCCTACATGCGTGGAAGCTAAAACATTAAGGCAGAACATCTTATAGCATTCACCTGCCTAATGATGGTTTCATTGATTCCAACACTGATTTTAACCTGCACTGAATAGAAGAGAAAGGAGCCATTTCACAAAAGTATTTATAACTATGGGAAGCAGTATTACAGGACCAGTCTTTTAATAACCTTATTACATGCCTTTGTAAACCAGTCCCAAAACATCCAACTCCCTATCAATAAAATTGCAAAAGGGTCATAGTCATTTCTATTTGTACTAATTGTACATGAATATTCCCATTTTATTCCCATTTTAGATGTTTTGTGACCCAGTTACAAAGCCATATAACAATATGTAAATGAGCAATAAATGAGTAGTAATTTATGTACTCCAAACTTGTATCAACGCAACAGTGACACAATGTCTTTCACTGGCATTTTGTCTAAGCTACGTATCTTTACATTTTCAATTTAAAGCTGTCTCTAAATAAGTGCAGTACAATGTTTAATCTCACGAGCTAATACCACTCACATTCAGCAGCTAAAAGGTGAAGGCTAAATTGTGTAAATATACTTGTGTATTTACTGCAAACATTATATGATTATTTGGGTAAGTATATTTTGTTAAATTTCTACCAAAATGCTCAACTAGTTCCCGCATTTTTCTGCTTCATTAGATGTCTCATGGACTTTTCTGATGGCATATCAGATTCAATAAAATATATTTTACACCTTCAATAGAATTTGTGAGAACTAGCCTTCTGTACATGTTATCATTAAATAGACCTTTGGCATTTCTCCATCCATAATGTTTAAAATTTCTAACTTTCTTCACAATTTAGTTTTGGAAATGTGTTTAGATGCTACGTTTTGGATTTCAAAAGTTATTAACAAAAAAATACATAAAACATTGAATATGACAAGTAGTTTAAAAAAAAGTTCTATTGCCAATTTCAATCACCATCATATATGAAAAAAGAGAGTGTTTGGGGGGACAAAATATTTTCAAATTGCATTCAATAAAAATGATTGACAATTAAAATAAGCAATGCAGAAAATAATAAATGTAATTGCTTTTAATAGAGGCCAATTGGGCAGTTGTTAATATATTAGTCTCTTTAGCTGGAGTAGGGTGGAAATTTAAGGCAATTAGCTAGACCACACACTCAGACTTAGATCTGCGGCATGGTCCATTGGAAATATCTACATTTGATCATGCAAGACACTCTTTGAATTTACTCAACAGATGCTGTTCACACACTGTAGAGTCTGACACTCAAGAGATATTCTGTCTGCTCACCCTATGGTGATGCCTTAGCAAGACAGCAGATGTGTACCCAATTAGGTGCATGAATCATAAAACAATAGGCTCCCGAATTTAGATTTCAGCGGATGGGTTACTCTGTCACAACAGTGACTGATATCCTGTCTGACGAAGTATAAATCTCATAGAAATATTGGGATTTATATTTCAGCGGACAGAGTATCTGTCACTGTTGTGATTGAATTGCCCATCTGCCAAAATCTAAATCAGACCCAAACTACTGAAATGAAAATACAAACATCCAAACCACCAAAGGGTGAAAAGATTGGAATATGGTATGATTCACCAACCTCCACTTCAACAGTGAGCACAACACATTGTGGGGGTCATTCTGACCCTGGCGGTCATGGACCGCCAGGGCCGGGGTTGGACGATGCACCGCCAACAGGCTGGCGGTGCATCAAGGGCAATTCTGACCGCGGCGGTAAAGCCGCGGTCAGAAAAGGGAAACCGGCGGTTTCCCGCCGGTTTTCCCCTGCCCCTGTGAATCCTCCACGGCGGTGCTGCAAGCAGTGCCGCCATGGGGATTCCGACCCCCTTCCCGCCAGCCTGGTTCTGGCGGTTTTCACCGCCAGAACCAGGCTGGCGGGAACGGGTGTCGTGGGGCCCCTGGGGGGCCCTGCAGTGCCCATGCCAATGGCATGGGCACTGCAGGGGCCCCCTAACAGGGCCCCACATTGATTTTCAGTGTCTGCCTAGCAGACACTGAAAATCGCGACGGGTGCAACTGCACCCGTCGCACACCAGCAACTCCGCCGGCTCCATTCGGAGCCGGCTTCCTCGTTGCTGGTGCTTTCCCGCTGGGCGGGCGGGCGGCCTTTTGGCGGTCGCCCGCCAGCCCAGCGCGAAAGTCAGAATGACCGTCGCGGTCTTTTGACCGCGGTACGGTCTTCTGGCAGTTCCCGCCAGGCGGGCGGCTTCCGCCGCCGGCGGGGGTCAGAATGACCCCCAATGTGTTGAGGGACAATGGTCATCACTTTAAGACATTAAACATACTCAAACTGTAACATCATCTCAAATCAGAGGTAACAGACGCAATATAAATATATCAGAAAAGTATCCAATTAGTAGGACCACTTATTGGCTGAGACCTTTCATAACAGTGTTTGCTTGCCAAAACCATCTATTCTCCGTAATTGTGAGCAACTGATCCACACCATGTTTTCTCCTGGAGTTTTAATCGCTTCTAGTACACACCTTTCATTTGGTTGGTGATATGTGCAAATGTTCTGTAGTGGTCAAATAAAGGAGCATTCTGAACATTACATGAAATTCTAGACTGCTGTTGTAGAATGCGACAGCGATCTTCATTTTGCTAATATACTTGAGCCTGCAAAGACATTTAATGCAATGAACTACATTCTTTGGGGCACAATCAGGAAATTGTCTAAGTTGCCACATTTTTCCATTCAAATCTTATGTTTTAAAAACACTTGTGGTAGCACATGCTGTACAATTTTCACGTGGATAGTGCCCACTAACTGGTCCAAGTCCCCATAGTTGAGTTAATGTAGTTGTTTGAGGATCTATATACTCCTTTGCTAATATGTCTTTGTCATCTGGCCCACTTAAAGGAAAGCACATGTTTTTCCAAAGTAAAGTTTTATGAGTGTAAAAGATGCCAATTTTTTAAGTAATCTTTTTTCAATCTTATTAGATTCTGTCCCAAGCATAGTTACACATGCAATCATAATACCATGCAGATTTCAGGGATCTTGATATGAGACAGTGGGGATATTCCCTATTAACCAATTTAGATGACAAAGATTTGGCGTCTTTAAAACATTCCTTCTTGGTACAGCCATCAAGCAGGAAGACTTCGCTTGAAAGGAGGTACTTGCCCAGCACTTCTACGTCCCTCTAGCACCTTGTTCTCCTGTCACACAGTAGAGTACCCACTGCTTTCATACAAGGCACAAAGAGGAAACTAAGTACACCACTGTGCTTTGAGGTAAATCACAAAATTGACTTCCCCTAGTCTGATAGTCATAATCAGAAAGCCTAAGATGGGTTCAGTGAATAACCAGGTTAGTGGAAATGCATCAGTTTCCTCCTGGCATAGCAAACGCACAAATCACAAACCTCAGAAAACAACATGCATTAGAAGCTATGCATAAAATAATACCACAAATGTAATTGAAAGTGTCAAAACACATTACACTCAACGCTCACTTAAAGAATATAATCATATGAAAGGTACCTTCATAATCTACCATGAACTGTCAAATGCTGATGCTCTCAAAAACACTCTATGGGCAGCTCTACAACATTCTAACAAGCTTCTCAAATTATTTGAATTTAAAATTGAAAATATTTGCAACACCATCTCCTTTTTGCCAGGTGACATCTTGCTGCCACCTTGTTCCACCACCACTGCATCAATCCAGTTTCATCTCATTCACACCACTGTAGTCTGATAATGCAAGGAGGCTATCAAACAAGACTAAAGCCTACAGTGCAACTAGAGACCACATGTCTCGTTTGTCTATCACATTTGCTACTAACTTCATAATAGCTTCCGCCTATGATAGACAGTTCCAGATCCTTTGAAACCCATCGTTAGTACCTCACCCTTAAAGAACCTATTTGCAGACCCATAATGGTAGTGAACTAGTGGTCAGAAAGATCAGGAAAACATGTGAGAAAACAGCTTCAACAATGCATAGAACTCAATTACCTCACTTGGCAACCTTCCTTCTGGACTCAGACCATTAAGGGGCACCATATATGTCCTAGCTTAAGGATGAATTCCCCTTAGATGAGAGATTAGTAACTCATATTGGTATAACTTAACCTGTCCCCAGTTTATGATACAGTCAACAATGGTATTCTATTGAAAAGGCTGCAAAATGGGCAGGAACAGTGTGTTCCACCTAGTGTGAATTCAGTTGTTCCTCAGTAGTCTTAGACAAAAAATCAGATGTGGGGATACCTAATCCTCCGCACATATTGTGTCCTTTGACATGCACAAGGATTATCCCTCGTCATGCCATTTCAATAGATTAAAGGCATTATAGCCCAGATTCTCAAAGGTTTAGCACTGGTTTAGCATTGCTTTTTCAAAGATAAACCGATGCTAAACTTTTTTGGGTATTCACAAACCAATCCAAATAGGTATTTGCGTTGGTTTGTGTGGCAAAGTAACAGAAAGTAGCACAAAATGCTGGTTTGCGTTAAACGTTGCATGAATAGAGAATTACATGGGTGCTACATGGGCCTACATGTGCTACCACCTATGCTTTTTGAAGCTAAGCCCTGTTCTGAAAGATCAGAAGAAAGGGTTTAGCTCCAAACATTAACGTATTTTAAAAGCAGACACAAAACAGAGAAATGTTTCCATTCTCCCTGCTTTTCAGACTTTGCATGTGTGCTGCACTGTGCAGCAAACATACAAAGTGGGAAAACATTTGCACTTGTCTAGGCATAGTATTTTGTACATGAAGGATACCCTTCCTGTACAAAACCTAGCTAGACTCACACACACGCACACCCTGGAACTATGGTGCTAAGGTTTGTGTGTGGCGCACAGCAAATGAAATCAGCGATGGTGCTAGGGTGAGAGGAATAGTGTGCCATTTCTGTGAATATGGCACTCTCCTGCTCTCTCCTTGTCACGCAGCTTTTTTGGATGCTGCACTGAGCTGCGTGACATCTACCAGAATCGGGGCCTACATATTCCCCTTGGCTCAACTACGTCAGCATTATCATATGGACTTTGCAGATGGCACTCAAAAATACTTCTAGTTAGACAGCTCTCCACACAATACAACCTACACCACTGTATCCCTGAATCATCAGGCTCTCTCTTTAATGAAATATATCTTTCTGTGTTTGAACTAGCCGAAATCAAAATAGTGGCCTTGGGGACAACAAAGCCGTGAGAAAACCAATGTTATTCTTTCCTTCATTTTCTTTAATTTGGGGCTTCAAACGGTTTTTGCAAAGTTTAATGAGAAATACAAAATAACTCTTAACTTTTCTCATTGCAAATCACATAATTTTTCACGCTCTTCTAAAACAAACAGAAGAATTATCCATTGGGGCTCGTTTTTGTGTTATGTTTTTAGTTGTCCATTGAAAAAGTTCAGTGCCACTAGGGGCTATTCAACTGATGGGCACCTTCCACCTGACCATGGTAAGCCCAGTCTACGAGATTTACTGAGAAATATATTAGCATATAGATTCAATTTCAAAGTTACTGTCCCAATGGATTTTGAGTAGATGGGATGTAAGTAGTCGTTTTTGACAAATTACGGGGCATATTTATACTCCGTTTGCGCTGGGATTGCGTCGGTTTTTTGGACGCAATTCCGACGCAAAACTAACTCCATATTTATACTTTGGCGTTAGACGCGTCTTGCGCCAAAGTCCATGGAGTTTGCGTCATTTTTTAGCGTGGACACCTACTTTGCGTTAATGAGATGCAAGGTAGGCGTTCACTTCTAAAAAATTGACTCCGAGGCATGTGCGTCGTATTTATACTCCTGGGCAAAATTCACGCCCGGGAGTGGGCGGGTCAAAAAAAATGACGTCTACCCTCGTTAGCGTCATTTTTTAACGCCTGCTCAGGGCAGGCGTTGAGGGACCTGTGGGCTCGGAAGGAGCCCAGAGGTGCCCTCCCATGCCCCCAGGGACACCCCCTGCCACCCTTGCCCACCCCAGGAGGACACCCAAGGATGGAGGGACCCATCCCAGGAAACTTAAGGTAAGTTCAGGTAGGTATTTTTTTTTTTTTTTTTTGGGTGGCATAGGGGGGCCTGATTTGTGCCCCCCTACATGCCACTATGCCCAATGACCATGCCCAGGGGACATAAGTCCCCTGGGCATGGCCATTGGGCAAGGGGGCATGACTCCTGTCTTTGCTAAGACAGGAGTCATTTCAATGGGGGTTGGGAGTGAAAAAAAATGACGCAAATCAGGTTGAGGCGAAAAATTTGCCTCAGCCTGACTTGCCCCATTTTTTGACGCCCAAACTCCATTTTCCCCTACGCCGGCGCTGCCTGGTGTACGTCGTTTTTTTCCACGCACACCAGGCAGCGCCGGCGGCTAACGCCGGCTAACGTCATTGATTAAATACGGCGCCCGCATGGCGCTTCAGAATGGCGTTAGCCGGCACTAATTTTTTTGACGCAAAACTGCGTTAGCGCAGTTTTGCGTCAAAAAGTATAAATATGGGCCTACATTTTTAAAAAACTACATCAACATGTTCCGTTAAATTTAAATATGTAACCATATGCTAAAAATCAGATCCACCTCTAAATGTAATAAAATACACTATCAAAACAGTTGTAAGATTAAATCACACAACCGCGTGTAGACATACTGTGCATTAATTAGATCAAGGCAAATGATAAAAATAGATTTCCTAACCTATTACTACAGCGTTGTCAAAGGCTTTAGGCCATTTACACAGTTAATAACCATTGCACTTAAAAAAAAAATACCTTTGCTACTTGCCAGAAGGGCCAGGTCTGTGACATGCCTCCCTTACTGAACTATTGTAGCTCTAACAGGGTGGAAGGTCTCATTAAGAACAAAATAAAAATACATATAAGTGTATTTAAAATATCATCTGTTTCTAGAGGAAGTTAGGAAGTTTAGTCGTATGGCATTTGGTAGCCCAACACTTGGCAGACTGATGAAAAGACAGAGATAGATAGATAGATAGATAGATAGATAGATAGATAGATAGATAGATAGATAGATAGATAGATAGATAGATAGATAGATAGATATGAGGCAGAAATGTCAATTTTAGTGCAGGAGACCATTAGACCTGCCAGCTTTTGGGTGGTCTTCTCCCAAAGATTTTGCCTTCCCCTTTCATATTTTGCTGAATTATTTGTTTGTTGGTCTTAGGACTCTGTGCACTTTACCACTGCTGCCAAGGTGCTTGTGCGCACTCCCTAAAACTCAATACAAATGGCCTAACCTGATTGGCATATTTAACTACTTATGGGTTCCTAGTAAAGTGGTGTACAATATACCTAGGGACAGTAAATTAAATGCTACTAGTGGGCCGACAACATTTATTGTGCCACCCATCTAAATAACCCTTTAAAACATGTCTCAGGCCTGCCATTGCAGCCTGTGTGTGTGCAGTTTTAAGCTGTGTGCAAACTGCCAATTAGATTTAGCAAAATAACCCCTTTGCTAATCCTAATCCTCCATTTTTAATACATATAAATCACCCCTAAAGTAGGCTCTAAACAGCCCATTGGAAGGGTGCATTGCATTTAAATAGGTAGACATATACGTTTAAGTTTTACATTTCCTGGTAGTGAAAAACTCACAAATTTGTTTCTCACCACTATGGGGCCTACCACTCCTATAGGATAACATTTGGCTACCTTACTACATTTCTACATTTATTAAGTGCAAAGGCTCATTTGGGAGCTGGTAAAAATGTCATGTTTTGTGTCTAAGAATTGTAATTTAAAATCATCTTTAATGGTAAAGTAGGATTTTATGTCACAATTCTGAAAATACCCCTTTTAGGAAGTTGGCATTTTCCTGTCTTAAACATTTGGTACCTGCAGCCTCCTTCCTGGGTCACATAACTAAGTGCATTTGGGAGTTGGCCTTTGCGTATTCCTCCCAAAGTCACACAAAACAGTGACTAGTTTTTGGCAGGATGGGTCGGGCGGAGCTGTGCAGAGCCCCACCCAGATTTCAAGGGTCCAGATCAGGAAGGACATTGCAACACCATCTGAGAGGGAGGTACACTAGAAGTTTGTTCTATTTCAAATCTGGCACCAGATATCAAATTAGGACCCTCAGATCCACTCTTCAGTTAACTTCTGGACCTGCAGAGGACTCTCAGATGACTGCCCTGCTGCCTGTGGCCTGCTGTGTACTTCAGAGATTTGCTCCAAGGGCATTGCCCTGCTGCCACCTGAAACTTGCCCTGAACTGGCAGAGGACTGCCTTGCTACTTGAGACCTAATTTTCTACTTTAACCCAGGACTGACAGAGCAACTTAAAGGGCTACTTGGCTGGCCTCCTGATCAGAGCCTAAGGGACGGGAAAGTCTCCAACCATTTTGAACCCACACCTGGACCCAATCTGAATGAGTCTTGACCTTCCAAATGCTGCCCCTCCAGTCCTGGACAACTGGAATTTGTGCTAAAGCTGCCCTGATAAGCCAACATATAATTTAGGACTTGGACATATTTTTGCCAAAAAGTGCTCTGAAATTCAAGAAGAGACCAGGAGCTACTTGGTTGCTAATCCACCCAGGTATATTGCTGGTCAGCCTGACTTTGCTGTAGCTCTCCCTATGTGTATCTCCATAGCAGCAAATCCTGTTCAGCAGTTTCTTGCAGAAGTGGCATCAGGCCTTGTGAAACCTCATTAGCCTTAGCCTACAGCTTCATCTCAATGGAGTTTTTTTACTTCTAAAAAAGAGACTAAGTCAGAATTTAGAAATCTTCCCCACCACTTCGTCCAGTGGGTCCCTGACGATGACACCTTCTCGGACACAGCTGGCTACCATGCCTGCTGAATTTTACCTTCTCAGACCTTTTTCTACAAAAATTATTTTAAGTCAGTAGATGAGTGGAGACCAGGTCCAAATCTCTTCTTTTACTCAAACTGCACTCTTCAGAAGTCGGCCATAACTTTCAAGTTTGCCTCACTATTGCATGACTAGACGTCCACATTGGCACTTCGATCTTTTAGGTGCTATTTTTCACTTTGAACTTTTTTTGGTGTCAAATAACATTGTTTATTTTACTCTGTTTATCTAAATTAGCGTGGGATTTTTCTTGTGTTGTGTCTTCACTTTATTACTGCTTAGGTGCAGCATAAATACTTTATACATTGCCTCTAAATTAAGCCTGACTGCTTTTGTGCCAACCAGAGGATTAAGCAGGAAGCTATCATCTGAAAAGGTAACATATTAAAGGATAACTTTATGGAACAGAGATAGATTTATGTAACTAAGGAGACAGCTTTTATATACAGGGCCTCTTAGTCATAGTCACACAAGTGCTTATGAGTAATCCATTTCATTTTACTTTGAGGGAAGAGCATAATTATTCTTTCCTTGTAATTTAACATAAAGTGTTGCAGAATCATATCACATTAAAAACCAATTTTCTTTCAACACAATAACTGTAACACCACATTTTGGAACACTTTGATCACTATACGATAACCAGCACAGAGACAGTTGCAAATGCAAATGCCCTAAAATACACTATAATCCATATTAGTAATTTTTCTTACTGTGGTACGCATGACGTTCACACATTAAAAGCATTTGCAAAAGATGGTAGGTTATCCATGAACATTCCAGAAAATATGCTACTGTGTTCTGTTCTCAAATAAATAAAAGTTTCACACAAGCCTATCACCTGTCTTCGTGCATCATATTACTTTTCGATTCACCAAAAAAATGGGCAATTACGCCAGGAGATTTGCACTTCCTCGTGAAGGTATTTTCACATATTTCTGGATTTTGCAAGCTTTAACAAAGCTTCCCCAATGGCAGCTTTGCATAATGTGTTTGTGGGTATGTCATGTGAATTTCTTATTTTTTATTTTGGCTTTGATGTTTACAAATGTGGAATTGAACTCCCGGTGCTATTTTGCAATGGGGAAAGCCTGCGCCTCTATGATGAGGCAAAAAAGATCTTATTTTTTCTCAACATGGTAAACATTATTTCCTGTGTACGAATAGTATACCTTACTCCTTCTCTGAGGGTGAGGGGTTTCCATTCCCTTTCTCGGCCTGAAAAGGGATATACTTATTTCCTTGACTGGAGTACATTTTTGGACATTTCCAGGATGAAAAAGGGCTACAGGTGAGTTTGTGAAGAGCCACTGACTCCCAAATTCCAGGGAGTTTAGACTGTCAAGACATATCGCGTCTTACAATACCAAATGTGTGCAGGATTTACTTCTGCAACGCATTATGTAATTGTGGGTAATATTACATAAGAGTAAAAGTATAGATAAACGACCAACTTTTGTGAATTACTTGCAGTCGTAAATCCAGCCATTTGTAAGCTCGGATGGCTTTGAGAGTCAAGCCCTTCTTCCCAGCCCAGAAGAGAAAAAGCAAGTCAGCTTGTTTCGTAGTATAGTGCAAGCTGGCATCGAAGGTCAAGCCTTAGAATGACCTTTTTTTTGGAGGACAGAATCTTCCAGGTTCTTGATCACACCTTTCATTCTAAATCTTCCCTTAGCTCCACTCTTTTTAACATGTATGTGCGTCTACTGGCAGAGATTGTTCACTCTTATGGGTTTGCCATCATTTCTTACCTGGATGATCCTTAGCCCCTCACATCCAAGTCTCTCTCCTTGTCTTCAGAAGGTAGCCAGCTACATGGCTAATTGTGAATTTAAACTAGATGGAGACACAAAAAAGGTGATGATATTGGGTAACAATCTGTTTAGGTGGCTCCCTTCTGCTCGCTCTGGTTTGTTGGAAATTTACCTAGTCCCAAGCCTGTGATAAAGAACTGCTAGCGCACCTGGTCCTTAGTAAGTAAACTTACAAGGGGACGCGTATAGGTCGATGAATCTTTTGAATCGCATGGAGTATCCTAGTCATGCAGTAACCATCAAATCAATAACTAACATCAATAATCAAACCGTACCAATAAGAATAACCATTACTCAGGGAAGGGTTAACAGGTTTTATTTCCCTATTGCTTACAATTCTAAATCATCTGGTAGTTCAAACTTTATTCAAATTAACTTTTTATTAATTCATCAGTTAGAAGATAGTGGGCCTGATTACAACTTTGGAGGACGGTGTTAATCCGTCCCAAATGTGACGGATATACCACCTACCGTATTATGAGTCCATTATATCCTATGGAACTCGTAAAACGGTAGGTGGTATATCTGTCACATTTGGGACGGATTAACACCGTCCTCCAAAGTTGTAATCCTGCCCATTATCTCATTAAAGAAAACATATGCGACCAAACAACAGGATAAGCTATGAATACCGGCATTAATAATGTAATTCAGCAATTTAGTTTGTCAGTCATTTGTCACTGTCCATGTCACCCCTAGCAACCTACCTAACCAACATTAGCATTAGCATGGGGGTCTTCATGTGAAAACAATTTAGGAAAACATTAATTTGGAAATCTCTATAAACAGCGCAGTTGGTACCTAGAAGAAAAGGCACAAAAATCATCAGTCACATTTTCATAGCTACCTATCCAGGATGGATCAGCAACAAGTCAGTTTTCATCTTCAGGTCATCAATTAGTCACTTACGGATCAGGTTCACAGAGTATGAACCCAATATCAGCACCTCAGATAGCGTCTCCTGACATCATCAATTTCTTCCCGCAATTCAGATTCCTCGCCCCTTGTCATGACTTTTTATTAGGGTCTCCCAGTCCATCCCCCTAATTGCTAATTGGTCAGTCGGTCAGCAGATATGACTTCAACCTATAGTTTTTGTTTACTGTATCTGCTAATTTTCATAAACTTCAAGTTACAAGAAATGGATTGGTTCTTCATGCAATGCTCTCATCATCCGGTCCTTCAGGTATCAAAATTGTTGCATATGGCTCTCTAGTCAGTGCTTCTATTGTTCAAGTCCTGGGAAAGTACACTTAGCCTACTCTACACGTAATTGTATCAAATTGTCTTCATCAACTCCTGTCCGCCGGTACATTGCAGAATGTTCTAGCTAAGTAACTTGAACTTCAAGTGGTTCGAGGCTGCAGTCCCCAGTTACCAGTCCTTTGCAAGGCGTTCGGTTACTCCATGTTCAGAGTGTGCAAGGCCCAGTGGAACTAGGCCTTTAGTTCAGCCAACGTAATAATACAAAACAGAGGTTATGCATCTCATTATGACATATTACTACATTTTCCCATATATTTTCATTATTTTGCACATTTTAGTTGTTTTAGTACACATGGTGATCACTCCCCGAGGGCACATTTTCAAATGTGCACATTATTTTCTGCAATTAATTTCTCTACACATTTTTCTCATTAGTAAACACACATATATCATCATTGATATTCTTAATTAACATATCTGCTTCAACAGTCCCTCCTCTGATGACTAAATATGTCATCACACCTTCCTTTAACATCACTTTACAATTCTGTTTCAGATGTACTTTGCTTTCTCTTTGAATTTTCTCTATAAATTCTTCTCCCAGGTGGTTCTTCCCTCCTCTGGTCATTTTTGGATTTCCTTAATTTTATCTTTTGCCATAATTTGCATGTACCCCATAATCCTAATATAGAAACAATCACAATTAATATTCCCTGTACACATTTCCATAATACCCCATTCCAATTTGACTAAACCAATTACCCAGAGAAGCAAATCCATTTCCAACTTTTCCCCCAACTCCTGGTTCCTTCAATTCCTTCAAATCCTTGCTTGAATAAGTTAAGTTAGTAAGTAAGGTGATCATTCTGACCGCGGTGGTCGGCGGTCGCCGCCCGCCAAGCGGTTCCCGCCGAAAGACCGCTCCACGGTCAAAAGACCACGGCGGCCATTCCCGGCTTTCCCGCTGGGCCGGCGGGCGACTGCCAGAAGACCGCCGGCCGGCCCAGCGGGAAAGCCCCTTCAACAATGAAGCCGGCTCGGAATGGAGCCGGCTTCATTGCGGGGGTGCGATGGGTGCAGTGGCATCCGTCACGATTTTGAAAATCTTTGTGGGGCCCTGTTAGGGGGCCCCTGCACTGCCCATGCCAGTGGCCTGGGCAGTGCAGGGGCCCCCAGGGGCCCCACGCCACCCGTTCCCGCCATCCTGGTTCTGGCGGTGGACACCGCCAGAAACAGGCTGGCGGGAAGGCGGTCGGAATCCCCATGGCGGTGCTGAAAGCAGCGCCGCCATGGCGGATTCCCTGGGCCAGCGGGAAACCGGCAGGAAACCGCCGGCTCCCCTTTTCTGACCGCGGCTTTACCGCCGCGGTCAGAATCACCCAGGAAGCACCGCCAGCCTGTTGGCGGTGCTTCCGCCGCCCTCCGCCATGGCGGTCATGGACCGCCAGGGTCAGAATGACCCCCTAAGTCTCTTATCTCCTTATCATTTTTGGGTATAAATGAACAACAATGTCTAGCATTAATCATTTTACAGATTCCACTGTCTTTCGCTAAAAGTAAGTCTAAAGCAAGCCTATTTTGAAGCATCATAGCTCTATCTGCAGCCAATTCAGTATCTAACAGGAGTATTGTCCCTGTAAAGTTTGTCAGCATGTTATCCACAATAGTACACAACTTTCATATCTTGATTGCATTCAAAATAACTCCTACAGAAGGAATTACTGCCCCAAAAATATCTCCCACAACTGCAGAAGAAGTTTCCCTCCTCTGTTGCTCATGATGTAATTCAGTCACTTTCTGAATTTTCTTTAGATCATCTATCTGATATATTTTAGGGAAAACTATCCCCAAATAGCATGTCCCATACCATCCTCTAGGAAGACGGTAATAAGCATTAAGTCCACAAATATAGTAAATTCCAGGAATCGCAGGGTCCTGACCATTCAGCATAAAAGTCCATTTACTCTGAAACAAAAACACAAGCCTACATTCACTCATTTCCACAAATAAAGTGTCAGTGTGTGATTTCGGCCTATATATACAAAGCTTCCCTACATGTAATGCATCTAAAGCTAATTTTCCTTGCGTTTTAATAGCAGTGTAAGCATAATCATTCTTGTAAGTCCTTTTCTCCAATCCTTTCTCTAATTTCTCCTTCAATGCCTTCCTTCTATCGTCAGTATGCCCTATAAAGCTCTTTTCTAATGGGGTTAGTAAGCAAGTTAGGGTATTTCTATGTGCATAAGCAGTACCAAAGGTTAGTGTTGGCTCAAATAATCCTCTAACTAATACTATATACTGCTCCCTAGCTATTTTACATAAATATCTAATAATAGGAACAAAGGAAAACACAACTTCATGGTTAGAATGAAAATATTGAATATACTCTTGCTTATAGAATCTGGTTAGTAGCATACTACAAGTTATGCCATAAGTTAATGGCAGACAATGGTACGTAACTCCTTCTTCCACAGAGGAAGGAATTTGCGTACACACAAGACAATTTCTCGCATCCATCGTTTCCACATACTCACTCAACAACCAATAGAACACATTAGAAGAAAGCTCTCCTCGTGCATTAGTATATTCATGCAAGTATTTTTCATCTAACTTAAACCTCTCTAAAGATGTTAGTGTAGTAGTCTCAGGAACAGAAGCAATAGTAGCCTCCTTCATTTCATGAACAGACATTCCCACAATCATTATTATGAACATTATTCCACACATAATTTCCACACTAAAACTCAAATACCCACAATATCTAATATTTCTAACGCGGTTATTTAATTCAGCCATGATCTTATAGAAAGTAGAATCAACTCCTAAATAAAGTGCAACAGAAAAAGTCAAAAATGGAGAAAAATATTTATTTCTCGCAGTTCAGTTTCACACATAGAAACCATTCTCCTTTGTCAAAAATCGGTTAGCATCCGGGTTTTCAAATGTCAAATCAGGTTATCAATGTCTTTTCCGGTTTATAATTCAATAGTCTCTTTTTCAGGATTCTTCAGATTAGCTCTACAATTCAGCCTATTGATCCCCTTCACGTTGCATCAAAGTACTGATGACCAATTCTTTCTTTTTTTTCCAATTTGTGATTCAGGCCAATTGTTTCCTTTTCTTGTTCCTTTAGTCAATATTCGTCTCAGGATTGGACTCTACTCTTTTTCTCTTTCTTTGGTGTTTTCTCTGGAAGGACCTGCAACGGGTTCAGGAGGAGTTGGACCACCTTGACTTTGATCCGCTTCAGCTCTTTCACCCTCTTGATTTGGCACTTGCTCTGCTTGCTTTTCAGCACCGTCTGCTTCTGGGAGACCCCCTGCTGTGCTAGGTTCTCCTGCTGTATCCGTAGAGTTAGACTCTTGCTCGCCCTCCTGTAATTCTTCACTTTCGTCTCTTACGGGGTGATTGATCCATCTTCCAAAAGCTCAGGATCAATCTCAGGTTCAACTTGTTCTTGTTCTGACTCATTTATAGCCACTTGCTTCACTGTTGTTGGTGCTCTCAACAACACTTCTTCATGCTCTTGTGGACTCACCACTGTCTTTGTATGGCTCGCATATATGCAATTCGGCAGTCCTGCACACTTCACAGCTGTTGTAGTTGTTGACACCACCTGGTATGGACCTTTCCAAATCGGTTTTAAACATGTCTTTCGAATGTGCTTTTTGATGACGACCCAATCTCCAGGTCTCAGATTGTGACCTGGGTCATGGATGGGTGGCAGGGTAACAGCCTGCACCTGCTGAGAGAAAGAGCGAACCACATCAGCCAGACCCTTGCAGTAGCCCAACACCATATCATCTGTAATATTTACAAGTGCATTGGCTGGAATTGCTGGCAACCTCATTGCTCTACCCATGAGGATCTCATGGGGCGATAGTCCTGTCTTCCTGTCAGGAATATTTTGCATTGACATCAATACCAAAGGTAAAGCATCCGGCCATTTCAGATTGCACACATCTTGGCAATTCTTGATTTTAATGTGCCATTCATTTGCTCCACTAGTCCTGATGCTTAAGGGCGATTACTGCAATGCAACTTCTGCTCAATGTTTAATGCTGCACATAAGAGTTTGATCACTTCATTATTGAAGTGAGTTCCCCTGTCTGATTCTAAAGAGATCGGAAATCCTAACCGTGGTATTAGCTCTCTAAGCAACAGCTTTGCTACTGTGAGACTGACATTCCTTCGTGTGGGATATGCTTCAATCCAATGACTAAAGACACACACAATCACCAACACGTACTTCAATCCATCACATGCAAGCATCTCAATGAAATCCAACTGCATTCTGCTGAATGGTCCTCCTGCTCTTCCAATGTGGCTCAAATTCACCACTGTCCCTTTCCCCACATTTATTTGCTGACAGATTACACATTGAGGACATACTGCCTCTGCTGCTTGCCTAAATTGTGGTTTGAACCAATCAACCTTAAACAGTCTAACCATGGCATCTCTTCCAATATGTGCTTGGCCATTGTAGTACCTGACCATCTGAGTCAACAAACTGTTTGGCAATACCATCTGACCTTCTTCAGAAACCCAAATCTCATCAGATCTTTGTACACATTTTAACTTCATCCAAAGCGTTTTCTATTCCTTATCTGCATTTTCCTGCAATGTTTTCAATTCTTACAAAGTATCAATCACCTTTAGGGCAAAACTTGCTCAATTGTTCTCTTCTTCAGGCATTAATTCCAACTTGTCCTTGAATGATATATAGTTCAGTGCTCAAAACCTTGCGACTTGATCTGCGTATCCATTTCCCAATTAAATGTAATCCTGTGTCTTTTGGTGAGCACTACATTTTACTACAGCAGTTTCTTCAGGTAACTGTATTGCGTACAACAACTCTCTTATCTGGTCACCATTTCTCACTGGTGTTCCAGTAGGGACATAAAACCTTGCGGCGACCACAACTGGCCAAAATCATGAACAATTCCAAATCCATATTGACTGTCAGTATAGATTGTGACTCTTAATCTTGCAGAAACATGGCATGCTCTAGTAAGAGCTACTAATTCTGCCACTTGTGCAGAGTATACACTTGGAAGCCATGAAGCTTCTAATGTACCTGAATTGTGCATACTGCATATCCTGCTCTCAGTGTGCCTGCTCCATCACTGAGACACGAACCATCAACAAAGACAATTTGGTCATTTTCTTCTAAACGCGTGTCTCTAATATTAGGCCTCGGTTTTGTACATAATTTAGTTACCTCAAGACAATCATGCTCAATATGTTCTTTTTCAATTTCAACAGTATCACTTGGAAGCAATGTCGCTGGATTCAACACTGTACATCTTTTCAATGTTACATTTGGAGCATCCAATATGCTCGTCTCATACCATGTCAGTTTTGCACCCGTCAGATATTGGGTTTTTGTCCCTGTCAGTAAAATCTCAACCGAGTGTGGTACCATTACCGTCAAAGGGTATCCCTGACTACCCCCTCACATTGGGACAGACTTTGACCAACTGCGGCTACTGCGCTCAGGCAACTTGGTAAAGCTGCTGCAACCGGGTCCAAGGTAGCTGAAAAATAGGCTACTTGGCGATAAGCACCTCCATGGACCTGTGTCAAAACAGACCAATAACAAGCATCACGTTCATGATAAAACATTGTGAAAGGCTTTGTGTAGTCAGGCATTCCCAATGCAGGGGCTCTGCACAAATTCTCTCTCCATTCAATGAGTGCTTTCATCTGATCTTCATCTAGGGTAATGGGATCTGTAACTTCCTTATGTCTCAACTGCTGCGAAGGTTTAGCAATCTCAGCAAAATTCGCAATCCACAGTCTGCAGTACCCCACCGTTCCCAGAAACATCCTGACATCTCCCTGAGAAGTCGGGGGACTTCTCTGCAGAACCATGGTAATCCTTTCCCTAGAGATTCTCCTTAAACCCTTCTCAATCTGGTGTCCCAGGTATTTTACTGATTGTTGGCAATACTGCAATTTCACAGGTGAAACCTTATGTCCAAATTCTCCCAAATGGTTCAACAGGGCAATCGATTCATGTTTACACTCGTCCCTTCTTCTGGATTCGATCAACAAATCATCAATATACTGCACTAGAGTTGATTGGCATGGCAATTCCAATGACTCCAGGTTCTTTTTCAAGATCTGATTAAACAGAGATGGTGACTCTGTATACCCTTGTGGAAGCCTGCACCAGCTGTAGACTCTGTCTAGGAATTTGAAACTAAAAAGAAACTGAGTATCCTCATGAAGAGGCAGAGAAAAGAAAGCTTGTGACAAATCAACCACTGTGAACCACTCCGCATCGCAAGGAATCTGAAACAGTATCATTGCTTGATTTGACACCACTGGACAACATTTAACCACCAAATCATTCACTTTTCGCAAGTCCTGCACTACACGCATATTCCCACATGTCTTCTTTAAACCCATTATTGGTGTATTACATGGGCTGTTCAGTACTTCTTTTAAAACTCCTTGTTTAAGAATGTCTCCAATTATTTGTGCCACTTTCATTAGAACATCTTGTGGCATGTTATACTGAGGAAGCTGCGGAAATACTGCATTGGGCTTCAGAGTGATTTTGATCGCTCTACTCCCTTAAACAGACCTACTTCTTTCTCTGTCAAGTCCCAGACCTCTTCTTTTACTGTCCCCTGCAAGTCTGCATGCAATTCTTTCACAGTAAACATCGGAAAAAATTCAATCAATGGGTATTCTCCATAGGCATTGTTAACGATCATTTCAGTCACCTGTTCTTCTTCATCATCACTGCTTGTCTGAACTTCTATCCCACTGTCCGAACAATTAATGGAGCATCTTGTCTTACACAGTAGGGGCCAGATGTAGTAACCGTTTTGCATGGCTCAAACTGCAAAAATCGCAGTTTTGTCATGCAAAACGGCCATCCGATGCACATTCCCATTTTGCGAGTCGGTACCTACTCGCAAAATGGGAATTCGACTTGCAAATAGGAAGGGGTGTTCCCTTCCTATTTGTGACTCTCACCGCGATGCAGAGTTGCTTTGTGACCACGAAATTGTTTGCAAAGCAATTCGCAGTTAGCAGCCACTTAAAGTGGGTGCTAACTCATTCGCAAAAGGGAAGGGGTCCCCATGGGACCCCTTCACCTTTGTGAATGTCGCTATAAATGTTTTTACAGAGCAAGCAGTGGTCCAATGGACCACTGCCTACCCTGAAAAAACGAAACCAAATGGTTTCATTTTTTTTTTTTTGTAATGCAACTCGTTTTCCTTTAAGGAAAACAGGCTGCAATACAAAAAAAAAAAAATGCTTTATTGAAAAAACAGTCACAGACATGGAGGTCTGCTGTCTACAGCAGTCCACCATCCCTGTGAGTGCAGGGAATCTCAAGGGGGTCGCAAATTGCGACTCACCTCATTAATATTAATGAGGTAGGTCTTTGCGACCCCCTTGAGATTCGCAGAAGATGTCTGAGACACCATTCTGCATACGATTTTGTGAATCGGAAATTGCGAGTCGCACCGACTCGCCATTTCCGATTTGCAAAATCGCATTTTGCTACATCTGGCCGTAAGTCTCATCCCAGTAGGGATACTGGACTTGAATCCCACACCACAAATCTATGCAGTCCCTGGTAATTTCCAATTTCAACCTGCACTAGTTCTGTGATTGTGTTTGTAAACTGTCTATTTTCCACTCCCACAACTTGAACTGTCCTATCTGAAAGAGGTAAATTCGGGACTTCTATACTTCTCACTGTAGAGCGTGTGGCTCCTGTATCCACTAAGAATGAGACTTCGTATTCCATCACCTTGCCCCTTCAAAAAATATCCTCTCTGATCTACCTCTAAGGAGGCTGCAAGCATACAAGCTCCTTCATCCGAACCATCACTCATCCATTCTTCGTTTATTTCATCCTCATTATAGAATGGGAATTGGTGCACTGTGTTATTACTATTGTCTTGTCTGTGACCTGTGACCTGCTGAGTAAGCATCACCTGTTGCTGCTCCATCGGGGCTTGAGGTATCTGCATTTGCTGTCTAGGTACCATGGGGACCTGCTGCTGTACTGGTTGCAATTGGGTTAATTGTGCGCGTGGCACCTGCATTTGCTGCACCGGTAAGAAATTCTGTCCTCGATTCTGAACGTTAGGAATAAATCTTTTCATTCTTGGGACTTTCACAGTTTGAAATGTACTGACATCACCTTGCGGAATGACACCATCCTGTGCCATCAATGGACACTCCCGCTTCCAATGTCCCACGTTTCTGCACAAGTGACACGGCAACATCTTCTTCATTCCCTGCATGTCATTCTGAACAACTACAGTCCCTAACTCCGGACTACGCATCATGTCAACTCCACATCCTCGACCTCTCATTTGAGGCTGATACATAACAGCTCTCTGTTGCGGCGGCATAGGCGGTACTATAGCTCCCTGCACTACTGTCTGAGCTGCCTTTATTTGCATCACCATCGCTTTCTCTTTCAAATTTTTCTGTTTCAATTCAATCTCGTCACTACAGTATTTTGCATACTGCAACACCTCATCAGCCGGCTTTGCCTGGCAGTAATTCAAATGATTCTTAATCATCTGTCCTACTTCTGGTCGCAACCCTTTGACAAATCTGAACACAAAATGCAACATGCCTTTCGGCTCAATTGCTTCTTTACCACTGCACTCCTTGAATGCTTTTAACAATCTTTCATAGTAAGTATGTATTGGCTATTTAGACTCTTTGACTGTTCTGTCAATCCTTTGCCAATCAGTATTTTTGGGAGAAATTCTTGTCTTCAGGAACTCAATCACCTTATAAAAAATGTTCAATACCTCAGGTGAAGGTGCACCCGTTACCTTATCCCTTTCTGGTTCACTTGTTGGCCAGTCCACTGCTCTCTTACATTCAACCCACAAGTCAGCTGGTACGACTATCTCTAATACTGTGTTCAAGTCTTCCCACAAACATTTGGAAAGTTTCACAAATCCCTCTGTTTGCTGATACCACTCAACCGGCTTCTCTCTCAATTTTGGGTAATCATTTGTAAATGACACTATATCATTCCTGTGCCATGGAACATGAACAAACGGCCCTCCTGGAAACTCTCTCATTGGAAGCATCTTTACTGATTCCCCCTTGTTGACATCTTCAGGCCCTTCTTATGAATCCCGCTTCCGCTTTTCTTTGTCCATCTACCTTCCACTTTTCTAATGCTCCCCAAATCTGAGCGCTCTGCAACAATTCCCTCAAGTGTGCCTTTATTTCTGCTGATCTCATGTGCTCGAAATCCTTTGCCTCGAAATCTAATCTGTAACTGCATTTTAAATGCTTCGTCACCTCAATCTCGATATCATGTTTTTCTTCTAGTTCTGCCAATTTCTGATGAATTTTACTCACTTCTCTTGTAATCTTTGGGCACAAGTACCTCAGCTCCTCTTCAGTGTAAGACTCCAATCTGTTCACACCCATTGTTCCCTCGACTAATTCAGTTGCTTCTATATTCAGCCTTACGCGGTTTATCTGATCTTAGCCTTTGGATGCATTTTGAGGAGTGTTTAGACTGTCTAACCATTCACTCAATTGCTGAGCTGACAATCCCTGTAATGAAATGCTGCTAGCATTTGACACTGGTAACTGCTGCACCACTGCACCTGAAGCTTGCGGTATCAAAAGTTTCAAACTCTGACTCGCACTCGAGCCATTCGCTGCATCTGAAAGCACTACAAGTGGACAAAGATCCATTAAAGGTCTAGATCCATTGGAAGTCTGTCCTGCGGACGACATCATCTGCACAGGATCACTCACTTCCCTCCTCTGTGACATTTCAATCTGTTCTCCTGCGTCTGATTTCTTTTGCGCAAACAAGGGTACCGCTGGACCAACAGTAATTGGTAGCGATATTGCATCTGGAGCTGCCCTAACACTTGCGCCTTGTGGGAATGTTACACCCATTGCCTGGTTCACAACTGGTAATATCTGACTGTGTTCCCGTCATTGATGTAAACTTTAGCAAACCCTGCGCCTGTGCTGAAGGCAATAACATTGGGGTCGGTTCTGTCTGAACTAGCATAGGCTTTGGAAGCACTTCCTCCCTTGACACTATTATGTTCGAGACTGTTTCAAGAACTGGTACATCTGGATACATTCTCTGTACCAAAGGTGGATGCATTTGCACTTGAACCACAGTAGTAGTTCCTGCATTAGGTGTACTCTATACTACCCCTGGTATTTGTCCTCTGTATGCCTGTACTGCTCCCGCAGCTCCCTGTGCTTGTGCTGGAGCAGCAGTAGTAGTAGTACTAGTTCCTGGAACCCCTGCATAGGGTGCTAAAGGTGGAGGCTGGTCTCTTAACAGCTGTGTAATGAGATCCTCAACATCTGAATCCTCATCATCAACTTTCTCTTTTCCTTTTTCCCTGCACCTTCATCCTCTTTAGCGCTATCTTCCTTCTCTGCCTCCTCTTCCTCCGTAATGGCCGGAAACAATTTACCACACTGTAGTGTCTCTGCCCTCCATTTCTTCTGTTCCCAATCCCATCTAGTTTCAGCTAAAGATTTCTCTACATGCTTCATTCTCCTTTTAAACTTCATTTCTTGTTGCTGTCTAGCCACCAGTTCCCATACTGCTAGAGCCTCAAACGGTGCTGGTCTCGGTAACGGCTTTATCTCATATAATGCCATTTGCAACTGGTCCAGAATTCTCAAATTAAACATCCCATGCTCTGGCAATGCTAAGGACTCTCGTTTCTTGGTCAACTTACACAACTCCTTCAACCACAAACACGGTGCTACAGCTTGCTCTTCCATCACAATGTAAGCCAGATAATTTTCCGGTGGGGTCAGCTCCCCCACTGTTGCCTTAATGTAAGAATCATCTTTCATTGCACTTCTGAATGCCTTGAAAAAACTCATTTTGTCTATTTTGTTTATTTTGATTCAATAATGAAATGACTTTTACTCCCAAGATTCCCTTCACCCGCTTACTCAACCAATTGCTTCTTATGGACGGCTGCCAATTCGCTTGCGACTCTTCTCACTAACCAACCTATCCCAGTGCAGCACGCTCTGACGTCACACCCAAACACAGCGGCTGACAAAGTCTTGCGGCTTGTCCTCCTACTCTGGCTCACACGACTAATTCAAATTATTGTCAGCACCTTAACCAAATGATAACTAAAAAAAAGCTGCTGGTTTACTACAGGAAGGAACACAATTGCTTCAGAGACTTTACGGATTTTCACTAATGGCTCTTTTGCTCATGTAGCTATTCCTCTTTCTCAGTCTCCCACATTCGTAAGCAAAATTCGACTCACAAATTTTTACTCCCAACTGATCAATGGGTCTGTCCTGGTGCACATTGAACTCGCCAAATCTCTGTCAAAATTTCTTTTTCTCAATTCTCACATACATCGATTTGTTGACCATGACCGATCAACCTACTAAACCAGACAGATTACAACATGTAACCAAGTGTCTCCTACACTTGTCAATATATTCCGGAGCCTTAGACCACGCAGGGTCCCTACATCATCAACAACTATGTGGATAATTTTTTAGCACAAAGCGCCACACACATGTGAAGTTCGATGACTTCCCTACTCTCATACTATGGAGTACCCAGACCCCTACTACCCTCAACGGGAGTACGCAGACTCCCTACTTTACCTCACATACATCACAATTCACCTACGGTTTGCTTAAGCCTGTGCAAGCGCAACCTACCACTTTCACACTAATACAAAACACGCCAAGAACGTACTCCACTTTACTAGCAGGATCCAGGATCTGGGAAAGTCATTTCTGGCCTTAAGGGGACATCATCCTTGCTACAATTGCCATTTCAGAAAAACAGAATTCAAACCTCATAAAATATGAACAACTAACCCTAACTTAAACTACTACCATAACCGATAGTCACCACATAACTAGTTCTCCAAGGAAACTAACCATCAAGCTGCTACCAAAAACTTCTAGCGCACCTGTCCTTAGTAAGTAAACTTACAAGGGGACGCGTATAGGTCGATTAATCTTTTGAATCGCATGGAGTATCCTAGTCATGCTGTAACCATCGAATCAATAACTAACATCAATAATCAAACCATAACAATAAGAATAACCATTACTCAGGGAAGGGTTAACAATTTTTATTTCCCTATTGCTTACAATTCTAAATCATCTGTTAGTTCAAACTTTATTCATATCAACTTTTTATTAATTCATCAGTTAGAAGATATTATCTCTTTAAAGAAAACATATGTGACCAAACAACAGGATAAACTATGAATGCCGACATTAATAATGTAATTCAGCAATTTAATTTGTCAGTCATTTGTCACTGTCCATGTCACCCCTAGCAACCTACCTAACCAAGATTAGCATTATCATGGGGGTCTTCATGCGAAAACAAATTAGGAAAACATTAATTTCGAAAAATTTACCTAAGTGTGAATCTCTATAAACAGCGCAGTTGGTACCTAGAAGAAAAGGCGCAAAAATCATCAGTCACATTTTCATAGCTACCTATCCAGGATGGATCAGCAACAAGTCAGTCTTCATCTTCGGGTCATCAATTAGTCAGCTACAGATCAGGCTCACAGAGTATGATCCCAATATCAGCACCTCGGACAGCGTCTCCTGACATCATCAATTTCTTCCCGCAATTCTGATTCCTCGCCCCTTGTCATTACTTTTTATTAGGGTCTCCCAGTCCATCCCCCTAATTGCTAATTGTTCAGCAGATATGACTTCAACCTATAGTTTTTGTTTACTGTATCTACTTATTTTTATAAACTTCAAGTTACACGAAACGGATTGGTTCTTCATGCGATGCTCTCATCATCCGGTCCTTCAGGTATCAAAATTGTTGCATATGGCTCTCCAGTCAGTGCTTCTATTGTTCAAGTCCTGGGAAAGTACATTTAGCCTACTCTACACGTAATTGTATCAAATTGTCTTCATCATCTCCTGTCCGCCGGGACATTGCAGAATATTCTAGCTAAGTAACTTGAACTTCAAGCGGTTCAAGGCTGCAGTCCCCGGTTACCAGCCCTTTGCAAGGCGGTCAGTTTCTCCATGTTCAGAGTGTGCAAAGTCCAGTGGAACTAGGCCTTTAGTTCAGCCAACTTAATAATACAAAACAGAGTGTAAGGAAATGCCTCCTTGGCATGGTTACCCCCTGACTTTTTGCCTTTGCTGATGCTATGTTTTGAATTGAAAGTGTGCTGAGGCCTGCTAACCAGGCCCCAGCACCAGTGTTCTTTCCCTAACCTGTACTTTTGTATCCACAATTGGCACACCCTGGCATCCAGGTAAGTCCCTTGTAACTGGTACCCCTGGTACCAAGGGCCCTGATGCCAGGGAAGGTCTCTAAGGGCTGCAGCATATCTTATGGCACCCTGGGGACCCCTCACTCAGCACAGAGACACTGCTTGCCAGCTTGTGTGTGCTGGTGAGGACAAAACGAGTAAGTCGACATGGCACTCCCCTCAGGGTGCCATGCCAACCTCACACTGCCTATGCAGTATAGATAAGTCACCCCTCTAGCAGGCCTTACAGCCCTAAGGCAGGGTGCACTATACCATAGGTGAGGGCACCAGTGCATGAGCACTGTGCCCCTACAGTGTCTAAGCCAAACCTTAGACATTGTAAGTGCAGGGTAGCCATAAGAGTATATGGTCTGGGAGTCTGTCAAACACGAACTCCACAGCACCATAATGGCTACTCTGAAAACTGGGAAGTTTGGTATCAAACTTCTCAGCACAATAAATGCACACTGATGCCAGTGTACATTTTATTGTGAAATACACCCCAGAGGGCACCTTAGAGATGCCCCCTGAAACCTTGCCCGACTGTCTGTGTAGACTGACTGGTTCCAGCAGCCTGCCACAACCTAGACATGTTGCTGGCCCCATGGGGAGAGTGCCTTTGTGACTCTGAGGCCAGTAACAAAGCCTGCGCTGGGTGGAGATGCTAACACCTCCCCCAGGCAGGAGCTGTAACACCTGGCGGTGAGCCTCAAAGCTCACCCCCTTTGTTCCAGCACCACAGGGCACTCCAGCTAGTGGAGTTGCCCGCCCCCTCCGGCCACGGCCCCACTTTTGGCGGCAAGGCCGGAGGAAATAATGAGAATAACAAGGAGGAGTCACTGGCCAGTCAGGACAGCCCCTAAGGTGTCCTGAGCTGAAGTGACTCTAACTTTTAGAAATCCTCCATCTTGCAGATGGAGGATTCCCCCAATAGGGATAGGATTGTGACCCCCTCCCCTTGGGAGGAGGCACAAAGAGGGTGTACCCACCCTCAGGGCTAGTAGCCATTGGCTACTAACCCCCCAGACCTAAACACGCCCTTAAATTTAGTATTTAAGGGCTTCCCTGAACCTAAGAATTTAGATTCCTGCAACTTACCGAAGAAGAAGACTGCTGAGCTGAAAACCCTTGCAGAAGAAGAAAGAAGACACCAACTGCTTTGGCCCCAGTCCTACCGGCCTGTCTCCTGCCTTCTAAAGAAACCTGCTCCAGCGACGCTTTCTCCAGGACCAGCGACCTCTGAATCCTCAGAGGACTGCCCTGCTTCAAGAGGAACAAGAAACTCCCGAGGACAGCGGACCTGTTCCAAAAAGACTGCAACTTTGTTACAGAGGAGCAGATTTAAAGACCCCTGCAATCCCCGCAAGAAGCGTGAGACTTGCAACACTGCACCCGGCGACCCCGACTCGACTGGTGGAGGACCAACACCTCAGGGAGGACCCTCCGGCGACTCCGAGACTGTGAGTAACCAAAGTTCTCCCCCCTGAGCCCCCACAGCGACACCTGCAGAGGGAATCCCCGGGCTCCCCCTGACCGCCACTGCCTGACTCTAAAATCCCGAAGGCTGGAAAAGACCCTGCACCCGCAGCCCCCAGCACCTGAAGGATCGGAACTTCAGTGCAGGAGTGACCCCCAGGAGGCCCTCTCCCTTGCCCAGGTGGTGGCTACCCCGAGGAGCCCCCCCCTTGCCTGCCTGCATCGCTGAAGAGACCCCTTGGTTTCCCATTGATTTACATTGGAAACCCGACGCGTGTTTGCACACTGCACCCGGCCGCCCCAGTGCCGCTGAGGGTGTACTTTTTGTGTGAGCTTGTGTCCCCCCCGGTGCCCTACAAAACCCCCCTGGTCTGCCCTCTGAAGACGCGGGTACTTACCTGCTGGCAGACTGGAACCGGGGCACCCCCCTTCTCTCCATTGAAGCCTATGTGTTTTAGGCACCACTTTGAACTCTGCACCTGACCGGCCCTGAGCTGCTGGTGTGGTGACTTTGGGGTTGCTCTGAACCCCCAACGGTGGGCTACCTTGGACCCCAATCTTAACCCCGTAGGTGGTTTACTTACCTGCAAAACCTAACAAAACTTTACCTCCCCCAGGAACTGTGAAAATTGCACAGTGTCCACTTTTAAAACAGCTATTTGTGTTTTATGTGAAAAGTATATATGCTACTGTAATTATTCAAAGTTCCTAAAGTACGTACCTGCAATACCTTTCAAATGAGATATTACATGTAGAATTTGAACCTGTGGTTCTTAAAATAAACTAAGAAAATATATTTTTCTATAACAAAAACCTATTGGCCTGGATTTGTCTCTGAGTGTGTGTTCCTCATTTATTGCCTGTGTGTATGTACAACAAATGCTTAACACTACTCCTTTGATAAGCCTACTGCTCGACCACACTACCACAAAATAAAGCATTAGTATTATCTCTTTTTGCCACTATCTTACCTCTAAGGGGAACCCTTGGACTCTGTGCATACTATTCCTTACTTTGAAATAGTGCATACAGAGCCAACTTCCTACACAGAGGTTATGCATCTCATTATGACATATTACTAAATTTTCTCGTATGTTTTCATTATTTTGCACATTTTAGTACACATGGTGATCACTCCCCCAGGACACATTTTCAAACGTCCACATTATTTTCTGCAATCAATTTCTCTAGACATTTTTCTCATTAGTAAACTCACATATATCATCATTAATATTCTTAATTAGCGTATCTGCTTCAACAGAACCTTGCCATGTTGCTTGATAATAGGCTTACGATTGGCCATCAGGCAAAATATCTTGGTGCCAGCTACTTTGGGATCCTGAGACTACTAAGTAAGGTAGTCAATCTTTTACCTTTTTTGGCAATAAGATGTCATCCAGGCTCTTATCAACTCTTGGATTGAATTCCCAAATTACTTATATCTTGATTCCCCTCAATATGTTACCAAAAAACTACAATTGATTCAAAACACTGCAGCACATCTCCTTAGGAACCTTCCTAGGCAGGCTTCAGTAAATACTGCCTTGAAAGAGCTTCCAGTGAAACAGTGGGTGCAATTTAAAGCCTTGTGTATTTTACACAGAGCTTTGCATAAAAGAGGTCCTCTACAATTAGGCCCTTTTGCAATCCCCCACATGCCTGGGAGGTTATTAAGATCCTCCTTAGCTTCAAGCCCCCAGGTTCAAGAGATCCTCCTGGGGTGGATGTTCCTTTTCCTACCTGGCCCCGCAAATATTGAACACTCTCCCTTGGGAACTGTGGCACATGTCTAATGAGTGTTGTTTTCATAAGACCCTGAAAACCTGTCTGTTTAGCTTTTAGTCCCCTGCTGTATGCTCCTTAATGTACTGTTGACTGCTTAGCAGTGGGAAACCTATGGATAGCCAGGCGCTTTACAAGTCTGATAGAATAGAATAGAATAGAATGGCAGTGCTATCTTATTTTTTAAGGAAGGCTAAATATTTCATTTTTCTTTTTTATCTTGATTTGAACATTGGCAATTTGCTGTTTGTCTGCTAACTGAGTCTGGTTCCCTAACATGTAGAGCAACATCACAAAATTATTACTTTTAGACAGGCTCTGAAGATTTTGTACAGATCCTTAATTTCATTTGAGATGTCCCACAGGTGTGATTATAGACATCTATGAAAATCCTACAATTGTTTTGGTACTCCTCCACTAAACTTACTCTTGCAGATTGTCTACTACATGTACATCTGGCAGTAGCTAATTTAGCAGATTTATGCATGCACAAAGAATTTTGTTATAACGTTTTGGTTAGATTTGGCATCCTTGGTGTGGTCTCCCCTGTCTTTTTTGCCTCTGCTTCCCATGTTTTGACTGTGTGCTGGACTCTGCATTTGCTGGGTTTCTTACTCTGGGTACTTTACCACTGCTGACCAGTGCTGAAGTGCAAGTGCACCCTGTGTAAAATGTATGTGTAATTGGCTTTTTCATGATTGGTACCTTTGATTTACTAGTAAGTCCCTAGTAAAGTGCACTAGAGGTGCCCAGGGCCTGTCAATCAAATGCTACTAGTGGGCCTGCAGCACTGGTTGTGCCACCCACATGAGCAGCCCTGTAAACATGGCTCAGACCTGCCAGTGCAGTGTCTGTGTGTGCAGTTTTAAACTGCCAATTCGACCTGGCAAGTACCCAATTGCCAGGCCCAAGCCTTCCCTTTTTATACATGTAAGGCACCCGTAAACTAGGCCAGAGGTAGCCCCATGGGCAGAGTGCAGTGTATGTTAAAGGTGGGACATGTACTGATGTGTTTTACATGTCCTGACAGTGAAATACTGCCAAATTCGGTTTTCACTGTGGTAAGGCCTATCTCTCTCAAAGGTTAACATGGGGGCTGCCTTTAAATATCTTATAAGTGCAGCTTCCCTTTGGGAGCAGATGCGTGTGGCGTTTGGGGTCCGTGAACTCACAATTTAAAAATACATCTTTATGTAAAGTTGTTTTTTTTAATTGTCAGTTCCATCTTATCTGCTGTCCATGATAGAAAACGTAAACCTATGTGATGTATGGCAGAGGAAGGAGAGTAAAAGTAGAGATTATAACTTCCATACTAAAAAAATGTGGACACTATTTTAGGCTAGGCTATTTTCCTCATAGAAAAGAAGTAGATAGACAAAGTCCAAAAGTTGTTAAAAAAATACAAGATAGACTCGACATATAGGCGGTCATTCCAACCTCGGCGGTAAAAGGCGCTTACCGCCAGACAGAAGACCGCCATAACACCGCCGCGGTCGCGGTAAACCGCAACGGTCATTCTGACCCACAACAGGCAAACTTCCAAAATACCGACATCCACAAAAGTCTGCCACACCAAAGGTCAGCGATAAACTGGCGATGACCAAACCTCCACCGTCACGCCAACAGAAATACGCCCATGCCATTACGACCCACAAATCCACGCGGTGGTCTTTCAACCGCGGTATTCTATTGGCGGTACACACCGCCGCGGTCGAAATACACATACTCGTACAAAACACAACCACATTGGACTATTCAAAATACACACACCTAATACACATACACACACCACTCCCACACACCCAATACAATCTAAAACACCCACCCACATAACCCACAAACCCCTACGACCAGAAATTCGGAGAGAAGGTGAGAGAGAGACACCACAGTCAACTACCAAGCATCCACAGGCACACAATACCAATACCCACAGAACTTCCACGCACCTCACACAACACACCACTAAATAGCACCCCACCTATCACTACACACTCCACCCCACACATCATCCACACCACCCCATGGCACCTCAAAGACACCCCAGGTTCTCAGATGCTAAACTCAGGGTCATGGTGGAGGAAATCGTACGAGTAGAGCCCCAGCTGTTCGGGACACAGGTGCAGCACACCCCCATTGCCAGGAAGATGGAGCTATGGAGCAGAATAGTCGACAGGGTCAACGCTGTGGGACAGCACCCAAGAAATAGGGACGACATCAGGAAGCGGTGGAACGACCTACGGGGGAAGGTGCGTTCCATGGTATCAAGGCACAACATCGCGGTACAGCGGACTGGCGGCGGACCCCCACCTCCTCCACCAGATTTTACAACATGGGAGGAGCAAGTCTTGAACATCCTGCATCCTGAGGGCCTCGCAGGAGTCGGTGGAGGAATGGACTCTGGTAAGTCTCATCTTCACTACTTCATCCCCCCCACCCCACCTGCAAGCCAACTCATACCCCCACCCTCACCCTTACCCCCATCACAACTACCCCTTGCAAATGTCTCACCATCACAACCCACCCATCCCAAAACTTAGCCCTGCATGCGGGCCCAAAACATGGACACCCATCACCAAGGCATGCCCAATGCACATACCCCTCACCCCTCCCCCCAAAAAAAATACCGTCACAACAGCCCCAACAAAGGAATGCCAGCACTGGGGTACACGGGCACCCACCTATTGCACGCCATTGGCACACACAGAAGCAATAACCATACTTTTATACCCCTGCAGGACCCGAACGCCAGGTCACCGCGCAGGAGGGTCCACAAATGTCCCCTCCACCCCCAGAAGAGGCCCACAGTGATGACAGCAGCTCTGTCTCCCTGGATCTAGATGACCAGCCCGGTCCATCGGGGACCTCTGGACAGTCGGTTCCCCTCAGACAGGCACAGGCCACAGCAGACCTTCCCCCCTCTGGGAACACCAGCACAGCACCCACCCAGCGGGCCCATACCTCTGTCCCCAGGACACGTCAATCAGCGGTGTGTCCACCACTACAGTGAACCCAGGCTAACCCACCACCCCAACAACAACAGGGACCTGGGGGCAGTGGTAGTGGGCACACGGTCCAGGGGACGGAGGCCCAAGGAAACAGGGGAACTGGGAGGGCAGCTGTGCGACGGGGGGTCAGGCCAAGGGAACCCACTCTCCACGAGGCCCTCTCCTCCATCATGGGAGCATACCACCGCTCCCAGGAGACAATGGCGACGGTCCTGGGCAGGTTTCAGGAAATCCAGCTTCTGCAGGAACAACAGTATATGGGGTTCAGGGAGGAACTGAGAAACATCAGTACTGCCATGGGTACCATCGTAGTGGCCCTGAATGAGTTAATCTCCACATTGCGGACCACTGTGGCACCTCAAAGGGCCCCTGACACTTGCATGGACCAAGAACTGACTACCACCTCCGCCGGCGCTAGTGGACAGGAGGCCCCGACAGAAGACCAACAGGCCACCAGAACCCCACCCCCTGCAGAAGGAGAACCACCCCGCAAGCGGGCCATGAGATCCAGGAAGAAGACAGAGTAACATGTCAAGACCCCCGCCAGCAAAGGATACCGCCCTGATTGTCCTCCCACTGTCCCACATTGTCACCCTGTCCAACCTTAAACTGCCCCTGCTCCACATCCCACAGGCATTTGGACAATGCACCTGTGAACCTGATAGTCTGGACTCTGCCATGGACAATCCTCCACCATCACCCCTCACCGATTTGCAACCACCCATCCAAATTAGAGCACTTGAATAAACACACTTATTGCACATAAACAATCTGGAGTCTGTCTGTGATTTTAACAAATGTATTAGACAATACAGTGCCAAAATTGTTATTCACATTGTGATGCCAACAAACCTCTGTCACACAGCTGCAGTCCATGGGGAAACAAAGCAGATGTCACGCAGTGGGGCCCAGAGCTCTGAAAACGGAAGGGAAAGTCACAACACAGTTACCATACACTGGGGGAAAAAGTCAGACAGTAGAGAGGTAGGAGTCTTTAAGTAAATGTAATATGCCGGTGTGTACTCTTACCTGTGTGTCACTGAAAATATTGCTCTATTACTGTGTTCCTGTTGTCTATGTCGTCCTCTCCGGCTTCCTCTTCTTCACTCTCCACAGGCTCCACAGCTGCTACAACACCACCATCTGGACCATCCTCCTGCAGAAAAGGCACCTGGCGGCGCAAAGCCAGGTTGTGAAGCATACAGCAGGCCACGATGATCTGGCACACCTTCTTTGGTGAGTACATTAGGGATCCACCTGTCATATGGAGGCACCTGAACCTGGCCTTCAGGAGGCCAAAGGTGCATTCGATCACCCTCCTAGTCCGCCCATGGGCCTCATTGTAGCGTTCCTCTGCCCTGGTCCTGGGATTCCTCACTGGGGTCAGTAGCCAGGACATGTTGGGGTAAGCAGAGTCCCCTAATAGCCACACCCGGTGCCTCTGGAGTTGACCCATCACATACGGGATGCTGCTATTCCGCAGGATGTAGGCGTCATGCACTGAGCCAGGGAACTTGGCATTAACATGGGAGATGTACTGGTCTGCCAAACAGACCATCTGGACATTCATCGAATGATAACTTTTCCTGTTCCTGTACACCTTTTCACTCCTGCTGGGGGGTACCAAAGCCACATGTGTTCCAATCAATGGCACCTATGATGTTGGGGATATGTCCAAGGGCATAGAAATCACCCTTCACTGTAGGCAAATCCCCCACCTCAGGGAAAATGATGTAGCTCCTCATGTGTTTCAGCAGGGCAGACAACAATCTGGACAACACCTTGGAAAACATAGGTTGAGACATCCCTGATGATATGGCCACTGTTGTTTGAAATGACCCACTTGCTAAGAAATGGAGTACTGACAGCACCTGCACTAGAGGGGGGATCCCTGTGGGTTGGCGGATGGGTGACATCAGGTCTGCCTCCAGCTGGGCACACAGTTCCTGTATAGTGGCCCGGTCAAGCCTGTATGTCAGTATGACATGTCTTTCCTCCATTGTCGACAGGTCCACCAGCGGTCTGTACACGGGAACATTCCTCCATCTCCTCGCATTGCCCAGCGGACGGTGCCTAGGAAGGACAACAGCGAGCACAGAGTCAATCAACCCACAGGTACGTTCCCACAGCTTGCACACAACACGATTCACTATGCATTGAATGGTTTGTATGAGTGTTTAGGAAAGGCCTAGGTATGTGTGACGCAGTAGAAATTAAGCCATGTGGGTCCTTGAAATGGCGGCTGCCTGACCTGTGAAGTGTGACAATGGGATGTGAGGTCAATTCGCTGGCGTGGCACACCGTGGCGGTAGGCGGTCGAAGACCGCGGCGCAAAGCCGCATTGGTTAACATAGAATCCTATGGGTTTCACGAGCCAATGACGATGTGAGCCGGCGGTCGCGGTACGCACCGCCGCGGTACGCACCGCCGCGGGCGTGACCGCCATTTTCTATCTACTTATTCACTCGATACCTGATCTTCCATAGGAGAGGACCTACACTGCAAGTGCTGCTGTGACCTCGGTCTGGAAGAGACAATGGCTGCTGCGACTGGGGAAAGGGCCCCTGCCTTCACTTCTGAAGAATTGGAGAAACTCGTGGATGGGGTCCTCCCCCAGTATGCGCTACTCTACAGTCCTCCAGACCAACAGGTAAGTACAGTGGGACCATGCTTTGTGGGCAATGCCTGGGTTGGAGCGGGTGGATGAAAGATGGTGGGGAGGGGAGCGATTGAGGCATGCATCAGACGACAGATGAGAGCATTGGCCACATGGCAAGGGTGGGGATGGAGGGCCACTCACATCAAGCATGCAGAAGGTGATGATTTTTTTTCTCCCCCTGTACATGTCACATAGGTCAGCGCCCACCAGAAAATCGCTATTTGGCGTGCCATCGCCAAGGACGTCCGGACCCTGGGGGTCCACAACAGACGGGGCACCCAATGCCGGAAGAGGTGGGAGGACATCCGACGCGGGAGCTGTAAGACGGTGGAGGCTCTGCTGGGGATGGCCTCCCAACGTAGGAGGGGTGCCAGTCGTCAATTGACCCCCCTGATGTCCCGGTTCCTGGCAGTGGCCTACCCCGATTTGGATGGGCACGTGAGAACATCACAGCAGACATAAGGGGGTGAGTACACTCTCATTCTGGTGACTTTGCGCACAGTGGAGGTGTCTGGGTGGGGGAGGTGGGCTGTGGGTATCTCTAGGCCAGGGCGATTTCTGTAGGCTAGGCCCCTCCGTAAGGCATGGCCCTGTGCCCCAGACCCCACCTCTGTAGGGTGCCAAGTACAGCTATTCATGGCCCTGTGTCATCTATGTGTGCAGTTGTCGTCCATAGGCTTGTAGGCCATGTCCCACTGATTGAGTAGTGGATCCCAAGTGCGCAGCGTAGTGCAGGGGGCTTCTGTGTCTGTCCTCTCCGCCAACGGTAGCGGTAATCCATGCACTCAACATGTCTTTCTTTCTCCCCCTCCCCTTTTTTGTGGTCTTCCTGTTCATGTGTGCATTAGCATCATCAGGCGGAGGAGAAGTGGCATCGGAGCACGAAAGAGCTTCATCCCACATGGCCCTGGAGGGCCATGCAACGGACTCTGAGTACACCAGTGGGACGGAGGGCGAGGGGAGCTCCACAGCGGGGACTTATGCTGATGTCAGTGGCAGCGACTCGTCCTCTGAAGGGAGCTCCCTTGTGGTGGCGGCAACATCCGTGCCCCCCGCAACAACAGGTACAGCCGCCACCCAGCGCACCAGCACCGCCCTCCCAGCAGCCCCTCAGCGTTTGCCCCGTGCCCGCTCACCCAGGAAGGTGGGCATCTCCTTCGCCCCAGGCACCTCAGGCCCTGCCCCTGTCACCCCTGCTGCCCTCAGTGAGGAGGTCATTGACCTCCTGAGGACCATCATTGTTGGGCAGTCTACCCTTTTGAATGCCATCCAGGGTGTAGAAAGGGAGGTGCACCGGAGTAATGCATACCTGGAGGGCATTCATTCGGGTCAGGCTGCCCATCAGCGATCGTTCAACGCTCTGGCCTCAGCCCTGACGGCAGCAATTGTCCCTGTCTCTAGCCTCCCCCCTCCAACTTCCTCCACCCAGACCCAATCCCCTGTACCTCTGCCTATCCCAGACACTCCTACAGACCAGCCTACACACACCTCAACACCCAAGGGAAGCTCATCCAGATATAAGCACCACACTTCACACAAGCATTCACACAAGCAACTTCCACATGCAGACACACCAACACCCACTGCCTCCACTGTGTCCCCCTCCTCCTCGTCGCCCTCCTCCCTCCCTGTGACGTCTCCACTCACACTTGCATGCACAACATCTTCAGCCACTACGTCCATCACCAGCACACCCACCAGAACACTCCGCACACGTGCAGTCACCACCCCCACTACCATTTACACGTCCCCTGTGTCCTCTCCCAGTGTGTCTGTCACCCCCTCTTCCAAACCACACAAACGCAGGCAGCCACCCACCCAACAGCCATCCACCTCACGACAGCCTCCAGCCCAAGCACCTGCACCCTAAGACACCAGACTTCACACTCCTACAACCACATCCTCTTCCTCCACTCCCATACCCACTACACCTAGCCGTCCCTCTCTTTCCAAATTGATTTTCCTTTCCAAACTTGACCTCTTTCCAACAACTCCCCCACCGCGTCCATCGAATAAGACTGCAATCAGCACCTCAGCCACCACCAAACCAGGACCTATCAAGACTGTTGTCCAAGGACTGTAGAGTCCCCCACCCTCAAGGGCAACTAGTTCTGGTAGGAGCCAAGGCACGGCCAGCCCACCCGCGGAAAAACACCCAAAGATCACCAGTGCCCGGCGCGAGAGGCCAAGGACACCAGGGACCAAAATCCCTTTCCTGGCTCCGGCTGTAAGTGGGGTGCCACCTGGCACACCGCCAAAGGTGGGAAAGGGCCACAGACGACCAGGGAAGGGTGGGAAGGGCAGCACGCCTTACAAGTCCGGCAGCAGGCCAGCTGCCCAGGAGGGCCCCACCAGCCCCATCTCAGGTGTGCAGGAGGGCCCCGCCAGCCACAGCCCAGCTGCCCAGGAGGGCCCGCCAGCCACAGCCCAGCTGCCCAGGAGGGCCCCGCCAGCCACAGCCCATCTGCCCAGGAGGGCCCCGCCAGCCACAGCCCAGCTGCCCAGGAGGGTCCCGCCAGCCACAGCCCAGCTGCCCAGGAGGGCCCCGCCAGCCACAGCCCAGCTGGGCAATGAAGGAGCGCCAGCCACAGCCCAGCTGGGCAATGAAGGAGTGCCAACTCAAGCACGCTGAACAGGGCATGGACCACTGAACAGGGCATGGACCGCCAAGGCAAGCACTGCTGAACAGGGCATGGACTGCCAAGGCAAGCACCGCTGAACAGGGCAAGGACCGCTTAACAGGGCATAGACCGCCAAGGCAAGCACCGCTGAACAGGGCAAGGACCGCTGAACAGGGCAAGGACCGCCAAGGCAAGCACCGCTGAACAGGGCAAGGACCGCTGAACAGGGCAAGGACCGCCAAGGCAAGCACTGCTGAACAGGGCAAGGACCGCTGAACAGGGCATGGACTGCCAAGGCAAGCACGGCTGAACAGGGCAAGGACCGCTGAACAGGGCAAGGACCGCTGAACAGGGCAAGGACCGCCAAGGCAAGCACCGCTGAACAGGGTAAGGACCTCTGAACAGGACAAGGACCGCCAAGGCAAGCACCGCTGAACAGGGCCCTTCATCTCAAGCACCGCTCCACTGGGCCCTTCATCTCAAGCACCGCTCCGCTGGGCACCGCCGTCTCAAGCACCGCTGCACTGGGCCCTTCATCTCAAGCACTGCTGCACTGGGCCCTTCATCTCAAGCACCGCTCCGCTGGGCACTGCCATCTCAAGCACCGCTCCGCTGGGCCCTTCATCTCAAGCACCGCTGAACTGGGCCCTTCATCTCAAGCACCGCTGCACTGGGCCCTTCATCTCAAGCACCGCTCCGCTGGGCCCTTCATGTCAAGCACCGCTCCGCTGGGCACCGCCGTCTTAAGCACCGCTCCGCTGGGCCCTTCATCTCAAGCACCACTCCGCTGGGCACCGCCGTCTCAAGCACCGCTCCGCTGGGCCCTTCATCTCAAGCACCGCTCCGCTGGGCACGCTGTCTCAAGCACCGCTCTGCTGGGCCCTTCATCTCAAGCACCGCTCCGCTGGGCCCTTCATCTCAAGCACCGCTCCGCTGGGCACCGCCGTCTCAAGCACCGCTGCACTGGGCCCTTCATCTCAAGCACCGCTGCACTGGGCCCTTCATCTCAAGCACCGCTCCGCTGGGCACCGCCGTCTCAAGCACCGCTCCGCTGGGCCCTTCATCTCAAGCACCGCTCCACTGGGCACCGCCGTCTCAAGCACCGCTGAACTGGGCCCTTCATCTCAAGCACCGCTGCACTGGGCCCTTCATCTCAAGCACCGCTCCGCTGGGCCCTTCATCTCAAGCACCGCTCCGCTGGGCACCGCCGTCTCAAGCACCGCTGCACTGGGCCCTTCATCTCAAGCACCGCTCCGCTGGGCACCGCCGTCTCACGCACCGCTCCGCTGGGCCCTTCATCTCAAGCACCGCTCCGCTGGGCACCGCCGTCTCAAGCACCGCTGCACTGGGCCCTTCATCACAAGCACCGCTCCGCTGGACACCGCCGTCTCAAGCACCGCTGAACTGGGCCCTTCATCTCAAGCACCTCTGGCCCATTGGCGGAAGGGGCAGTGCCGAATCTGTGTCGGGCAGGGCTGCAGGAAGCACTCTGGGCACCAGTCTTCCTCCAGAACCAGTGGACACTGTCATCCACTTGAGAGACTGTGGCTTTGCACTCCCCAGGATGTAACAGTGGGCAAATCACCCACTGTAGAGACTTGAGAGACTGTGGCTTTGCACTCCCCAGGATGGTACAGTGGGCAAGCCACCCACTGTATGGACTTGAGAAACTGTGGCTTTGCACTCCCCAGGATGGTACAGTGGGCAAGCCACCCCCTGTATGGACTTGAGAGACTGTGGCTTTGCACTCCCCAGGATGGTACAGTGGGCAAACCACCCACTGTATGGACTTGAGAGACTGTGGCTTTGCACTCCCCAGGATGGGACAGTGACCATGGAGGCCCCTCGTGGATCTGGCGTCGTGTACTCATGTGGCTGAGGTGCCCCCCTTCCCTTTCCCCTGAGGTGCCTGTAGTTTTTCTTTCTGATGCCCCTGCAGTGTTCTCTCCATTGGTGTCAGGTATCCTATGTGGGCCTTGCCCATGTGATTTGGGCCCAGTGGTCCACGGACAATGACTGCTAAAATTATCTGACTTTTAATATTTATGTATATATTAGTTTTAAATGTTTGATATTTTTATATGCCGATAATACAATATATTCGACTGTTTATGATCATTTCATTTTGTCTTTGCATTCTTCCGGGGGGTTTGGGGTTGTAACAGTGATGTATTGCTATGCATTGATGTGTGTGTTGTAGTGGGTGAGGGTGGTGGTGGGTGTGTAGCGTATGTGTGCCCGTAATATTTTCTCCTCCCCCTCCCCTGTGTCGTAGGTGCAGTACTCACCGTAGTCTTCTGCGCCGGCGTTCGTGCTCCTGGTAGAGGAGCAGGAATACAATAGCTGGTAGGATGTGTAGTTCGGGTTCCATGCTGTCCAGATTCCTCGTGGGGTGTATGGAGGTGAGCGTTTTCCGTTTGAAATGTCTGTTTCTGCCGTGTTTTTATCGGCGGGGCTACCGCCCCAGAAAAGGTGGCGGATTGGTGGGTTGTGATAGGGTGGGCGGTACATTGGCTCCCGCCTGTCTGTTGGCGGTGACCGCCGCGCTGTTTGTTTGTCCCGCCGTGGCGGTCGGAGTGTTAAAGTGGCGGTCTCTGTTGGCGGTTTCCGCCAGGGTCAGAATTCCATTTTTTAAACCGCCAACCTGTTGGCGGGTTAGCCGCCGCTTTACCACCGACCGCCAGGGTTGGAATGACCCCCATAATTCCTTTCTCGGTTGGAGGTAATGCTGGAAGCACAGAGAAACAGCAAAGCTTTTTTTTTTTTTTTGAAAATAGGTTCAGCACAAAATAATATAGTTTTGGGCGCCTACACAGCTTTTTTTGAGGAGGTGATGCAAAATATATCGGTGGCCTTAATAACAAGCATTTGCAATGCAATAGGTCTCACATTTGCTTGCGTTAGAGCTATTAGCATTGTAAATGCATAACTGATCTTTTCTTGCCACATAAATTGGGCAACCCTGCTGCATAATTTGGTCCCCTCTGCCAGATAATTCCAGTGACCCTGCATAAAATGAAAGTACTTCCATTCACCTTCTTCTTTTGTCTGCATCACAAATTGAAACCATTGCCAATATTTATTGTATTCTACTATCTTGACTCTAATGCTCAGAACAGCCTCTAACCCTTGGCGCCGCCTCTAGTAGGATCCATGCACCACACCTTTTAACTTTCAATGTGAAAACCTAGTGGAAAAGATTGGATGGCCATGCATTCTGAATACCTTTTTGACTCACTTACAGGCAGTTTAAGTACTTCACGTTGCCTTTAGCCTCGAAACAAGGGCTTTTTTTTCCCGACCTGTCATAAACATCCAGAAGCAATTCAGTTCAAACTATATTTCCTCTTCAAGAGTAAGTTACACAATAAATATATAAACAAAACATCCTAGAAACTGCAAGCAATCTTAGGTAAAGCATGATTCAGTACACATGAAACATAAACAGCAATAAAATTGCTCACATGAATTACATTACCGTTTGTTTACATTCATTGTTCAAAAATCAATCCGTGTTTTTGCATGTAATGTTAAGGTCATGGATATAAGTCCCATTTCAATGTTCTTTTGTAATTTCCACCAAGTCTGAGAATCGGAAGGACCCAACCCACCTAATGTCCTGATGAAAACACTAAAGCAAATGGAGAAAACATGTTTTGAAAGGTTATGCAGGTATTTAGAATAACATAATCATCATCTTTTGTGGACAGCGCCCACGAGCAAAAACAAAAGAAAACATGAGTATAAAGTGAGAAAAGATTACTTGGCAAAATAAAAGAAAGTTAGCTATACAAAATAATACTTTGCAATTTTATTTGTCCTGCTGGGAGTCACAAGTCTTCTGTTTTCAGGCATTAGAAGTTAAAAAGGACAAAATAGTACATCAATCACGTCGGAAGCAGCGGACGGGCACTGATTAAGTTGAATCAATCAGGGCTTAGTCCCTGCTCCACAGAAAGAAGCGAAAATTATGTCAGACCTGTAGTGGTGAATTATGAGGCTGTAAAAAAGAGTGTCACACAAGCCAACAAATGGTAAGCGACAGGCAGACTCCAAGCCCTTTACTTTATGCAACAGAGCCTCACAAGTGAGACGCAAGCGCTAGCACACAAATTCGCCGCCTCGACACTAAAAAGAGGGGAGTAGGCAACATAGAAGTAAAGTATTTAGGCCTGCTACAAACACAAGCTGTATTCCTTGCCAAACTGAAGAGAAACATATCTAAGAGATTAGTCTAAGTAAGTTACTGGACTAGTCATTGAGTTATATTAACACAAAACAAGCACTGGCAAAGTCAATAGGTCACACATTTGCCTACAGCAGTGAAAATAAAAACAAACATTGCTTTCTGTATTCAGTGCATCTGAAATATTGTTTTTTTATTTATTTTATGTCACCCTGGTGCTAAATTCAGAAAACATCAATGACGCTCAGTGCTGCGTAACATCGATAGGTTGCTAAAAGGGTTTCTCAGGAAACAGAGAAGACTAGAGATGGTTCTAATTCTCATATTAATGAGCTACAGGTCTTTGCAGTAAGGGTCATTAAGAACATACATGAAACGTGGGATAACTAGCAGCTTGGTAGACTGATCTAAAGGTTCTTTCAGGAGCTTAAAAGCCTTGTCCGAGCAGACCGGCAAAAAATAGTTTTATGTCATAACACTAGGGCCTTGAAAATTCTGACGCTTTATTTTTTGCTTGGAGCCAATGCAAAGAATTTAAGTGAGCCAATATGTGAGATTGTGTTTTGCTCAGCCCCCGTGTACAGCGAGCTGTCACATTTTGAACATGAGCTGAAAGTCAAATATTCCTCTAGTCGGAGTTAAAGGCACTCCATGTAGATTTCAAAGAACTGGTAACAAGAGCATGGAGACAGCTGCTTTGTTTAAGACTAACCTAACAACATGACGACGGGCAAAACGGTGATCAAAAAGTGAGGGGTGGAGCATTTCAAATGTATTTCTAAATCTATGTATGGATTAAAAAAGAAACGTAAAATAAAAAAAACTAGCCAGAATTATCATTCAGTACCTGTATGAGGACAAGAAACCCCAAGCTACCAAAAAGGCTTCTAAAATTATCTTGTTCCATTCCCAGCATCCTACGAAGATATGCAACAACATACTTAATGGTATCAGGTAAAAGTGTCTTTCACACTCTTGAAGATCTATTCAACTACATCCAAAACATGATGCCCTGATCTGTCTGAAGGAAGGGTGATATTATCTCAACTTCCTTTATATCAGTGATGCTTGGTCCGCCTTCCAATACTTATTTTCCTTTATGATGAATCCCTGCCCTCAATCATCCCTCTCATTCCTCTTTCACAGTTCACTTTTTATTCCCACCTAATGAATATCATTTACTCTTATGTTACACAATCTGCCCGTACAATGGTTCTACTGCGTCAGACTCTGTGACAGTTTGCTGTTGTAAATAGTGCCTATAGCTTAACAGCAATGCTCACTGTAAATATAATACTATTGTACACTAGTATGATATATCAATATTCTGCTCACACATCTTTGTTTACTGTAAAGACAATCAACAACGTAATACTGCAGATAAACAATGTTCATATATTAAGAGGTTTGTGAAATGCTCTGTTAGCCAGAAAGAGTGTCCTGGCACTAATGAGCTCTTACATGACCTGTAATTATGTCAGTTCTGTAGAAACACTTGCTTGATTTAAAATAGTCCTAAATATCACACCACCTTCAGATTGAGATTATATTATTTTACTTTAATTAGGGTAGCCCCGATTTAAAAGAAATTTTGGATGTGTCCATATAGGAGTGGTGGGTTGCAATCTTGAACTTTCCCAGGAACACGTGATGGGGATCCAGATGGGAACCCAACAGGAAAGACACATATCAGAGGATACCCACTGTAAAATATGCCCCTAAATAGGACAAAGTCTAGAAAAGAATGAGAGTCCTGAAAGTTTCGATGAAGTCTGTTTTAGGTGTCTGACCAGGCAGGACTAAGGCTTGAACTGGAGAGGACAATGGTAAAGATGGCAAACTAAAATCCAGATTGAAGAGATGGGCTTTTAAGGATCAGATGAATCTGAGAGAATCATTTTCCAATTTCAGTTGTCGTAGCAGGGAAGATTCAGGGTGTGAAATGATCATCCATTCAACCTCTTGTTTCTAAAAGAAAGGTCTGCCAGAAGCCCCTGAATGGCGAACCAGATGTTCTGGTCCGAAAGTAGGCGTTGCTAAAGCGGCTTTTCTGCCACGCTTAATTTACAAACTTGCGCAATGCATACATTGCGCCACTTTGTAACCCCTTGCACCACATTATACCTGCGCCAGGCAAAATGTATTTCACTGTGCTATTTTTGCCATAATTGTTAACACCTGCCCAGAGCAGGTGTTAAAATGACGCACCCTTCAAAAGCTTTGCACTTTGCTACACTAGCATCAATATTTTTGACGCTAGTATAGCAAAGTACCACAATAGCGTCAAAAATGTTAACGCTATGGTACTAATGACCACCAGGTGCTGGTAGCAGGTTGCAGAAAAAGTGATGCATCATAGCTGATGCACCACTTTTTATTTATTTCTTAGTTTGCAGGAATTATTAATACTTTAAAAAAGTTAACTAATAAAAAGAATTAAATAGGTTTGTGCTACAGAAGATAACCTCACTGTATATATAATGCCTAAAAGTTACAATGCTATATACACAGAAGGATATGCTGGGCTATGATAGGGATTTACAAATGCAGTTTATATTCAGGGAGAGCAGCACAGTTTTAATTTAAAAAAAAGATTGCATGTGCAAAATAAACCGAGGCTGCATATTTTTTCTGTCTCCTGTAGGGTTTTTTGAGTCTCTGCTTTCTCCCTTTGTCATTGTTATATCAGCGTTCTCCTCCTTTTTCTGCCCTTTTCTCTCTTGCTGTGGGTGAAAGTCTGATGATAAAAAAGTTCTGGTCCCCAAAAACAAGGGCTGGTGCCCACCACCTACACACATTAAGCAGAGAGTAAATTAGTAGCGTGGCCAAATAGTCTTGGCACCTGACACTTTCAGAAAGAAACATTTACAGTAATGTGGGCTTGATACATTTAGAAGCCAAGGGAATGTACAAGTCATACATGGTATTTTATGAGAACGCATTGACTCTGCCTTCAGCTGTAGGCATCAGACATGTTAAGAGATCTCAGTTTACAAGACCAACAGGAATGATAAAGAACAACGGGGAAATGCAGTAAATGTTAAACAAGGTCTGGCTGGTATTTTTCTCCTGGAAACGTGGCAATGCAACGTGTGAGGCAGGCCTGTCCCGTAACTCACACAATCAGCCCCTCCATCTCCTATGAGTGTGCAATAGGCAGCCTATTGTCAACCATATTGTAGATAGCTGGCCTGGTTTGTAGTGGGTACCTCTGATACTTACACCTTATACCAGGTCCAGTTATCCCTTACTAGTGAAATGCAGATAGTGTTCTACTAGTTTAGGCTGTCTAAAGGTAGGTGTGGCAGAGCAGCTTAGTCTGAACTAGGAGACATGCAAAGCTCCTGCAATACCACTATGGTTACACAGTTCTTATACACAATAAAGACAATACTCAGTGTTACCAAAAATAAAGGTACTTTAGTTTTGTGACAAAAGGCCAAAAATATCTTAGAGGCAATACTCCTTCTGGAGGTAAGTATTATACACAATATATACATTAGTAACCACAATCAGGTAAGTAAACAGTCATAGAATAGTGCAAACAGTAGAAAATACAATAGATTGTAATGGGCCTAGGGGCAACACAAACCATATACTAAAATAGTGGAATGCGAATGTTGAATTCCCCCCTAGGCAAGAGTAGTGTGTAGAGGGGCGCTCGGAGTGTCAGAGAACACCAAAGGTAAGTAAAATACCCACCCTGGAGCCCAGGAAAGCAGGAGTAATATACAGCAAGTTTCCTCAGGACACACTGCAAGTTGTGATAAAGGGTTTTTCAAGACCCAAGCAAGACTGCAAGCAACAAACATTGGATTCCTAGACCTAAAGGCCTGTGGAGAGAGGAAACCAAGTCCAGAAGTCGAGAAGAGTCCAGGAAGGACAGGAGCCCCTGCCAACCTACAAGAAGGTGCAAAAGTTAATTCTCCGGTCAGAAGAAAAGTACAGAAGTGCACCAAAGAAGATGGCTGTGGGTTCCTGCTTTGTGCAGGAGATGTCCCACATCGAGTTGTTGGATGCAGGCTGTTTGTGTCACTGGATTCCACCAACAAGCCTTGGTCCATGCAGGTATGCGGTTTGCATCAAAAAGGAGCTGCCAGGACCCAGAAGGGATCTGTGGGTCTCAACTCAGACTGAGGAGACAGAGGGGGCTCTCAGCACTTCAGAGAGCCTCAGAAGACATGGCAGCACCCACGGGAGACCCAGAACATGGGGACAAATAAGATGCAAAGTGCAGTCCTCTCAGCACTACACTGGAAGGTCCCATGCCGCCGTAGAACAACTCAGGGAGCTGTGCATCACAGGATGGAGTGTTTAGGACTTGGGCTACGCTGTGCATGAAAAACTTTTGGAAGAAGTGCACAGAAGCCCAAGGAACTGCAGAAGACGCGGTGCACAGGGGTATTGTCGCAGCATGGGGGGGCAAGCTCTTACCCCCAGCAAATTAGGACAGCTGGACCTTTGGACAGTCTGGGTCACTTTGGTCCACCATCTGTGTTCCAGGGAGCAGGGCCCTAACATGCTTCACCACACCGCCCTCCATGGTATATTGTTTTGCCACTGCCTCTCCTTCCTGACCTGCATGGTCTGTTGTGCTGACACTGCTGAAACCAGCCTGCCCTCCTAGTCAGCTTGCTGCCCCTACTATCTTCCCCATGCCCTCTGTTGTCTCAATCTAACCTTTACCCCTCCCTTCTGCCCTTCGTGGTCCCCTGTGCATGTCCTGGCTCCCTTCCTCTTACCCACCATTGTCTGTTGTGCTGTCACTAACCTTCCCACCTGCCACATGATGTGCTGTTGTGCTGCCACTGCCCCCTCCTGCCCTGTGTGGTCAGCCTACTGCCCCTGCCTCCCTACCCTGCCCTCCGTTGTCTGTTTATGTTCCACCTCCCCCTCCCATCTCCCCTCCATGGTCCATTCAAGAGCAACTGTCCCTCCTGCCTGTCCTACAGGGTTTGTGGTGCTGCCACTACCCCTCCTGCCTGTCATATGTGGTGAGATTGCTGCCCCTGTTTCCTCCCACTGCCCTCCACTGTCCAAGTCTTCCACTCTACTCACTCCCCCCCTGCCTTCCATGGTCCGTTGATTTGCCACTGCTCCTCCCGACTGCCCTCCATGGTTCGCTGTGCTCCTCCTCCCTGTTCTGCTTGCTCTGCATGGCCTGTTGTGCTACCGTTGTCTGCCATGTGGGGTCTGCTTGTTGCTCCTGCCCCTGCCACCCTCTCTCTTGCTCTCTATTGAGTCAGTGCCCCTATTTCTTTGCTCTTGCTCTTCAAGGTCTGATGTGCCACCTCTGCTCATGCTGCCTGCAGCTGTCAGCTTCCTGCCTTTGCCTCCCTCCCCCTGCCCTCCATTAGCAGGGTGCAAGCTATTCCCCCTTCCTCCTGCTCTCCATGGTCCATTGTGCTGTGTCGGTCCCACCTGCCCTGCGTGGTCAGCGTGTTGCCCTTTCCCCATTATCTATGTGCAGGCTCTTGCCCCCTCCCTCTGGGCCCTCTATGGTCCATTGTGCTGCCACTGCCCTCCTGCATGTCCTGTGTGGTCAATTTTGCTGCCACTACTCTGCTTGCTGCCCCTACCTCTCATTGTCCGAGCATCTGGACCTACCCCATCCCTCCTGACCTCCCTAGTCCATTGTGCTACAACTGCCCCTCCCTCCTGTCCTTTAATGATTCACTGTGCTGCCACAGCCTCTCTCGACTGTCCTGCATGGTCTTGCGGCCCTTGTATGCCTCACTCCTGCCCTCCACAATCTGTTGTTCTGCCATTGTCCCTCCCACCTGCCCTGCTTAGTTTGTTGTGCTGCCACTGCCCCCTTGCCTGCGTGCATGGCTAACTTGCTGCCTCTGCCTCTGCCCCTGCTCCCTCCCCCCACACTCAATGATCCAAATCCATGCCCCTGACCCCTGTCTCCCCAGTGTTCTAGTGAACAACTAAAGAGTTAACACTGTGTATATATTTCAGAAGTGTGGAACAGCTGAAGCCATCTTCATGGAATCAAAACTGAAAACCCTAAAGCATTTCTTTTAGAAAAGAAGAAAGTTATTTTGTTCCCACGTAGGGATTATCGTTAGTGCTTTACAAATCTAAAATAAGGGCACATTTTCTGAGTATTCAAGCAGTGCTTAGGGCTTTTAAATTAATTACTATTTTAATGTAATTTATGCAATTGATAACTGGATTATTCGTTGCACTAATTACTTTAGCATTTGGCAATGTCATTGGGCTACATTTGGGTGATCGTTGGACTACATTTGGGCTCTTTATTTCTCAGACAGCTACCTTGACAGACCTTTTTGTTTTCAAGCACTCATTCTGTTAATTTCTAAAATAAATGCTTTATGTTTAACAGCCTTGATTCAATCAAGATGGCATCAGGTGTGCCACACTTTTGTCATAAATAAGAATATTAGCACTCTAGTTTTTCATTAGAGTACTGTGGGAAGCTGCAGTAGAGCACCGAGGAACCAACAAAAAAGGCTACAGCTGCTGGAAGTCCATATTTTCCTGAGTCTGTCCGATTTTATTGTGAAACAGCTGAGGAAGATAATGTGAATTTACAGAAAATATGCTCTTATTTTAGCTTGTGGACCACCTTCTATATCTCTGTGGGAAAATCACGAGAGAAAACAGTTTTACCTTGAACATGGTTCATCAAATCCGAGCAGAGGAGTCAGCATTTCACACAGGGGGACATCACCTTACCTTGCACCACAATTCGTAACATTAGGGTGGTACCACCAACAAATGATTTACATTATGACTAAAATCTGTTATCACCCTTTATATGTGCTCTTTATTGTGACCCTCGAAAATAGGCTTTGAGACAATCCCACATGCCCTTTGGGGGCTGGATCTGCTCGCCCTGCACCTTACATTTTTTAAATTCATTTTCAAGAACCATGTCTCAGTCCTGTAATAGCTGCCACAGCATAAGTATTGTTCAGGTTGTGACCATCCCACTGTCCAAATGTCTATACCTTTTAGCTTTAATTTCTCCAAAACTATATGGCTTTCTGCCAAATGTGGTGCAATTCTTTGCAACAGTTTTGGCTGTAGTACTTTCTAAACTTTCATGTGGAAAATGCATGAGGACAAAAACCATTTTGCCGCCCCCCCTTTTTCTCCACCCCGTTAGACAGATCACCGTGAAACATTCCGGGTAGGATTTGAGGTAGATTAACTTTCTTTTTTTAAAGTTTCAAGATGATTCAGTAAATGGTGCCAAAGTTATTAGCAACCGAGTGTAATGATCTGGAATCACTAAATACATTCATTTCCTATGATTTTTCAAATTGTAATCTTATCAAATCAACCGCCTTGTTTAACATTGTCCTATTGCAAATATACCAATTATTTCTTGCTGCCAGTTAGCATCATGTTAAGGATTGTAGCATGGGTACACCTCTACTTGTAGTTGTTTTTTATCGTACACTTTCCTTATGATGTGTTATTAGTTCTTATTTAAGTAACTTGAAAATCTCCTTAAAATGTTTTCTTTGGAGACAATTGGGATTGTAATGGTTAATTCTCTTTATCTTCAGTTCTTGAGGTACAAACTCATGACAGATGGGCCAGAACATCTGGCACTAGATCAACAATACACAGGCTGCTTGGGTACCGGCTAAACATGCAGATACTAAGGAATTGATGACATGATGGTCTCCAGTTGCACACCATTTCTGCAAACAATCCTTCTGACAATACTCTTCCTCAAAGAGAGTTGCTGGGTATATCTTTCTCGCTCATACCCAACTGCACACAATCAGTTTTGTGAAGTGTGTGTCCTTGGAAATAGTTGCTAAAGCTCTCACATTTGCTCATACAACTGAGTGTACATCAGCAACTGAATGTTGTCTGTGGTGAATGCTGTAGAGTTCCTTGCATTTGGCTGTCACCCACTGTCAACAATACTTTAATCCATGTTTTCAGAGGGAGAAGAGGGGCATTCCTGAAGAGGATAAGATTATAATGAAGGTGATGTTGAGTTATACATGACACCCGGTCTTACTAATTTGGAGAGAGTTGTTATGTATATTGATAAATTTGGTTTAATTACAGTCTATTGGGTGAAACCTACTAACACCAATGGATTACTGATTCATGCAGAAAATTGAGTAATCCCTTTAATTTTTGGTCCCGAGGAGAAGGAGACACTTTGGCCCTCATTACGAGTTTGGCTGTCTCATGTTGGCAGCGGCGGTCGTACCTCCAACAGGCCGGCAGAGAAGACCGCCAAATTATGACCATGGCGGTCTTCCGAACACAATACAGCCAATGCGCCCCCCGCACTGCCAGTGTGGTCAGGCCACAACGGACGGCGGTAACCACTGTCAGGCCAGTGGACACCATGTTCCTCCTAGACCGATTATGAGGCTGCACACCGCCAAGGTTTTTGCCCTGGTCGTACCACCACGGAAACCCTGGTGGGAACCAGCTCTATAGAAGGAGACACTCACCTCAGGAACACATACCCATCTGGAGCCGCCATGGAAACTGAACTGCACGTCCTTCCACTGCTCCTGCTCGTACGACGACTCTGGAACCAGCCACAGTTTGATGACAGCAACCGTGAGTACAAACACGTACCTGACACTGTAGGGAAGAGCCAAAGTATCCACGTACACACAACATACACATCTGGGACGGGTGGTGAGGGTGACACACACATGTTACATCACACTGATACACACATTAACACACAGCCACATACTACACACACCACGGCCAACACACACGTACAATACGCTCACCAACTTGCAGACACGCAGCTCCAACAATACACAACACCACTGATTCAAACTACTACACCACAACAACAAAAAGGCCTCGGCAAGCAAATCCAATACACACTTCCACCTGACACTACATACATACAATGACATGTACTAACACCTGACAACCAATGCACACAATCACACAGTCATACAACGAAGCATACATTATACCACACTAACACACCACACAACGCTTCTGATATACCCCTCACCACACACAAGAAAAACACACACTACAACCACACAAGGGCAAACAACACCACCATTACACATGTCAACACAAATAGTACACGAAATATCAACATACATGCAAGTTCCAAACACAGACATTTCCTGCACACAGTACACTGCCATCACAGCAGGACAAATGCGAGGGGCACACTCACACATGTTGCTCAAACAGCTAGCACAACCAACACACACACATATCACTCACACACAAACCAAAGAAGGCAAGACCTAAACAGCCATGTGGAAAGAAAGGCAAGACAAATATGTAACCATGGAACCAACAACTGGTTGGCCCAGATATATTAAAAATATAAATATGTCAAGAAATAAATGACTACGTACAATATAAAAGGCCAGAGGCCAGTCCAAATTGCAAAGTGCATAATGCACAATTGGCACTTCTGTGTGCCCCTACATGACTCCTGACTGCTATAATCCCTCCACAGGGTAGGGGCATCAAGGAGGAAGGTAGGTACCTCAGGGATTAGGGTGGGGGACTTGGGCTTGGGTTGGGGAAGGTGGTCATTGAGCATGGGCTTTGGAGGGGAGGCCTCGGGTGAGCTTTAGGGGAGGGGTGGGAACACTTGGGAGGGGTCGACTTCTTGGCAGGGGGAGGGCCCTGAGTACTAGTGGGGGTGCAGGGGAGGACTTGGAGGTGGAAGGGCCCGACCTGGGGATGGACACAGACCATTTGGAGGTATCATGGGGTGGGAGAGGAGTAGGGAAGAGGGATAACTCTGAGAGGAACACCTTTTTAGACACACAGGGATGGTCATCGTTCAAGGGTTTGGGAGTGGAGGGAGAGGGAGTGGTTTAGGCGGTGTCTTGGTGGATGACTTGGGTGCATGTGCATGCAAGGAATGCTTGTGGGTGCTAAGTGTCTGTTGGGTG